>NC_052069.1:68417666-69017666 GCF_015852505.1 Tachyglossus aculeatus | reverse complement strand
TACTCAGGAAGAGGAGTAGAATAATAATTGTGGTATTCATTAGGAAGAGGAGTAGAATAATAATAATAATGATGGTATTTATTAGGAAGAGGGGTATGATGGTTTTAGGGAGGGGAGTATTAGTATAGTAATAATTATGGTACCCATTAGGAAGAGGAGTATAATAATTATGGTATTAGGAAGAGGAGTATAATGATAATTATGGTATTCATTAGGAAGAGGAGTATAAACATAATTATGGTACTCGTTAGGAAGAGGAATAGAATAATAATTGTGGTATTCATCAGGAAGAGGAGTAGAATAATAAGTATGGTATTCATTAGGAAGAGGAATATAATAATAATAATAATGGTATTTATTAGGAAGAGGGGTATGATGGTTTTAGGGAGGGGAGTATTAGTATAATAATAATTATGGTGTCCATTAGGAAGAGGAGTATAATGATAATTATGGCATTCCTTAGGAAGAGGAGTATGGGTATGATAATAATTATGGTATTCATTAGGAAGAGGAGTATAATAATAATTATGGCATTCCTTAGGAAGAGGAGTATAATAATAATTATGGCATTCCTTAGGAAGAGGAGTATGGGTATGATAATAATTATGGTATTCATTAGGAAGAGGAGTATAATAATAATGGTATTCGTCAGGAAGAGGAAGTATAATAATAATGGTATTTATTAGGAAGAGGAATATAATAATGGTTTTAGGGAGGGGAGTATTAGTATGATAATAGTTATGGTATTCATTAGGAAGAGGAGTGTAATAATGATTATGGCATTCAGTAGGAAGAGGAGTATAATAATAATAATTATGGTATTCACTAGGAAGAGGAATATAATAATTATGGTATTCATTAGGAAGAGGAGTATAATATAATTATGATATTCATTAGGAAGAGGAGTATAATAATGGTTTTAGGGAGGGGAGTATTAGTATAATAATGATTATGGTATTCATTAGAAAGAGTATAATGATTATGGTATTCATTCAGAAGAGGAGCATAATAATAATTATGGTATTCATTAGAAAGAGTATAATAATAAAAATGGTATTTATTAGGAAGAGGAATATAATAATAATGGTTTTAGGGAGGGGAGTATTAGTATAATAATAATCATGGTATTCATTAGGAAGAGGAGTATAATCATAATTATGGTATTCATTAGGAAGAGGAATATAATTAATGGCTTTAGGGAGGGGAGTGTTAGTATAATAATAATTATGGCATTCATTAGGAAGAGAAGTATAATCATAATTATGGTATTAGGAAGAGGAGTATAATAATAATGGCATTAGGGAGGGTAGTATTAGTATAGTAATAATTATGGTATTCATTAGGAAGAGGAGTATAATAATAATGGTATTTATTAGGAAGAGATTACGGAGGGGAGTATTAGTATAGTGAAAATTATGGCATTCAGTAGGAAGAGCAGTACAATAATGTATTTATTAGGAAGAGGAATATAATCATAATAATGGTATCAGGGAATAATTATGATATTCACTAGGAAGAGCAGTATAATAATAATAATGGTATTTATTAGGAAGAGGAATATAATCCTAATAATGGTATCAGGGAGGGGAGTATCAGTAAAGTAATAATTTCCCAGTGGCCTGGGAGTCGGAAGGACCCGATTTTTAATTTTGCCGTACCCCGTGCTTGCCGTTTGACCTCGGTCAGTTGACTTTCCCTCCCTGTGCCCCGGCTCCCCCATCTGTAGAAGGGGGACGAAGACCGTGAGTGGCACGTGGGACCGTCCCGGGACCTCACAGCTCCCTCCGGTTAGCGCCCTGTCATCTCCCTCCCACCATTCCTCTCCAAACTCCTTGAAGGACTCCTCTACACCCAGCGCCTCAAATTCCCCGTCCTCCAGTTCCCTCCTCCTCGGCTCCCCTCCGGTCCGGCTTCCGTCCCCTTCGGTCCACGGAAACCGCCCTCTCCGAAGTCACCGGCGATCTCCTCCTCGCCCAGCCGAAAGCCTTCTGCTCCATCCTCATCCTCCTCGGCTTCTCAGCTGCCTCTGACCCTGCGGTCCCTTCTCGGGAGTCGGGATTTGAACCCACGACCTCTGACTCCAAAGCCCGGGCTCTTCCCACTGAGCCATGCTGCTTCTGTATATTCGTACAGATTTATTACTCTATTTTACTTGTACAAATTCACTATTCTATTTATTTTGTTAATGAGGTGCCTAGAGCTATAGCTGTTGAAGCAGCATGGCTCAGTGGAAAGAGCCCGGGCTTTGGAGGCAGAGGTCATGAGTTCGAATCCCGGCTCCACCCCAAGGTCTGCTGTGTGACCTTGGGCAAGTCACTTCACTTCTCCGAGCCTCAGTTCCCTCATCTGTAAAAATGGGGAGTAAGACTGAGCCCCACGTGGGACAACTTGATCACATTATATCCTCCCCCCCAGCGCTTAGAACAGTGCTTTGCACATAGTAAGCGCTTAACAAATGCCATTATTATTACTATTATAGCTGTAATTCTATTTATTCTGACGATTAAGACACCTGTCTACCTGCTTCGTTTTGTTGTCTGTCTCCCCCTTCTAGACTGTGAGCCCGTCGTCGGGTAGGGACCGTCTCTATATGTTGCCGACTTGTACTTCCCAAGTGCTTAGCACAGTGCTCTGCACACAGTAAGTGCTCAATAAATACGATTGAATGAATGAACCAATGTGCCGCAGTGACCTCATCTGTAAAATGGGGATTAAGATCACGAGCCCCATGTGGGGGAGGGACTGTGTCCAACCTGATTACCTTGTATTTCCCCCCAGTGCTTACTTAGTACAGTGCCTGACATATAGTAAGCGCTTAACAAATGCCACAATTATCAGTATTATTATAATTACCGAGTTACATTATAACTATTATGTTACAGTGTACTCTCCCAAGGGCTCTGCACTCAGTAAACGATCAATAAATACTACTGACAAACTAGCCGATCAGGCTAGACTGTGAGCCCGTTGTTGGGTAGGGACCGTCTCTATATGTTGCCGACTTGTACATCCCAAGCGCTTAGTCCAGTGCTCTGCACACAGTAAGCGCCCAATAAATACAACTGTGAAATGAGTGAACGAATGGACACAATCCATATCCCACAGTGGGGTCACGATCTCAATCCCCAGTAGAGAAGCAGCGTGGCTCAGTGGAAAGAGCCCGGGCTTTGGAGTCGGAGGTCGTGGGTTCGAATCCCGGCTCCGCCACTCAGCTGTGTGACTTTGGGCGAGCCACTTCACTTCTCTGGGCCTCAGTTCCCTCATCTGGAAAATGGGGGTGAAGACTGTGAGCCCCCTCATCACCTTGTAACCTCCCCAGTGCTCAGAACAAGTGCTCTGCACATAGTAAGCGCTTAACAAATGCCGTCATTATTATTATTATTATAGAGAAGCAGCGTGGCTCAGTGGAAAGAGCCCGGGCTTTGGAGTCAGAGTAAGCGCTTAATACATGCCATCCTTATTATTACTATTTACCCGTATATCTCTTGGGGTCGGCAGGCCATCACCGCGCTTGAGAATCACATCGCGTCGAGTGCCAGATTCTTCATTTCTGAAATAGGCACGGATCAGTTCGCCTCTCTCCTGGAAATCTCTGGGTTCTGGCGTCCACCCAACAGATTCACATTTGGGTGGAGATTATTGTAGTCCACATCACCCAATCCTCTTTAAAAGCCCATTCGAGAAGGCTTGACGATCCTTGCCGCGTTGCGGCAGAGGCACTGCCGATTTCAGATACCATATTCTTGCAAATTTGGATGAAACGTAACGATAGAGTGAAAGAAATTTCCTCGGATCCCACATCAAATTGTCTTCTTTCAAACAGTGTCTCAGAGTAGGCGGAATGGAGGGTACAGCCGTCGACGTAAATATTTACGATTTCATTTTCAATTTGCAAAGCCATCAGTCATGCTGCAGCGAGACCCAGGACATTGAGGCTCCCATCACAAATAGATGAATAGTTTGAACTGGTAATTGTGGTGTTTATTTCAATTGGCAAAGCCATCAGTCATGTTGCAGTGAGACCCAGGACATTGAGACTCCTATCATCATCATCATCGATCGTATTTATTGAGCGCTTACTATGTGCAGAGCACTGTACTAAGCGCTTGGGAAGTACAAATTGGCAACATATAGAGACCGTCCCTACCCAACAGTGGGCTCACAGTCTAAAAGACTGTCACAATCTATCACAAATAGATGAATAGTTTGAACTGGTAATTGTGGTGTTTATTAAGTGCTTTCTATGTATGAAGTGCTAGGGTCGATATCAGATAATCAGGCCGGGAACAGCTTCTGTTCCCACACGGGGTTCACAGTCTAAATAGGATGGGGAAGTAACAGTTAACTTGGATTTTTCCATCAATCTGCCCATTTTCCAGGATTTTTTATATTCTGGAATAAAGTAGAAAATGCCCACTTTGAGGCCCCCGCTTGGGAAATCTGAGACAAGGTAGATTGCGAGTACTATCGTGAAAGTATGTTGTATTCTTGTCCCAATCAGCCTAAGTTACAAGTAAAATATCCTATAAAAGTGCTTACAACTTCTGTTCTTTTTTTTTCTTCCAGATGCGTATTGAAAGAATTAGAATCTCTGGGGAAGGAGCTATATGGTGCAAAATTAATTGCCCAGAGATTTCAAGTTCGAAGTTGTTCCCATTTTAAGAATGCAGTGGGTGGATCAGAATGCCTTTTATCCATGATTGAAGCGGGAAACCCTCATCGTTATTTTGTTGCCACCCAGGTAATCCTTTTTAAAGCATCAGTAGTCTCGTTTTAATTTTCGTGCGTTGTGCCAACCGTGAAAGTGCTGCGTAAAATTAGGTGACGCTCAATCAATCAATCAATCGTATTTATTGAGCGCTTACTGTGTGCAGAGCACTGTACTAAGCGCTCGTCGGTTTTAACGTATGATGAAAAAAAGAGATTAGGTTCCCCGTTTCCTCCTCCGTCGAAATTCCCACTCAGGTATCAGTCCGTGTAAAAATCAGGTGGTGCAAGGGAGCTGCCGGACTTCATTTTACCGTCTGCAAAAAAAGGAAGTTCTGCAAGCCAAAAACATCAGGGGCAAGAAGGGTTTGGATCAGTTCACGGCCGAGCGCTCCATAATGCGTTCCCAAAGGTTTGGAGTGGGAATGGGAAAGTTAGGGGCGTTAAATGATCCGTCTGTAACGATGAAGCGCCTAAAGGTAGGATATTAAATTAGATGGACCTTGGAAATGCTATTTTTAACGTTCTGCCCGGGACGCTGGGACTCTGAAGACGATGCCGATCGTGACTTCAGTTTTGGTTGTATAGACTTAATTTCTCTCACGGAGGATCATCATCAAATCATATTTATTGAGCGCTTACTATGTGCAGAGCGCTGTACTAAGCGCTTGGGAAGTACAAATTGGCAACATATAGAGACGGTCCCTACCCAACAGTGGGCTCACAGTCTAAAAGGGAGGATAAGATGGTCAAGAGCCAGGCCTCAAGGAGACTTCCGCCTCTCTCTCATCCGGGGGAGAGGTCCCAAACCGTCATGATGATAATGATGATGATGATGATGGCATTTATTGAGCGCTTACTATGTGCAGAGCACTGTACTAAGCGCTTGGGAAGTACAAATTGGCAACATATAGAGTCCGTCCCTACCCAACAGTGGGCTCACAGTCTAAAAGGGAGGATAAGATGGTCAGGAGCCAGGCCTCAAGGAGACTTCCGCCGCTCATCCGGGGGAAGAGATCCCAAACCGTCATGATGATGATGATGATGGCATTTATTAAGCGCTTACTATGTGCAAAGCACTGTTCTAAGCGCTGGGGAAGTTACAGGGTAACTTCGTGTCTCTTAAGGGCACAAAATGTTTCAGCCTCGTCAATTAAAGAAGGAGTTTCATTTCTTTTTGTGGTAACGGCTAGTGAACAAAAGAACTCCGTTGCCTGATTCCTGTACGCTCCCGAACGTTTAGTACAGCGCACATAGTAAGCATTCATTAAGTGCCATTTATCGACTGACTGACCAAAATCCCAGACCTTTTTGTTCCTACGCGAGACTCTGTCCTCGATTGTGGGGTCTGATGAGCTGGGAGTCTGACCGATTGAAACCGCCGACTGGGGAGCCTTAGGTTTGCTCTCCGATATTCGTAATTATCAACATCATCCTCATCAATCGTATTTATTGAGTGCTTACTGTGCGCAGAGCGCTGTACTAAGCGCTTGGGAAGTACAAGTTGGCAATTATGGGTTGTAGACCCCCTACGAGAGCTTTACTGAGCTTCTAGACTGTGAGCCCGTTGTTGGGTAGGGACCGTCTCTATATGTTGCCAACTTGGACTCCCCAAGCGCTTAGTACAGTGCTCTGCACCCAGTAAGCGCTCAATAAAATACGATTGATTGATTACTGAGCACTGGGGTAGCGTGTAGACAGTTCAAGGCGGGTCATCCGCAAACCCTTGTGAGGTTTACGGTGGAAGGGAGGGAAAGAACGGGTAGCAGATCCCCATTTTGCGGGCAAGAGAAGTTAAATAATAATAATGGCATTTGCTAAGCACTTACTATGTGCGGAGCACTGTTCTAAGTGCTGGAGGGAATACAAGGTGATCAAGTTGTCCCACGTGGGGCTCACAGTCTTAATCCCCATTTTACAGATGAGATAACTGAGGCTCAGAAGTTAAGTGACTTGCCCAAGGTCACACAGCAGACATGTGGCGGAGCTGGGATTCGAACCCATGACCTCTGACTCCAAAGCCCATGCTCTTTCCACTGAGCCACGATGACTTGACCTCCGCCACTTGTCAGCTGTGTGACTCTGGCCGAGTCACTTCACTTCTCTGTGCCTCAGTTCCCTCATCCGTCAAATGGGGATTAAAACCGTGAGCCACCCCCCGTGGGACAACCCGATCACCTTGTAACCTCCCCAGCGCGCTTTGCACATAGTAAGCGCTTAATAAATGCCACTATTATTATTGACCACGGTCCATAGCAGGCAAGGAACAGAGATGGGATTAGAGCCCGGTTCCCCTAACTTCCAGGGCCATCTTGGATGCTTTTCCCGCTGCCTTAAATACTGATTTTCCCGTATCTACTCACCAGCTGGAAATAGCCAGGTGGAGAAGCTTTTCATACTCCCTCAGCCCCGGGAAGTATTAAATGACAGTAGGCGGGCTGTAATTCCTTTTCTCTGCATGTACCGTTGTCCATTGGATAGGATTTCCGTTTTCTCAGAGCTTCCCAGGATGGTGGCAGGATCCGGGAATGGGCCCGGAGGTGGTGGTTAAACCCGGCCTCCCTCCCGTCGGCTGGGCTAGTGTACGTATCGACGTGAGGGGCCATGGGATGTCCTTTTGCTATATTCTTCTTAGCCGAATATGCCAATATTATTATAAACACCCTCACGGTAATCCTATTCTTTGGTACGTATCACCTTATTCTTTTCCCTGAGTTGTCCACAATTAATTTTATAATTAAAACTACACTCCTAACGTCCTTATTTTTATGAATCCGAGCATCCTACCCACGCTTCCGCTACGATCAATTAATGCATTTATTATGAAAAAGCTTCTTACCCGTTGCACTCGTCACATGTCTTTGATTTATTACGCTCCCAACCGTACTATCAGGAACTCCCCACAAATATAAAGACATATGTCTGATAAAAGAGTTACATTGATAGCGTAAATAGTGGAGGTTAAAATCTTCTTATTTCTAGAATAAGATGGGGTCGGCAGTCCAGGCCTCCGTAAACACTCGCTCCATATAATAATAATAATAATAATAATAATAATGGCATTTGTTAAGTGCTTGCAATAATAATAATACTACTAATGATGATGGCATTTGTTAAGCGCTTGCAATAATAATAATAATGATGATGGAATTTGTTAAGCGCAATAATAATGATGATGGCATTTGTTAAGCACTTGCAATAATAAGAATAATAATGATAATGATTGATAATAATAATAATAATAATAATAATAATAATAATGATGGCATTTAAGCGCTGGGGAGGATACAAGGTGATCAGGTTGTCCCTCATGGGGTTCACGGTCTTCATCCCCATTTTACAGATGAGGGAACTGAGGCCCAGAGAAGTTAAGTGACTTGCCCTAGGTCACCCAGCTGACAATGGGTGGAGTCGGGATTTGAACCCATGACCCCTGACTCCCAAGCCCGGGCTCTTTCCATTAAGCCACGGTGGGCAGCCTCCGCGGATGAGCGTTTGATCCGTTGAAGACCCTGGGAAAAACGCCGAACGGCCCCTGTTGGGTAGGGACCGTCTCTATATGTTGCCAACTTGTACTTCCCAAGCGCTTAGTACAGTGCTCTGCCCACAGCAAGCGCTCAATAAATACGATTGAATGAATGAAATCGTCCCGTTCTGTATCGGCCTTTGATACCGTGCTGTCGTGCCGATTCCTCGTGCCGGGCCAGGGCATTCAGTCAATCAATCAATCGTATTTATTGAGCGCTTACTGTGTGCAGAGCACTGTACTAAGCGCTTGGGAAGTACAAACTGGCAACATATAGAGACAGTCCAAAAGATGCCAGCGACTCCGTCTTCCACCCGAGCCACTCAACACCCGATACGAATTTTTGTTTTGAGAGACGCGCTCGGCCGGGAAAGATTCAGTTTTGAGAAACGCATCCAGGCTGGGAAAGATTCAGTTTTGAGAAACGCATCCAAGCCGGGAAAGATTCAGTTTTTAGAAATCAATCAATGCTATGTATTTTATTGAGCGCTTACTGTGTGCAGAGCACTGTACTAAGCGCTTATCGATGATCAATAAAATACACAATCATAGCCTTAGTCAAACAAGAGAACAAAGCTACTTATCTTGGGGTCATGTCAGAATTAGCTGTCATTTACAGCCTGGTACAGGTCAACAAATCGCTTTTCAGTAAGAGTCCCTCTTACTACCAGTAAGACACTCCAAATTTTGCGTCCATTATCCTCATCATCAATCGTATTTACTGAGCGCTTACCGTGTGCAGAGCACTGTACTAAGCGCTTGGGAAGTACAAGTTGGCAACATATAGAGGCGGTCCAAAAGATGCCAGCGACTCCGTCTTCCCCGAGGACGGCAAGCCACTCAACACCCGATACGCGTTTCTGTTTCGAGGGACGCGCTCGGCCGGGAAAGAGTCAGTTTTGAGAAACGCATCCAAGCCGGGAAACGTTCAGTTTTGAGAAACGCATCCGAGCCGGGAAAGATTCAGTTTTTAGCAGTCAATCAGTGGTATTTATTTATTGAGCGCTGACTGTGTGCAGAGCACTGTACTAAGCGCTTATAGATGATCAAATAAAGTGCACAGTTATAGCCTTAGTCAAACCAGAGAACAAAGCTACTTAGCCTTCCCAGACTGAGCCCCTTCCTTCCTCTCCCCCTCGTCCCCCTCTCCATCCCCCCCATCTTACCTCCTTCCCTTCCCCACAGCACCTGTATATATGTATATATGGTTGTACATATTTATTACTCTATTTATTTTACTTCTACATATCTATTCTATTTATTTTAGTTTGTTAGTATGTTTGGTTTTGTTCTTTGTCTCCCCCTTTTAGACTGTGAGCCCACTGTTGGGTAGGGACCGTCTCTATATGTTGCCAATTTGTACTTCCCAAGCGCTTAGTACAGTGCTCTGCACATAGTAAGTGCTCAATAAATACGATTGATGATGATTACTCTATTTATTTTACTTGTACATATCTATCCTATTTATTTTATTTTGTTAGTCTGTTTGGTTTTGTTCTCTGTCTCCCCCTTTTAGACCGTGAGCCCACTGTCGGGTAGGGACTGTCTCTATATGTTGCCGATTTGTACTTCCCAAGCGCTTAGTACAGTGCTCTGCACACAGTAAGCGCTCAATAAATACGATTGATGATGATGATCTTGGGGTCGTGTCAGAATTAGCTGTCATTTACAGCCCGGTACAGGTCAACAAATCGTTTTTCAATAGGAGTCCCTCTTACTACCAGTAAGACACCCCCAATTTTGTATCCACTATCCTCATCATCAGTCGTATTTATTGAGCGCGTACCGTGTGCAGAGCACTGTACTAAGCGCTTGGGAAGTCCAAGTCGGCAACGTGTAGAGGCAGTCCCTACCCAACTGTGGGCTCACAGTCTAGAAGACGGTTCCATTAGCAACGGAACACTCCATAAACCTTAAAAAAAAAAAGAGATTTGATTTACCCACTCAACATAATCCATCTCTAGTTACTGTGTTTGAAAAAGAGGAGGTGGGTCCGAAAAAACCAGGCACGATATTCTACTTTACTGACCTGAGTTTCAATCAGACGGTAGGCCTGGGGTGAAAGTCGCGTGTAAATCCAGCTTTAAAATCACCACGGTAGGCCTGGGGTGAAAGTCGCGTGCAAATCCAACTTGAAAATCACCACCCTGTCCATTTCCCTTCGTCGTAAATTCATCCCACCGCTTAAAACGCACAAGGGAAGAACTTGGGGTTCCTTCACGGGGGTAAGGTTTGTCCCCTCGGGGTTTTGAGACGCGTCGGTTCGGGGGTGTTTTGTCGGAAGCGGCCCGCCGCGATCGCGGACGGTGACGCGCGTTGTTTTTCGCCTCGCCCAGGATCACGGCGTGTCCGCCAAAGTGAAGAGGACGCCCGGCGTCCCCCTCCTGTTTATCATCCAGAACACCATCGTCCTCGACAAGCCCTCGCCCGACTCCACGGCCTTCGTGAAGGCCGCGGCCTCGACCGGCCTGGTCTCGGACCACCAGAAGCAGATCATCGAGCGGCTGAAGGAAGAGCAGGGCCTGGGCACGGGCACCGAGCCGAAGAAGAGAAAGCGTAAAAGGGCGGGCGGCCCCAACCCCCTCAGCTGTCTGAAGAAGAAGAAGAAGAAAGCGCCGGACGCAAGCCAGCCCGCCGCCCGGAAAAATAAAAGGAAGAGAAACAGGATCCGTAATAGGGGGAAGACCCCGGCCGTACAGCCGGAGAGGCCGGCTACAGAAGCGTAATCCAGAACAAGCTGGGCTGGAACCCTTTTTGACTCTCTGTTGTAAATAAATGACATTTCTATCTGAATTCTGGCGTGAACGAGCCGGACCGGAACCCTTTTGACTCTCCGTTATAAATAAATGACATTCCCATCTGAGTTCTGGCGTGAACGAGCCGGACCGGAACCCTTTTGACTCTCCGTTGTAGATAAATGACATTTCTATCTGAATTCTGGCGTGAACGAGCCGGACCGGAACCCTTTTGACTCTCTGTTGTAAATAAATGACATTTCTATCTGAATTCTGGCATGAACAAGCCGGACCGGAACCCTTTTGACTCTCTGTTTAAATGACATTTCTATCTGAATTCTGGCATGAACGAGCCGGACCGGAACCCTTTTGACTCTCTGTTGTAAATAAATGACATTTCTATCTGAATTCTGGCGTGAACAGGCCGGACCGGAACCCTTTTGACTCTCTGTTATAAATAAATGACATTTCCATCTGAATTCTGGCGTGAACAAGCCGGACCGGAACCCTTTTGACTCTCTGTTGTAAGTAAATGACATTTCTATTTGAATTCTGGCATGAACAAGCCGGACCGGAACACTTTAGACTCTCTGTTGTAAGTAAATGACATTTCTATCTGAATTCTGGCGTGAACGAGCCGGACCGGAACCCTTTTGAGGCTGTGGCACTGTGCTTTACTCTCTGTTGTAAATAAATGACATTTCTGTTTGAATTCTGGGGTGGTACGGTGGTATTTGAGTGCTAACCGGCTGCAGGGCGCTGTGAGAGAGTGCAATACGACAGGGTTGGATGGTTTGAGTCTGTGTAACATCCAATCAATCAATTGTATTTATTGAGCGCTTACTGTGTGCAGAGCGCTGTACTAAGCGCGTGGGAAGTACAAGTTGGAATCGTGCCTCAGTCGGTGGTGTTTATTGAGTGCTTACTGTCCGCGGGGCGTCATCATCATCAATCGTATTTATTGAGCACTTACTGTGTGCAGAGCACTGTACTAAGCGCTTGGGAAGTACAAATTGGCAACATATAGAGACAGTCCCTACCCAACAGTGGGCTCACAGTCTAAAAGACTGTGTTAGGCTCCCGGGAGGGTGCGACCTATCAGGGTCGGTGGACGCGTTCCCTGCCCACGAGGAGCTTACAGTCTAGTCCAACTCGCCCGGCAATGGAAGCAAGGTAGACGCCTCAGACCGCCAGCCCGGAGCCACGGACTCGGAGTCTGAAAAGAAAATGGGGGAGGTGAGTTAGAGGCGGGGAAAGGATGAAATTAAAGTTCCGACCTGCGCCTCAGGGAACTGAGGCCCGGAGAAGTTAAGTGACTTAATAATAATGATGATGATGGCATTCATTAAGCGCTTACTATGTGCCCAGCACTGTTAATAATAATAGTAATGGCATTTATTGAGCACTTACTCTGTGCAAAGCACTGTTCTAAGCGCTGGAGAGGTTACAAGGTGATCAGGTTGTCCCACGGGGGGCTCACAGTCTTAATCCCCATTTGACAGATGAGGTCACTGAGGCCCACAGAAGTGACTTGCCCAAATAATGATGGCATTTATTAAGCGCTTACTGTGTGAAAATCACCGTTCTAAGCGCTGGAGAGGCTACCGAGTGATCAGGTTGTCCCACTGGGGGGGCTCAAAGTCCTCATCCTCATTTTACAGATGAGGGAACTGAGGCCCAGAGAAGTGAAGTGACTTGCCCAAAGTCACACAGCTGACGGTCGGCGGAGCCGGGATTTGAATCCATGACCTCTGACTCTTTCCACTGAGCCACGCTGCTTCTCTAAGTGACTCGCTGTCCCAAGGCAACCTCGGGGTACTCACCCTCTGGAGGTCAAATGCAACTTTCTAGACCGTGAGCCCGCTGTTGGGTAGGGACCGTCTCTGTATGTTGCCGACTTGGACTTCCCAAGCGCTTAGTACAGTGCTCTGCACACGGTAAGTGCTCAATAAATACGATTGAACGAATGAATGAATCTCATGACCGCCCGAGCCGGCGGGCAGAATCTAGCACGACCCAAACGGCTAGATTGACGGCCCAGGCCGGGCGTGCAGAAGGTGTCCCTCGCCCCCGTGCCGATCAAATCAGGTATGGAGGAGGGGGGGAGATTGGGTAAACTGAGGCCAGAGGCTGGAACGGCCTCGGAGCACAGGTGGTGATAAATACCCGCGGCCTCTGACCTCTGGGCAGCGGATGGACACTCGCAGCAGCTGACCGCGGCTCATCTCAGCCCGGAGGGTGAGAAGCCCACTCTGCCTGCACCAAGCGAGGAGCCGTGGGATGGGGGACTGCCCCAGCCCGGCGCTTAGAACAGTGCTCTGCACATAGTAAGCGCTTAATAAATGCCGTCATCATCATTATTATTATTATTATTATTATCCCACTGAGCGCTCGTGGGAGCCGGGCGCTTTGGCGCGGGTGTGGATCGCGGTCGTGGGTTCCTCCCACGTGGGAAATGCTCATTTCATTCATTCAGTCGTATTTATTGAGCGCCTACGGTGTGCACGGCACTGTACTAAGCGCTTGGGAAGTCCATGTTGGCAGCATATAGAGACGGTCCCTACCCAACGACGGGCTCACAGTCTAGGAGGGGGAGACGGACAGCAAAACAAAGCGCGCAGACGGGCGTCAAAATCGTCAGAACAAATAACAATGGCATTTATTAAGCGCTTACTATGTCTCAAGCACCGTTCTAAGCGCTGGGGAGGTGATCAGGTTGTCCCACGGTGGGCTCGCAGTCTTCATCCCCATTTGACAGATGAGGGAACTGAGGCCCAGAGAAGGGAAGTGACTTGCCCACAGTCACACAGCTGACAATTGGCCGAGTCGGGATTTGAACCCATGACCAGCGACTCCAAATCCCCTGCCTTTTCCACTGAGCCACGCTGCTTCTCTAGAATTAAAGCTCACGGGTGGGAAGCCAGCCGCCTCAGCACGGGCCAACAGACCCCCCCTTTTAGACTGTGAGCCCACTGTGGGGTAGGGACCGTCTCTATATGTTGCCAACTTGGACTTCCCAAGCGCTTAGTACAGTGCTCTGCACACAGTAAGCGCTCAATAAATACAATTGATTGACTGAATTAATTCCTCCTGAACGGGACCTGCACAAGTCACACATAAATATATTCCTCCCGATAGGGAAGCTCTAATATCATTAAATGATCATATTCCTCCTGAAAGGCCAGTTCGATTCGCTGTGTCCAAAATAATCAAATAATTCAATTTGCCGCGCAGAATAAATCTTCTATAGAATTCCGCCTTTCTATCCCCAATCTCTCTCACTCTGTCTTTCGCCGCGCCGATTACCAAATAAACGCCACAGGGCAGATAAGTGTCCGAGCCAGGATTAGAAACCCTGGCCTTCTGTTCAGTCCATTATTACACCATGTACTCCGATACGATCGATTGATTGATAAGCGGCGTGGCTCGGTGGAAAGAGCGCGGGCTTTGGAGTCCGAGGTCATGGGTTCAAATCCCGGCTCTGCCACTTGTCAGCTGGGTGACTTTGGGCAACTCCACTTCTCTGGGCCTCAGTTCCCTCATCTGTAAAATGGGGATGAAGACTGTGAGCCCCACGTGGGACAACCTGAGCACCTTGTAACCTCCCCAGCGCTTAGAACGGTGCTTTGCACATAGTAAGTGCTTATTAATGCTATTATTATTATTATTCTCTGGGCCTCAGTTCCCTCATCTGTACAATGGGGATGAAGACTGAGAGCCCCCCGTGGGACAACCTGATCACCTTGTAACCTCCCCAGCGCTTAGAATGGTGCTTTGCACATAATAAGTGCTTAATAAATGCCATTATTATTATTATTATTCTCTGGGCCTCAGTTCCCTCATCTGTACAATGGGGATGAAGACTGTGAGCCCCCCGTGGGACAACCTCATCACCTTGTAACCTCCCCGGCACTTAGAATGGTGCTTTGCACATAATAAGTGCTTAATAAATGCCATTATTATTATTCTTCTCTGGGCCTCAGTCCCTCATCTGTACAATGGGGATGAAGACTGTGAGCCCCCCATGGGACAACCTGATCACCTTGTAACCTCCCCAGTGCTTAGAACAGTGCTTTGCACCTGTATATACGTTTGTACATATTTATTACTCTATTTTACTTGTACATATTTATTCTATTTATTTTATTTGGCTTATATGTTTTGTTTTCCGTCTCCCCCTTCTAGACTGTGAACCCGCTGTTGGGTAGGGACCATCTCTATATGTTGCCAACTTGGACTTCCCAAGCGCTCAGCCCAGTGCTCTGCACACAGTAAGCGCTCAATAAATACGATTGAGTGAACGAACTAATCAATCAGTGCTATTTTTGCACCCAGAATAAAGGGATTTTGTTCCAACAAAGTTACCACTGCAGTTAGGAAAAGTAAGCCTTCTGTGACACTAAGTCTGGGTCAATTTGGTCTTTCCTAAAGGGCAGTGGAAGGTTGAGAAGCAGCGTGGCTCAGTGGAAAGAGCCCGGGCTTGGGAGCCAGAGGTCGTGGGTTCAAATCCCGGCTCCACCACTCGTCAGCTGTGTGACTTTGGGCAAGTGGCTTCACTTCTCTCAGTTCCCTCAACTGGAAAATGGGGATTAAGACTGAGAACCCCATGTGGGACAACCTGATCACCTTGTATCCCCCCCAGTGCTTAGAATAATAATACCATTATTATTATTATTATTCTAGACTGTGAGCCCACTGTTGGGTAGGGACCGTCTCTGTATGTTGCCAACTTGTAATAATAATAATAATAATGATGGTATTTGTTAAGCGCTTACTATGTGCAAAGCACCGTTCTAAGCGCTGGGGGGATACAAGGTGATCAGGTTGTCCCACGGGGGGCTCACAGTCTTCATCCCCGTTTTCCAGATGAGGGAACTGAGGCCCAGAGAAGTGAAGTGGCTTGCCAAGGGTCACACAGCTAAGTGGCAGAGCCGCGGTTCAAGCCCACGACCTAGTCCAGTGCTCTGCACATAGTAAGCGCTCAATAAATACGATTGATGATGATGACCTCTGACTCCCCAAGCCCGAGCTCTTCTCCCTGAGCCACGCTGCTCCTCTAGAAAATCAGGTGCCACGCGGGGCTGCGGTCTAATTAGGAGGGCGAACAAATATTTACTCCCCACTTTGCAGATGAGGGAACTGAAAGCACAGAGAAAGTGAGGTGACCTGCCCAAATGGTAGAGCCCCAGGATTAGAATCGAGGTCTCCTGACTTCCAGGCCAGCACTCTTTCCACTAGCCCCATTATTCTTCTGTCTGTTGCGCGGGCATTATGAGTTCTCTTAATAAGTAACTTTTTCAGACCCTTCAATTTCTTTTCTGAACTTCCTTTTTTTTTGCTTCAGCTGTACCTTACTCTAAGTCTTTCAGCCCATTTCCCAGCTTGGCCCTTCCTCCCACCACACACCAGAGACACCGCAGCTCTTCCCACATTCCAAGCCCTCCTAAAATCCCACCTCTTCCAAGAAGCTCTCCAGGACTGACTTCCCAGCACCCTGAGCCTCATCATCCCTTCATCCAACTGTAGCACTGGTTAACACATCTCCTGTGAGACTGTGAGCCCACTGTTGGGTAGGGACTGTCTCTATGTGTTGCCAATTTGTACTTCCCAAGCGCTTAGTACAGTGCTCTGCACATAG
The DNA here is from genome assembly GCF_015852505.1 of Tachyglossus aculeatus. Classification (NCBI taxonomy): domain Eukaryota; kingdom Metazoa; phylum Chordata; class Mammalia; order Monotremata; family Tachyglossidae; genus Tachyglossus; species Tachyglossus aculeatus. The sequence goes on along the minus strand of NC_052069.1, from coordinate 69,001,060 downwards.
TAAGCGCTCAATAAATACGACTGATTGATTGATTGATCCCTTCATCCAACTGTAGCACTGGTTAACTTATCTCCTCCTCGGCACCGGTGCGTATATGCGCACACGAATATTTACTTTGGCCACTCTAGTTGTCCATATTTCTATATACTAAAATATACTGAAGTGTAAGATCTACATATGGACGGTCACTTTATTCTGTACTTCCCAGGTGCCTAGTACAGTGCACCACACCACGTGGGGCACTCAATAAAAGCTACCGCTACGAAGACTATTATGACGACTACCGTTGCGGCTACTACTATTAATGCCGCTGCTAATGCCACGACGACATCTCATTTTCTTCTCTGCCTCCTCCCTGGCTTCTTAGGTCAAGGCATCCAGGTGTCTCACAAGCTCTTTGAGGTTTTGGGAAAATTAAATTCATCTGCTGGGGTAAAAGAGTGTTCAAAAATCACCCTTTGGCCTGCCTGCCCGCAGAGACTTCCAGGGCTAATCCCGAACAAGAGAGGCGGCCATCTGAATTCTTGGGGAAGGGGTCTGGAAATCAGCAAGAGCCCTGGTCTGAACCAATTTCAATGCTAAGGTCGGACAGGGTCCTTCCCCACAGGCAAAGAGAAAGAAAAAGGAGAATAAAATGCAATTGACACGCAGGGGGAAAGATGGCAAACACGGATCACACGACCATGTTTTTTAAATGGGGGCAAAGGTAGGATAGAGAATATTCAACACGGATGGACAAAACCAAAAGTATGCAGAAAACCTGGTTACCAGAGCCGTCCCCCGCATATTACGCTGTGTCTTGGCCGGCCGAGCGGCTTCGTTGCCATTTGTAGTCAATTTTATATTCTGGTTTCTCACGATTAACAAACACTTTCCCTCCATTACAAAAAGGGGATATAGGGATGGGTTATTCTAACTCAGTCCCATCAACAAGGTACAGACGGAAAAGCAATAATCACGTTAGCAAAATGGAACCTGGAGCATGGTGGTTTCTACCGAGTTTTTTTCCCCCCTTCAGCCACATCCAATTAGGAGAAATAGCGCTTCCCAAGCGCTTAGTACGGTGCTCTGCACACAGTAAGCGCTCAATAAATACGATTGAATGAATGAATGAATGAATGGTATATAGGCCTCCACTTGATGGTACTGCCTTTTTTATTACGGGGTTTAAGCGCTTACTATACGTCAAACACTGTTCTAAGCCCTGGGCTATATATGAGTGAATTAGGTTGGACCCAATCAAGGTCCCGCTTGGGGCTCACAGTCCCAGCGCTAGAGAAGCAGCGTGGCTCAGTGGAAAGAGCCCGGGCTTTGGCGTCAGAGGTCACGGGTTCAAATCCCGGCTCCGCCAACTGTCAGCCGTGTGACTTTGGGCGAGTCACTTCACTTCTCCGGGCCTCAGTTCCCTCGTCTGGAAAATGGGGATGAAGACTGGGAGCCTCCTGGGGGACAACCTGATCACCCTCTAACCTCCCCAGCGCTTAGAACAGTGCACATAGTAAGTGCTTAATAAAAATGCCATCATTAGAACAGTGCTTTGCACATACTAAGCGCTTAATTGGTTGTACATATTATGGTTGTACATATTTATTACTCTATTTATTTTACTTGTACATATCTATCCTATTTATTTTATTTTGTTGGTATGTTTGGTTTTGTTCTCTGTCTCCCCCTTTTAGACTGTGAGCCCACTGTTGGGTAGGGACTGTCTCTATGTGTTGCCAATTTGTACTTCCCAAGCGCTTAGTACAGTGCTCTGCACATAGTAAGCGCTCAATAAATACGATTGATCGATTAATAAATGCCATCATTATTAGTATTAAGCAGGAGGGAGAACGGGAGGACTGTACTTCCCAACTTGTACTTCCTAAGCGCTTAGTACAGTGCTCTGCACACAGTAAGTGCTCAATAAATATGATTGAATGAATGAATGACCGAGGCCCAGAGAAATTAAGGGCTTTAGCCCAAGGTCAAGTGGTTGAGTCAAGATTAGAATCCAGGGCCGCTGGTTGCCGCATTTAAGCCAGATGTGAGTGTCAAACGTCCCTGGTGACTCTGCCTGGCAATGAAGTCACACCACCCTCTCCCTGTTCCCTTTATAATAATAATACTGATGGTATTTGTTAATAATAATGGCATTTGTTAATAATAATAATGGTATCTATTAAGCACTTACTATGTGCAAAGCACTGGGGAGGATACAGGGTGATCAGGTTGTCCCACGGGGGGCTCGCAGTCTTCATCCCCATTTTACAGATGAAGGAACTGAGTCCCGGAGAAGCGAAGTGACCTGCCCAAAGTCACACAGCTGACAATTGGCGGAGCCGGGATTTGAACCCATGACCTCTGACTCCAAAGCCCGGGCTCTTTCCACTGGGCCACACTGCTTTCCCAAGCGCTTACTATGTGCAAAGCACTGTTCTAATCAATCAATCGATCGTATTTATTGAGCGCTTACTGTGTGCAGAGCACTGTACTAAGTGCTTGGGAAGTACAAGTTGGCAGCATATTGAGACGGTCCCTACCCAACAATGGGCTCACAGTCTAAAAGGTGATGAGATTGTCCCACGTGGGGCTCACGGTTTTAATCCCCATTTTACAGATGAGGGAACTGATTATTATTTATTTTATTTGTACATGTTTATTCTATTTATTTTATTTTGTTAATATGTTTTGTTTCGCTCCCTGTCTCCCCCTTCTAGACCGTGAGCCCGCTGTTGGGTAGGGACCGTCTCTAGATGTTGCCAACTTGTATTTCCCAAGCGCTTAGCACAGCGCTCTGCACACAGTAAGCGATTGAATGAACTGAATGAATGAGGCACATCAATAAATACGATTGAATGAATTGAATGATGCACAGAGAAGTTAAGTGGCTTGCCCGAGGTCACACAGCTGACAAGTGGCGGAGCTGTGAAATAGGAATTTTAACAGTTAATTTTAACTTCAGGCCCCCCTCCCTTACCCGCCAAGGCCAGATTTGGCGGCACATAGGAGCCACAGACACCCGTGGACACAATTTTAATTATCAGGTGATGCGGGGGATGACCGGGGGGAAGAGGTTGCCTGGTGGCTAAGGAGAAGCGAAAATCTAAGAGATGAACGCCGACAAATTAATGGTGGAAACTGACAATGTACACTGTCAATTTATATTGATAATAGAAAAATATTCACGAAACTACTCTCTTGGAGTACACAACTGTGGTGGCCAGGGAGAAGTGAAAATCTAAGAGATGAACGCCGACAAATTAATGGTGGAATATGACAATGTACACTGTCAAATTATATTGATAATAGAAAAATATTCACAAAACTACTCTCGGAGTACACAACTGGTGGCCAGGGAGAAGCGAAAATCTAAGAGATGAACGCCGACAAATTAATGGTGGAATCTGACAATGTACACTGTCAATTTATATTGATAATAGAAAACTATTCACGAAACCACTCTCTCTCTCGGAGTACACAACTCTGGTGGCCAGGGAGAAGCGAAAATCTAAGATATGAATTGAACGCCAGCTAATTAATGGTGGAATCTGACAATGTACACTGTCAATTTATATTGACAATAGAAAAATATTCACGAAACTTCTCTCTGAGTACACAACTGGTGGCCAGGGAGAAGTGAAAATCTAAGAGATGAAGTGAACGCCGACGAATTAATCATGGAATATGACAATGTACACTGTCAATTTATACTGATAATAGAAAAATATTCACGAAACTACTCTCTCGGAGTACACAACTCTGGTGACCAGGGAGAAGTGAAAATCTAAGATATGAAGTGAATGCCGCCTAATTAATGGTGGAATCTGACAACGTACACTGTCAATTTATATTGATAATAGAAAAATATTCACGAAACTTCTTTCTGAGTACACAACTGGTGGCCAGGGAGAAGTGAAAATCTAAGAGATGAAGTGAACGCCGAAGAATTAATCATGGAATATGACAATGTACACTGTCAATTTATATTGATAATAGAAAAATATTCACGAAACTACTCTCTCGGAGTACACAACTCTGGTGACCAGGGAGAAGTGAAAATCTAAGATATGAAGTGAATGCCGCCTAATTAATGGTGGAATCTGACAACGTACACTGTCAATTTATATTGATAATAGAAAAATATTCACGAAACTTCTTTCTGAGTACACAACTGGTGGCCAGGGAGAAGTGAAAATCTAAGAGATGAAGTGAACGCCGACGAATTAATCATGGAATATGACAATGTACACTGTCAATTTATATTGATAATAGAAAAATATTCACGAAACTACTCTCTCGGAGTACACAACTCTGGTGGCCAGAGAGAAGTGAAAATCTAAGATATGAAGTGAACGCCGCCTAATTAATGGTGGAATCTGACAATGTATACTGTCAATTTATATTGATATTAGAAAAATATTCACGAAACTTCTGAGTACACAACTCTGGTGACCAGGGAGAAGCAAAAATCTAAGAGATGAAGTGAATGCCGACAAATTAATGGTGGAATCTGACAATGTATACTGTCAATTTGTATTGGTAATAGAAAAACATTCATGAAACTACTCTCTCTCTTGGAGTACACAACTCTGGTGACCAGGAAGAAGCAAAAATCTAAGAGATGAAGTGAACACCGACAAATTAATGGTGAAATCTGACAATGTACACTGTCAATTTATATTAATAGAAAAATATTCACGAAACTACTCTCTCGGAGTACACAACTGTGGTGGCCAGGGAGAAGCGAAAATCTAAGTGATGAATGCTGACAAATTAATGGTGGAATCTGACAATGTACACTGCCAACTTATATTGATAATAGAAAAATATTCACAAAACTACTCTCTCTCTCTCGGAGTACACAACTCTGGTGGCCAGGGAGAAGCGAAAATCTAAGAGATGAAGTGAACGCCGACAAATTAATGGTGGAATCTGACAATGTACACTGTTAATTTATATTGATAATAGAAAAATATTCACGAAACTACTCTCTCTCTCTCTCTCTCTCTCTCTCTCTCTCTCGGAGTACACAACTCTGGTGGCCAGGGAGAAGCGAAAATCTAAGAGATGAAGTGAACGCCGACAAATTAATGGTGGAATCTGACAATGTACACTGTCAATTTATATTGATAATAGAAAAATATTCATGAAACTACTCTCTCTCTCGGAGTACACAACTCTGAGTAATGATCAGATAATCCACATCGTATTAATACTGTTCTCAGAAAACTGGGTGAGCTCGTGGGTAGGGACCGTCTCTGCATGTTGCCGATCTGTACTTCCCAAGCGCTTAGTACAGTGCTCTGCACCCAGTAAGCGCTCAATGAATACGATCGAAGGAATGAATGTTGTATTGTACTTTGCCAAGCGCTTAGTACAGTGCTATGCACACAGTAAGCACTTAATACGATCGAATGAACGACCGGTTGCGTTGCGTTTCGATGGTATTTTCAGAAACCGCCAAGCCTGAGGACTGGCCGTCCTTTGACCAACTGTACAGATCAGGATGTCCAGTTAAAACAGAGGCTCTCCCCACGTGCACCACCGAGAATACTTCTACTTTTCCAAACTATCTTAAAAACTACGATCGGCTTAACAAAAAATAAAAAATAAAAGGAGCCATGAAAATGCCAGGAAGTTTTCAACAGCAGCTACAGCAAAACACGATCTGAGAACCACCGATTTAGCCCACGGCACGGATTTGACCCCTGCGTGAGTTTTCAAACCACAGAGAATAAAAGTTAAGAGTTGAGGTGGGTGAGTTACGCGGAACTGTATCCGGAAATCCCCAAACTGTTACATTCCCATTTCTCACTGTCATATTTCCATCTCTGCACACAGAGTAACTCAGTAAATACGACAATGAATGACACGACGGCACCATGCTTATATTCCTAATTTAGCGACAGGGAAGGCAAAGTCAGCACTTTCGTACAGCTCTTTAAATCATCATCAATCGTATTTATTGAGCGCTATGTGCAGAGCACTGTACTAAGCGCTTAAATGATACATCACAAGTTATTTATTCGTATTACTGTCTGTCTACCCCTCTAGACTGTAAGCGCGTTACGGGCAGGGGACGTCTGCTAACTGCTGCGTTGTTCCCCGCCAAGAACTTAGTACAGTGCCCTGCAAATAGTACGGGCTCAACGCCACTGATTTATTGAATTGTCTTTATGCTTTCTCTGTTTCGACCCTTCATCCGAGTTTAGAGCTGTCGATTCTGTCCAATTACGCTGAAACCCTATCCCAAATAAGAGCAAATAAAAAAATAAGGCAAGCCACTTGGCCGTTTCTCCGATTTTTCTTCCCGTTCCTTCCGTCAGCACCTCAGAGGAAAAACCAGAACGATCCCCACGGCGTTAATAACAGCTTATAACACAACTTTTATTAGAAAAGTTATACATAACACGGCATCAACTATTTTCAAGAACAATATTAAACCTGATAAGCAACAGAAACCAGACTGACAAAATGGGTAACAAGACCTAATGGCCTTTCTATAATTAAACATTCAAATTATCTACAGTGTCTTTTTACAGAGGGGAAAGACATGGTTTTACGGGCACCTCATGTTGAAAGTAAAGCTGCGGTAATGATTTGATACAATTACCTCTCATGAGATTCAATCATAACATGGTAATTACGTAGCCTCACGAATTTTTTAAAACATCTGCATGTGATTTGACAAGACTGGGTATATACTCGAGTCCCATTCTCCGAAGAGGATCGCCCACAAAAGCGCCAACAATTAAGCCGGGGCTTTTCGTGCGGATAATTCTACCCTAAAAAAGTTAAGACGTGGTTTAATAGATCAATATATTCACGTGATTTCGGGTGCTCTCTGCGCTGTTAAAAATAAGCCTTTATTTGGATTTTTCACAGGATTCCAGGTGCAGGATTTCTCTTGCAAAGCCATATTTCAAACACAGGAGTGTGCAGTATTGGGGGGGGAGAAAAGATCAATTCTAAAACCCATAATAAATATTAGAAAAGTCATAATACATTTTACACGGGGTCTTGTAATTAGGTATGACCTGGTGTGTGTAGTTCTCATCAGTTTGTCCTTTTGGTACACTTAGAGGGGAATTCTATCTTCTGATTTGCTTTTACTGCTAGGATCTGAAGGCGTACTTAAATCTTTTAAAAAAGGTGTACGGAAATCTTTAAAAAAACTGCAGTTGGGAGCTCGAGTGCAGGCTAACCCACCCAAACGAAGTAGCTGAACAAGTCTGACAGCCAAGGTAGCGGTTGAGACCGTTCGGCGTGGCCGGCCCGCAATTACCCGCTATCCAAGGCAACTCCGACGTGACGTCCCGCGGACTTACCGGGGGCATCCGAGATCCACCTGCTCGCCTCTCTTACTTAAATCCGTTCTTCTCCGGGGCTGAAACCCTGTTACTGCACTACGACTAGAAGCGCCTAAATTCCACGGTTAAGAAGAGAGTGAAAAAGACTGCAGGAGGGAAAAGAAAAAACGTTTTAGACGCCGACCGCGTTTTACGACAAAACTGACGGGCTCTTTTCTTTCCCCCCGGCGGGCCGGCCATTCGTACGCCGCGGTGGATAATGAAAGAGAATCCTTGACTTTCCAATGCTCCGCAACATGACGTGCTCCAGCACTGCACACGTCTGCTCTTGAACGGTTAAAACGGTCTGGCGTTTAACCCGGAGGTACCTGCATCTTCACCGGAACACGACAGCCCACCCCAGCAAGTTTCCCTAAAAATGACGACGGCAAATTTAAAAATATCAAAAAGTGGCGGGCGGTGGGGGGGGGGAGGAGTGGAGAAGGGGAAGAGAGAGAGACTTTGTACAGCCGATAAGATTTCAATTTCTGCAATGGCCTGGCGTGCCCTACACACGGGGGCAATACGCAATACGCCCTAGTGAAATTAACACTAGCTCCGCTGTCACCAGCCATTCAGATGATATGGAATCTGGGTCCCGGGGTGGCGATGATGTCACTGTAGGGTTCCTCCTGCGTCAGCTCGATAGCCTGCTGCTTTTTCAGTACCAAGAAGCTGTAGAATTTCGCCGCCGCCTGCTTTCTGTTCGTATTTCTGCACAAGTCAAGCAGGCTGATGGACTCCGCTCCGGTCTTAGCGAGCGCTCTCTGGAAACACAAATGAAATCCGGATTTAAGGGACCGGGTGGTCGGAGAAATCTTCCGGGAACGTCTGAGGACGGAAGCGTGACGCGGCTTATGCGGGACAAGCCGTCAGTGGTATTTCTTGAGCGTGCAAAGAACACTTTTTCTTTGGGAGAAAGGAAAAAAGAAAAAAGAAAAAGAAAAAAGAAAAAAAGGAAGAAAAAAAAGAAAAAGAAAAAAGAAAAAGAAAAAAGAAAAGAAAAGAAAAAAGTGGTATTTCTTTGAGCGTGGGAGAGAGCAACAGAGTTAGCCTCCGGTAGTTCACAGGATAGACGGGAGCAATGGAGAAACACGCGGTGTGTATGTACCCAAGTGGTCTGCCAGATTTGAAGGGGGAGGGTGGATGTGTGCATTAGGTTGGTGGTGGGAGGGAGAGATAATAATAATAATAATAATGGCATTTATTAAGCACTTACTATGTGCAAAGCACTGTTCTACGCGCTGGGGAGGTTACAAGGTGATCAGGTTGGCCCACGGGGGGCTCACAGTCTTCGCCCCCATTTTATAGATGAGGGAACTAAGGCCCAGAGAGGTTAAGTTGACTTGCCCAAAGTCACACGGCTGACAATCGGCGGAGCCGGGATTTGAACCCACGATCTCTGACTCCAAAGCCCGGGCTCTTTCCACTGAGCCGCGCTGCTTCTCTAAGAGATGAGAGATGAGGAGGCGGGACAATGAGAAGGTCGGTTTCGTGGGAGCTGGGTATGGTGGGAGGGAACTGAAGATGCGTACGAGGAAGAGGGCACCGCGACTCTACATCACTAAACACTAATTTGGGCTCAAACGTACTAATTAATTCATTCAATCGTATTGAGCACTTACTGTGGGCAGAGCACCGTACTAAGCGCTTGGGAAGTACAAGTCAGCAACATACAGAGACGGTCCCTACCCAACAACGGGCTCACAGTCTAGAAGAAATGTCTGCCTAATAAAATGTCTGTCTCCCCCCGCTTTAGACTATAAACGCATTGCGGGTAGGGAACGCGCCTACCAACTCCGTTGCACTGTCCTCTCCCAAGTGCTTGGTACAGTGCCCACGTTAAGCGCTCAATAAATACCACTGATCGATTCATCTTTCCCAGCAGGGAACTAAAGGCGTAAAAAAAAGCGCCGAGTCCTGGTATTCCTCATCATCTCAAGCTGACGCGGTACGAAAAGGAGAGTGGCCTAGGAGAAAGAGCACGGGCCTGGGTTCTAATCCCTGTTCTACCACTTGCCCGTATTTATTTGGGCAAGTCAAGGTTCCTGCGCTTTACTTTCGCCCATCTGTAAAGCAGAGATTCTGTGATGATTAACTTGTAGCTGCCCCAGTGCTTAGCACAGTGCCTGGGACACTGGGCGCGCTTAAATACCACTATTATCACCAAGTCATTTAGCGGCCGACTCCGCTCAGCCAGACAAATAAGTGCTGTTTGTGTGTTTTTTTTTCAGCGAGCCAAGCAGCATGGGACTAATTCCCTATCAGATGGCAAAATACTAAAACGTTGTAGACCACCCGAGGCGGCAAAACACCTTAGAATCATGCAAATCCGCTCTGCTCGCTATTATTAAAGACCACGATTTCGCAGCAATCGCCTTGGGACTTCTACAGGCTGCGCCTGCCTAAATATCGCAGTATAGGCTTCGGCAAACCCAGTGCAAGGAACCCCAATTTACTTTAAAAAGCCAAGTGATTGTGGCCTCCTACTCCTCCTTGCTAGTCGGCTACCTGCGTGCAAATCTCCGCACTCTCAGTTCTAACCCAAACACACAGTGAAAGCACACGTCAGGGCAGAAGGTTGCCAGGAAATTAGAAAACGCCCGCGTGACAGCACGAGCTCGTTGGGATCTACCCGTTTTAGAAAACCCCTGTGCCCACGCACATGGAAACATCTCAGAGAGGTAAAAGCCAGAGTCTTTTGTAAACCCTCGAGGAGTTTACAATCGAAAGTAATGGAATCCTAAATGAACCCCATGAGCGCTTTTAAGGTGTGCGTTCAGAGCTCTCTGGCATTCAAAACAAAAGAGCAACTAAAGCCACTCTGTACTGCGATGATGGTCTCTCAATTATGTAACTACAGATAAAATGTTACACTTTCGGTTCCGCATTTGGGTCAAGGTGAGGAAGCAAAGTTCCTAGACTCTACCAAGTTCTTCGATAATGTGAAGGATGCATTCTTGTACTGTCAAGCGCTTAGTACAGTGCTCTGCACACAGTAAGCGCTCAATAAATACGATTGATACCAAGCGAAGGAAAACACATTGTGCCCAAACATCTCTCCGGCTGCCTTAATGCACTTTATCTACACCCAAGCTAGGCCTGAAAAACATTCTTTATTTTCTAGCGCATTCTACCAAAAACACTCATTCTGCCAAACCTGAGGGTATGGCAAATTAAAGTGGCGGCCTTTTTTCCTTCCTGGGACCACAGTAAAAGCGTAGCCTTTGGGCAAAAAAAAAAAAAAGAAAATAAGAGGCCTGGTATGCTTGTCTCGTATTTAAATCATTTAGACAGTATTTTAGAATACCACCTTTGGTATCGGTGTGTGTTGCTCACGCTCATTTGCACTTCAAAATTAAGTTGTTTTGAGGTCATTTTGGATGCTGCCTGGTATGCTTGTCTCATATTTAAATCACTAAGACAGTATTTTAGAATATCACCTTTGCTATCGGTGTGTGTTGCTCACGCTCATTTGCACTTCAAAATTAAGTTGTTCTGAGGTCATTTTGGATGCTGCCTGGTATGCTTGTCTCATATTTAAATCATTTAGACAGTATTTTAGAATACCACCTTTGCTATCGGTGTGTGTTGCTCACGCTCATTTGCACTTCAAAATTAAGTTGTTTTGAGGTTATTTTGGATGCTGCTTGCTATGCTTGTCTCATATTTAAATCACTTAGACAGTATTTTAGCATATCACCTTTGCTATCGGTGTGTGTTGCTCACAGTCATCTGCACTTCAAAATTAAGTTGTTCTGAAGTCATTTTGGATGCTGCCTGGTATGCTTGTCTCATATTTAAATCATTTAGACAGTATTTTAGAATACCACCTTTGGTAGCGGTGTGTGTTGCTCACGCTCATTTGCACTTCAAAATGAAGTTGTTCTGAAGTCATTTTGGATGCTGCCTGCTATGCTTGTCTCATATTTAAATCATTTAGACGGTATTTTAGAATACCACCTTTGGTATCGGTGTGTGTTGTTCACGCTCCTTTGCACTTCAAAATTAAGTTGTTTTGAAGTCACTCTGGATGCTTGGTCACACGGATTATTGGAAAACATTGGCAGATTTTAAAAAAAACGTGAAGGAGCGCGTACCTGAAGGCCATGAAGCATTTGCTGAGTTCTTTTGTTCCACCTTCGTTCCTCTTGATCTTGATCACCACCAGCAGCATCTTCTTCCTGAAACACAAACGAGGCAGAAAAACAGCTATAAAATTCAAACGATGGTCACCTGTGAACTGTAAAATTAAATTCAGCCTTTATTTCGAATCGCACTCTCCCCCATCGCACCTGCCTCTAAACAGTAAAGGGATTGGCTGATTCGTTCATTCAGTCGGATTTATCGAGCGCTTACTGTGTGCAGAGCACTGGACTAAGCGCTTGGGAAGTACAAGTTGGCAACGTATAGAGACGGTCCCTACCCAACAGCGGGCTCACAGTCTAGAAGGGGGAGACGGGCAACAAAACAAAACATGTGGACGGGTGACAAATCAGAATAAATAGAAATAAAGCTAGATGCAAATCATTAACAAAATAAATAGAATAATAAATATGTACAAGAAAAATAGAGTAATAAATAAGAGTAATGACAAAGCAATTAGCACAAAACAGGTAACAATAAAAAACATACTGGGGTGGTGGGGAAGGAAACACAATGCTACTGATGTGGACTACTTCTGAGCAATTTAGCAGCCGGTGCTGCCACTGCAGCAGCTTAGTGGCTACAAACTGTTGTCACTTCACCTGCGTGTATTGTGATGACTTGACACCTGTCCACATGTTTTGTTTTATTGTCGGCCTCCCCTTTCTAGACTGTGAGCCCGTTGTTGGGTAGGGACCGTCTCTATCTGTTGCCAACTTGGACTTCCCAAGTGCTTAGTACAGTGCTCTGCACACAGTAAGCGCTCAACAAATACGACTGAATGAATGAGACAATGGAATAAAATTGGGTGTTGTCAAAAACCAAAAAAGAAGACACAGATGATGACATGTCTAAATATGATGGCAGATGGGAAATAGAGGACCTGAAAGAAAACAGAGTACTTGGTGACAGAGGATTAGTTTTAAAGTCAAAAGCAAAGCAACATGCCATATCAACCATGCTAACAAAACCATTTATTTTTGCTGATAAGCCTTTGATAGTTCAGTAAGTTTCGTAATTATTTAGTTTCTCATTTTTGTGTGTGAATTTTGAGGTACTTCAGTTGTTTTATGGTCATATGCCCTCGGCATCAAAGCGTGTCAATAATGGGAGGATTCTTTAAGAACATAACTCCCACATTAGATGAGAACTGAGTGTTTTTGAAAACTGTTTTTGTTGTAAAGGAAAATGATTTTCAGCTCAACTGTAATTTTATTACATCTTTTCTTTAAACTACAGACTTTAGTCTGTCACGAAATGGTAACTTAGAATATTAAAGGTCATTCAATGTATATATGTTTGTACATATGTATATATGTTTGTACATATTTATTACTCTATTTATTTATTTATTTTACTTGTACATAGCTATTCTATTTACTTTATTTTGTTAGTATGTTTGGTTTTGTTCTCTGTCTCCCCCTTTTAGACTGTGAGCCCACTGTTGGGTAGGGACTGTCTCTATATGTTGCCAATTTGTACTTCCCAAGCGCTTAGTACAGTGCTCTGCACATAGTAAGCGCTCAATAAATACGATTGATGATGATGATGATAAAATTCACTGAATAATAATAATGGTAGCATTTATTAAGCGCTTACTATGTGCAAAGCACTGTTGTAAACGATCTCCTGGCCCCCACCCCCGTTCTACAGCCATGTTTATCATGTTAGGGTCCCTGGACTATCTCTACGCGGCCAGAGGCACACAGGCAGATGCGGTCAGAGAGACGGACCCACGAAAAGGGATCGTGTTTTCACGGCAGCAGAAGCGTTCCACAGATTTCTCCAAGTTTTTGTTGAGGCAGTCCCTCCCTTTAGACTGCGAGCCCACTGTTGGGTAGGGACGGTCTCTATATGTTGCCAACTTGTACTTCCCAAGCGCCTAGTACAGTGCTCTGCACACAGTAAGCGCTCAATAAATACGATTGATTGATATTCACAGGGTGAGGGGGTCATTCAGAGGAAGCCCAGTGGAAGCAGCGTGGCTCAGTGGAAAGAGCCCGGGCTCGGGAGTCACAGGTCGTGGGTTCTAATCCGGCGCTGCCACTTGCCTGCTGTGTGACTTTGGGCAAGTCGCTTAACTTCTCTGGGCCTCAGTTCCCTCATCTGTAAAATGGGGATTAAACCTGTGAGCCCCACAAAGGACAACCTGATTACCTTGTAGCTACACCAGCGCTTAAAGCAGTGCTTGGCACATAGTAAGCGCTTAACAAATACCAACATTATTATTATTATTACGGGTTCAAACCCCAGCTCCACCAATTGTCAGCTGTGTGACGTTGGGCAAGTCACCTCACTTCTCTGGGCCTCGGTTATCTCATCTGTAAAGTGGGGACTAGGACTGTGAGCCCCCCCAGAGGGACAACCTGATCACCTTGTAACCTCCCCAGCGCTTAGAACAGTGCTTGGCACATAGTAAGCGCCTAACAAATACCAACATTATTATTATTATTATTATGGGTTCAAACCCCAGCTCCGCCAATTGTCAGCTGTGTGACTTTGGGCAAGTCACCTCACTTCTCTCGGCCTCAGTTATCTCATCTGCAAAGTGGGGACTAAGACTGTGAGGCCCCCCCGAGGGACAACCTGATCACCTTGTAACCTCCCCAGCGCTTAGAACAGTGCTATGCACACGGTAAGCACTTAATAAATGCTATTAAAAAAGATGCCACCTGCACCGGACAGCTGAAGTTCATTCTCTAACACCCAGCCCGCTTGGGCTCTTCAGGGGAATGATGAGGGGCACAGGGCTGGCACGCCAGCCTCAAGAGCCTCGGCCACTACAGTGGTGAGTATGGGTCTGTTCAGCCACAAACAAACAAAAACACCCCAATCACCATCATCATCAATTGTATTTATTGAGCGCTTACTTTGTGCAGAGCACTGTACTAAGCGCTTGGGAAGTACAAATTGGCAACGTAATGAACTCCAAGGGACTACTGTACTGTCCTAAAACAAAACAAAAACCAGCAGACTGGTGGAAGGGGAGGACAGAAACAGTCTTGCCAACCGCCACCGCGTTTAGGAAGTGGGGGGCTGGAGCCAACTGTTCGTTGCAAGTCGAGAGCTGGCCGGGCTTCGAGACCGTAAGCCCACTGTTGGGTCGGGACCGTCTCTATATGCTGCCAACTTGGACTTCCCAAGCGCTTAGTACGGTGCTCTGCAAACAGTAAGCGCTCAATCAATACGATTGAATGAATGAATGAATGAGCCTTTGACGATCACTGGAGCTTGTCACGTGAAATGCCGGCTGTGCGGACCCCGGATCCCCTGGCCAGCTACAGGGTGCCTCAGTTTCTCCTCTAGCTTTGTTTCATTTGTTTCCTTACACGTCACCTCCGGCCACGGCGGGCCTGGTCAGGGAAGGGTGGGATCTCTAGTAGGAGCAAAACAGCCTTGCAGAAGAAGCAGAGAGTGCTACCTGCTGACTAGCCCTCTTCAACAGTCCCGGATGGCTCCTTTAACACAGATTCCTGGCTCGGTGGAAAGAGCCCGGGCTTTGGAGTCGGAGGTCACGGGTTCAAATCCCGGCTCTGCCACTTTGTCAGCTGTGTGACTTTGGCCAAGTCACTTCACTTCTCTGTGCTCCAGTTACCTCATCTGGAAAATGGGGACTAGGACTGAGAGCCCCCGGTGGGACAACCTGATCACCCTGTAACCTCCCCGGCGCTTAGAACAGTGCTTCGCACATAGTAAGTGCTTAACAAATGCCATCATTAATTAATTAGTTAATTTAGAACCCAGGGCAAGCCATTAACTTGCTAAATATCTTCTGATGGCTTGAACTTCTTCGTTTATCGTAACGGAATCTAAAAACGTAGGAAGTTAATGGCTGACCCCGGTTGGGAAAATATAGGGCTCGGCCACGCCATTAAAATGGTTATCAGCTAAAATACAGCATCACCTGCATTTTCCATTTGAAAAGCCGGCCTGTTTTTTGTGTTATTAAGAGGATATAAAATGAATGAATAGTAATTCATATTGGAATTCATAGTGGAATAATGACCTACTAAAAAGACAGGAGTTTAATTGGATTCTGAATCTGAACCCACTGCCTATGTCAAATAACTAACTGTAACGATCGCCAAAAAGCAGACCCTGCTTTTACACACAAACACCACAGTGTGGTAACGGTAAATCTTCACTCTCGGCCCCCTGACAGAAGCTCCTTTCCATTTTGCAATCAGAATAAGCAGGTAGATTAAGTAACGCTCAGGCCAGAGAGTAGAATTGTGAGTTCATTTAAGGAAATCGATATACTTCCTTCTTTCAGTCTTTCAAGTGGACTACTGCTTTTTCATAATACGAAAGACAAACGCACTCAACATAAAATGGGTAGATTTCTTCAGAAACTGAGAAAACAAAGGTAATGGCATAACCTCTTGTATCACTGTGATTTACTAAGCACTTATTGTGTGCAGAGCACCGTACTAAGCGCAATACGGGTTGGCACACACAACCCCTGCCCACGAGGAGCTTCCAGTCTACAGGAAATCTGCACTAGTTTCTGTGTCTTCATAACAGAATAGAATAGGACAGCCACAAAAGTCTGACATTCGGTTTTGGTACTCTGCAACTGGCCACAATTAGAACAGCCAACTCCCGGCTCATTCTCTCCAGTTCAAGATACCTTATCCAAGGGACGAAAATATTAACAAATAGTTTGGAAAAACAACCACCGAGAGCTCTCCAACATCTTCAAGAGAGCATCTGAAATGAAACAGCAGGGCAATCGATTTGTTAGAGAATATCTTAGCGTAACACGAGAATTCTTTTTCCTACCTCTTCTTCCTCCTCCTCCTCCTTCTCTTTTTCTTTTTCCTTCTCTTTCTCGGGCAGTAGCTCTAGCTCTGGTATCAGCTGGCAGATATTTGGGGGCTCTTCCGGAGGAAGTTCCACAGGGGGCATTTCCAACTGCTGCAACGGCTGAGGCTGGGAAAAGTGGAGAGAGCGTTAAGAAGGGGGAGCTTTTGGGGAAAACAATCTTTCCACAAGGAAAATCCTAAAAAAAAAAAAACAACCAGGCAAACTGCTGAGGATCCGTCGCTCTTACAATCCTGCCAGGATGATGACTACCAACCCATTTACGTCCTTCGACGCCACTGTTTTCTAAAACAAACACTGTCCCTCATTGAGCGGATGAGAGGAAGACAGAAACGATGGCTCCTCGACCGGCAATGCTTCCACAAAATATCTAAATGCTAGAAATCCTGACACACGTTTAATCGAAACAAAAAATGATACAAAAGCTACAACACTACACCGTTAAGCCCGTTGTGGGCAGGGAATGTGTCCACCGACTCTGTTATGCTGTACTCTCCCAGGCGCTTCGTACGGTGCTCCGCACACTGCAGAAGTGCTCAATAAATCCGACTGACTGAATGGTGGGAAATTTTGCATGATAAAAGCAAAACCCTCCCAAATCCTCGAACCTTCAAAGGGAAAAAGCTAATGTCATGTAATATGGATTTTTGAACGTACCGCGCGATACACACGGAGATTTCCTGGGCGTGAGTGTTAGTCGCTGGGATCCAACTGGCCCGTATAAGGATCGGAGCCGGCAGCTGAAGCTCAGTTTCTCATAGTGTAGTTGAGAAACTGCAGAAGTGCCAGGGAGCCGCCCTTTGCGGTCGTACTTCACGCCCGCTCCGTACGCAGAGATCGGCACTAAGAATTTACTGAGTCCCTGCCTTCACAGAACAATTTCTAATCTACACGAGTACAGACCCAGGTGCTTAGGTAACACAGGAGAGGGGACTTTCTTTTTTAAGAAAAACAATCGGGGCATCAGAGTAAAGTTTGGGCCAGAGAGGGGAGTGACGGGAGGCAGGGAGAAGCAGTGTGGCCTAATGGAAAGTGTACAGGCCTGGGTTCTAATCCCGACTCCGTCACACGTCTGCTGTGTGATTTGGGGCAATTCACCGAACCTCTCTGTCCCTCAGCTACCTCATCTGTACAATGGGGATTAAGACGGCAAGAGCCACGTGGGACAGGTATTCGGCCCAATCCGACTTTCTTGTATTCACCCCCATTGCTGAGGACGGTGCTTGGCGCATAGAAAGTACTTAAATACCACAATTACCATTACTACGATCAGGTCAGCAAGGAGGCCGATGGAATAGCCTGTTACAGGCAGGGAGCGTGTCTGATAATAATAATAATGATGGCATTTGTTAAGCGCTTACGATGTGCCAAGCACTGTTCTAAGTGCTGGGGACATACAGGGTAATCAGGTTGTCCCACGTGGGGCTCACAGTCTTAATCCCCACTTTCCAGATGATGGAACTGAGGCCCAGAGAATAATAATAATAATAATAATAATAATAATAATAATGATGGCATTTATTAAGCGCTTACTATGTGCAAAACACTGTTCTAAGCGCTGGGGAGGTTACAAGGTGATCAGGTTGTCTCACGTGGGGCTCAGTCTTCATCCCCATTTTACAGATGAGGGAACTGAGGCCCAGAGAAGTGAAGTGACTCGCCCAAAGTCACACAGCTGACAAGTGGCGGAGCCAGGATTTGAACCCACGACCTCTGACTCCCAAGCCCGCACTCTTTCCAATGAACCACGCTGCTTTTCCATAACAGTTGTGATGGACTCTCCCAAGTGCTTAGCACAGTGCTGTGCACATAATCAGTGCTCGATAAATACCACTGATTCACAGTCAAGGAGGGATATGGCAAGTGCTTCATTCATTCATTCAATCGTATTTATTGCGCGCTTACTGTGTGCAGAGCACTGTACTAAACGCTTGGGAAGTACGTCGGCAACATATAGAGACGGTCCCTACCTAACAGCGGGCTCACAGTCTACAAGGGGGAGACAGACAACAAAACATATGAACAAAATAAAATAAATAGTAGTGCTTGGATAAGTGTGGCAGCAGTTTGGATGGAGAAGAAGGGCTGAATTCCAGAGATGCTACCTTAGTGCACTTATTCAATCAACGGTATGTATTAAGCGCTTATTGTGGGCAAAGCGCTTGGGAAAGGACAGTTACAACAGAGTCGGTAGACACATTCCCCACCCCCCGACTATCCCTCTCTCCCACTTGCACCCTTATTCCAGCATTAATTTTCAAGTCTTCAAAGGCTGGTGGACCTGTAAGGGACACTCCCAGCGCCATTCTCTTCGTACTCACAGGCAACGCAGGTTCTGGCTCCACTTGCTGGGCTTTGCGTTTGACTCCGGTCTGAGGTGGAGGCGGGGGCATGACGGACTCATCCAAATTGGTCCTGCTGCCCTCCATCATCGACTCCTGGAGGCGGCTCGGCTCTTCCAAAATAGGTTCATCTGCAAGACGAAGCGCGCAAGGTACATTTATGCTTTGTAGCTTGTCGGCGTGTGTTTTATTCCCGAGGCAACATTTCTCCCCACCCCATCTACAAAATGCTAAGTGTGAAATTCCCATCGCACAAGTCTATTTTCTTGGGTCAGTGAAGATACTGCAGCAGAAAGCCGATCGTCTGAATCGCGGTTACCTAGATGGTGGAGGACTGGTACCAATCCTACCTTGGATTAATTACTCAATGTTTACCAAAGTGAAAAACCACACAGGCTCCCGTCTGCCAAAGAAGCGATTTTGCTACGTGCACTAGTCTTGGTCCCAGCTGGTCGGTGTAACCTACCCTCTGCTGTTTTTAACAACAGTCCATCGTGAGACTGTTGAAACGCAACAATTTATTCCCCAATTCCCAGGCCGCGTGGCGGCTTGTGCTCGGACAGAAACAAAGCGGAGCTACGCACCGATAACGTCTCGCTGCTGCTGCTGCTGTTGCTGCTGCTGCTGCTGCTGCTCCTCTCTCGGCACCTCTGGATTTTCAAAGTCTTTGAGGAACTCATCCAGATTGTCGGCCTCGCCGCCCTTCCGCCTCTTCCGGAGGTCCTCCGGTACGAGAGGTGTGAGGCAGCGTGTGAAGAGCTGCGAGGGGAACAAAGGCCTGGGGGTTAACTGGCAAAACCCTCCGACCGCTCGGCCGCAGACTGAGCCGTCGGTCGGTGGGCTTAACTTCGGGCTCCGCATTACCTTCAGTAGTCTGTTGTTCCACAGAGGCTGAGCGGGTAAAGAAAAGAGCTTTTCCACTCCCCCGGTTTCCTTCCACATCATCAATTTCTTGGTTGGTGGTGCCAGATCCAAAGTAGTCACGATATCAGAATAATCGCTTAGCTGGGCTCTAATCGTCTTGCTATCCAGCTCTTTAACACTGTCCACAATCAGCTTCCTCTTCCGCTTGGCTTTTGTTTCCTTGACTGGGATAATTGGGAGAGGGGGGGAAAAAAAGATTCATTTAAAACTAATAAATCACCAAAGAGAGTGAGTTATATTCATTCATTCATTCATTCAATCGTTATCTATTGAGTGCTTACTGTGTGCAGAGCACTGTACTAAGCGCTTGGGAAGTACAAGTTGGCAAGTTATATGCCCGTTAGTGGCCTACCAACACGTCTGACAGACCTTGGCGCATACATTCATGCCTAATTCCCCCTCTCTTCTATTTAGTCCGGTCATTTTCTGAGTACCGGAGACCCAAACCAGTACACAGCCAAGGGTGTTCTGTTAGGGGAAGGCAGGAGGGTGTAATTTTTTTTCCTAATTAAATAATAGCTCCAAGAGCCCAGCTTTCCAAAACTGAAACATCACACAAGCACAGCTAATAGACTACAGGGGACAGTTTGATAACAATAATAGTAATGACAACAATAATAATGATGGAATTTGTTAAGCGCTTACTATGTGCCAAGCACTGTTCTAAGCGCCGGGGCAGATACAAGGTGATCAGGTTGTCCCACACGGGGCTCACAGTCTTAATCCCCATTTTACAGATGAGGTAACTGAGGCACAGAGCAGTTAAGTGACTTCCGCTGACAAGTGGCAGAGCCAGGATTAGAACCCATAACCTCTGACTCTCCAGCCCGTTCTCTTTCCACTAAGCCATGCTGCTTCTCTATTTTAGACTGTGAGCCCACTGTTGGGTAGGGACTGTCTCTATATGTTGCCAACTTGTACTTCCCAAGCGCCTAGTACAGTGCTCTGCACACAGTAAGCGCTCAATAAATACGATTGATGATGATGATGATGATGATAAGTCTTCTTGATAAGTCTAGAAGTCTTGATAAGACTTCTTGGTAAGTCTATTAAGTGCGTATACCGCCACCACCCCCCCCGCCCCGCCCCTCACATGCACACTGTGAGCCCACTGTTGGGTAGGGACCGTCTCTATACGTTGCCAACTTGTACTTCCCAAGCGCTTAGTACAGTGCTCTGCACACAGCAGCGCTCAATAAATACGATTGAATGAATGAATGAATGACTGCACACACGCACCTGGAAAAACTCTGGCCTAGAATATAAATAGCTAGCTGTAATTTCAAAGCTCTAGTAAAATTCTCACTGGGGTGGATACATAATAATAATAATGGTAGCATTTATTAAGCGCTTACTACGTGCAAAGCACTGTTCTAAGCGCTGGGGAGGTTACAAGGTGATGAGGCTGGCCCACGGGGGGGCTCACAGTCTTCATCCCCACTTTACAGATGAGGGAACTGAGGCCCAGAGAAGTGAAGGACTTGCCCCAAGTCACACAGCTGACAAGTGGCGGAGCCGGAATTTGAACCCATGCCCTCTGACTCCAAAGCCCGGGCTCTTTCCACTGAGCCACGCTACCGAGAACAGGAAAACTGATAAGCCCACCCATTTGACAAATCCACTGTATTTGGAGAGAGATCACTGCACGCACATTGTGCCCTATTTATGCTCTGAGACCTACCAATGAAGCAACTACGAGCTTCTGGCTCGCTCTTTTCCTGACAAAACCATTAACAGTGCCCACCACCGAGCATCTCCCATTTGGCTGGCTGGGTGGAGGCATACTGCCGGGGAAGACGGAGGTGCCAGAGGTAACGGTAGGAGGTTTCAGAGAGAAGACGGGCAGAAAAACAACTCCTCGGCTCCCGAAGCGGAGGGGGAGAAGGTTTGCTCAGTCCCTGAAAATCACCACCTGGGGAACGGTGTTGCTCAGAGACAGACATACCTCGAATCTGGTCATCCTAGCCCTGGGACCGCAGAAAGAGAGAGAAATAGGGGCATGTTCCTTGGACTGGGGGCAAACGGGTACGATGTAGTCATTCCCCCCCACCAAGTACCCTCCCCAATAGTCCTAAAGATTGGCTTGGTGTCGGGGTGAGGAGAAGGGCAGGTGGAAAGACAGGAGAGATCCAGAAGTCCCTCACAATTCACTGTAGGCTTAGGTCAGGCCCCCTGTAAGCCTGCAAGAAGTGGCTTGAGGAGAACTAAGTCACGGTAAACCCACCAAGGGATTAAGAGGGATTAAGATTTAGATTAAGAATCTAAAAAGGGATTTTTTAGACTGTGAGCCCACTGCTGGGTAGGGACTGTCTCTATATGTTGCCAATTTG
The DNA here is from genome assembly GCF_015852505.1 of Tachyglossus aculeatus. NCBI lineage: Eukaryota > Metazoa > Chordata > Mammalia > Monotremata > Tachyglossidae > Tachyglossus > Tachyglossus aculeatus. The sequence continues at coordinate 68,979,160 of NC_052069.1, read as the reverse complement.
TACTTCCCAAGCGCTTAGTACAGTGCTCTGCACATAGTAAGCGCTCAATAAATACGATTGATGATGAGGATGATGATTAAGAAAAAGGCCGTCAGCCACAGGAATCCTCTATCAGGCAACAAAGGATCTAAGAAAAGTCAGGGTTTGCCTCAGGTATCTGGTGGGGGAGTGCTATTGTGCACGTCGTCTCATGACTTCTAGACTGTGAGCCCGCTGTTGGGTAGGGACCGTCTCTCTATGTTGCCAACTTGGACTTCCCAAGCGCTTAGTACAGTGCTCTGCACCCAGTAAGCGCTCAATAAATACGACTGAATGAATGAATGGATGGATGAGCGTGCCTACAGCTGATAAGCTAATGTTAACCAGGATAACTAGGAATCAAGACAGACTTGGGCGTAGGGGATAAAGAGGACGACTTTACTCTTCTACCCTCTAACTGTTCTTCCTGCAAACGGTCCACCTGGGAGCCTTTCAGAGCACCTGACTTGGTTCATTTAATACGAACAGATGCTTACAGTATAAAATGTCTCTCGGGAAGTGGATTCCCCAACCCATCTAGGGCAAGCCAAGGGCAGGCAGTCTAGATTTTGGTAGGCAGGGGTGGGGAAATGATCCATGCCACTCTCCCACATTAGGTGAAAAACTGGGATTGAAATTTACAAACCATGAACAAATTTGGGTTGCGTTTCACTATTTGGATGACCGCATCCCTCCGTGGTCCCGTGGCGAGGATGACCCGATAAGAGATATGTCTGTTTTTGAGTAACACCGTTCCCCAGATGGTGATTTTCAGTGGCTGAGCAAACCTCCCCCACTACCCTGATAGCTGAGGAGTTGTTTTTTTCTACATGTCTTCTCTCTGTATGGCATGTTTTTCTTCAGAAATGCCACTTCTTTCCAATGTCTGCGAATAAAGCCGCATACACGGTTGAAATTGCAGCTGCCTTTTGGCACACTAGACATCATAAAGACAACTGTTTAGGTTATCAGACTGCAGCGCCGATTCAACTTAACACTGCAAATTTGGTTTAGGGATGAGGGTTCGATTTTGGAACAATAATGACGGCCCCCACACACAAGAATTATAAAAACAAAAACCCAAAAGAATTCCAAATTGCTTACAAAAAGGGAAAGAAAATCCCAGGAAAAAATATCTGCGGGGCACTGAAGGGCGGTGCCTTCTTGTAACCACATTCCAAAATACCTGATTCTTTTGACAACAGCAGATACTGAGGATAGTAAGAATCAGGCAAAATGGGCTACACCTTCCCCATCATCCTCCCGCTCCAAATTTTTCCCAAGGGACCAATTTCAACAGGTGGAAAAAAAACCACACGCTTTAGTCCAACCTTCTCTGAGCAGCTGCTGCTTAAGATGCCACTAAATAACTTCAAGTCCCCCCAGGCTACTGCAATTCAGCGACATAATGTAAATTCCTTTGTAAAAATTACTGCGTCATTTCAGCGTCCTGCTCCTTTGGAGAGCCTCTCTTTCACATTCAAGGACGGTACTCACCTACTCTAGAGTTTCTAAGTTCCCCAGGACCAAAAGGAGTCAAAACCTGTGGTTTACTCACCAGTGATATCGATGGGTTCCAGAGCAAAAGCTTCCTCTTCGTTTGGAACGAGAGTTGTCTGGTCAGTCATAGTTGGTAGCGGTTCAACTGGATCTACTGAATCTGGACTGTCCGGTCCACCCACTGGGAGAAAAAAAGGTACCAAAATGAATATTTTTGCTGACGCATCTATCTCGTTCAAGTTTCATCCCGAGTGCATTTAATTCTCTTCTTGCACGTTGGTATTCCTGCCATCCTCCAGCCGATTCTTGGGACGCTGCCGCTTTTACACGCCCCTGCCTCACTGAAGAGGAGTACCGTTTCTGCATCTCGGATCTTTAATCATGCCGAATATTGTGATGAGGGATGAGCATTCTGCTGGGAGTGGGGGTGGAGACGACACATAACCTAGCAAGCTGTATCCAAAATGTCAGCCGTCTACTCTCCAGACCTTTAGCTCCTATTCGGTCAATGGTTCCCAGAACGTGACTTTCCCATAGCGTAAGGTTCTTCAAGAACACCAATACCATGGGATAGCGGAGAAGATTGTGTAGTGTTCAAAACGGGATAGGGACGGATGTTAGCTGGAGGCAAGTTTTATGACTATTTTAGAGCCAAATATTCACTCCGTCCCTTATGTAAAAAAAAGAAATGTACAACAGTACGAAGAAGTAGCGTGCCTTCCGCATTCCAACCCTCACTGCAGAAACGTGTACTTGTCCTCATCACTAACAGGGTCAGATGGAGCAGGAAAAGGACTAGAAAAGTTTTATTAACAATCGCACTAATCCATCGCCTCGTCGGACAGAAGCACAGATCCCGGCCCTAATCCGCTTGAATCCACCCTCCACATTTGCTTCCAACACCGGACAAAGGATAGGAAACTTGGTATTAATTTAAATAACGAAAATCCTCACTTGACACATTGTCATCGTCGTCCAGATCATCGTGTGCTGGTTGTTCTGGCATCATCACTCCTCCTTCAGACAGGGCAGGAGGGTCATCAAAGATTCCTCCGTCATTATTACTGATAAGTTTGTCATCTGAAAGGATGAAGGAATATTCCGTTGTCGGCATTTATTTTCAAATGGCATTTGCACGGCGCTTACTACGCGCCAGGCACTGTACTGAACTCAGCCTGGTCAGGCTGGACACAGGTTCCACGTGGGGCTCACGGTTTTAACCTCCAATTTACAGATGAAGTAGCTGAGGCCAACAGAAGCGACTTGCCCAAGGTGTTTAAGCAGCCCAGTGGCAGGGACGGGATTAGAACCCAGGTCCCCTGTCTCCCAAGTCTGTGCTCTTTCCACTAGCCTACACCGCTTCTCAGTTTAAGCTTACAATCCTGTGAGCTCATCTTTGATAGTAGTAAAAGAATTTCAGTAAATCTAAAGTTCAGTCTACTGCCACAGATAAGAACAGCTAGATACAAGCATGTGTCACCATCCACTGAAGCGGCGTTCCTAAAAAGGGCAAAGTGAAATTAAGCCACTTAAAGCTACAGTCCCACCCCTGTCAAAAGCAGCGCTGAGGGAGATAAATTACTCGCTAGATCATCCTTCTCAATCAATCAATCAATCAATCGTATTTATTGAGCGCTTACTATGTGCAGAGCACCGTACTAAGCGCTTGGGAAGTACAAATTGGCATCACATAGAGACAGTCCCTACCCAACAGTGGGCTCACAGTCTAAAAGGGGGAGACAGAGAACTGAACCAAACATACCAACAAAATAAAATAAGTAGGATAGAAATGTACAAGTAAAATAAATAAATAAATAAATAAATAGAGTAATAAATATGTACAACCATATATACATATATACAGGTGCTGTGGGGAAGGGAAGGAGGTAAGACGGGGGGATGGAGAGGGGGACGAGGGGGAGAGGAAAGAAGGGGCTCAGTCTGGGAAGGCCTCCTGGAGGAGGTGAGCTCTCAGCAGGGCCTTGAAGGGAGGAAGAGAGCTAGCTTGGCGGATGGGCAGAGGGAGGGCATTCCAGGCCCGGGGGATGACGTGGGCCGGGGGTCGATGGCGGGACAGGCGAGAAGGAAGCCTGGCATGTACGAAAGTCATTCGTTCAATTGTATTTATTGAGCGCTTACTGTGTGCAGGGCCCTGTACTAAGCCCTTGGGAAGTACAAGTTGGCAGCATATAGAGACGGTCCCTACCCAACAGCGGGCTCACAGTCTAGAAGTCATTTACAGTCATTTACGATGAGGTATGCCTGTGCTCCTTGCAGAATGCAGGCTCTACCAGAGACTAACAAATATCTGAAGGGTTTTTAAAAATGGTACTTAGGCGCTTACTATACACTGGGTACTGTACAAAGCACCGGGATAGATACAAGCTACTAAGGCCGGACACGGTCTACGGCCCGCACGGGGCTCACGGTCTCACCCCCGTTTCACAGATGAGGTAAGTGAGGCCCGGAGAACCGAAGCGACCCGCCCAAGCTCACACAGCAGACAAGTGGCGGAGCCGGAATTAGAACCCAGGCCCGCTCCGGTGGTACTTACCCAGAATACCACCGTCATTTCCCTCTCCAAAATTGTCATCTTTGTACTGGTCTTCGTATTCCAGGTGGTTGATCTTCTCATTCAGGTGACTGGTGCTCTGCTCCGGTTCCAGTAAGAGGTTGGACGCGCTGGTGCTTACCAACATGTCATCATCCTCAAACGCACTACCTTCTCGCATCATCTCACGATCATCCATTCCAAAATCACCTGTGAGAATTCGGTTAAAATTAGGACTAGTTTTGATAGGTCTATAATAGGAGAGGAGAAAAATCTGTCCAGTGACTTTCTGAAGCCAGACTAAATAATAGATATTATAATTCTATAATCACAGCATGTACCCTGACATTAAAGTTTTATTTTTACATTTCAAAACGAAACTATTACTAATTTGAAGGCGAGGACGCATTCTGATATGGAATTCCCTACCTACCACTTAGCTCATTAGAGGTATTTACACATTGTAAACCGCGAGCAGAGGCAAAAAGTAGGTATCTGGGCACTCCTAATATAGATAAAGATGTGGTTCCTGTCCTTGAAATGCTTACAGAGTATTTCCTTCATTAAAAAGGGCCAAGAAAACCTTACAATCTATTGGATTGCTACTCCTGTAGAAATATAGCCCTCGGTACCATGTATTTTCTGTTCTAAAATATACAGTGCATTTCTGAGACTTGAAATACGAATATGGCCAAAAATCAAGTCACTGAACTTTGTGGAATACCAGGCTAAAAATTCAAAATCTTGCCTAAATGCAGTCCACTGTGACAAAAACTTGAAAAAAAATCTAGTAAATATGTGAAGCAAAGGTCTGTACACAAGAAGCACACAAAACCTTGTGGACGATGAAAATGTGTACTTCTTAAAGATTTACTAACATTTTTGCCAACAAAGACATCTGATTTCAGCTTGTACTTCCCAAGCGCTTAGTACAGTGCTCTGCACACAGTAAGCGCTCAATAAATACGATTGAATGAATGAATTTCTTGACCAAGTTTTTTTGGCTCTGTTTTAAATCTCCTCCCTCCATTACCCTGTTAAATCTTGGTTAGCAAATGACTTTGTTCAATCTTAGAACCCAAAAAATGCTTAATACTACAATGGAAAATGTTTTACCAAAATCATTTTCTTGGAGGATACTGATGTTTCCAACTTCTTCTCGCATTGTAATCTCCTCCACTCTACTCTGGTTCAAACTGAATTGTTGAGCCACATCAATGTCACTTAAAAAATAAAAAGTTAAAATCATTAGGCAACAATCTTTACCACGCTAATATCGGCACTGACCGAGTGCTCAGTTGGTACAAGGCACTGCACCAGGCTTTCGGAAAACATGAAACAAATTAGTGACACCTTCCCTCCCCCAGTTGGTGTAAATTCCTTTACAAAAATGTGGTAAGAGACATAAAAACTATTTAGCAAAAGGGCAGTCTATGATAAATAACTGCAAATAATAATAATAAGTACAACTGAAAAAAAATGTATAAACAAGAGTGCTAAGGACAAATAGTGCTCCAGCACTTAGAACAGTGCTTGGCACATAGTAAGCGCTTAATACCCAAATTATTATTATTATAAATATAAGTTAGTTCATAAGGGCTTTATGCACACCACATCTTGGTTGCCCATCCATAGTAAAACTAATGTCACAACTAAAAGCATCATAATGTAGACCCAAAGAGCCATATACATTTAGTTCTCAATGTGGTGGGGAGAAAGGTAAAGTTCTTGACAAATCCAAAATAGGAAAACCCACATTTCAAGTATGCCCACCAATACTGTGTGCAAATCCACAATCGTGCCTTCCAACATCACATTCTACCCAGATAAAATGGAATGCAGCTGGAAAAGCGTTTGCTAATCCACTATCCAAAATGCAGAACGGAAGAACTGAATGCATATAATTCCTTTAGAGAAACAATTCTGAATTTGTACTACGCAGCACTTTGCCATAAATTGACTTAGTACAAGGAGACAGGGCTCCCCACCACCCCCCGACCAGTACCGAGAATATACATTAAAAGTTCTTGAATGTATGAGTGCTCACTCAAAACACACAAAAAAAAAAATGAAAAAGAAAATCTTACTCTAGGTCAGGCAATGGCTGGTCAAAATCATGAAATTCCTCAGGTAAGGTAATTGCATTATAAGCTGCTTCTCTGTTTTCCTCAGGCAAGTCAACCACTCCTAAAACATAGGAAGTTCCAAATTTTCCATTTAGATCCTCCCCAAGAAGCATTTTCAATGGGAAAACACGGTAAACAGCGTGGACAAAGTTATTCCAAGTACCAAAAGAAGAATACATCTCAAGGTTTTCAAAACAGGTTCATCTGCAAGACAAATCTGTATATATGCTTGTACAGATTTATCACTCTATTTTACTTGTACACATTTACTATTTATTTGGTTAATGATGTGCATTTAAGGAGCAGCATGGCTCAGTGGAAAGAGCCCGGGCTTTGGAGTCAGAGGTCATGGGTTCAAACCCCGGCTCCGCCAATTGTCAGCTGTGTGACTTCGGGCAGGGCACTTCACTTCTCCGGGCCTCAGTTCCCTCATCTGTCAAATGGGGATTAAGACTGTGAGCCCCCCATGGTACAATCTGATCACCTTGTAACCTCCCCAGCGCACAGAACAGTGCTCTGCACATAGTAAGCGCTTAATAAATGCCATTTTTATCATTATTGTTGTTGTTAAATCACACAAGGGAGATGCGCCGGCCCTTATCAGACAGTGACATCTTTTAGGTTCAGTTTCTCCTTGGGTTAAAAGCATTTTACCAAGGCATTAATCCCACCACCGGAAACTCCTGATGCGTTGTAGAGGGTGTGTACGTGAGCACAGCTGCAACCCTCAAAATGCGGGGATGTCCACCTGCTGATGCGAGTTCCCCAGGCTTTCCCAAGCGTGGCCTTCAGCTCACTTCTGCTCTATACCTCAGCGGCCTACAAATACAAACCCTACCCCTCACCCCCGGCTTGTCCCACCCTGTGGGTGCCAAGCACCAGAGAGAGGTGATACAGAGAGGCTGAGAACTACTGAGGTGTCATCAGTCTTGCCACCAATTTTTCTGGAACAGTATCCCATCGCTATTGGCATTTTGCTCCCTGGACCAACGGTACGACCTGAAGACGTCCTACGGTGCCATGACTGTGCTACATGCTTGCTAAAACCGCGCTGTAAATGAAGGCACGGAATCAGCACGAGCGGAAAAAAAATTCACTCTGAGAAAAACGAGTATTCATTCCCCAAATCAACTTCATGATCTTTAAACAACCTTGGAATTAGCAAAACGTTTTTACTTATTAAAAAAAAAAAGTAAGTTTAAATGCTGGGGATAGAAGCAGGGGAATGCTGAAATTGAGTGCTACAGATTATGAAGTAGAATACAGGGCACTATTAAGACCAGTACAACTTTCATTCCCTACTCTTCGTGACAGCACGTTATTAAAAGATTAATCTTATCAATTATATAATCATCTGTTTGCTCACCACAGACTGCATCAACACTTCAAACGAGAAACTAGTATTTAAGAGACCTAATGTAGTTTAAAGACTATTAACACGTGCCGGTAATTTTCAATAGATGTATCGAAGCATTTAATCAAGTGAAATAGCTTTTAGCAATAATGTATTTAGAGGATTTCTGTGCTACACTTTCTTGAAGGATTTAAGAAAGAGAAGGAAGCCGAACAACCCCATAAAATATAAATATTAGTAAACCTGGAGCTACAATGTCTATGTATGAGTGCTACGTATATGTCTATGTTACACAGACATAGCTATGATCTCAAATAGACACACACACACCCCACAATCCCCAGTGGCATATTTAGTGGCAGACAATTGGCTCTAATTTCATTTTAATAATAGTGGTACTCGTTAAGTACTTACTCTGCATCAAGTACCGTACTAAGTACAGTACTGTACTAAGCACTGAAGTAGTTTTAAGATAATCAGGCCAGACACAGACCTAATGACATCCTTTCTTCCTTTCAACTCATTACTCAAGAGAAAGAGGAAATAAATGTAGACTGATTACTTCTTTAATTCTTCAAGTGCCACCAAACTGAGGGAACAATTAGCTTTCTTTTGCTGGAAGCGAGAGTAGAGTTTAAGGCAGATCAACGCTATTCTAGATTTCTTTTATTCAAATATACAAATCATTTGAGACATCGGAAGGGTTTCAGTACCTGGACGAAAAGCCATCTTTATCTTAATGAATGCCTCATTACAGTCTGCAAGGAGATATTTGGCTTTTCTGTGATAGATTCTAACTACTCCCAACAAAAGATGTCCTGAAGTTCGAAGTGCCATCTTGACCTGTAAATAAAACACAGACATCGCCATATATAACAGACACAATGAATTTTACGGATGGAGAGATCACAGCAGAGGAAATGCCAATCTGCAGAACAGGTTGGTATTAGCCAGGATCTACGATGGTTCAGGGCAGACTTTCATTCACCCGGCCTCCGAATTCATTTGGAATATTCTGAAAGGGAACTCGTTTTTAGCCATTAGGGTGGGGGCAGAGTTAAGCTCTAGTCGGGGACTGGGCAGGGGAAGTTTTTGAGTTTGGAGTCTGCACAGAATGCAAATTGCAGGTCAGGCTCCTATCTCTCAGATACAGCCAAAACGAGCTGAATACGGTTATACATCTGGGACAAAAAGGAAGGCTTGTGTGGGTTAATTTGGGCCCGAATTTAACACCGACCGGTGTCAGTTTCTCCGCTTTCCCCACGTAGCCAAACCTGGACACACCCCCACGCCCTGAGACAGACTTCTAGGTAGGCGACAGCCATCGAGAGCTGTAGAGTTATCTCGCCAACCTCTCCTTCACCTTCTGCGTTGCGATCTATTTGTGTGACTAAATCCTGATTTTAATCCTGACCGTGGGTCGATCAGGGCAGCTGGGGTCTGTGCAGAACTTGGATTCGGATCCCGGGTGGAGTTCCTCGTTCCAAGGCTTCCCGAGACGGCTTTAAACAAGAGCGACTGTTCCCGGTCTGCGGGTAAACAGCAAAGTGGCTTCCAATCCAAGCCAAAGCTGTGAAACTCCTCATTACCACTGTTCATCTGAAGCTAGATGCAAATCACTTCCCCATCACAAACAATACCAAAGTGGGTAAAATATTACCTTGGGCGAGATGATACTCTCCACACTGCTCTCCAGATTACACTCAAATACGTGGGCTTTGGTCAGCTTCTTGTCCCAATGGGCCGCCAGCCAAATTTTGGCCAGCGGCCCTCGCTTACTCAGAACAAAATGAGCGTAGAACATGGTCCCAAAAGAAGTGGAAACGAGTCGTCAACCTGACGGAATAAAAATGACAAGTCACACGAAATGCCCCCGTGTCGGATCCATAGTCCGCAAACCAACAGCGCGTGTCTCGGAGTGGCCTGAAGAAAACACGTTCACCTGTATTCTTCGCTATCCACCTTCCTGCCTAGAAATCTGCCTGACATCACAATTTTCCCCATTAACTTATGAGCAATCAAGAACAGATTAATCATCTAAACCCCCGTTAAATCTTTTGTTATTTTTCTGAAAGCATATTTCTCACGGCAGATTCTACGCCCGATGGCATAAGCCTAAAGCACTGGGGGCCGTGTCTACACAAAACTGTCTATTTCCCTCTAAGTTTCAATTTTATACATTCACCCTGCTCAAGTCTTTGATGATTCTATAGATGTAAATCACATCCTCTTAGCCTTCTTTTCAAACAGAAGAATCCCATCTTTTCATCCTTGGACAAAAAGCCGAACCAACTCTCCCATCATTCTGACTGTCTACCGAAGACTTCTTTCCCACATCTTCGTCCTAGCCTGGAACGCTCTCCCCCTCCGCATATGCCAGGCCACCACTCTCTCCAACTTCAAATCAATCAATCAATCGTATTTATTGAGCACTTACTGTGTGCAGAGCACTGTACTAAGCGCTTGGGAAGTACAAGTTGGCAACATATAGAGATGGTCCTTACCCAACAGTGGGCTCACAGTCTAGAACTTCAAAGCATTACTATGGTCACAACTCCTCCAGAGGCCTTCCCCGATTAAGCCTTCTTTTCCCCAGCTTGCTCTCCCTTCTGTTGTCCTTTGGACAACTTGATATTCACCCCACCCACAACCCCACAGCACTTACATACATATCTTCAAATTGTATATCATATAAATGCCTGTTTCCCCCCCTAGACTCTCAGCTCGTTATAGGCAGGGAACGCGTTTGCTAATTTTGTTCTACTGGACTCTCCCAAGGACTCAGTACAGTTCTCTGCACATAGTGCACTCAATAAATATGACTAAGATGTCGCGACTAGAAGAACAGCAGGAAAAATTCCAGTTATCGTGGTTGTATTTTCAATTCCCTTCTTCCTGAGGATGTTCAGCATTTAGCTTTCTCTGCTGCTTTCTCAATGATTTTTAGGGAATATTAACCACAACATTATCTTTTCCCTATAATGTTCCGGGCTCATCAATCTATAGGGGTACTTTTGATGGTTTTCTTTTCCCCTAGCTGACCTTACAGATTCCGTATATGTGATGTGAGACCTTCTCTACTACAGCCCAGCATGTTCACTTTGCTCCTCTAACGCCAACCTGCTAAACCACGATCATCTGCCTTGCCATCTAGCTCTCGCCCTGGCCTCCCTGTTCATATCCTATATACCATCACTCACCCCACCTTCAAACGCCTATTAAATTAAAATAAAAAAAAGCAAACCCCTTCCTAAGCCCTCATGTCTCCCTTGCATTTGGATCTGCATCCTTTAAACACTCGATATTCACCCCACCTCAGTCCCAAGGTACTAACGTACATATCCATAATTTATTTTAGTGTCTGGCTCACCTCTAGAATATAAGCTACTCGTGGGCAGAGAACGTGTCTACCGACCGTTAGTTTGTACTCTTCCAAGTGCTTCGTACAGTGCTCTGCACACAGTATAATTAACTGAAATGCCATGTTGATGGAAATAACTGAAACAAGTCACACGTACACCTGGAGATTTCACTGTGCAATCCCTTCTCTGAATGCTTACAAAAAAAATAAAAATTTACCTAAGCACAGATCCTCGGAGGCCCACTACCTAAACTTCTCTAGAGTGGTTAACTACTGCCCTTTGTTTCTTTTTAGACGGCTTCCTAGTCAAAAGGTAAGATTATTCTGTTTTTTGGAACTATGTCAGACTTCAAAGACTATGTCAGAATTCAAAGCCCTTAGCCTTCTCAAGAATTTAAGATTTTGAGACTAAAATTGAATCAACTGTATTTACTGAGTGCTCACAACATGCAGAGCACTGTGCTAAACACCTGAGAGAATACTACAGAATTAGCAGACACGTTCCTTGCACACAATGAGCTTACAGCCCAGAAGGGGAGACAGACATTAATATGAACAAATAAGTAATCAGTAATACATGATTTAAAGATATGTACATAAGTGCTGTGGGGTTGGGGGAGTATCAGGTAACCAAAGGTCACAATTTATAAAGCTCTATAGCAAACCATCCATTTTCTGTGAAACAATGAAAGAATTTCATGTCATAAATTTGGAGCACAAGAAGAACCCTAACACTCATGAGGTGGAGCCCAATGAGGGAACAAGCAGAATGAGCAGAAACAATCAAAATGAATGGAAATCCACCCAATTTTTCCATTTTAAAGTTTTGTTTTCCAAGAAATGTTTCTAAAGCACTTGCATAGTGAACGTTTTTGATTTCCGAAATGTGTCTTCTCACCATGATAGAGTTGAAATGGATCTTTCAGGTATAAATTTGGAGAAGCAGCGCGGCTCAGTGGAAAGAGCACGGGCTTTGGAGTCAGAGGTCATGGGTTCAAATCCCAGCTCCACCAATTGTCAGCTGGGTACTTTGGGCAAGTCACTTCACTTCTCTGGGCCTCAGTTACCTCATCTGTAAAATGGGGATGAAGACTGGGAGCCCCCCGTGGGACAGCCTGATCACCTTGTAACCTCCCCAGCGCTGAGAACAGTGCTTTGCACATAGCAAGCGCTTAATAAATGTCATTATTATTATTATTATTATTGTCCAGGCCCCCCTCTAGACTGTCAGCTGGTTGTGGGCAGAGAACGTGACTGCCAACTCTGTTGTACTATACTCTCCCAAGCGCTTAATACGGCAGTGCTCCGCAAGTAGTAAGTGCTCAATACATCCCACGGATGCTGCTGATGACCCCAGGGACTACCCTGAGGGATAAAATACGAGGTAGCCTATGACCGTAAACAAAAGATGCGTTTACAGAGAAAGACACTTGGGTATACTAAATGAAAAACCCAAGAGGAACAATGCTCACACATGTTTGAGATCACACGTGCAAAACATGAGAATGACTGCGGATGAAAAATCTGACCAACTCTCCGGTGTTTCAGTCCCCCAAAGCCCCTACCTGATCATTTCCTTACTGGGAGGTTACAATGCAGACATTTCTTTAAATATTTCATGAGGGGTCGTGGTGAAGAATTCGCTACTGAGGAGTCCCCATCGTAAACTAAAGCAGAAAGCAGAGTTTGTGCTTCTGCGCGATTCAAAATAGCAGCCTGCAAAACTTGGAGGGCTGTGCACAGCATTCATTTTCACCTCTGCCCAATAATTTAAAAATTCACCCGAAGTAATCTCTCACGTTAATTCACTCTCAACTAATACACACTACCATATTTTTGATTAAGGCTGCCTTTGTCGACGAATACGCTCAACTGCCCGTACAACTTTTACTGGCCCTGCCCAAACTTATAAATATAACTTTAGCCTCTCCTCACGAGCTCAGGTCACTGCAGAAAGGGAACACAAGCTATTTCAGCAAACAAAAAGCGTAAACGAAAAGGTACGAGATTTAGTTTGAACCTGCTGATTGATATCTCAGGTTACGCATATGAAAAGATTTGCCTGGCTGTATAGAAATCTAACCTGGAAAAAGAACCTGCTGATTTGAAAAATGAATGCAGTAGACAGTTGCAGCTATGCCCTTAATGCTAATTCCTCTAGTATTTTGCTGCTACTCTATCAGAGATGAGAGAATTTAATGCTTGGTACAAAGGTCCACTCTAGATGAAGAAGGGGTTGGTAATTGGGAGTCTTTTATCATCTTAATGTGAGAGGTTCCAAATTTCATTAAATGTATCAAATCACATGCCTTTAAGTGATCAAAATCTGAGTGCGATCTCTACTACTGAAGGCAATTTCCTTCTCGTGTCCCTTGTTTAAAATTGTGCGTCTTGTTCCTTTTCCACTCACAATAAGAGGGATTTAGCTGAGACCAACAGAGATGAGGTCAGATAACTTCTTCTAGGTTAGGGTGAGATCTAGCTTGTACTAAATATGCCCCCCGCCAGGGTCCAGTTCTGGGTCCCCTTCTATTCTCCATCTACACCCAATCCCTTGGAGAACTCATTCGCTCACATGGTCTCAACGACGCTCTCTATGCGGACGATACCCACGTGGACACGTCCAGCCCTGATCTCTCTCCTCCTCTGCAGCCTCACATTTCCTCTGGCCTTCAGGACATCTCGACTTGGCTGTCCCGCTGACGCATCAAGCTTAACGTGCCGAACTCTTCACCTTTCCACCCAAACCCTGTCCTTCCCAAGACTTCACCCATCACTGTAGAGAGCACCCTCATCTACCCTGTCTCACTAGCCCATAACCTTGGTGTTATCCTTGACTCTCTCATTCAACCCACACATTCTACGTGTTACCAAGTTCTGTCGGATCTACCTTCGCAACAATGCTAAAATCCGCCCTCTTCTCTTCATCCAAAATGCTACCCACGTTAACCCAAGCATCTATCGTATCCTAGCTTAATTACTACATCAGCCTCCTTGCTGACCTTCCTGCCTCCTGTCTCTCCCCACTGAAGTCCACACTTCACTCTGCTGCCAGAATCATTTTTACACAGCAACGTTCAGGCCATATTTTCCCACTTTCATCTCCAGAAACTCCTTATGATCGTCTTTAAAGCCCACAATCGCATGCCCGCTCCAACCTCATCTCGCTGCTCTCCTACCACAATCCACCCCGCACACTTCACACCTCTGTCAACCTATTCACAGTATCTCAATCTCGTCTATCTCACTGCATCTGGCCTGGCCTCCCTCTTCCTATCTGACAATGACTCTCCCCACCTTCAAAGCCTTATTGAAGGCACATCTCCTCCAAGAGACCTATTCTAAGCCCTCCTTTCCTCTTCTCCCACTCCCTTGTACTTGTTATTTACCCCTCCCTCAGTCCCACGGCACTTGTGAACGTATCTGTAATTTACTTATATCAATGCCAGCTCCTCCCCTACCCCCCATCCTTTTTATTTATTAAGTGCTTACTACGCGCCAGGCACTGTACTAAGCTCTGGGTAAATAAAAGCTGATCAGGTTGGACATAGTCTAAGTCCCACACGGGGCTCTCAGTCTCAATCCCCATTTTACAGATGAGGTAACTGAGGCCCTGAAAAGTTATGACTTTTCTAGACTGCGGGTCAAGAATGTGTCTACTGACTCCATTACGTTGTACTCTCCCAAGCACTAGTGCAGCGCTCGATAAATGATTGAGTCAACAAAGTTTTTAAAAATATAACTAGCAAAGTTTGAGAACACAGCCCCACATTCACACAAGAGAAATCTACCTGGAGGACACTAGCTGTGGTGGAGAATTTCAGAGGAGCTTGGTCACGGCAAGAGTCTTACACATTAACTCTTTGGAGACGGTAATCTTTACATTGCCTACAGGACTTTAATTATAATGATAATGGCATTTATTAAGCACTTACCAAGGAGTGTATTGAACTCTGGGGTAGATACAAGATCATCAGGTTCCTCATGGGGTGCTCACAGTCTAGGAGGGAGAACAGGTACTGACTCTCCATTTTACAGATGAGGGAACTGAGGCAAAGTGAAATCAAGTGACTTGCCCAAAGTCACACAGCGGATAAGTGACGGAGTTGGGGCTAGAACCTCGGGCTCCTGATTCCCACACTCACACTCCTTCTACTAAGCAACGACGCTTCTGAACAAGCTATGCTTGATTGAACTTCGACTGCTGGTTTGTTTCAATGGCATCTGAACCAAAGAGGACTGAGTGACATGCCTGACTTTCTGATCAAAAGGTGAACCTGAGATAAAGACTATTTCAGTCCTGTCAGCGATGTCAGTTTAGTTTCCAATTGATCTGACACTTATAGGGGGTTTCAATTAATCATAAACCGAATGGGATCAGTCATTTTTAAAAGCACACGTTTCATTTCTTCTATTTTCATCTAAGTTCGGCATGAAAACCAACAAAAGTAGATCATCAAAATGTTAAGAACCTACACCCTAGTTTAAGGAAATGTACCGGTGGCCGTTACTCGCAAACGCAACACAGGGGCGGCTCTGCCGCTTGTTGGCTGTGTGACTTTGGGCACGTCACTTGACTTCTCTGTGCCTCAGTCACCTCGTCTGTAAAACGGGGACTGGGACTGTGAGCCCCACGGGGGACAGCGTGGCTCGGTGGAAAGAGAACGGGCTTTGGAGTCACAGGGTCATGGCTTCAAATCCCGGCTCCACCAATTGTCAGCTGTGTGACTCTGGGCAAGTCACTTAACTTCTCTGGGCCTCAGTTGCCTCATTTGTAGAATGGGGATTAAGACTGTGAGCCCCCCCTGGGACAACCTGATCACCTTGTAACCTCCCCCAGCGCTTAGAACAGTGCTTTGCACATAGTATAAATGCCATCATCATCATCATTATTATTATTATTATTATCTCAGTGCTTAAAACAGTGCTTGGCACATAGTAAGCGCTTAAATACCATCATCACATTATTATGACTCACTTTAGGATAGAGAAATGTTGTACGTTACTAGGTTACGACATATTCCAAAAGTTCGTCATAATCAACATTTAGATTGTTGAAACACGTACCATTATTGGGTAGGGACTGTCTCTATATGTTGCCAATCTGTACTTCCCAAGCGCTTAGTACAGTGCTCTGCACATAGTAAGCGCTCAATAAATACGATTGATGATGATGATGATTACAAAGCCCTTCAGATTTCTACTCTGTTCCAATCACACACACAGTTACAGTGTGGAATTCAACTTAACAAAATGGGACGGTTCATTTCAATGACGCCTGGACAATTTTTAAATCTCCTGGAAGATCTTCACAGTAGAAAGCTCTCACTTTCAGTGGTCTCAAAGGGAGGACTAGAGTGATTTTCCTATGAAAATCACTTAATTTTGAAAATTAATCAATGTTCTCTACTGAGCTTACTGGGTGGAGAGCACTTGGGAGAGTTGTTGCTGCTGTCTTCCGCTGCGGAGTCGTGTCCGACCCATAGCGACGTCACAGACACATCTCTCCCAGAATGGCCCACCTCCATCTGCAATCGTTCTGGTAGCGAAGCCATAGTTTTCTTGGTCAAAATATGCAAGTGGTTCACCATGGCCTCCCTCCGCTAGAAATGGGATGGGTAGGCCTCTGCTTGACTCTCCCTCCCATAGCGGAGACTGGTAGAGGACTGGAAACCCTTCAGTTGCAACCATAAGAGGGGACTTGGGAGAGTACAATACAGTAAGTACTACGTAGACTGGGAGCAACACGGGAGGACGGGAACCGTGTCCCACTTAATCGATCTGTATCTACCCCGGTGCTCGGAACGGTATTTGACCCGATAGTAAGCACTTAAATACCACAAAAAAGTTGGTAGATATGTTCCCTGCCATGCCTTCTGAAGGACGTCTGGTGGAAGATGAAATTTAAATATTGCTGAACAGTTAGAGATCCAGAAAATGGCATATTCCCCTCTAAGATTTTAAAAATTCCACAAACGTGCTTTCAGAGTTTGCTTCCATATCCAAAATCCAGCGCTTAGAACAGTGCTTAATAAATGCCATAAAAAATAAACCACCTAGGTGGTTCACTACCACTGCTACTTTACAGATCACACCCACGGTCGTATTTAAGGCCTCACCTGTGTTTCTAAGTTTTATGTTAAAATTCAGTATGTCCAACGTTCAATGCTAATTAGCATTTTTTTATTCCTTATAATTTTCTTAGACCGTACCAATTTTACCTGCGATATAATAAATTCCGCCCTAACTGGTAACCGGGAACTAAATAATGCCTCTTTATAAACACTTCCAAATTTTGGCAAATCAAAGGTAAAGATGCAATGACTCTCAAGGATAAGCGCTCACTAACATCTACAATACAGACTTCACAATCAGAAAAGAACTCTCAGTTTAACACTATTCTGGAATTGTTTAAGTTCCAACAGAATAATCTGTCCTCAGTTTTGACCAATTAGACAAGAGTTTGGTCCAGGCACAAAATTTCCCTACCGCTATTTACTTTACACATTACAAGTTTTCCTTCCCTTCATTAAACTTTTAGACTGTGAGCCCACTCTTTTAGACTGTGAGCCCACTGTTGGGTAGGGACTGTCTCTATATGTTGCCAACTTGTACTTCCCAAGTGCTTAGTACAGTGCTCTGCACACAGTACGAGCTCAATAAATACGATTGATTGATTAAACTCATTCCATTTAAATACCTTGGAACAGATGATTCGGAAGAATGCGTTGCAATTTACGCCGAAAAGACAGTCAGAGGTGTCCTATGTAGCAACCTCTTTCGGTTTCCTTAGTTCGCATAAAAAAATTACATCACTTTTTTGAACTGTGTAGTCGCATAAATAACTTTCACTCTTCATTAGTTGTGCCTAAATATTCGGTCCAACCTGTCTACAGATGTTACAACTTCAAATCAAGACTTCAGAAAACCTAGCAATTACTGTTTACGGAAATGACACCCAGTGAATTCACCGTTCCACCTATTCAGTCACCAAAAGTTTACATCACAATGGTGAAACATTTTTTCACCAATTCCAGCTCTACATTTTATCTCCACGTGCTCCAAGTTGACATGGTACTTTAAGCTCGTTGTGGGAAGAGACTGTGTCTACTGATGATGATGATGGCATTTATTAAGTGCTTACTATGTGCAAAGCACTGTTCTAAGCGCTGATCTACTGCACTCACCCAGGCGCCTAGTTCAGGGCTCTGCACAGAGTAACAGCTCAATAAATACAATGGAATGAAACCAATGATTCCCCTTGGGAGAAAAATGAGGAAAGGGAAAAGTTTTCAAGCCAACAGGGCAGTTTATGGATGAGAAAAGAGTGAGAAAAAGTACCGTTGAAAGCAGGCTACCAAGTGTTACAGTTGTCCAACAAAGCACACCTTCCTTTTCACACCTGACTGACCCCTGAAAAGGGTTCTTTTTTTTTGGGGGGGGGGGTCTGATGGGCATCCGTCCCCGCCCCCCAATTCTGTAGCCACCCACAGCAGCCCAAACACCGCTGGCATCGCTCCTGAGATGTCACAAGACAAAACCTTCCCACCTGTTGGGATACAGCTGAGCCGCTGCAAATAATAATAATAATAATAATACTGACATTTATTAAGCACTTACAATGTGCAAAGCACTGTTCTAAGCGCTGGGGAGGTTACAAGGTGATCAGGTTGTCCCACGGGGGGCTCACAGTCTTCATCCCCATTTTCCGGATGAGGGAACTGAGGCCCAGAGAAGTGAGGTGACTTGCCCAAAGTCACACACAGCTGGCGACTGGTAGAGCCGGGACTTGAACCCATGACCTCTGACTCCAAAGCCCGTGCTCTTTCCACTGAGCCACGCTGCTTCTCTAATAATAGTGACATTTATTAAGCGCTAACTATGTGCAAAGTACTGTTCTAAGCGCCGGGGAGGTTACATGGTGATCAGGAGGCCCCACGGTGGGGGGGGCAGACAGTCTTCACCCCCATTTTCCAGATGAGGGAACTGAGACCCAAAGAAGTGAAGTGACTTGCCCAAAGTCACACAGCTGACAAGTGATGGAGCTGGGATTTGAACCCGTGACCCCTGACTCCAAAGCCCTTGCTCTTTCCACTGAGCCACACTGCTTCTCTAATAATAATGTAATTTATTAAGCGCTATGTGCAAAGTACTGCTCTAAGCGCCGGGGAGGTTACAGGGTGATCAGGTTACCCCACAGGGGGGCTCACAGTCTTCACCCCCATTTTCCGGATGAGGGAACTGAGGCCCAGTGAAGTGATTGGCCCAAAGTCACACACAGCTGACGAATGGCAGAGCCGGGATTTGAACCCATGACCTCTGACTCCAAAGCCCGTGCTTTTTCCACTGAGCCACGCTGCTTCTCTAATAATAATGGCATTTATTAAGTGCTAACTATGTGCAAAGTACTGTTCTAAGCGCCGGGGAGGTTATACGGTGATCAGGTTGCCCCACGGGGGGGCTCAGTGTTCACCCCCATTTTCCGGATGAGGGAACTGAGGCCCAGAGAAGTGAAGTGACTGGCTCAAAGTCACACACAGCTGACAACTGGCAGAGGCAGGATTTGAACCCGTGACCTCTGACTCCAAAGCCCGGGTTCTTTCCCCTGAGCCACGCTGCTTCGAGTTTCCAGTGTCTTTCCAGGGCCGAAAATTGAATAGCCTCTGGCTAAAAGTGGGAAAACCACTCCTGGAAGGATGAAGGCGAGTCTCCCTACACGGGGACGGACGTCTCTCGGAAACCCTGATATGTGCCCACCTCGCTCTCCCCGCTACACCACCTGGCCCGACTTAGAAAAGTACTTGGCACCTAGTAAGTGCTTAACAAGTACCATAATCACTATTATTTCAATCGCATTTATTGAGCGCTTACTGTGTGCAGAGCACTGTACTTTCTAGACTGTGAGCCCACTGTTGGGAAGGGACCGTCTCTAGATGTTGCCAACTTGGACTTCCCAAGCTCTTAGTACAGTGCTCTGCACACAGTAAGCGCTCAATAAATACGACTGAATGAATGAATAAGCACTTGGGAAGTCCAAGTTGGCAACATATAGAGACGGTCCCAACCCAACAGTGGGCTCACAGTCTAGTTATAACATTATTAGTTATCATGACCCTCTCCCCACCAGGCCCGACTTGGAGTAGTGCTTGGCCCGTAATAAGCGCTTAACAAGTACCACAGTAATAATAATACTAATTATTATGATCATTCATTCATTCAATCGTATTTCCTGGGTGCTTACTGCGTGCAGAGCACTGTACTAAGCGCTTGGGAAGTCCAAGTTGGCAACATATAGAGACGGTCCCCGCCCAACAACGGGCTCACAGTCTCACCAGGCCCCCGCTCCCTCCCCTAAACACCACGAGGCCCAACTTGGAAGAGTGTTTGGCACACAGTAAGCGCTTAATAAGTACCATATAATTATCATTATTAGGACCCTCTCCCCTCCGGACCCCCGACCCCTTCCCCCCTACACCACCAGACCTGACTTAGAAGAGTGCTTGGCATACAGTAAGCGTAAGCAGCGTGGCTCGGGGAAAGGGCCCAGGCTTCGGAGCCAGAGGTCATGGGATCAAATCCTGCCTCCGCCACTTGCCCGCTGTGTGACTTTGGGCAAGTCACTTCACTTCTCTGGGCCTCACTTGCCTCATCTGGAAAATGGGGATGAAGACTGTGAGCCCCCCGTGGGCCAACCTGGTCGCCTTGTAACCTCCCCAGCGCTTAGATCAATGCTCTGCACATTGTAAGCGCTGAACAGATACCATTATTATTATTATTTTTTTATTATTCTTAATTGTCAGCTGGGTGACTTTGGGCAAGTCACAACTTCTCTGGGCCTCAGTGACCTCATCAGTAGGATTAAGGTCCGTGGGTCAACCTGATCACCTTGCATACTCCCCGGCGCTTAGAACAGTGCTTTGCACATAGTAAGCGCTTATCAAACACCATCATTATTATTAATTGTCAGCTGGGTGACTTTGGGCAAGTCACTACACTTCTCTGTGCCTCAGTTCCTCATCTGTAAGATGGGGATGAAGACTGTGAGCCCCCGTGGGACAACCTCATCACCTTGTAACCTCCCCAGCACTTAGAACAATGCTTTGCATATAGTAAGCGCTTAACAAGTACCATCATTATTATTATTATTATCATCAGCTGTGTGACTCTGGACAAGTCACTTCACTGGGCCTCAGTTCCCTCATCTATGAAATGGGGATGAAGATTGTGAGCCCCCCGTGGGACAAACTGATCACCTTATAACCGCCCCAGCGCTTAGAACAGGGCTTTGCACATATTTCGGCAAGTCACTTAACTTCTCTGGGCCTCAGTTACCTCATCCATAAAATGGGGATGAAGACTGTGAGCCCCCCGTGGGACAACCTCATCACCTTGTAACCTCCCCAGCGCTTAGAACAGTGCTTGGCACTTAGAGAAGCAGCGTGGTTCAGTGGAAAGAGCCCGGGCTTTGGAGTCGGAGGTCATGGGTTCAAATCTCGGCTCCACCAATTGCCAGCTGTGTGACTGTGGGCAAGTCACTTCACTTCACTGGGCCGCAGTTCCCTCATCTGTAAAATGGGGATTAAGACTGTGAGCCCCCGTGGGACAACCTGATCACCTTGTAACCTCCCCAGCGCTTACAACAGTGCTTGGCACGTATTTCGGCAAATCACTTCACTTCTCTGTGCCTCAGTTCCCTCATCTGTAAAATGGGGATTAAGACTGTGAGCAACCCGTGGGACAACCTCACCACCTTGTAACCGCCCCAGCGCTTAGAACAGCGGTTTGCATGTAGTAAGCACTTAATAAATGCCATCATTATTATTATAATTATTACGGTAATAATCATTACTATTATTATTCTGAGCCTGTCCCCAGCAGGGCCCCAACCCCCTCCTCCCCAACTTGGGACGGTGCTTAGCCCAGAGTAAGCGCTTAACAAGTACCATTCATTCATTCAATCGTATTTATTGAGCGCTTACTGTGTGCAGAGCACTGTACTAAGCGCTTGGGAAGTCCAAGTTGGCAACACCTAGAGACGGTTCCTACCCAACAGCGGGCGCACAGTCTAGGAGGGGGAGACAGACAACAGACCAAAACACATCAACAAACTGAAATAAATAGAATAAGCACATACAACTAAAATAAGTAAAAACACTTGAGGTCCCACGGAGATTTGAACTCAGATCGCTGGATTCGGAGTCCAGAGTGCTAACGTTTGTACGTATTTATTACTCTATTTATTTATTTCATTTGTACATATTTATTTTATTTTGATAATATGCTTACATATTTATTACTCTATTTATTTATTGTATTTGTACATATTTATTCTGTTAATGTTTTGTGTTGTTGCCTGTCTCCCCCGCCTAGACTGTGAGCCCGCTGTTGGGTAGGGACTGTCTCTGGATGTTGCCAACTTGGACTTCCCAGGCGCTTAGTCCAGTGCTCTGCACACAGTAAGCACTCAATAAATAGCAATGAATGAATGAATGAATGAATAAAATCCCAGTTCATTTTGCTCGTCTGGAATTGTAGGAATAAATACTTATGTTCGAAATGGATTTTTCTAGACTGTGAGCCCGCTGTTGGGTAGGGACCGTCTCTGGATGTTGCCAACTTGGACTTCCCAAGCGCTTAGTCCAGCGCTCTGCACACAGTAAGCGCTCAATAAATACGACTGAATGAATGAATGAATAAAAGCCCAGTTCATTTTGCTCGTCCGGAATTGTAGGAATAAATACTAATGATCGAAATGGATTCTTATGTTCTTATTCTCATGCTGCCAACTTGTACTTCCCAAGCGCTTAGTCCAGTGCTCTGCACACAGTTAGCGCTCAATAAATACGATTGAATGAATGAATGCAGAGCACTGTACTAAGCACCGGGGAAGTCCAAGTCGGCAACATCTAGAGCCGGTCCCTACCCAACAGCGGGCTCACAGTCTAGAAGGGGGAGACAGGCAACAACACAAAACATATTAACAAAATAAAATAAATAGAATAAATATGTACCAATAAAATGAATAAATAATTATCCATTATACAGATCCTCTCCTCACCATATCCAGTGCTTAGACAGTGCTTCGCACGTAGACACTTAACCAATACCATCATTATTATTATTATTATTGTTTAGCCCAGAGCAAGCGCTTAACAAGTACCACCACAATAATACTAATAATTATCCATTATACAGATCCCCTCCTCACCAGATCCAGCGCCTAGAACAGTGCTTTGCACATAGTAGGCGCTTAACAAATTCCATCATTATTATTATTACTGCTTAGCCCAGAGGAAGCGCTTAACAAGCAGCACCATAATAATACTGATAATTATCCATTATACATATACAGATCCCCTCCTCACCAGATCCAGCGGTTAGAACAGTGCTTTGCACATAGTAGGCGCTTAACAAATACCATCATCATTATTATTACTATTGCTTGGCCCAGAGTAAGCGCTTAACAAGTAGCACCATAAAATACTAACAATTATCCATTATACAGATCCCCTCCTCACCACATCCAGCGCTTAGACAGTGCTTTGTACATAGTAGGCGCTTAACAAATTCCATTATTATTATTATTATTATTATTATTGCTTGGCCCAGAGTAAGTGCTTAACAAGTAGCACCGTAATAGTACTGATAATTATCCATTATACAGATCCCCTCCTCACCAGATCCAGCGCTTAGACAGTGCTTTGCACATAGTAGGCGCTTAACAAATACCATCATTATTATTATTATTGCTTAGCCCAGAGCGAGTGCTTAACAAGTACCACCACAATAATACTAATAACTATGCATTATACGGATCCCCTCCTCACCAGATCCAGCGCTTAGAACAGTGCTTGGCACAGAGTAGGCGCTTGACAAATTCCATCATTATTATGATTATTGCTTAGCCCAGAGTAAGCGCTTAAGAAGCAGCACCATAACAATACTAATAATTATGCATTATGCGGATCCCCTCCTCACCAGATCCAGCGGTTAGAACAGTGTTTGGCACATAGTAGGCGCTTAACAAATACCATCATCATTATTATTATTGCTTAGCCCAGAGTTAGCACTTAACAAGTAGCACCATAAAATACTAATAATTGTAGGCGCTTAACAAATACCATCATTATTACTAATCAATCAATTGCATTTTGTATAATAATTGTATTATTATTGCTGAGCCCAGAGTAAGTGCTTAACAAGTAGCACCATAACAATACTAATAATTCTCCATTATACAGATCCCCTCACCAGTCCCAGCGATTAGAACAGTGCATTGCGCATAGTAGGCACTTAACAAATACCATCATCATTATTATTATTGCTTAGCCCAGAATAAGCGCTTAACAAGCTGCACCATAATAATACTAATAATCATCCATTATACAGATCCCCTCCTCACCACATCCAGTGCTTAGACAGTGCTTGGCACATAGCAGGCGCTTAACAAATACCATCATCATTATTATTACTGCTTAGCCCAGAGTAAGCGCTTAACAAGAAGCACCGTAATAATACTAATAATTATGCATTATACGGATCCCCTCCTCACCAGATCCAGCGCTTAGAACAGTGCTTGGCACACAGTTGGCGCTTAACAAATTCCATCATTATTATTATTATTGCTTAACCCAGAGCAAGCGCTTAAGTACCACCATAACGATACTAATAACTATGCATTATACGGATCCCCTCCTCACCAGATCCAGCGCTTAGAACAGTGCTTGGCACACAGTTGGCACTTAACAAATACCATCATTATTATTATTATTGCTTAGCCTAGAGTAAGCGCTTAACAAGTAGCACCGTAAAATACTAATAATTGTCCATCATACATATCCCCTCCTCACCAGATCCAGCGGTTAGAACAGTGCTTGGCACATAGTAGGCGCTTAACAAATACCATCATTATTATTGCTTAGCCCAGAATAAGCGCTTAACAAGTAGCACCATAATAATACTTATAATTATCCATTTTACATATCCCCTCCTCACCAGATCCAGCGGTTAGAACAGTGCTTGGCACAGAGTAGGCGCTTAACAAATACCGTCATTATTATTATTACTTAGCCTAGAGTAAGCACTTAACAAGCAGCACCACAATAATACTGATAATTATCCATTATACAGATCCCCTCCTCCCCAGACCCAGTGCTTAGAACAGTGCTTGGCACATAGTAGGCGCTTAACAAATACCATCATTATTATTATTATTACTTAGGCCAGAGCCAGCGCTTAACAAGTAGGACCATAAAATACTAATAATTATCCATTATACGGATCCCCTCCTCACCACATCCAGGGCTTAGACAGTGTTTTGCACATAGTAGGCACTTAACAAATACCATCATTATTATTATTATTGCTTAGCCCAGAGCAAGTGCTTAACAAGTACCACCACAATAATACTAATAATTATCCATTATACAGATCCCCTCACCAGATCCAGCGCTTAGAACAGTGCTTGGCACAGAGTAGGCGCTTGACAAATTCCATCATTATTATTATTATTGCTTAGCCCAGAGCAAGCGCTTAAGTACCACCATAACGACACTAATAATTATCCATTATACGGATCCCCTCCTCACCAGATCCAGCGCTTAGAACAGTGCTTGGCACATAGTAGGCGCTTAACAAATACCATCATCATTATTATTATTGCTTGGCCCAGAGTAAGCGCTTAACAAGTAGCACCATAATAATACTGATAATTATCCATTATACAGATCCCCTCCTCACCAGGCCCAGCAGTTAGAACAGTGTTTGGCACATAGTAGGCGCTTAACAAATACCATCACCATTATTATTATTGCTTTGCCCAGAGTAAGCGCTTAACAAGTAGCACCGTAATAATACTAATAACTATGCATTATACGGATCCCCTCCTCACCAGATCCATCGCTTAGAACAGTGCTTGGCACATAGTGGGCGCTTAACAAATACCATCATCATCATTATTATTGCTTAGCCCAGAGTAAGCGCTTAACAAGTAGCACCATAAAATACTAATAATTACCTATTATACAGATCCCCTCCTCACCACATCCAGCGGTTAGAACAGTGCTTGGCACATAGTAGGCGCATAACAAATACCACCATTATTATTATTATTGCTTAGCTCAGAGTAAGCGCTTAACAAGTAGCACCGTAACACTGATAATTACCCATTATACAGATCCCCTCCTCACCACATCCAGGGCTTAGACAGTGCTTTGCACATAGTAGGCGCTTAACAAATACCATTATTATTATTAATTATTATTGCTTAGCCCAGAGCAAGTGCTTAACAAGTACCACCACAATAATTCTAATAATTATCCATTACACAGATCCCCTCCTCACCAGTCCCAGCGCTTAGAACAGTGCTTGGCACACAGCAGTTGCTTAACAAACGCCATCATTATCATCACTATTATTACTTAGCCCAGAGTAAGCGCTTAAGAAGCAGCACCATAACAATACTAATAACTATGCATTATACGGATCCCCTCCTCACCAGATTCAGCGCTTAGAACAGTGCTTGGCACATAGTAGGCGCTTAACAAATACCATCATTATTATTACTATTGCTTGGCCCAGAGTAAGCGCTTAACAAGTAGCACCATAAAATACTAATAATTGTCCATTATACAGATCCCCTCCTCACCACATCCAGCGGTTAGAACAGTGCTTGGCACAGAGTAGGCGCACAACAAGTACCACCATTATTATTATTATTGCTTAGCCCAGAGTCAGCGCTTAACAAGTAGCACCATAACAGTACTGATAATTCTCCATTATACAGATCCCCTCCTCACCAGATCCAGGGGTTAGAACAGTGCTTGGCACATAGTAGGCGCTTAACAAATACCACCATTATTATTATCATTGCTTAGCTCAGAGTAAGCGCTTAACGAGTAGCAACATAATACCGATAATTACCCATTATACAGATCCCCTAATCACCAGATTCAGCGCTTAGAACAGTGCTTGGCACATAGTAGGCGCTTAACAAATACCATCATTATTATTATTGCTGAGCCCAGGGTAAGCGCTTAGCAAGCAGCACCATAATAATACTGATAATTATCCATTATACAGATCCCCTCCTCACCAGGCCCAGCGCTTAGAACAGTGCTTGGCACACGGCAGGCGCTTAACAAATACCATCATTATTATTATTACTTAGCCTAGAGTAAGCGCTTAACAAGCAGCACCATAATAACACTGATAATTATCCATTTTACAGATCCCCTCCTCACCAGATCCAGCGCTTAGAACAGTGCTTTGCACACAGTAGGCACTTAACAAATTCCATCATTATTATTATTATCGCTTGGCCCAGAGTAAGCGCTTAACAAGTAGCACCATAATACTAATAATTATTCATTATACAGGTCCCTTCCTCACCAGGCCCAGCGGTTAGAACAGTGCTTGGCACATAGCAGGCGCTTAACAAAAACCACCATTATTATTATGATTATTGCTTAGCCCAGAGTAAGCGCTTAACAAGTAACACCGTAAAATACTAATAATCGTCCATTATACAGATCCCCTCCTCACCAGATCCAGCGGTTAGAACAGTGCTTGGCACATAGTAGGCGCATAACAAATACCATCCTTATTATTATTATTGCTTAGCCCAGAGTCAGCGCTTAACAAGTAGCACCATAACAGTACTGATAATTCTCCATTATACAGATCCCCTCCTCACCAGATCCAGCGGTTAGAACAGTGCTCGGCACATAGTAGGCGCTTAACAAATACCACCATTATTATTATCATTGCTTAGCTCAGAGTAAGCGCTTAACGAGTAGCACCATAATACCGATAATTACCCATTATACAGATCCCCTAATCACCAGATTCAGCGCTTAGAACAGTGCTTGGCACATAGTAGGCGCTTAACAAATACCATCATTATTATTATTGCTGAGCCCAGGGTAAGCGCTTAACAAGCAGCCCCATAACAATACTGATAATTATCCATTATACAGATCCCCTAATCACCAGATTCAGCGGTTAGAACAGTGCTTGGCACATAGTAGGCGCTTAACAAATACCATCATCATCATTATTATTGCTTAGCCCATAGTAAGCGCTCAAGAAGCAGCACCATAACAATACTAATAATTACGCATTATGCGGATCCCCTCCTCACCACATCCAGCGCTTAGAACAGTGCTTGGCACACAGTAGGCGCTTAGCAAATACCATCATCATCGTTACTACTGCTTGGCCCAGAGTCAGCGCTTAACAAGCAGCACCACAATAATCACCAATCGTATTTATTGAGCGCTCGCTATGTGCAGGGCACTGTACTAAGCGCTTGCAGTAACAATAACAGTAACAATTACGCATTACCCACCACAATAATAATAATAATAATAGTAATAATTAGGCATTAGACAGATCCCCTCCTCACCAGGCCCAGCGCTTGGAGGAGTGAGTGGCACCCGGGAAGCACATCACTACCATGATTGATGATGATGATGATGATGGTGGTGAAGTGCTCACTATGTGCCAAGCGCTCTCCCCCATCTGTGTGTGTGTGTGTGTGTGTGTGTGTCCCCATCCCTCCCTCCCTGCTGACCTGCGGGTCCTCGGGGGGTCCGTGGGCAGGAGGCGGGGACCCTGAGGCGAGGCGAGGCGGGCGGCCTCCTCCTCGTCGTCGTCCTCGTCCTCCTCCCGCTGTGGCCCGCTCCCCTCACGTTCCCTCACGCCAACAAGATGGCGGCGGGGCGGGGCGCGGGTCGCGCGCCCGCCCGCGGCTCTTCCGGCCGCCCAAACCCGCCGTTCAAATCGGCAGGATGTTTACCGTCAAAAATGGGGGGCCCCCGCGCGCATGCGCCGGCACCTCCCGCCGGGGACGCAACGGCGCACGCGCACTCGCCCCCCCAACCGTCGGACAAGAGGCGGCGCATGCGCGCTCTCCCCCTCCGCCAACCTTCGGACCGGAAGCGGCGCACGCGCAGTCGCCCCCCTTCCCCGCCCTCTCCACTCGTCAACCCTCGGACCCGAGGCGGCGCATGCGCACTCCTCCCCCCGTCGCCAACCTTCCGACCCGAGGCGGCGCACGCGCACTCGTCCTCCCCCGCCCCTCTCCCCGTTGGCCAACCTTCGGACCGGAGGCGGCGCACGCGCACTGACGCGTCCTCCCCCCCCCCCCGACGCTCTTCCCATTCGCCAACCCACGGACGGGAGGCGGCGCACGCGCACTCGCCCGCCCTCCCGCCCCTTTTCCCCATTTGCCAATCCGCGGACTGTATGTGGCGCATGCGCACTCGTCCCCCTCCTCCCCACCGCGCTCCCCCACTTCGCCAACCTTCGGACAGGCAGGGGCGCACGCGCACTCGCCCCTCTCCCCGCTCTCCCCATTGGCCAACCCTCGGACAGGAAGCGGCGCACGCGCACTCGCCCCCGCCCCCCCCCATTCGCCAACCGTCGGACGGGATGCGGCGCATGCGCACTCGCCCGTCCTCCTCTCCCCCCTCCCATTCGTCAACCCGGAAGCGGCGCATGCGCACTCGCCCGTCTCGCACGCGCAGACTTCCTTAACCTCCTCCTCCAGTCCGCCCTCCCCGGCGAGCCATTGCTCCACAGCTAGAGCATGCGCAGAAGGCCTCCGGAGAGTCACTAGGGCGCATGCGCTAAGGCCTCAGCCTGTGCCTGGGCTGCTCAGTGCGTGGGGGACCGGCGCTAAATAATAATAATAATAATAATAAATAATAATAATAATGATAATAATAACAATAAATATAATAATGGCATTTGTTAATGTCTTACTGTGTGCAAAGCACTGGGAAGGATACAAGGTGATCCCCCCTCCATCCCCCCATCTTACCTCCTTCCCTTCCCCACAGCACCTCTATATATGTATATATGCTTGTACATATTTATTACTCTATTTATTTATTTTACTTGTACATATCTATTCTATTTTATTTTGTTAGTATGTTTGGTTTTGTTCTCTGTCTCCCCCTTTTAGACTGTGAGCCCACTGTTGGGTAGGGACTGTCTCTATATGTTGCCAATTTGTACTTCCCAAGCGCTTAGTACAGTGCTCTGCACACAGTA
This sequence comes from Tachyglossus aculeatus, assembly GCF_015852505.1. Lineage (NCBI taxonomy): Eukaryota > Metazoa > Chordata > Mammalia > Monotremata > Tachyglossidae > Tachyglossus > Tachyglossus aculeatus. The sequence goes on along the minus strand of NC_052069.1, from coordinate 68,949,194 downwards.
AGCGCTCAATAAATACGATTGATGATGATGATGATGATGATCAGGCTGTCCCACTGGGGGCTCACAGTCCTCATCCCCATTTTACAGCTGAGGGAACTGAGGCCCAGAGAAGTGAAGTGACTTAATAATAATAATAATGATGGCATTGATTAAGCGCTTACTATGTGCAAAACACTGTTCTAAGCGCTGAGGAGGTTACAGAGTGATCTGGTTGTCCCACGGGGGGCTCACAGTCTTCATCCCCGTTTTACAGATGAGGGAATTGAGTCCCAGAGACGTGAAGTGACTTAATAATAATAATGATGATGGTATTTATTAAACACTATGTGCAAAGCACTGTTCTAAGCACTGAGGAGGTTATAGAGTGATCTGGTTGTCCCACGGGGGGCTCACAGTCTTCATCCCCGTTTTACAGATGAGGGAACTGAGGCCCAGAGATGTGAAGTGACAATAATAATAATGATGATGGCATTTATTAAGCACTTACTATGTGCAAAGCACTCTTCTAAGCACTGGGGAGGTTACAGAGTGACCCAGTTGTCCCACGGGGGGCTCTCAGTCTTCATCAATCAATCAATCAATCAATCAATCGTATTTATTGAGCGCTTACTATGTGCAGAGCACTGTACTAAGCGCTTGGGAAGTACAAATTGGCATCACATAGAGACAGTCCCTACCCGATAGTGGGCTCGCAGTCTAAAAGGGGGAGACAGAGAACAGAACCAAACATACCAACAAAATAAAATAAGTAGGATAGAAATGTACAAGTAAAATAAATAAATAAATAAATAAACAGAGTAATAAATATGTACAACCATATATACATATATACAGGTGCTGTGGGGAGGGGAAGGCGGTAAGGCGGGGGGATGGAGAGGGGGACGAGGGGGAGAGGAAAGAAGGGGCTCAATCTGGGAAGGCCTCCTGGAGGAGGTGAGCTCTCAGCAGGGCCTTGAAGGGAGGAAGAGAGCTAGCTTGGCGGATGGGCAGAGGGAGGGCATTCCAGGCCCGGGGGATGACGTGGGCCGGGGGTCGATGGCGGGACAGGCGAGAGCGAGGTACAGTGAGGAGATTAGTGGTGGAGGAGCGGAGGGTGCGGGCTGGGCAGTAGAAGGAGAGAAGGGAGGTGAGGTAGGAGGGGGCGAGGTGATGGACAGCCTTGAAGCCCAGGGTGAGGAGTTTCTGCCTGATGCGCAGATTGATCGGTAGCCATTGGAGGTTTTTGAGGAGGGGAGTGATATGTCCAGAGCGCTTCTGGACAAAGATAATCCGGGCAGCAGCATGAAGTATGGATTGAAGTGGAGAGAGACACGAGGATGGGAGATCAGAGAGAAGGCTAGTGCAGTAGTCCAGACAGGATAGGATGAGAGCTTGAATTAGCAGGGTAGCGGTTTGGATGGAGAGGAAAGGGCGGATCTTGGCAATGTTGCGGAGCTGAGACCGGCAGGTTTTGGTGACGGCTTGGATGTGAGGGGTGAATGAGAGAGCGGAGTCGAGGATGACACCAAGGTTGCGGGCTTGTGAGACGGGAAGGATGGTAGTGCCGTCAACAGAGATGGGAAAGTCAGGGAGAGGACAAGGTTTGGGAGGGAAGACAAGGAGCTCAGTCTTCGACATGTTGAGCTTTAGGTGGCGGGCGGACATCCAGATGGAGATGTCCTGAAGGCAGGAGGAGATGCGAGCCTGGAGGGAGGGGGAGAGAGCAGGGGCAGAGATGTAGATCTGGGTGTCATCAGCGTAGAGGTGATAGTTGAAGCCGTGGGAGCGAATGAGGTCACCAAGGGAGTGAGTGTAGATTGAGAACAGAAGGGGACCAAGCACTGAACCTTGGGGAACTCCCACAGTAAGAGGATGGGAGGGGGAGGAGGAGCCTGCAAAAGAGACTGAGAAAGAACGACCGGAGAGATAAGAGGAGAACCAGGAGAGGACGGAGTCTGTGAAGCCAAGGTCAGATAACGTGTTGAGGAGAAGGGGGTGGTCCACAGTGTCAAAGGCAGCTGAGAGGTCGAGGAGGATTAGGACAGAGTATGAGCCGTTGGATTTGGCAAGCAGGAGGTCATTGGTGACCTTTGAGAGCGCAGTTTCCGTGGAATGAAGGGGACGGAAGCCAGACTGGAGGGGGTCGAGGAGAGAGTTGTTGTTGATGTTGTCTTCATCCCCATTTTACAAATGAGGTAACAGGCTCAGAGAAGTTGTGACAATAACAATAATAATGATGGCATTTATTAAGTGCTTACTATGTGCAAAGCACTGTTCTAAGCTCTGGGGAGGATACAAAGTGATACGGCTGTCCCACGGGGGGCTCACAGTCTTCACCCCCATTTTACAGATGCGGGAACTGAGGCCCAGAGAAGTGAAGTGACTTGCCCAAAGTCACACAGTTGACAAGTGGCGGAGCTGGGATAAGAACCCACAACCTCTGACTCCCAAGCCCGGGCTCTTTCCATTGAGCCACCCTGCTTCGCTAGTGGTAGAGCACTGGAAATTCTCCAGTTGTGATCATCATCATCATCATCAATCGTATTTATTGAGCGCTTACTATGTGCAGAGCACTGTACTAAGCGCTTGGGAAGTACAAATTGGCAACATATAGATCCTTAGAGGGGCTAATACATATCCGTAATATATTTATTTATTCCAAATATCTGTTGCTCTTTCTAGACTGTCACGATTACTGTGGTTAGGGAACACGTCTACCAACTCTGTTGTATTGTGCTCTCCCAAACACTTCGTACTGTGCTCTACACACAGTAAGCGCTCAGTAAATACCGTTGATCGTGATTGTGATTGATTCCCTGGCCCTCAAAGGGATCACAATTTAAAAGGAGTTGCACTGTTTTCTTAATATGCAGGATTCAAGGAGGGCAGAGCCTTAAAGTTTGCCTCAAATTAGAGAATCGAATTGACATAGGGGTACTGTTGGAAAATTTTCTGGTTAGGCAAGAACACATTCAATCAATCAATCAATCGTATTTATTGAGCGCTTACTGTGTGCAGAGCACTGTACTAAGCACTTGGGAAGTACAAGTTGGCAACATCTAGAGACAGTCCCTACCCAACAGTGGGCTCACAGTCAAGAAGGGGGAGACAGAGAACAAAACCAAACATATTAACAAAATAAAATAAATAGAATAGATATGTTAGATAGATAGATAGATAGATAGATAGATAGATAGATAGATAGATAGAATAGATAGAATAGAATAGATATATCCCACTCCGCCGTCAGCTATGTGACTTTGGGCAAGTCACTTCACTTCTCTGGGCCTCAGTTCCCTCATCTGTAAAATGGGGGTGAAGACTGTGAGCCCCCCGGGGGACAACCTGACCACCTTGTAACCTCCCCAGCGCTTAGAACAGTGCTTTGCACATAGGAAGCGCTTAATAAATGCTATCATCATATGTACAAGTAAAATAAATAAACACATTCAAAACAGAGCTGGAATTGGAAGCAAAACTCCCTTCCAAAGAGAAGGTTTCTCACCATAGAATCAGCCAAATTAATATGTTTGTACATGTTTATTACTCTATTTATTTATTTATTTATTTTGCTTGTACATATTTATTCTATTTATTTTATTTTGTTAGTATGTTTGGTTTTGTTCTCTGTCTCCCTCTTGTAGACTGTGAGCCCACTGTTGGGTAGGGACTGTCTCTATATGTTGCCAACTTGTACTTCCCAAGCGCTTAGTACAGTGCTCTGCACACAGTAAGCGCTCAATAAATACAATTGATTGATTGATTGATGGCCACTCAAGTTCTTTAGCTCGTCCTCCTAGACTGTAAGCTCGTTACGGGCAGGGAACATGTCCGCCAACTCTGTTACCTTATATTGTATTCCCCCAAGCACTTAGTACATTGCTCTGCGTAGAGTAAGCACTCAATAAATACTGTTGCTGAAGCTCTATGGAAAACTTCATTTTGGAATTAACAACCATCCTCTCCCAGAGACAGTAATCCGTTGTAATTGAGATGAAAAAGACACCGAAGAATAGAGACAACTTTTACCACTCCTGTTTCAATTCTAGGGCTGCTTTTGCCCCAAACGAGGAACTATTTCTATTTCTTTTATTTGGTTTATATGTTTTGTTTTGTTGTCTGTCTCCCCCTTCTAGACCGGGAGCCCGCTGTTGGGTAGGGACCGTCTCTAGATGTTGCCAACTTGTTGCCAACGGTGCTCTGCACACAATAAGCGACAGTGCTCCGGCGCTTAGAACAGTGCTCTGCACATAGTAAGCGCTTAACAAATGCCATTATTATCATTATTATTATTAATAGATACGATTGAATGAATGAATGAATTTCTCTTACCCTAGATAACCTCTGCCTAACATCCTGAAGTGACCTCACTGTGTGACGTGAATTATTTCTCCATTTTCCTGCTGTCAAACAGTTGCTTGAAAGGATTTGCCCCTTGTTCACATGGTAACTTTTAGAGGCACCACTCTAATTCAAAAAAACCAAAAAACCCACTCAAACTATTCCGTCTAATGAACGAGGCCCGGTGAGGAGGTGAGAGGCAGAGGAGCGGAGGGTGCGGGCTGGGCCGGAGAAGGAGAGAAGGGAGGTGAGGTAGGAGGGGAAGAGGTGATGGACAGAACTTGAAGCCGAGGGTGAGGAGTTTTTGCTTGATTTGTAGTTTGACAGGCAACCATTGGAGATTTTTGAGGAGGGGAATGACATGCCCAGAGCGTTTCTGTACAAAGATAATCCGGGCAGCAGAGTGAAGTAGAGACTGAAGCGGGGAGAGACAGGAGGATGGGAGATCAGAAAGGAGGCTGATACAGTTTTGTCTTGTTGTCCGTCTCCCCCTTCTAGACTGTGAGCCCACTGTTGGGTAGGGACCGTCTCTATATGTTACCAACTTGTACTTCCTGAGCGCTTAGTACAGTCCTCTGCCCACAGTAAGCGCTCAATAAATACGATTGAATGAATGAAAGGGGGGAGAAAGGGCTTGGCAACAAACCCGTAAAGGAAGATAACAGTAATAGCATTTATTGAGCGCTTTCTGTGTGCAGAGCCTTGCATTAAGCGCTGGGAAATACCCAGGTGAGAATTAGACCTGATACCTGTCCGTCGGGACTCACAATCTCAAAATAGGGGAGAGGGGAACTGGTGACAGACACATCAGATAATCAGGGTTCTCATCCTTGCTCTGCCACATGTCCGCTGTGTGACCTCGGGCAAGTCCCTTAACTTCTCTGTGCCTCAGGCGCCTCATCTGTAAAATGGGGATGAAGACTGTGAGCCCTATGTGGGCAGGGACCGTGTCCAACCTAAGCGCCTGACACAGAGTAAGTGCTTAACAAATACCATAAAAACAACAAAAAAAAAACAATAAGAACACAGAAACAACACAAAAGACAAGGATGGGAATACATACAAAAATAAAATCAAACAGACATAAGGGTGGGCAAGCCATTTAATGTTTCTGTGCCTCAGTTTCCTCACTTATAAATGGGAATTAAATCTCACTCCCTCCTTTTAGACTGTGAACCCTGTTAATTTCTTTATTTCATTTGTACATATTTATTCTATTTATTTTATTTTGTTAATATGTTTTGTTTTGTTCTCTGTCTCTCCCTTCTAGACTGCGAGCCCACTGTTGGGTGGGGACCGTCTGTATACGTTGCCAACTTGGACTTCCCAAGCACTTAGTTTGTACTTATTTATTACTCTATTTATTTATTTATTTTACTTGTACATATCTATTCTATTTATTTTATTTTGTTAGTATGTTTGGTTTTGTTCTCTGCCTCCCCCTTTTAGACTGTGAGCCCACTGTTGGGTAGGGACTGTCTCTCTATGTTGCCAACTTGTACTTCCCAAGCACTTAGTACAGTGCTCTGCACACACTAAGCGCTCAATAAATGCGATTGATTGATTGATTAGTACAGTGCTCTGCACACAGTAATCGCTCAATAAATACAATTGAATGAATGAATGAATGACAAGGATCTGACCTGACTATCTTCTGTCTTCCTCATTGCTTAGTACGGGGCTCGGCATAGCGTTAAGCGTTTAACAATCAATCAATCAATCAATCAATTGTATCTATTGAGTGCTTACTGTGTGCAGAGCACTGTACTAAGCGCTTGGGAAGTACAAGTCGGCAACACACAGAGACAGTCCCTACCCAACAGCGGGCTCACAGTCTAGAAGGGGGAGACAGAGAACAAAACCAAACATACTAACAAAATAAAATAAATAGAATAGATATGTACAAGTAAGATAAATAAATAAATAAATAGAATAATAAATATGTCCAAACATATATACAAATATACAGGTGCTGTGGGGAAGGGAAGGAGGAAAGATGGGGGAGATGGAGAGGGGGACGAGGGGGAGAGGAAGGAAGGGGCTCAGTCTGGAAAGGCCTCCTGGAGGAGGTGAGCTCTCAGTAGGGCCTTGAAGGGAGGAACAGGTGCAACAATTCTCATCATTATTATTAACAAAGTTTCCATCCGGTTTCTCCGCCTTTTCAATTCTCACTCACCGCTCCTTGGTCGCACTCTTCACTCCTCCTGCCTCTCCCCTGCTCTTGCTGTTCATTTTGTCCTTGACCTAAAACTTCCTTCCCCAGTAAATCCTGCAGACCTCAGTCCCTCCCACCTCCCAAGCCCCCCTAAAATCCTCTCTGTTCCGACAACTCTTCCCTGACTGATTATCAGCATCCCAAATGATCAACCCTTCAGCTATCTTTTATTTTTTTAATAGTATTTCTTAAGTACTTAGTATGAGCCAGGCGCTTGGGGTAGAGACAAACAAATCGGGTTGGACACAGTTGCTGTCCCACCTGGGGCCCCCGTTTTACAGAGGAGGTAACTGAGGCACAGCAAAATCAATCAATCAATCAATCGTATTTATTGAGTGCTTACTGTGTGCAGAGCACTGTACTACGTGCTTGGGAAGTACAAGATGGCAACATATAGAGACAGTCCCTACCCAACAGTGGGCTCACAGTCTAAAAGGGGGAGACAGAGAACAAAACCAAACATACTAACAAAATAAAATAAATAGAATAGATATTGCCTTGGCCAAGATCACACAGCAGACGAACGGCGGAGCCGGGATTAGAACTCACGTCCTTTGGACTCTCAGGCCTGTGCTCTACCGCTAAGCCGCCGGGAAAATTTGGGGTCATTTGTAATTTGGAAAATTCACTGGATGTTTCCCAGATAACTTGAGACTCTTGAACGAAACCAGTCCTACCACTGATCCCTGAGAGATTATTATTGTTTTTATTATTGTTATCGAATAGAAGCGCTTACTACGTGTCGAGCATGCATTCATTCATTCAATCGTATTTATTTAGCGCTTACTGTGTGCAGAGCACTGTACTAAGCGCTTGGGAAGTACACGTCGAGCAGCGTTCTAAGCACCGGCGTAGGTGCAAGTTAATTGGGTAGGGACCGTCTCTATCTGTTTCCGACTCGTACTTCCCAAGCGCTTAGTACAGGGCTCTGCACACAGTAAGCGCTCAATAAATACGATTGAATGAATGAAAGGTGGGGAATTCCACTGTTTACATTTCTCTATCCGGAAAAGTGGCCTTTGAGCTCTACTCTTCATATCTGATTTATCTATCTTCTAGACTGTAAGCCCACTGTTGGGTAGGGACCGTCTCTATATGTTGCCAACTTGGACTTCCCAAGCGCTTAATACAGTGCTCTGCACACACTAAGCGCTCAATAAATACGATTGATTGATTGATTGATTTTTCTAGCCAGCTTTCTATCTATCCCAGAAGATTCCCAACATTTTCATTATCATTTAGTGTTTTGAAGTCTTTGTTGGGGAATCTTATCAAAACCCTTTTGCAATTCTATAACAAATGCCATTATTATTATAAGGCGCCCCGAGCCGCACTTGATTTGTGAGGCTTGATTTCCTCTTCCATCAACCGCGCTGTTCCCTCCCCATCCGTACTGCGTTTTCCTCAGCGCCCGCTGCCCTGAAACCTCATTAAAGATTCGAGAAATCTGACTCGCCTTTCCCAAACTCCAGGATCGTGTCTGATGACGTTCCTTGGAGGTTGGGATTCTAGTTTTTATTAAGTGCCTTCTGAGTGCGTTCGTGTGACAGTGTGGTGGAGGAGGTCACCGAGCGTTTTGGCTGTGGAGGGGTGTTGTCCACTAGCGGACTTGACATTACTGACTCCATTTTGTGTATGCTGACAGTCACCCTCTGTTTTGTGCAGGCCGAGAGAACAATTCCTTTTTTTTTTGTATTTTATCCAAGGCTCGGCAACAGATGTCTTCAAGACCAGTAACAAGTATCTATGCAAAGCCATAGGGCAGATAAAAACAACCTGCACGAGGCAGTGAGAACAGAGAATAATGAGAATTTATAACATCCTGTCGGTCCTAATTGGATTCCTGAAATTCCCAAATGCTCCGCTCCCATGTTGCTGTAACTCAATAAAAGAAACAGTGAGAATGGGATCGGGGCTGCTTGTCACTCGTACCTCTCCCGGGAGGTGAACGGGCAGGTGACCACTTTCCTTCCGCTTAGTACAGTGCTCTGCACACAGTAAGCGCTCTATAAATACGATTGATTGATTGATTGATTGATTGATTGATTTTCTGCTGTATCTGAACTCATGTCTCCGAGTCACTTTTCCTATCTGCGTCACCACCTTGGGTACACCAACTCTGTGGCCAATTTACACCGATTTACTTATTTTGCACCCTACTTGTCGATAACAAGGGGAAGGGAGGGGATTAAGACTGTGAGCCCCCCAGGGACAACCTGATCCCCTTGTATCCTCCCCAGTGCTTAGAACAGTGCTTTGCACATAGTAAGCGCTTAACAAATACCACCATTATTATTATTTATCATTAAGGGGAGGTCTTCTCGGCCCTATGGTGGAGAAAGCAATGGCCCGGAAGACACTTCTGGGGCAGCTGAAATAATAATAATAATAATAATGATGATATTTGTTAAGCACTTACTATGTGCCAAGCACTGTTCTAAGCGCTGAAATCCTAGCGGCCCGTGGCACACGAGGGCACCGTCCTTCTTAAGGCTACCGATTTTCCTCGTACACAACTTGCTGATGAAAAATAACAATACAAGACTCCTTCCGGGCCCTGTAATTCATTCACTCATTCATTCAATCGTATTTATTGAGCGCTTACTGTGTGCAGAGCACTGCACCAAGCACTCGGGAAGTACAAGTCGGCAATATATAGAGAAGGTCCCTACCCAACAACGGGCTCCCAATGTAGAAGGGGGAGCCGGACAACAAAACAAAGCATGTGGACAGGTGTCAAGTCATCAGGACAAATAGAATTAAAGCTAAATGCACATAATTGACAAAATAAATAGAATATGTACAAGTAAAATAGAGTGAATCTGTACAAACATATATACAGGTGCTGTGGGGAGGGGAAGGAGGGAGGGCGGGGGGGATGGGGAGGAGGAGAGGAAAAAGGGGGCTCAGTCTGGGAAGGCCTCTTGGAGGAGGTGAGCTCTCAGTAGGGATTTGAAGGGAGGAAGAGAGCTAGCTTGGCGGATGTGCAGAGGGAGGGCATTCCAGGCCCGGGGGAGGACGGGGGCCGGGGGTCGACGGCGGGAAAGGCGAGAGCGAGGTACAGTGAGGAGATTAGTGGCGGAGGAGCGGAGGGTGCGGGCTGGGCTGGCTTAGTGGAAAGAGCCCAGGCTTGGGAGTCAGAGGTCAAGGGTTCTAATCCCGCCTCTGCCACTCGTCAGCTGGGTGACTTCAGGCAAGTCACTTCACTTCTCTGGGCCTCAGTCCCCTCATCTGGAAAATGGGGATGAAGACTGTGAGCCCCACGTGGGACAACCTGATCACCTTGTACCTACCTCAGAGTTTAGAACAGTGCTTGGCACATACTAAGCGCTTAATAAAATGCCATCATCATTATTATAACACCCTTATAATAACACTCTTATAATAATAAACACTCTAGTTTTATACTTAGTAGTCGCTCTTTCAACCCAGTATTTTCTCTCGGCTTGCAGCTTCACCACACGCCGTATTTGCCTCCAAGGTATGTGCGCTGGCAGTGTGGCTCCTGTCGGCTTAGCATGAGGCAGAAGGATGGGGATTAATCAGGAGATGCCTCTCCGTGAGAAAAGTGGAGGCAACTAGAGGTGGTGGGTTCTAATCCCACCTCCGCCACTTATCAGCTGTGTGACTTTGGGCAAGTCACTTCACTTCTCTGGGCCTCAGTTCTCTCATCTGGAAAATGGGGATGAAGACTGTGAGCCCCACGTGGCACAACCTGATCACCTTGTACCTACCTCAGAGTTTAGAACAGTGCTTGGCACATACTAAGCGCTTAATGAATGCCATCATTATTATTATAACACTCTAGTTTTATACTTAGTAGTCGCTCTTTCGACCCAGTATTTTCTCTCGGCTTCCAGCTTCACCACACGCTGTTTTTGCCTCCAAGGCACGTGCGCTGGCAATGTGGTGCCTGTCGGCTTAGCGTGACGGCGGCGGAAGGTTGGGGATTAATCAGGAGATGCCTCTCCACAAGCAGAGTGGAGGCAATTAGAGGTGGTGGGTTCTAATCCCGACTCCACCACTTATCAGCTGTGTGACTTTGGGCAAGTCACTTTTCTGGGCCTCAGTTCCCTCATCTGGAAAATGGGGATTAAGATTGTGTGCCCCATGTGGGACACCTGATTGCCTTGTATTCCCCCAGCACTTAGAACAGTGCTTTGAACATACTAAGTGCTTAACAAATACCATAATTATTAATTACTCTGCCCTCAAAGCCTTATAGGAAGCACATCTCCTCCAAGAGGCCTTCCCTGGCTAAGCCCTCATTTTCTCTTCTCCCACTCCCTTCTGTGCCACCCGTTTAGTCACCCCTCCATCAGCCCCACAACACTTATGTCCATATCCTCATTTTTAAATTTATATTAATGCCTGTCTCCCTCTCTAGGCCATAAGCTCGCCTTGGGCAGGGAGCGTGTCCACCAACTCTGGTATATTGCTCTCTCCAAAGCGCTTAGTACAGTGCTCTGCCCACAGTAAGCGCTCAATAAATACGATTGATGAAATACCATCGATTGAGTGGTCATGGTTGTGGCAGCAGCGGCAGCTCACAAGGCTGGGGGGCTTTTCCCTGGGGGAGTTTGGGACCACCTTAGCCTGAGACCAGGGCTACAGCCCCTGTGTTAATCCAACTCTGCCTGGAGAATTCATTCATTTATTCATTCAATGGTATTTATTGAGCGCTTACTGTGTGCAGAGCACTGTACTAAGCACTTGGGAAGTACAGGTTGGCAACATATAGAGACGGTCCCTACCCAACAGTGGGCTCACAGTCTAGAAATGTGACTGTTTAAAAACGGAGGGACAGTTCTTGGTCGCAAATTTAGGATCTAAGTATAAAATTCCATTTTGAAACAGACTGGAAGCTCCTCGAGACTGGGGAATGCATTTTAATAATAATAATAATGATGGCATTTGTTAAGCGCTTGCGATGTGCAAAGCACTGTTCGAAGCTCCGGGGTGATCAGGTGGTTCCACATGGGGCTCACAGTCTTAATCCCCATTTGACAGATGAGGTGACTGAGGCACAGAGGAGTTAAGCCACTTGCCCAAAGTCACACATCCGACAAGTGGCGGGGCCGGGATTTGAACCCGTGACCTCGGACTCCTCTGACTTCTACTTCAATTTTATGTTCCCAGGTTCTGCCTGGCAAAATCATTTCCTCAGCCTTATTGACACCCGAGCCGGTCACCCTGGTCGGTTGTTCCAGACGTTTAACTCCCTCCTCAGCCCCCCTGTCGCCCACCTCCTCCATCCCTCCCTTTGGCCTGGAACGCCCTCCTTTCTCACGTCTGACGATTATTTTCCCCCATTTCAAAGCCTTATTGAAGGCCCATCTTCCCCAAGACCCCTTCCCCGACTAAGCCCCCCTTTCCTCTTCTCCCACTCCCTTCTGCATCCCTCTGTTCTCCCCTCCTCCCAGTCCCCCAGCACTTATGTACCGATCTGTAATTTATTTATTTATACTGTATATATACTTATATATACTGTATATTATATTTGACTGTCTCCTTCTCTATACTGAGCTTGCTGTGGGCAGGAATGTGTCTGTTAGTGTTATATTGCACTCTCCCCAGCTCTTCGTACAGTGCTCAGCACACAGTAAATGCTCAATAGATAAGACTGAATGAATGACTTAGCTGCTCTAGACTGAGCTTGCTGTGGGCGGGAATGTGTCTGTTTAGTTCATTCATTCATTCAATCGTATTTATTGAGCGCTTACTGTGCGCAGAGCACTGGACTAAGCGCTCGGGAAGTGCAAGTTGGCAACATATAGAGACGGTCCCTACCCAACAGAGGGCTCACAGTCTACAAGGGGGAGACAGACAACAAAACATATTCACAAAATAAAATAAATAGAATAAATATGGACAAATAAAATAAATAGAGTAATAAATCCGTACAAACATATATACAGGTGCTGTGGGGAGGAGAAGGAGGTAAGGCGGGGGGGATGGGGAGAGGAAGGAGGGGGCTCAGTCTGGCAAGGCCTCCTGGAGGAGGTGAGCTCTCAGTAGGGATGGGGGAAGGAAACGTGGTCAGAAGGAAAGGTAGAAAATAAGTGAGTCTGGAGAATTTATCTCAGGAATTCTCGATGAATTTGCTGCTGGCAAACACCCGGTGCGGGTGTGGGCTAGTGTTTAGTGTTATATTGCACTCCCTTCTGCGTCCCCCTGATCCTCTCCCTCTGTTCTCCCCTCCTCCCAGTCCCCCAGCACTTATGTACAGATCTGTAATTTATTGATTTACACTAGTGACCGTCTCCTTCTCTAGACTGAGCTCGCTGTGGCCGGGAATATGTCTGTTTAGTGTTATATTGCACTCTCCCAAGCTCTTCATACAGTGCTCTGCACACGGTAAATGCTCAATAGATATGACCGAATGAATGACTTAGCTGCTGTCCCTCCACTACAATAGTAGGCGCCGTCAGGGTGGTTGGGAGAGGGAGAATTGGTTGGAGTGGGGAGTAAGGGAAGCCACAGGGGCTTTGAGCACCTTGCAAGACTCAGATCAATTATAAGTGCTCTCCATTGGCTTTTAGGCATTTCCTCTCGTGGGCAGATAGCATTTAGAAGCCCTAATGGCGAGAGATTGAGGCCTGCCACTTGACTTTCCATTGGGATCCGCCTTTGTTGCCTGAGGTGGAAGCAACCGGCATTATGGTTTCCGCCCTCCCTCCCCTCCGGGATGAGAAATACTGACAACGCACAACTCAGATGGCCAAGGGAATCCAGTGCGATGGCCTTTCGAGGATGTGGAACTCTGACAAAACTCATTCATCCATTCCATCGTATTTATTGAGCGCTTACTGTGTGCAGAGCACGGTACCAAGCGCTTGGGAAGGACAAATCGGCAACAGATGGAGACGGTCCCTACCCAACAACGGGCTCGCGGTCTAGAAGGGGGAGACAAACGACAAAACAAAACGAGTAGACAGGTGTCAGTACCATCGGAATAGAGTTATAGCTATATAGACATCATTAAGAAAATAAATATAGTAAATATGTACAAATAAAATAGAGTAATAAACTTGTACTTCCCAAGCGCTTGGTACAGTGCTCTGCACACAGTAAGCGCTCAATAAATACGATTGATGATATACAAGTGCTGTGGGGAGGAGAAGGGAGTAGGGCAAAATGATTATTTCTCTTACTTCCAAAGAGCTTGGGGGAGGGAGATTGTGCTGTCGTTCAATTAATTTTATCATGTCCTCGAATTCATCACGGGACTCCGATAAACAATCGCTTCTTTTGCTTTTCCTGAAGGTCATTTCTCTCATCTCCTTTCTCTCTCCCACTCCTCCTCTCCTCCCTTTCCCACTCCCCCCTCTCTGTTTAATCCCACAACTCAAAAGGGAGGGAAGGGTAGGGGCTCCCCTGGGAATTTTCACACTTGGTTTTCTTAGTTTGTTAGTTACTGTGTTTATTGGACTGTGTCGCGCTAAATGCTGAGGTAAATGCAAGATAATCATCATCATCATCAATCGTATTTATTGAACGCTGACTGTGTGCAGAGCACTGTACTAAGCGCTTGGGAAGTACAAGTTGGCAACATATAGAGACGGTCCCTACCCAACAGTGGGCTCACAGTCTAGAAGGGGGAGACAGACAACAAAAGAAAACATATTAACAAAATAAAATAAATAGAATAAATATGTACAAGCAAAATAAATAAATATGTACAAACATATATACATATTCATTCATTCATTCATTCAATCAAGCGCCTGGGAAGTACAAGTTGGCAACCATATAGAGACGGTCCCTACCCAACAACGGGCTCACAGTCTAGAAGGGGGAGACAGACAACAAAACAAAACATATTCACAAAATAAAACAAATGCAATAAATATGTACAAGTAAAATAAATAAATATGTACAAACATATATACATATTCATTCATTCATTCAATCAAGCACTTGTGAAGTACAAGTTGGCAACCATATAGAGACAGTCCCTACCCAACAACAGGCTCACAGTCTAGAAGGGGGAGACAGACAACAAAACAAAACATATTAACAAAATAAAACAAATACACTAAATAGTACAAGTAAAATAAATAAATATGTACAAACATATATACATATTCATTCATTCATTCAATCGACTAAGTGCTTGGGAAGTACAAGTTGGCAACCATATAGAGACGGTCCCTACCCAGCAATGGGCTCACAGTCTAGAAGGGGGAGACAGACAACAAAACAAAACATATTAACAAAATAAAACAATGCAGTAAATATGTACAAGTAAAATAAATAAATATGTACAAACATATATACATATTCATTCATTCATTCATTCAATCGCATTTACTGAGTGCTTACTGTGTGCAGAGCACTGTACTAAGTGCTTGGGAAGTACAAGTCGGCAACATGTAGAGATGGTCCCTATATAAACAAGGTCAAATGAAAGAATCCCAGTGAAGAGTTTTAATGAAGAACATTAAAATAAATATTCATTCATTCATTCATTCATTCAATCATATTTATTGAGTGCTTACTGTGTGCAGAGCACTGTACTAAGCGCTTGGGAAGTACAAGCTGGCAACATAATAGCTACAAGAGTACTAAGGAGAGGCAGGTCTCAACCTCCTCACTGTTCCAGACGGCAGTCTTTGGTTACAGTGTGCTTTAATCGATACACTAATCGGGAGTATTAATCGATTTCCTAGTGCGTGCAGAGCACTGAGAACAAGTAAGCAGCGTGGCTCAGTGGAAAGAGCCCGGGCTTTGGAGTCAGAGGTCATGGGTTCAAATCCCAGCTCCTCCACTCATCTGCTGGGTGACCTTGGGCAAGTCACCTAACTTCTCCGGGCCTCAGTTACCTCATATGTAAAATGGGGATCAAGACCCCACCCCGGGACAACCTGATCACCTTGTAACCTCTCCAGCACTTAGAACAGTGCTTTGCACATAGTAAGTGCTTAATAAATGCCATCATCATCATCAATCGTATTTATTGAGCGCTTACTATGTGCAGAGCACTGTACTAAGTGCTTGGGAAATACAAATTGGCAACACATTATTATTATTATTCTCTGGGCCTCAGTTCCCTCATCTGTAAAATGGGGATCAAGACTGTGAGCCCCCCATGGGACAACCTGATCACCTTGTAGCCTCCCCAGCGCTTAGAACAGTGCTTTGCACATAGTAAGTGCTTAATAAATGCCATTATTATAATGATGATGATGATGATGATGATCTTTCTACATCTAAGTGATGATACATCATTCTATGTACCGCTTTCTCCTGATTCAGGGATCGGATTCCCCGCATTTATCGCTGCCGATTTCAAGAACATTAATGTAAAAAAATGGAGGCAGGTTGATTGTAGCTCAGGGGGGAATAGGAGTCCCAAATTAGTTTTGTTTGTGTCCAAGCAAATTTTAAAAAAATGATGATATTTGTTAAGTGCTTACTATGTTCCAATCAATCAATCAATCGTTTTTATTGAGCGCTTACCATGTGCAGAGCACTGCACTAAGCACTTGGGGAGTACAAGTTGGCAACATATAGAGACAGTCCCTACCCAACAGTGGGCTCACAGTCTAAAAGGGAGAGACGGAGAACAAAACCAAACATACTAACAATATAAAATAAATAGAATAGATATATACAAGTAAAATAAATAAATAGAGTAATAAATATGTACAAACATATATACATATATACAGAACAGGTACTGTTCTAAGCGCTGGGGTAGATACAAGGTCGAGAAGCAACATGGCTTAGTGGAAAGAGCCCGGGTTTGGGAGTCAGAGGTCATGGGTTCTAATCCCGGCTCCGCCACTCGTCTGCTGTGTGACTTTGGGCAAGTCACTTCACTTCTCTGGGCCTCAGTTCCCTCATCTGAGGTTGGATACTGTCCCTGCCCCACACAAGGCTCACAGTCTTAATCCCCATTTCATAGACGAGATTACCGAGGCCCGGAGAAGTGAAGTGACTCGCCCAGGGTCACACAGCAATCACATTTATTGAGCGCTGACCACGTGCAGAGCACTGTACTAAGCGCTCGGGAAGTACAAGCTGGCAACATATAGAGACGGTCCCTACCCAACAGCGGGCTTTATCTCAGTTAGATTACTTACTCTACCTCCAGATCATTGGACACTTTCCTATAACTTGAGAACTTCCCAGGCTTGATTTACTGTATTTTTCTTTCATTAAAAGAAATCCAGGCTAATTGATTTTCCTAAAAAGTGGCAATAAAAAGACAAGATGAATGAAATAGATCAAAGCAGTTATTAAATAAAAGTCAAACAGAATTATACTCGGTCATGAAAAACATTTTTTCCTATAGGCAGTATATCACTGATAACACTATTCAATTCCTATTACTGTTCCATTAAGCAGGTCAGCAGGGCGTCTCTTTATTAATATCAGAAATAATTTTTCCTGGGTACCGTAATCCAATCCAGTTGTCAACAAGACAAAACTTTTACTCCAAGATCCAATAATCATAAATATCTTCAAAGTGCTTAACAGCAGAAAAAAATGGCTCGTGACAAGATGAATGCAGCTTTTAGCTTTTCTAAGTAGAAAAGTCCGGTAAAAATATAATTTTACATTGTATTCGGGCTCCGTGACTTTGTAATCTGCTGAATTGAAGGGTAATGCCATTACTGGTTCAGATGAGTAGCAGCATGCCTCAGGGAAAGAGCCCGGGCTTGGGAGTTGGAAGTCAATCAATCAATCAGTCATATTTATTGAGCACTTACTGTGTGCAGAGCACTGTACTAAGCGCCTGGGAAGTACAAGTTGGCAAGGTCGTGGGTTCCAATCCCGGCTCTGCCACTTGTCAGCTGTGTGACCTTGGGCAAGTGGCTTAACTTCTCTGTGCCTCAGTTCCCTCATCTGTAAAATGGGGATGAAGACTGGGAGCCCCACGTGGGACAACCTGATCACCTTGTATCTACCCCAGCGCTTAGAACAGTGCTTGGCACATAGTAAGCACTTAACAAATAACAACATTATTATTATTCGGCACTTAGACTGGGAGCCCACTGTTGGGTAGGGACTGTCTCTATATGTTGCCAAATTGTACTTCCCAAGCGCTTAGTACAGTGCTCTGCACACAGTAAGCGCTCAATAAATACAATTGATTGATTGATTGATTAGAAGAGTGTTTGGCATATAGTAGGCGCTTTGGGAAGCAGTGTGGCTCAGTGGAAAGAGCCCGGGCTTTGGAGTCAGAGGTCATGGGTTCAAATCCCGGCTCTGCCAATTGTCAGCTGTGTGACTTTAGGCAAGTCAGTCTGGGCCTCAGTTACCTCATCTGTAAAATGGGGATGAAGACTGTGAGCCCCCTGTGGGACAACCTGATCACCTTGTAACCTCCCCAGTGCTTAGAACAGGCACTTAGTAAACGCTTAATAAATGCCATCATTTATTATTCATCATTTATTATTTATCATTATAAATATATCATTTATTTATTATCATGATAATAATATCATTATTATTATTATTGACAGGGATTTGAGACAACTAACCACTTCTGTTAGATTAGCAATGGGAACAGTTAAAAACGAACACCTGTGGTGTGAAGTAGAAGCAATTATCCTTTCAGATTAGGGGCAATGTCTGAGTCTTGGAAATAAGGATCCCACGTTTTTCCTCTTTGAAAATAAGGATCCCACATTTTTTTTAAAAAAAAAAAAAACGTTATTTGAGCATCAGGGGTCTCTCAGAACAGGAAGCCAATAACTCTTCTGCCTCTAGAAGCCCCAGATGCTCTTTCTGATAGAATTGAATAATATTTATTAAGCGGTTACTATGGTATCGTTGCCACTGCTATGTGTCAAGTGCTTTTCACGGCTGGCTGTCTTTTCATTGCTTGAAATGAAAATAAACCGTTGCCAGGATCCCCCGGGTCATCACCTAGCACAGTGGGTGTGAAAGTTGGGCACCAAACTGAGCAGATCTTTCCAGAATATTTCTCATTTTCTATACTAGGGATCTGGGGTAAACCTGCACAAGCTATAAACTCAGTTGCTTAGCCAGCAAATTTAGTTTATGGCAAATAATCATGCCCCCTCCTATTTTTTCTCCGTTATATAGAAAACAAGATTTCTCAGCAGCTCTGAAAAATAGCTTCCCCTAATTTGTGTCGATTTCTCATTTTATTTGGGCACCTCCAAAGAGATTCCCATTTTTTTTTTTTATTTCAATTCAGGGTTTCTGCTCAATTGAAAAAACCCAGCACTGCCTTTTCATATATTTATGCCACGAGCAGCAGCGTGGCTCAGTGGAAAGAGACCGGGCTTGGGAGTCAGAGGTTGTGGGTTCTAATCCCGGCTCCGTCACTTGTCTGCCGTGTGACTTTGGGCAAGTCACTTTACTTCTCTGGGCCTCAGTTACCTCATCTGTAAAATGGGGGTGGAGACTGTGAGCCCCATGTAGGACAACCTGATTATCTTGTATCCCCCCCCCAAACCAGTGCTTAGAATAGTGCTTGGCACATAGTAAGCGCTTAACAAATACCCTCATTATTATTGGAGAAGCAGTGTGGCTTAGCTTCTCTGTGCCTCAGTTCCCTCATCTGTAAAATGGGCATGGAGACTGTGAGCCTCATGTAGGACAACCTGATTACCTTGTATCCCCCCCCCCCCTCCGCAAACCAGTGCTTAGAATAGTGCTTGGCACATAGTAAGCGCTTAACAAATACCCTCATTATTATTGGAGAAGCAGTGTGGCTTAGCTTCTCTGTGCCTCAGTTCCCTCATCTGTAAAATGGGCATGAAGACTGGGAGCCCCACGTGCGACAACCTGATTACCTTGTATCTACCCCAGTGCTTAGAACAGTGCTTGGCACATAGTAAGCACTTAACAAATAACAACATTATTATTATTCAGCACTTAGAAGAGTGTTTGGCATATAGTAGGCGCTTCGGGAAGCAGCGTAGCTCAGTGGAAAGAGCCCAGGCTTGGGAGTCAGAGGTCGTGGGTTCTGATCCCGGCTCCGCCACTTGTCAGCTGTGTGACGTTGGGCAAGTCACTTCACTTCTCTGGGCCTCAGTTTACCTCATCTTTAAAATGGGGGTTCATTCATTCATTCATTCAATCGTATTTACTGAGCACTTACTGTGTGCAGAGCACTGGACTAAGCGCTTGGGAAGCCCAAGTTGGCAACACATAGAGACGGTCCCTGCCCAACAGCGGGCTCACAGTCTAGAAGGGGGAGACAGACAACAAAACAAAACATATTAACAAAATAAAATAAATAAAATAAATATGTACAAGTAAAATAAATAAATAAATAGCATAATAAATACGTATAAACATATATACATATATACAGGTATATGATATATGATATACAGGTATATGATATACATATCATACAGGATGATGACTGTGAGCCCCACGTGGGACAACCTGATTACTTTGTATCCACCCTAGTGCTTAGACAGTGCTTGGCACACAGTAAGCACTTAACAAATATCATTATTATTATTATTATTATTATTATTATTATTATTGATGTCTGTTCACTTGTCCTGATGTCTGTCTCCCCTCTTCTAGACTGCGAGCCCAGTGTTGGGTAGAGATTGTCACTATTTGTTGTGGAATTATACTTTCCCAGAGTTTAGTACAGTGCTCTGCACGCAGTAAGCGCTCAATAAATATGATTGATTGATTGATTGATTGTATGAATCAGATGCTTCTGCCCCAGATCATTCCATCTTAGTAATGTTGGTTCACTGGGGAACACCGAATACATATTTTATAACCTGTCAGAAACTGTAAGCTCCTAAGAGGGTAGAGATCACAGCTACTAACTCTGCTGCATTGCACTTTCCCAAGTGTTTAGTAGGAGGCCCCATGCACTCTTCTTGTTCCTTGTCCCTTGTCTAGTCCATAATCCTTCCTTCTATGTAATAATAATATTTGTTAAGCGCTTACTATGTGCAAAGCACTGTTCTAAGCGCTGAGGAGGCTACAGGGTGATCAGGTTGTCCCACGGCGGGTGCTCACAGTTTTAATCCCCATTTTACAGATGAGGGATCTGAGGCCCAGAGAAGTGAAGTGACTGGCCCAGAGTCACACAGCTGACAGTTGGAGGAGCCGGGATTTGAACCCACGACCTCTGACTCCAAAGCCCGGGCTCTTTCCACTGAGCCACGCTGCTTATCTCTCTTCTCATGCCTTTTCTCCCTTTTTACCAGTGACTGATGGACTGCAAACTCCGCACACACTTCTGGACTGGTCTAGTTTCCATTTAGGCCCTCGACAGGTCGGGCCTTTCTCGTGCCCATTTGTGGTGTTGGTTAAGGACGGGAGATTAGACTTGCCCACTGGCCTGAAGGGAGAGGCTGGCATCACCCCTTTAATAATTTTGGTATTTGATAAGCGCTTACGATGCGCCAAGCGCTGTTCTAAGCACCGGGGAGGATGCTATTATTTATCGGGGATTTAATGCTTTAAATCAATCAATCAATCAATCATATTTATTGAGCGCTTACCTTGTGCAGAGCACTGTACTAAGCGCTTGGGAAGTGCAAGTTGGCAACATCTAGAGACAGTCCCTACCCAACAGTGGGCTCACAGTCTAAAAGGGGGAGACAGAGAACAAAACCAAACGTACTAACAAAATAAAATAGAATAGATATGTACAATTAAAATATTTCTATTTCTATATCTAAAATAGAATAGATATGTACAATTAAAATAAATACATAGAGTAATAAATATGTACAAACATATATACATATATACAGCATATATAGTATATATACAATGTATGTATAATACATATGCAATGGCTTTAAAGCCATTGGCAAGGAGCTCCTGTTTGATGCAGAGGAGGAGGGGCAGCCACTGGAGGTTTGTGAGGTGTGGGAAGATGTGGACTGAACATTTTTTAAGAAAAATGATCCCTGCAGCAGAGTGAAGTGTGGACTGGAGTGGGAAGAGACAGGAGGCATGGAGGCCGGAGTCAAGGCGGGACAGGATAAGCGCTTGGATCAGCAGAGTAACAGTTTGGATGGAGCAGACGGGGCGGATTTCAGCAGCGCTGTGAAAGTACAACTGACAGGATTCGGAGGCAGATTGGATATGTGGGTGGAATATAATGATCATAATTTTGGTTTTTGTTAAGCGCTTACTATGTGCCAAGCACTGTTCTAAGCCCTGGGGGAGATACAAGGTAATCGGCCGTCCCACGTGGGGCTCACAGTCTCAATCCCCATTTTCCAGATAAGGGAACTGAGTCACAGAGAAGTTGAGTGGCTTGCCCAAAGTCACACAGCTGACAAGTGGCGGAGCTGGGATTAGAATCCACAACCTCTGACTCCCAAGTCCGGGCTCTTTCCACTAAGCCACGCTGCTTCTCCAATAATGATGAGGGTATTTGTTAAGTGCTTATTATGTGCCAAGCACTGTTCTAAGCGCTGGGGTGGATACAAGTTAATCAGGTTGTCCTACATGGGGATCACAGTCTCCATCCCCATTTTCCAGATGAGGTAACCGAGGCCCAGAGAAGTAATGTGACTTGCCCAACGTCACACAGCAGACAAGTGGTGGACCCAGGATTCGAACCCATGACCTCTGACTCCCAAGTCCGGGCTCTTTCCACTAAGCCACACTGCTTCTCCAATAATGATGAGGGTATTTGTTATGTGCTTACTATGTGCCAAGCACTGTTCTAAGCGCTGGGGTGGATACAAGGTAATCAGGTTGTCCTACATGGGGCTCACAGTCTCCATCCCCATTTTCCAGATGAGGTAACCGAGGGCCAGAGAAGTAAAGTGACTTGCCCAACGTCACACAGCAGACAAGTGGCAGAACCGGGATTTGAACCCACGACCTCTGACTCCCAAGCCCGGGCTCTTTCCACTGAGCCACGCTGCTGCTCTATTGAGGAAGATGAGTTGAGGACAACACCAAGGTTGCGCACTTCTGAGGTAAGAAGCACGGTGACATTGTCTACAGTGAAGGGAAAGACAGTGGGAGGCCAGGGTTTGGGGGAGAAGATGGGAAGTTCTGTTTCGGACATGTCAAGTTGGAGGTGGCGGTGGGACAAGCGCTTAGTACAGTGCTCTGCACACAGTAAGCGCTCAATAAATACAATTGAATGAATGACATCGGGGTAGAGATGTCCTAAAGGCCGGAGGAAATGCCGGCCTTCTAGACTGTGAGCCCACTGTTGGGTAGGGACCGTCTCTGTGCGTTGCCGACTTGTACTTCCCAAGCGCTTAGTACAGTGCTCTGCACACAGTAAGCGCTCAATAAATACGATTGATTGATTGATTGAAATGCCAGAGGGCGGAGAAGGAGAGAGGTCAGGGCTGAAGAGGTAGATTTGGAAATCATCCGCTTAGAGATGGTAGTCGAGCAGACGAGGTCTCCAACCATCTGAGGTTTATGAAGCGTGGGGAGACGGACATAGAACGACATTTTAGAGACGTTTATAGAGAAGCAGCGTGGCTCAGTGGAAAAAGCCCGGGCTTTGGAGTCAGAGGTCGTGGGTTCGAATCTGGCTCCGCCAATTGTCAGCTGTGTGACTTTGGGCTAGTCACTTCACTTCTCTGGGCCTCATCTGGAAAATAGGGATTAAGACTGTGAGCCCCCAGTGGGGCAACCTGATGACCTTGTAACCTCCCCAGCGCTTAGAACAGTGCTTTGTACATATTAAGCGCTTAATAAGTACCATTATTATTATTATTATTATGTTGGACGAATGATCCTAGCAGAAGAGTGAAGTATGACCTGGAGAGGGGGGAGGCTGGAGGCGGGGAGGTCAGCAAGGAGGCTGACGCAGAAGTCGAAGTGAGATACGGAAAGTGGCTTCCTGATCTCAATCAATCAATCAATCAATCAATCAATCAATCAATCGTATTTATTGAGCTCTTACTGTGTGCAGAGCACTGTACTAAGCGCTTGGGAAGTACAAATTGGCAACATATAGCGACAGTCCCTACCCAACAGTGGGCTCACAGTCGCATAGTTTAACACTCTTTAAAGGAACTTCACCCTAAAAATCGAATATATTTCATCCATGTCACCTCTTTCAGCAAGTATTCCTTAGGGAATATTGAGAATGCTTCCTAAGCTACTTGCATTTTATAAAGAAAATGAACAGCTACAATGAATACACTTATTTATGTACGTGTTTAATTTACTGCTTGGATACACTCAACATTTTGTTCTGCCTCCTGAAGTCTACGAATCCGGAAATGCACTAGAGAAAATGCAGGGCCGACAACCAATCTGTCCTTTTCTGAGGTGTTTTGGAGCATTCTTTAAGTGGGATCTTAATAGAAAAGCCTGAAATGTAAGTGTATTTATAATGTAAAACACCGATAATGAGATGAGGAGCTTTTCTGTTGTGGAAACAAAGCCGCAGTAACGTCCTCGGATACTGAACGGGGAGACTGAAATCGCACCGCACTGTAGGAATCTTTTCAGATTCCCTACTAATTCAAGCAGTTAGTCGTTCCCCGACTTTCATTTGGTGGTTGGGAAAAATATTAAAATCCCTAAGAATGATTGCAGCTCGTGAGGGCCAGGGACTGTGTCTAAACCTGCATTTCCTTTTCCTGCGCTTAGTACAGTGCTCTGCATCCAGTGAGTGCTTAATAAATACCATTGCTCGTATCATGGGGAGAGTGCACAAAACATAAAGCAAGGAAACCGCTTACCATAATCATCATCGATGATATATATTGAGCATTTGCTGCGTACTAAAGCGCTTGGGAGAGTACAATACAACATTGTTTGTTCGTTAATTCAGTCATCAATCAATCGTATTTATTGAGTGCTTACTGTGTGCAGAGCACTGTACTAAGCGCTTGGGAAGTACAAATCGGCAACATATAGAGACGGTCCCTACTCAACAATGGGCTCACGGTCTAGCGGGGGGAGACAGACAACAAAACAAAACATGCGGACAGGTGTCAAGTCATCAGAATAAGTAGAATTATAGCTATATACACATCATTAATAAAAATAAATAGAGTAATAAATAGGTACAAGTCGGCAACATATAGAGATGGTCCCTACCCAACAACCGGCTCACAGTCTAGAAGGGGGAGACAGGCAACAACACAAAACATATTAACAAAATAAAATAAATAGAATAAGTATGTACAAATAAAATAAATAAATAAATAGAGTAATAAATCCGCACAAACATATGTACATATATACAGGTGCTGTGGGGAGGGGAAGGGGAGGAAGGGGAGAGGAAGAGGGCAACAATTGCCCTCCCAAGCTAGAAATACCCATAGGGGTGATGATTTAATCACTATTTCTGAAATTCTATTGCATTAGATTTTGCAAAAATGATAAAAGAGGTATAGAAGCGAGTCGAATACAATCTATACAGCATGCCGTGTGGCCTAGTGGAAATAATAATTAGGGTATTAAAGAGCCCGGGCCCGGGAGTCGGAAGACCTGAGTTCTGGTCCCAGCTCCGCTGCTTATACTGATAATAATAATTATGGTATTTGTTAAGCGCTTACTATGTACAACACATTGTACTAAGCGTTGGGGCGTATACAAGCAAATCGGGTTGGACGCGGTCCCTGTCCCACGTGGGGCTCACAGACTCAAATCCCCATTTTACAGATGAGGGAACTGAGGCCCAGAGAAGTGAAGTGACTTGCCCAAGGGCACACAGCAGACAAGTGGCACAACCGGGATTAGAACCCATGACCTTCTGACTCCCAGGCCCAATAATAATAATAATAATGATTATGATGACATTTGTTAAGCGCTTACTATGTGCAAAGCACTGTTCTAAATGCTGGGGGGAGGGGGGAATACAAGGTGATCAGATTGTCCCACGTGGCGCTCACAGTCTTAATCCCCATTTTACAGATGAGGGAACTGAGGCCCAGAGAAGTGAAGTGACTTGCCCAAGGTCACACAGCTGACAAGTGGCGGGGTCGGGATTAGAACCCACAACCTCTGACTCCCAAGCCCAGGCTCTTTCCGCTGAGCCACGCTGCTTCTCCAATGCTCTATCCTCTAGGCCATGCTGCTTCTCATTTGTATCTGCTCATCTGCTGTGTGACCTTAGGCAAGTCGCTTCACTTCTCTGGGCCTCAGTTACCCCAACCAACTGTAAAATGGAGATTGAGACTGTGAGCCCCACATGGGACAGGGACTATGTCCGACTTGATTTGCTCGCATCTACCCCAGCCCTTAGTACAATGCCTCACACATAGTAAGCTCTTAACAAATAATAATAATAATAATAATAATGATGGCATTTGTTAAGCGCTTACTATGTGCAGAGCACTGTTCTATGCGCTGAGCATCGTCATTATTATTATTATTATTATCATTATTATTATTATTATTATCTGTAGTAGAGCAGACGCTCACTCATTTCTTTATATCCACCAGCAGCCTGAAGGTATACCGGGGTCCTGTCCCCCTTTGACATCCATCTCCAACCCGATTTGCTTGCATCTCCCCCAGCGCTTAGTACAATGCCTCACACATAGTAAGTGCTTAACAAATACCATCATTATTATTATTATTATTATTATTATTATTATTGTTATTATTATTATCTGTAGTAGAGCAGACGCTCACACTTTTCTTTATATCCACTAGCAGCCTGAAGGTATATTGGGGTCATTTCCCCCTTTGACATCCGTCTCCAACCCAATTTGCTTGCATCCACTCCAGCGCTTAGTACAATGCCTCACATGTAGTAAGCGCTTAACAAATACCCTCTTCATTATTATTATTATTATTATGTGTAGTAGAGCAGATGCTCACATGTTTCTTTATATCCACCAGCAGCCTGAAGGTATACTGGGGTCCTGTCCCCCTTTGACATCCGTCCCCAACCCGATTTGCTTGCATCTCCCCCAGCGCTTAGTACAATGCCTCACACATAGTAAGTGCTTAACAAATACCCTCGTCATTATTATTATTATTATTATTATTATTATCTGTAGTAGAGCAGACGCTCACGCGTTTCTTTATATCCACCAGCAGCCTGAAGGTATACTGGGGTCCTGTCCCCCTTTGATATCCATCTCCAACCCGATTTGCTTGCATCTCCCCCAGTGCTTAGTACAATGCCTCACACATATTAAGTGCTTAACAAATACCCTCGTCATTATTATTATTATTATTATTATTATTATTATTATTATTATCTGTAGTAGAGCAGATGCTCACGTGTTTCTTTATATCCACCAGCAGCCTGAAGGTATAATGGGGTCATGTCCCTCTTTGACATCCGTCCTTTCGTATCAGCAGACGCGGACGACTGCTACTGATATGTAGGAAAGAAAAATAGAGTCTGTGCAGATGATTGAGCCACATCGAGGCCCATCCAATTTCACAGTAAGTGCCCTGCCCTCCAACTCGCTGCCGCTGATGGCTGACATTTCAGACGATCCGGGCTCCAATAACATCCTCACACCCTCACGCCCTCGCCGCTCTAAAAGGATCCACGGAATTTATTGTTCTGTAAAACCCTTTTGTCTCTTTTTATGTTGGTTATTAACTAAGGCCATTTCACTAGGGAGATTTATTTAGCTTAAAATGGACTGAAATTACTCGCATGAATGAACTACATTATGGGTGAAATTCCGCATCCATCATCGAGGAGGGATTTCAACAATAACAAGGTGACGGAGCCCGGAAGGGTCGGCCTTGGGATGTTTTTCTTTTCGATGGGGCTTCGCGTTCACTCTTCAGATGAAACGGTGGCCCAACTTCTAGACCGTGAGCCCACTGTTGGGTAGGGACCGTCTCTATATGTTGCCAACTTGTACTTCCCAAGAGCTTAGTACAGTGCTCTGCACACAGTAAGCGCTCAATAAATACGACTGAATGAATGAACTTGGGATGTGGTTGTCAACAGGCTAAATAAAATAGAAAAATCGTTCCCTTGTCCAAATGGGCACATAACCTTGGGCCTGGAATGCCCTCCCTCTGCCCATCCGCCAAGCTAGCTCTCTTCCTCCCTTCAAGGCCCTATTGAGAGCTCACCTCCTCCAGGAGGCCTTCCCAGACTGAGCCCCTTCCTTCCTCTCCCCTTCGTCCCCCTCTCCACCCCCCCATCTTACCTCCTTCCCTTCCCCACAGCACCTGTATATATGTATATATGCTTGTACATATTTGTTACTCTATTTATTTATTTAACTTGTACATATCTATTCTATTTATTTCATTTTGTTAGTATATTTGGTTTTGTTCTCTGTCTCCCCCTTTTAGACTGTGAGCCCACTGTTGGGTAGGGACTGTCTCTATATGTTGCCAACTTGTACTTCCCGAGCGCTTAGTACAGTGCTCTGCACACAGTAAGCGCTCAATAAATACGATTGATGATGATGATGATGATGATACAAAGTGATCAGGTTGTCCCACGGGGGACTCACAATCTTCATCCCCATTTTCCAGATGAGGGAACTGAGGCCCAGAGAAGTGAAGCGACTTGCCCAAAGTCACACAGCTGACAATTGGTGGAGCCGGAATTTGAACCCATGACCTCTGACTCCCAAGCCCGGGCTCTTTCCACTGAGCCACACTGCTTCTCGATTGCAGATGGAGGTGGGGCGTTCTGGAGGAGACATATCCTTGGCGTCGCTCTGGGTTGGAGAGGATGCCACGGCATAAGATGACACGACAATAACCATACCCTGCAAACGACGCAACAAAAAACCAGCGGAACAATGGCCAGCCGGTAATAATAATAATCATGCTAATAATAGTGATAATTATGATATCTGTTAAGCGCTTACTATGTGCCAAGCACTGGGGTAGACACAAGCTAATCAGGTTGTCCCACATGGGGCTCACAGTTTTAATCCCCATTTGACAGATGAGGTAACTGAGGCACAGAGAAGTTAAGCGACTTGCCCAAGGTCACATAGCAGACAAGTGGCAGAGCTGGGATTAGAACCCGTGTCCTCCGACTCCCATGCCCATCCTCTTTCTACTAAACCACGCTCCTTCACGGCTTGGAAAGACTCCACAGGCTCATGTCCATATTTTATGATTTTATATCGATGTCTGGTCCCCGCCTTTGACGGTAAGCTCATTGTGGGCAGGGAATGTGTCGACCAATTCCTTCTCCCCAGTCTCGTTGGCGACCTCTTATCCCTGTCCTACCTCTGGCCCGTAATAATAATAATAATAATAATAATAATGACATTTATTAAGCGCTTACTATGTGCAAAGCACTGTTCTAAGCGCTGGGGAGGTTACAAGGGGATCAGGTTGTCCCACGGAGGGCTCACAGTTTTAATCCCCATTTAACGCCCTCCCTCTTCATTATCCAACAGATGATCATTCATAGAAGCAGCATGGCTCAGTGGAAAGAGCACGGGCTTTGGAGTCAGAGGTCATGGGTTCAAATCCCGGCTCCGCCACTTGTCAGCTGTGTGACTTTGGGCAAGTCACTTCACTTCTCTGGACCTCAGTTCCCTCATCTGTAAAATGGGGATGAAGACTGTGAGCCCCACGTGGGACAACCTGATTACCTTGTATCTACCCCAGCGCTTAGAACAGTGCTTTGCACATAGTAAGCGCTTAGCAAATACCAACATTATTATTATTATTACTATTATTATTATTATTATTCCCTCCACCCCTTAAAAGCCTGTATTAAATGCACATCTCCTCCGAGAAGTCTTCCCTGCCTAAGCCTGAATTTCCTTTTCACCCACTCCCTTCCGCTCACCCTTTGGATTCACACCCTTTCTTCACCCCTCCCTCAGCCTCACAGCACATATATATATATATAATTGATTTATTTATATTACTGTCTGTATCTCCCTCTAGACTGTAAGGTCATAGCGAGCAGGGACTGAACCTGCCATCTCTGCTATACTGTACTCTCCCAAGTGCTTAGTACAGTGCTCTGCACACAGTGCTCAATAAAAACAATGATTGATTAGTTGATTGAAAAGAAATATATGTTTATATGAGTCCGTATGTCTACATTCATGCCTTTTTATGCATACACACACACATTCATTTTCGCCGCGGCTTGCACTTAGGTTGCTTCGAATTCATCAAGAAGACTTTTATCAAGAGAGTTGAGGGGAAGGGAGGGGTGGAGGAAAGGGAGAGAAAAGCACTTGTCTCTAGAAATAAAGAACCAAGTGTTCAGCCAGTGAATCTTGCTGATTAAAATCTACTGGCTGACTTCTGTAGGCTGCAGTTATAATTAACTTTCTTCTATTTCATTAGGATTTGTGACGGCTCAGCATTTGGGGAGCATGGACTTCAGATCTGCAATAATAACACTATTTATCTTCCGTAAGGCACGGTTTGGCTTGGTGGATAACGACGGGGCAAGGGTAGCCTCCGGATTTCATCCACTTGCAATTTCTTTTTGTCTTTTAAGAAAAGGAGCTTTTGGAAAAATAATAATTCAGGGGAATTTCTAAAGTGCAAACACCTATTGGGAGAACGGTTTCTTTTGAAGAGACTGGTTCATAGATTTTTAGCTTTTTTAGGCAACCGCATGGAATGAACTGTCCTTCTTGGGGTGGTTTTTCTGTCCATGTAAGCGTCCGCAGGCAGTGACAGACAGCAGCAGGCTAGCGCTTGGCACATAGTAAGCGGTTAACAAATATCAGAATTATTATTATTATCTAACTGCATTTGGGACCATCCTTCTTCCTCTCCTCCCCCCAACTCCCCACACACTCCTCCATCCATCCTGCCAGCCTCATGGACCACCCATGTCTTTAGTTGTTCCCGGGAAAGAGAAGCCAAAGAGGATTTTTGAAGAAACTGATCTCTCTGATCCCAGGGCCTGAACAATTGTGGCATTTGTTAAGCTCTTACTATTTGCCAGGCGCTGTACTAAACACTGGGGTAGGTGACGATGATGATGATGATGATAGAGAAGCAGCGTGGCTCGGTGGAATGAAAAAAATGAAATGAAAAGAAATGAAAGGAATGAATGAAAGAGCCCGGGCTTTGTAGTCGGAGGTCACAGGTTCAAATCCCGGCTCCCCCAATTGTCAGCTGTGTGACTTTGGGCGAGTCACTTCAGTCAATCAATCAATCATATTTATTGAGCGCTTACTGTGTGCAGAGCACTGTACTTCACTTCTCCGTGCCTCAGTTACCTCATCTGTAAAATGGGGATTAAGACTGTGAGCCCCCCGTGGGACAACTTGATCACCTTGTAACCTCCCCAGTGCTTAGAACAGTGCTTTGCACATAGTAAGCGCTTAATAAATGCCATTATTATTATAACAATAATAATAGTACTAATAATAATTGATTAATTCATTCAATTGTATTTATTGAGATCTTACGGTGAGCAAAGTGCTTGGGAGAGTACTATATAACAACAGCCACATTCTCTGCCCACAACGAGCTCGCAGTCTAGAGGGGGAGATGGACATTAATATACCTAAATAAATAAATAATAATAAATGATAGTGGCATTTGTCAAGCGCTTACTATGTGCCAGGCACTATAATAAACGCTTTTAGACTGTGAGCCCACTGTTGTGTAGGGACTGTCTCTATATGTTGTCGACTTGAACTTCCCAAGAGCTTAGTACAATGCTCTGCACATAGTAAGCGCTCAATAAATACGATTGACTGATTGATTGATTGATTGATTGGGGTATATACAAACAAATCGGGTTGAACACAGTCCTTGTCCCACATGGGGCTCACATTCTCAATCCCCATTTTCCAGGTGAGGTAACTGAGGCCCAGAGGAGTGAAGTGACTTGCCCAAGGTCACACAGCGGGCAAGTGGCAGAGCTGGGATTAGAACCCGTGGCTCAGTGGAAAGAGCCCGGGCTTTGGAGTCAGAGGTCATGGGTTCAAATCCCAGCTCTGCCAATTGTCAGCTGTGTGACTTTGGACAAGTCACTTCACTTCTCTGCGCCTCAGTTCCCTCATCTGGAAAATGGGGATGAAGACTGTGAGTCCTTGTAACCTCCCTAGTGCTTAGAACAGTGCTTTGTATGTAGTAAGTGCTGAATAAATGCCATTATTATTATTATTGTGTGGAGAGCTGACAGCATCACTGTTCCTATTCTGTTTTCCCAACTGGAGCAGGTTTGGCAGGGAGCAAAGATCTCGGAGCTCGGGAAGTCCACGTTATACTCTTCATGCCGGTAAATACGGAAATGGGTCCTAAACCACGGACATCTTCTCTGCATCTCAAACCCCAGAAACCAGCATGAAGCGAATCGAGAGGCTATCCTGAAGTAGGTTTACCAGGCATTCTCTGAACTCAGCTGAACCCAGGATGAAATGCAACAGCTGATGAGTTGCCAAAGACAAAGCCGAGCTGCAAATGGGCCGTCGTGTCAGATATTCCATTTTCTCGACAGTGTATCGGTGGAAACGGGGTCCATCTGGTGAGCATGGGCACTCCTGATCAATTTGCTTTTCAACTTTCCCCCCTAGCTCCTTAATCAACACCTCTGGAGTCCACCCCTTCCTCTCCATCCTTACTGCGACCACTCTGGTCTCAGCGCTTATTATATCTCACCTCAACTAAGGCATCGACCTCCTCGTGGATCTCCCAGCCTCTCCAATCCGCACTTCACTTTGCTGCCTAGATCATCTTTCCGAAAATTCAGTCTGCAAACGTCCTCCCACTCCTCAAAAGCCCCAATGGTTGCCCTTCCAATGATTGCCTCAGACTCCTCGTCTGACTTTAAGGCTCTCAATCAGCTCGCCCCCTCTCACCTAACCTCAATCATCACTCGTTATAGCTCAGCTCACACATTTCGCTCCTCTAAAACCAGCCGATTTACCATTCCTCAATCTCATCTTTCTTGTCGCCGACCCCTTACCAAATCCTTCCTCCGGCTTGGATCTCTTTTCCCATCTTCAAAGCCCTACTGAATTCACCCATCCAAGAGGCCTTCCCTATTTACCCTTTCATTTCCCTCTTCTCCCTCCCTTCTGTGTCATCTATCTTCACCCCTTAAGCACTTTGACACTGACCCTAACCCAACCCCCCAGCATTTATGTACAAATCCTTACACTCTGCCACTTTCCTATCTAATTTCCTTCAGTATCTCTCTCCCTGACTAGATTGCAGAGACGCAGCGTGGTTTTATGTACAAATCCTTACACTCTGCCGCTTTTCTAACTGTAATTTCCCTCAGTATCTCTCTCCCTGACTAGATTGCAGAGACGCAGCATGGTTTTATGTACAAATCCTTACACTCTGCCGCTTTCCTAACTGTAATTTCCTTCAGTCTCTCTCTCCCTGACTAGATTGCAGAGACGCAATGTGGTTTTATGTACAAATCCTTTCACTTTGCCACTTTCCTAACTGAAATTTCCTTCAGTATCTGTCTCCCTGATGAGACTGAAGAGACGCAGCGTGGTTTAGTAGAAAGAGCACGGGCTTGGGGGGCGGAGGTCGTGGGTTCTAATCCAGGCTCTGCCACTTGTCAATCAATCAATCAATCAATCATATTTATTGAGTGCTTACTGTGTGCAGAGCCTGTACTAAGTTGGTTGTCAGCTGTGTGACTTTGGGCAGTTTATCTGTGCCTCAGTTACTTCATCTGTAAAATGGGGATTAAGACCGTGAGCCCCACGTGGGACAACCTGCTTACCTTGTATCTACCCCAGAGCTTAGAACAGTGCTTGGCATGTAGTAAGTGCTTAACAAATGTCATTGTGTTTATTGTTGTAAACTCCTTGAGAGCAGAAATCGCGTCTACCAACAATATTGCGTTGTAATAATAATAATAATATGGTATTTGTTAAGCGCTTACTATGTGCCAAGCACTATTCTAAGCTCTGTACTTGCCCAAGTATCTTGTATAGTGTTCTGTGCATGGCTTGATGGAAAGAGCCCAGACTTGGGAGTCAGAGGTCGTGGGTTCTAATCCCAGTTCTAATCCCGGCTCCACCACTTGTCAGCTGTGTGACTTTGGGCAAGTCACTTCACTTCTCGGTGGCTTAGTTCCCTCATCTGTAAAATGGGGATGAAGACTGGGAGCCCCACGTGGGACAACCTGATTACCTTGTTTCTACCCTAGTGCTTAGAATCAATCAATCAATCGCATTTATTGAACGCTTACTGTGTGCAGAGCACTGTACTAAGTGCTTGGGAAGTACAAGTTGGTGCAAAGTAAGTGCTTAACAAATACCAGCATTATTATTATTATTATTATTATTATAAGCATTCAAGAAATACCACTTACCGATTTATCCAGCACCTCCCATCAATGCCTCCTTACTATTTTATCTGCAGTCCTCCTTATCTGTACTCCTTTGTGTTTTTTCTTCCTCTCCCACCCACGTTGGCAAGGTCCTTTCCTTGTTTAAGCTGCCTCCCTGCTCCACCTTTCTCTCAGCAATTCCTAGAGGAGGGAATTGCTGTGGTGCGACAACCATTACACGTGACAGATTTCAAGGGGAAGATCTTTAAACTGTCAGGACGCTCGCTCGCTCTCTAAATCCAGATTCAGCCGAGAAGGATAAAGTCCCGTCAAGGTCAGTCTTGATAGGACTGTAAAGCTTTATAAGGAACCGAAGGCAAACGCTGATGGAATGGAAATGAAATACGCTCAGTGTGTTCCAAACTGATCTGGTCTTTCTCGGCCTCTCTCGATCGCATCCCTCTCATTCATTCATTCAATCGTATTTATTGAGTGCTTACTGTGTGCAGAGCACTGTACTAAGCGCTTGGGAAGTACAACTTGGCAACAGATAGAGGCGGTCCCTACCCACCCTTTTGGCCTTGCCCTTCTCAGCCTCATCCTTCTCAGCCCCTCCCTCTTATTTATTATTATTATTATTGTTAATAATTGGTATTTGTTGAGTGCTTACTACGTGCCGGGCAATGATGACAATAATAATAATGGCATTTTTTAAGAGCTTACTATGGGCCAGGTTCTGTACTCATTCATTCATTCGATCGCATTTATTGAGCGCTTACTGTGTGCAGAGCACTGTACTAAGTGCTTGGGAAGTACAAGTTGGCAACATATAGAGACGGTCCCTACCCAACAGCAGGCTCACAGTGTAGAAGGATGAGACAGGCAACAAAACAAAACATATTAACAAAATAAAATAAATAGAATAAATATGTACAAATAAAATAAATAAATAGAGTAATAAATACGTACAAACATATATACACATATGCAGGTGCTGTGGGGAGGGGAAGGAGTACTAAGGGAAGGAGTACTAATCGCTGGAGTGGATATAGTCTTCTAGACTGTGAGCCCACTGCTGGGCTGTCACAAGGGACAGGGGTCGCCTCAGACCCACACTTCTCCCTTCCATCCAGGCGTATGTAAGGGTGAATGCTCCTCTCCTCCCTTTTACCGTTCTCGAAAACATGCTGAGGGGTCAACTGAGCCCCGAAGGCACTGGTTACCCATGGAGAGGCACTAGAAGGTTTGTGGAAGCCAAGACACTTCCTTCCCTTCCTGGAAATGGTGCCCATTTGGAGATCTTACCTGTTTTTAATAATAATAATAATGGTAGTCATTAAGCGCTTACTATGTGCAAAGCACTGTTCTAAGTGCTGGGGAGGTTACAAGGTGATCAGGTTGTCCCATGGGGGGCTCACAGGCTTAATCCCCATTTTACAGATGAGGGAACTGAGGCACAGAGAAGCAGTGTGGCTCAGTGGAAAGAGCCCGGGCTTTGGAGTCAAAGGTCAGGGGTTCAAATCCCAGCTCTACCAATTGTCAGCTGTGTGACTTTAGGCAAGTCACTTCACTTCTCTGGGCCTCAGTTCCCTCATCTGTAAAATGGGGATGAAGACTGTGAGCCCCCCATGGGACAACCTGATCACCTTTTAACCTCTCCAGCGCTTAGAACAGTGCTTTGCACATAGTAAGTGCTTAATAAATGCTATTATTATTATTAAGTGACTTGCCCAGAGTCACACAGCTGACAATTGGCGGAGCTAGGATTTGAACCCATGACCTCTGACTCCAAAGCCCGGGCTCTTTCCACTGAGCCACGCTTTTAAGCCTTGAGCGAAGCGGTGTTGTCTCAAGAGACATTCACTTAATTAGGGTCCATTGTTTCCCAGCGCTTAGAACAGTGCTTTGCACATAGTAAGTGCTTAATAAATGCTATTATTATTATTATTATTATTATTATTATTATTATTATTATTAAGTGACTTGCCCAGAGTCACACAGCTGACAATTGGCGGAGCTGGAATTTGAACCCATGACCTCTGACTCCAAAGCCCGGGCTCTTTCCACTGAACCACGCTTTTAAGCCTTGAGCGAAGCGGTGTTGTCTCAAGAGACGTTCACTTAATTAGGGTCCATCGTTTCCCAGCGCTTAGAACAGTGCTTTGCACATAGTAAGCGCTTAATAAATGCCATCATTATTATTATTATTATTAACGAGATGCGCTATCAGATTAAAATCCCAAATTTATGCTGCTGCCAACCGCAAAATAAGTCGGGATAATGGGTGAGCCGGTAAATCTGTTTATTGTCCTAGGACATTGTTCATTTTCGACTGCCATCAGGGTGACATCACTCAGCGAGACCGCGTAATTGTCTTTGAATGTTTTAAAAGGTGAAATTCAGCCTTGTGGAAATTAAAGAGAATATTTCAGGGCTGTGGTGAGAGGAGGCTGAGAGTTAGAGACAGTAAAATGAAATTTCTGTCCGTAAACCCACAGCGAAGCTGCTGAGGATTAAGTGGCGGCGGAGAGAGTAATAACCTGAAATCGGGGGAAGCGTCTTTCTCATCTCATTTTTCACGGAGTAGCCATTCCTTCTTTACTGGCAGTAGTTCATCTGCCCACTCTCCCACTGGAAACAGTAAAGCGGTGATGATTCCAATCCGAGATATTCAATCAATCCTATTTATTGAGCGCTTACTGTGTGCAGAGCTAGCAAGGCAGAGAAGACAAGCCCTGATGGTGGGTGGGAGAAGATTTCTTTACTTAGAATTCACCCAGTGCTATTTATTGAGCTCCTGTGTGCAGAACACTCTACTAACTCCTTAGGAGAGCTCACCAGAAGCCAAAGACACAGTCTTCAATCAATCAATCAATCAATCAATCGTATTTATTGAGCACTTACTGTGTGCAGAGCACTGTACTAAGCGCTTGGGAAGTCCAAGTTGGCAACATATAGAGACGGTCCCTACCCAACGGTGGGCTCACAGTCTAGAAGGGGGAGACAGAGAACAAAACAAAACATATTAACAAAATAAAATAGAATAAATATGCACAAGTAAAATAAATAAACAGAGTAATAACTACGTACAAACAGAAGTCAACGTATCACCTGAAGAGTCACGGGCCCTCAGTGAAAATGAGAATTATTTCAATCAATTAATCAATAATACTTATTGAGCCCTCACCCCGGGTAGAGAGCACTGGCACTAGGGACATCCTAAAGTTGGTAGACATGATCTCTTCCCTCAGGAGTTTATAATCTATCGGGGCTTATTACAATGCTCTGCACACGGTAAGTGCTCAATAAATACAATTTAACGAAAGTATAGATTGTCCCTGGCTGCACTGGTTATCTTGTTATCCACAGTGCCTTTCTCTACTTTCCTCTCTCAATAAATCAACTGTATTTATTGAATAGTTACTACGTGCAAAGCACCGTACTAAGCTCTTGGGTGAGTAAACTAAGCGCTTAGTACAGTGCTCTGCACACGGTATGCGCTCAGTAAATACAATTTAATGAAAGTATAGATTGTCCCTGGCTGCACTGGTTATCTTGTTATCCACAGTGCCTTTCTCTACTTTCCCCTCTCAATAAATCGACTGTATTTATTGAGTAGTTACTACATGCAGAACACCGTACTAAGCTCTTGGGCGAGTAAACTAAGCGCTTAGTACAGTGCTCTGCACACGGTAAGCACTCAATAAATACAATTTAATGAAAGTATAGATTGTCCCTGGCTACCGGTTATCTTGTTATCCACAGTGCCTTTCTCTACTTTCCTCTAGCAATAAATCAACTGTATTTATTGAGTAGTTACTATGTGCAGAGCACCGTACTAAGCTCTTGGGCGAGTAAACTAAGCGCTTAGTACAGTGCTCTGCACACGGTAAGCGCTCAGTAAATACAATTTAACGAAAGTATAGATTGTCCCTGGCTGTACTGGTTACCTTGTTATCCACAGTGCCTTTCTCTACTTTCCCCTCTCAATAAATCGACTGTATTTATTGAGTAGTTACTACACGCAGAGCACCGTACTAAGCTCTTGGGCGAGTAAACTAAGCGCTTAGTACAGTGCTCTGCACACGGTAAGCGCTCAATAAATACAATTTAATGAAAGTATAGATTGTCCCTGGCTACCGGTTATCTTGTTATCCACAGTGCCTTTCTCTACTTTCCTCTAGCAATAAATCAACTGTATTTATTGAGTAGTTACTATGTGCAGAGCACCATACTAAGCTCTTGGGCGAGTAAACTAAGCGCTTAGTACAGTGCTCTGCACACGGTAAGCGCTCAGTAAATACAATTTAACGAAAGTATAGATTGTCCCTGGCTGTACTGGTTACCTTGTTATCCACAGTGCCTTTCTCTACTTTCCCCTCTCAATAAATCGACTGTATTTATTGAGTAGTTACTACACGCAGAGCACCGTACTAAGCTCTTGGGCGAGTAAACTAAGCGCTTAGTACAGTGCTCTGCACACGGTAAGCGCTCAATAAATACAATTTAATGAAAGTATAGATTATCCCTGGCTACCGGTTATCTTGTTATCCACAGTGCCTTTCTCTACTTTCCTCTAGCAATAAATCAACTGTATTTATTGAGTAGTTACTATGTGCAGAGCACCGTACTAAGCTCTTGGGCGAGTAAACTAAGCGCTTAGTACAGTGCTCTGCACACGGTAAGCGCTCAGTAAATACAATTTAACGAAAGTATAGATTGTCCCTGGCTGTACTGGTTACCTTGTTATCCACAGTGCCTTTCTCTACTTTCCCCTCTCAATAAATCGACTGTATTTATTGAGTAGTTACTACACGCAGAGCACCGTACTAAGCTCTTGGGCGAGTAAACTAAGCGCTTAGTACAGTGCTCTGCACACAGTAAGCGCTCAATAAATACAATTTAACAAAAGTATTGATTGTCCCTGGCTGCACTGGTTACCTTGTTATCCATAGTGCCTTTCTCTACTTTCCTCTTGCAATAAATCGACTGTATTTATTGAGTAGTTACTACGTGCAGAGCACCGTACTAAGCTCTTGGCGAGTAAACTAAGCGCTTAGTACAGTGCTCTGCACACAGTAAGCGCTCAACAAATACGATTGAATGAATGAATAAACTATAACAGAGTCGGTAGACCTGTTCCCTGCCCACGAGGAATTTACAGTCTAGAGGGGGAGGTAGGCATTAATGTGAATAAATAAATTACAGATATCAGTCAATCAACTGTATTTATTGAGAACAGTGCTTCGCACATAGTAAGCACTTCAATCAATCGTATTTATTGAGCGCTTACTGTGTGCAGCGCACTGTACTAAGCGCTTGGGAAGTACAAGTTGGCAACATATAGAGACGGTCCCTACCCAACAGCGGGCTTACAGTCTAGAAGGGGCTTAACAAACGCCATCATTATTATTACCATGTGCAGAGCACTGTACTAAGTGCTTGGTAGAGGACAAAATAACAGAGCAGGGAGACACATTCCCGGCTTACAAGGAGCTTGCATTCGTGCTCTGCACACAGTAGGCGCTCAATAAATACGAATGAATGAATGAATGAATGAATAAATGAATGAATGAATTCAATCGTATTTACTGAGCACTTACTGTGTGCAGAGCACTGTACTAAGTGCAGGTCTAGAGGGGGGCTTACGTGAATGCTGTGGGGCTGAAGGAGGGGTGAATAAAGGGAGCAAGGGTGATGCCGGTTTTTGTCCTGGCCTTCTGGAAGGCTCTGCTCGAATTCATTCCTTCATTCAATCGTATTTATTGAGCGCTTACTGTGTGCAGAGCACTGTACTAAGCGCTTGGGTAGTCCAAGTTGGCAACATATAGAGACGGTCCCTACCCAACAGCGGGCTCACAGTCTCGAAGACATCCCCTCCCTGAGGGCGGGGGTCAAACACACCAACTCCATCACATTTTATTTTCCCGACCACGTAGTAGAGTGTTCTGCCCATAGTAAGCACTCCATAACCACCGGTGCTTGTGTGTAAATACGCTTATAATCCAGCCTTATAGG
Source organism: Tachyglossus aculeatus (assembly GCF_015852505.1). Taxonomy (NCBI): domain Eukaryota; kingdom Metazoa; phylum Chordata; class Mammalia; order Monotremata; family Tachyglossidae; genus Tachyglossus; species Tachyglossus aculeatus. The sequence continues at coordinate 68,909,559 of NC_052069.1, read as the reverse complement.
AAGCAGCATGGCCTCGTGGAAAGAGCGTGGGCCTGGGTTCTAATTCTGCCTTTGAGAGAAGCAGCGTGGCTCAGTGGAAAAAACACAGGCTTTGGAGTCAGAGGTCACGGGTTCAAATCCCAGCTCCACCAACTGTCAGCTGTGTGACTTTGGGCAAGTCACTTCACTTCTCTGGGCCTCAGTTCCCTCATCTGGAAAATGGGGATTAAGACTCTAAGGCCCCCGTGGGACAACCTGATCACCTTGTAACCTCCCCAGCACTTAGAACAGTGCTTTGCACATAGTAAGTACTTAATAAATGCCATTATTATTATTATTATTATTATTATTATTATTGTTTGCCACTTGCCTGCCATGTGACCTCTTGTGAGTCACTTAATTTCTCTGTGCCTCACCTGTAAAATGGGGACTCAGTACCTCTTCTAGACTGTGAGCCCACTGTTGGGTAGGGACTGTCTCTATTTGTTGCCAACTTGTACTTCCCAAGCGCTTAGTACAGTGCTCTGCACACAGTAAGTGCTCAATAAATATGATTGATTGATTGATTGATTGATTGATTCTCCCTCCTTCTTAGTCTGTGAGCCCCTTGTGGGGGTGAGTCTATGACTGCCCACAGCACTTGTATATATTTGTACAGGTTTATTACTCTATTTATTTTATTTGTGCATATTTACTATTCTATTTATTTGGTTAATGGTGTGCATCCAGCTTTACTTCTATTTATTCTGATGACTTGACACCTGTCCACATGTTTTGTTTTGTTTTGTTGTCCGTCTCCCCCTTCTAGACTGTGAGCCCGCTGTTGGGTAGGGACCGTCTCTAGATGTTGCCAACTTGCACTTCCCAAGCACTTAGTACAGTGCTCTGCACACAATAAGTGCTCAATAAATACGATTGAATGAATGAATGAATGACTGGACTGACTTGTATCCACCTCAGCTCCTAGAGCAGTGCATGACGCGTTGTCGACACTTAACAAATACCATAAAAAAATGACTAACTCCTACTTAATTCATTCATTCATTCAATCGTATTTACTGAGCGCTTACTGTGTGCAGAGCACTGTACTAAGCGCTTGGGAAGTACAAGTTGTCAATCAATCAATCGATCAATCGTATTTATTGAGCGCTTACTGTGTGCAGAGCACTGTACTAAGCGCTTGGGAAGTACAAGTTGGCAACATCTAGAGACGGTCCCTACCCAACAGCGGGCTCACAGTCTAGAAGGGGGAGACAGACAACAAAACAGAACAAAACGTATTAAAAAAATCAAATAAATGGAATAGTAAATATGTACAAGTAAAATAAATAGAGTAATAAATCTGTACAAGCATATATACAGGTGCTGTGGGGAGGGGAAGGAGGTAAGGCCGGGGGGGGGGATGATGGGGAGGGGGATCCTACTTAATGCAGGATCACGTCTCATTTTCTTTTCCTCATCTGACATGGGAATCTTAAAACATAACAGGATTATCTTTCTTTAAAGAACCTAAGGGAGAAAAAATCCCTTTTTCAACAATCGTTGCTGTGACATTGTATTTAAAACATGGACAGATGCTGCCATCTTGTGTTGTTAGAAAGGTGCTTAGTAGCTGCAAATCCAGCTGGTCCCTTTCCACTGTCTTTTTCTTTTTTATGTCATTTATTCCAGCGCTTAGAACAGTGCTTTGCACATAGTAAGCGCTTAATAAAGGCCATCATTATTATGTGTTAGAAAGGTGCTTAGTAGCTGCCAATCCAACTGGTCCTTTTCCACTGTCTTGTCCTTTTTATGGCGTTTATTCCAGCGCTTAGATCAGTGCTTTGCACATAGTAAGCGCTTAATAAATGCCATCATTATTGTGTGTTAGAAAGGCGCTTAGTAGCTACAAATCCAGCTGATCCTTTTCCACTGTCTTTTTCTTTTTTATGGCATTTATTCCAGCGCTTAGAACAGTGCTTTGCACATAGTAAGCGCTTAATAAATGCCATCATTATTCTGTGTTAGAAAGGTGCTTAGTAGCTACAAATCCGGCTGTTTTTTTTTTTCCCACTGTCTTGTCTTTTTTATGGCGTTTATTCCAGCGCTTAGAACAGTGCTTTGCACATAGTAAGCGCTTAATAAATGCCATCATTATTATGTGTTAAAAAGGCGCTTAGTAGCTGCAAATCCAGCTGGTCCTTTTCCACTGTCTTCTCTTTTTTATGACATTAATTCCAGCGCTTAGAACAGCGCTTTGCACATAGTAAGCGCTTAATAAATGTCATCATTATTATGTGTTAGAAAGGCGCTTAGTAGCTACAAATCCAGCTGGTCCTTTTCCCCTGTCTTGTCTTTTTTATGGCGTTTATTCCAGCGCTTAGAACAGTGCTTTGCACATAGTAAGCGCTTAATAAATGCCATCATTATTATGTGTTAGAAAGGTGCTTGGTAGCTACAAATCCAGCTGGTCCTTTTCCACTGACTTTTTCTTTTTTGTGGCATTTATTCCAGCGCTTAGAACAGTGCTTTGCACATAGTAAGCGCTTAATAAATGCCATCATTATTGTGTGTTAGAAAGGCGCTTAGTAGGTACAAATCCAGCTGATCCTTTTCCACCGTCTTGTCTTTTTTATGGCATTAATTCCAGCGCTTAGAACAGTGCTTTGCACATAGTAAGCGCTTAGTAAATACCATCATTATCGTGAGTTAGAAAGGCGCTTAGTAGCTACAAATCCAGCTGGTCCCTTTCCACCGTCTTGTCTTTTTTATGGCATTTATTCCAACGCTTAGATCAGTGCGTTGCACATAGTAAGCGCTTAATAAATGGCATCATTATTGCGTGTTAGAAAGGTGCTTAGTAGGTACAAATCCAGCTGGTCCTTTTCCACCGTCTTGTCTTTTTTATGTCATTTATTCCAGCACTTAGAACAGTGCTTTGCATATAGTAAGCGCTTAATAAATGCCATCATTATTCTGTGTTAGGTGCTTAGTAGCTACAAATCCAGCTGGTCCCTTTCCACTGTCTTGTCCTTTTTTATGGCATTTATTCCAGCGCTTAGATCAGTGTTTTGCACATAGTAAGCGCTTAAAAAATGCCATCTTTATTGTGTGTTAGAAAGGCGCTTAGTAGCTACAAATCCAGCTGGTCCTTTTCCACTGTCTTGTCCTTTTTATGACATTAATTCCAGCGCTTAGAACAGCGCTTTGCACATAGTAAGCGCTTAAAAAATGCCATCATTATTGTGTGTTAGAAAGGCGCTTAGTAGCTATAAGTCCAGCTGGTCCTTTTCCCCTGACTTGTCTTTTTAATGGCATTTATTCCAGCGCTTAGATCAGTGCTTTGCACATAGTAAGCGCTTAATAAATGCCATCATTATTCTGTGTTAGAAAGGTGCTTATTACCTACAAATCCAGCTGGCCCTTTTCCCCTGTCTTGTCTTATTTATGGCGTTTATTCCAGCGCTTAGAACAGTGCTTTGCACATAGTAAGCGCTTAATAAATGCCATCATTATTATGTGTTAGAAAGGTGCTTAGTAGCTACAAATCCAGCTGGTCCTTTTCCACTGACTTTTTCTTTTTTGTGGCATTTATTCCAGCGCTTAGAACAGTGCTTTGCACATAGTAAGCGCTTAATAAATGCCATCATTATTGTGTGTTAGAAAGGCGCTTAGTAGCTACAAATCCAGCTGGTCCTTTTCCACTGTCTTGTATTTTTATGGCATTTATTCCAGCGCTTAGAACAGTGCTTTGCACATAGTAAGCGCTTAGTAAATACCATCATTATCGTGAGTTAGAAAGGTGCTTAGTAGCTACAACTCCAGCTGATCCTTTTCCACTGTCTTGTATTTTTTATGGCATTTATTCCAGCGCTTAGAGCAGTGCTTTGCACAAAGTGCATGCTTAAAAATGCCATCATTATTATGTGTTAGAAAGGCGCTTAGTAGCTACAAATCCAGCTGGTCCTTTTCCACTGTCTTGCCTTTTTTGTGGCATTTATTCCAGCGCTTAGAACAGTGCTTTGCACATCGTAAGAGCTTACATTATTATGTGTTAGAAAGGCGCTTAGTAGCTACAAATCCAGCTGGTCCTTTTCCACTGTCTTGTATTTTTTATGGCATTTATTCCAGCGCTTAGATCAGTGTTTTGCACATAGTAAGGGCTTAATAAATGCCATCATTATTATTATTAAGCACGTACTATGTGCAAAGCACTGTTCTAAGCGCTGGGGAGGTTACAAAGTGATCAGGTTGACCCACGGGGGTGGGGAGCTCACAGTCTTCATCCCCTAGAGAAGCAGCGTGGCTCAGTGGAAAGAGCCCGGGCTTGGGAGTCAGAGGTCATGGGTTCTAATCCCAGTTCTGCCACTTAATAATAATAATGATGGCATTTGTTATAATAATGACATTTATTAAGCGCTTACTATGTGCAAAGCACTGTTCTAAGTGCTGGGGAAGATACAAGGTGATCAGGTTGTCCCACGTGGGGCTCACAACCTTCATCCCCATTTTACAGATGAGATCACTGAGGCTCCGAGAAGTTAAGTGACTTGCCCAAGGTCACATAGCAGACATGTGGCAGAGCGGGATTCGAACCCATGACCTCTGACTCCAAAGCCCATTCTCTTTCCACTGAGCCGCGCTGCTTCTACTTGTCAGCTGTGCGACTTTGGGCAAGTCACTTAACTTCTCTGTGCCTCAGTTACCTCATCTGGAAAATGGGGATGAAGACTGTGAGCCCCACGTCAGACAACCTGATTCCCTTGTAACCTCCCAGCGCTTAGAACAGTGCTTTGCACATTGTAAGGGCTTAATGAATGCCATTATTATTATTATTATTGTATCCTCCAGCGCTTAGAACAGTGCTTGGCACATAGTAAGGGCTTAACAAATGCCATCATTATTATTATTATCTGTAATAATAGTAGTAATAATAATGGCATTTGTAAAGCACTTACTATGTGCCAAGCACTGTTCTAAGCGCTGGGGGGGATACAAGGTGATGAGGTTGTCCCACGCGGGGCTCACAGTCTTAATCCCCATTTTACAGATGAGGTAAGTGAGGCCCAGAGAAGCGAAGTGACTTGCCCAAAGTCACACAGCTGACACGTGGCAGAGCCGGGATTTGAACCCATGACCTCTGACTCCCAAGCCCGGGCTCTTTCCACTGAACCACACTGCTTCTCTAAGCACCTGCCTTGCAGCTCGCTGCTGTCTTGGATACCCTCCTGATAGCTCTGAGTGAAATAAATGAAAAAAAAAACCAAGTTATTGAATCTAACTAGATTTAAGATGCCGATTCCCTGGCCAGTGCCCACTCTGCTGTGGATGTCAGTGTTTGCTTTCTAAAAATCAATCAATCACTCAATGTCGTATTTATTGAGCGCTTACTGTGTGCAGAGCACTGTACTAAGCGCTTGGAAAGTACAAGTTGGCGACATATAGAGACAGGTCCCTACCCAACAGTGGGGTCACAGTCTAAAAGGGGGAGACAGAGAACAAAACCAATCATACTAACAAAATAAAATAAATAGAATAGATATGTACAAGTAAAATAAATAAATAGATAGTTTATAAATAAAATAAATAAATAGTAAAATAAATAAATATGTACAAACACATACACAGAAAAATATATAAAAAGAAGGTGATCCTGGCCCCTACTTATTTCTTTTTGGCCTCAGGCATTGCCCTTTAGAAGTGTTGGAGAGGAGATGGTTTGACTAACACATAATTCCCTCCCAAATGACAGTTCCAGGAAGCCAAATGGCACCCAAATGGCTCACTGGCAATAATGCAGTCCAAAAGCACAGAAGCCGAACCACTGAACAACTCCACTTTGCCGACCTTTTCCGTGTCACCAAAGAGGAAACACCACTTACGTTGGACCTCCGCGACACCCCCTTTCGAAGCTGAGCTGGGAAACTAATGAACATCAAGGAGACAAGCCATCTGCTACTTAATTTACTTATTACCTGGACTCGGTAGCTAATTGAGGACTGTTTGCCCTCCCCATCCCCCCCGCCTTACCTCCTTCAGTCAATCAATCGTATTTATTGAGCGCTTACTCAATAAATGCAGAGCACTGGACTAAGCGCTTGGGAAGTCCAAGTTGGCAACATATAGAGACGGTTCCTGCCCAACAGCGGGCTCACAGTCTAGAAGGGGGAGTTGGTGCTAAATAGTAATGAGGCCGTGTGACCCTAGGGCAAGTCACTTCACTTCTCTGAGCCTCCGTCCCCTCATCTGGAAAATAATAATAATAATGATGGCATTTATTAAGCGCTTACTATGTGGAAAGCACTGTTCTAAGCACTGAGGGGGGGGGTGTTACAAGGTGATGAGGTTGTCCCACTGGGGGCCCACAGTCTTCATCTCCATTTTGCAGATGAGGGAACTGAGGCCCAGAGAAAAGTGAAGTGACTTGCCCAAAGTCACACAGCTGAAATACTATTGATTGACCTTCATTTCATTTAGGGAATCCAGATAAGTTGCATGAGTGCCCTTTGTCTATACTACTCATTCATTCACTCATTCATTCAATCATATTGCTTGAGCACTTATTCTATTGTCTGACTCCCCCCTTCTATTATTATTGTTATTATTATTGTTGTTGTTGTTGTTGTTTATTAGTTAAGTGCTTACCATGTGCCAAGCTGGATAATCGGGTTGTCCCACGTGGGGCTCCCAGTTTTCATCCTGGGACGATTCATCCTCATCGTTTTTCAGATGAGGGAACTGAGGCCCAGAGAAGTTAACTGGCTTGCCAAAATCACGCAGCAGTCAAGTGGCAGAGCCGGGATTAGAACCCACAACCTGAGAAGCAGCGTGGCTCAGTGGAAAGAGCCCGGGCTTGGGAGTCAGAGGTCGTGGGTTCTAATCCCGGCTCCGCCACTTGTCAGCTGTGTGAGTTTGGGCAAATCACTTCACTTCTCTGGGCCTCAGTTACCTCCTCTAGAAAATGGGGATTTCATTCATTCAATCGTATTTATTGAGTGCTTACTGTGTGCAGATCACTGTACTAAGCGCTTGGGAAGTACAAGTTGGCAACATATAGAGACGGTCCCTACCCAACAGTGGGCTCACAGTCTAGAAGGGGGAGACAGATAACAAAACAAAACATATTAACAAAATAAAATAAATAGAATAGATATGTACAAGTAAAATAAATAAACAGAGTAATAAATAGATATGTACAAGTAAAATAAATAAATAAACAGAGTAATAAATCCATACAAACATATATACATATATGCAGGTGCTGTGGGGAGGGAAAGGAGGTAAGACGGGGGGATGGGAGGGGGAGGAGGGGGAGGAGGGGGAGAGGAAGAAGGGGGCTCAGTCTGGGAAGGCCTCCTGGAGGAGGATTCATTCAATCATATTTATTGAGCACTTACTATGTGCAGAGCACTACACTAAGCGCTTGGGAAGTAAGTACTGGGGTAGATACAAGTTAATCAGGCTGGACACAATCCCTGTCCTACGTGGAGCTAACAACCTAAGTAGGAGAGAAAGCAGGTATTTAATTCCCATTTTACAATTGAGGAAAGTGAGGCACAACAAAGTGACTTGCCCAAGGCCACACGGAAAACACTTGGCAGAGTCAGGATTAGAACCCAGGTCCTCTGACTCCAAGGCCCATGATCTTTCCCCTAGGCCAAATGTTTCTCCGTTCTTCGTCCGACCCAGTGCTAATTTCTCCAGCCCTGAGAAGTTAAGATCAGAAACCCTGAAACTCACTTGTTAGGAGGCCAGGGAGAAGCGACAACTTCGGTGACCCTTAATTTGTCCGGACAAATTAAGTCCGGACAAATTAAGTCTCGGGAAGTCAAGCCCAGACCTCACGCTGATAGTTTTCCGGCAGTACTGCTCTCCTGATCTTCCTTTTCACTGGCTCTTTGTTGTTCTCCTTTAATTGCCAAATGAAAGACAGGAAAGAGAAGAGCTGGAGCTTGGTCAGAGAGGATTTTCAGCTCAAAGAGATGGTTTCTCTCCGGGGTGGGCAAACCCGATTTGCCATTCTGTTTCAACTCCCGATGTCCTTGGATGCCAATTACGGCCATTTAAGCCAGCCCTGCGTCCTTTCCAAAGACAGCCACGGTCGCCGGACAGAATGGCCCGAGTGTTTCGCCGATATCTGGACTCGTGGCATTAGGGGGATTCCTTCTCTAAATTAGAGTGACATTCAAGAAGAGACTAATCTCTGAATTTTACCTCGGCTCCAACACCATGGAGCCCAAAGTTTCCAATTCAATGCTCCTTTCCAAAGACAGCCAGAGTCATTGGACAGAATGGCCCGAGTGTTTCGCCAATATCTGGACTTGTGGCATTTGGGGGATTCCTTCTCTAAATTAGAGTGACATTCAAGAAGAGACTAATCTCTGAATTTTACCTCAGCTCCGAGACCATGGAGCCCAAAGTCTCCAATCAGTGTATGCTTTGGATCCTCACCCTAACGGGCTCGTCATCTGAATTTTAGATTTTCAGTTCCGCGAAGCCCGTCGGGGTCAACTTAGTGGACCTGTAGCGAGGCGGCAACGTACCGCAGTGTTTCGTTGCCACAGATGTAATGTAAATGCAGTCTCCCAGGACCAAATTCAGCCTTTAGTAAGAAGAATAGATGGTACGGTTACGTAGGCTGACGTTTTGAGCGGAAGATTGAGGGAATTCTCTTTATTCATTCATTCAGTCGTATTTATTGAGCGCTTACTGTGTGCAGAGCACTGTACTAAGTGCTTGGGAAGTACAAGTATGACTGATAACCGCTTATGCTGAGCTATATTTTCATAGCTAAGTATGCCTACGTCAATTTGAATCTTCTCTTACACGGACTGCTGAGCAATAGCGGAATATTTTTTAGGGGAAAGTGAAATGTCAGTTTCTTCCTTAACCCTTTAAACACTTACCAGATACCAGCTTGTAACAGGAAATTAACCTTCCAGAATTCAGAACTCTCTTTCATAGCTTTTGGACATTGGGAGTATGCTCTTCTGTAAGGTAAATCAGTCAATTGTAAGGCTGGAGTCTTACAATACAGTCGCACACAGTAAGCGCTCAATAAGTACGATTGATTGATTGATTAGAGAGTCAGAAACCACTGTGTTTTTTGCAGAAGTGTGCATGATTGAAGGGCCAATGGTTAAGTGGATTTGTACTGATGTTTTGATTGTAAACTCCCAGAGGGCAGGGGTCATGTTTTCCTTCTACCATTTTTAGACTTCAGATCATTCAGCACAGGGTTTTGGGGGCTATTGATGATGAACACAGAAATGGCATTTTAGGACGGTGTAGTGAATCGAACACGGGCCAGGGAATCAGAAGGTCATGGGTTCTAATCCTCGCTCCACCACTTGTCTGTTGTGAGACCTTGGGCAAGTCACTTCACTTCTCTGTGCCTCAGTTATGTCATCTGTAAAATGGGGATTAAGGCTGTGAGCCCCACTTGGGACGGGGGCTGTGTCCAGCCCGATTTGCTTGCATTCACCTGTCTTCATGTTTTGTTCTAGACTGTGAGCCCGTTGTTGGGTAGGGACCGTTTCTATATGTTGCCAACTTGTACTTCCCAAGCGCTTAGTACAGTGTTCTGTACACAGTCAGTGCTCAATAAATACGATTGAATGAATGAATGAATGGTTAGTACAATGCCTGGCACACAGTGAGCACTTAACAAATACCATTATTATTGAGAACCAGCATGGCGTAGTTTATAGAGGCACAGGCATGGGTGTCAAGGTCGTGGGCTCTAATCCCGGCTCTGCCCTCTGCCTGCTGTGTCTCCTTGGGCCGGTCACTTATCTTCTCTGTGCCTCAGTTACCTCATCTGTAAAATGGGGATTGGAGCTGTGCATCCAATGTGGGACAGGGGCTGCGTCCAACCCGACTGGCTTATAGACTGTATGACTGTATGGCTTCTAGACTGTGGGCCCACTGTTGGGTAGGGACTGTCTCTATATGTTGCCAACTTGTACTTCCCAAGCGCTTAGTACAGTACTCTGCACACAGTAAGCGCTCAATAAATACGACTGAATGAATGAATTGAATGAATATCCACCCCAGTGTTTAGTACAGTGCTTGCCCACAGTAAACACTTAACAAATACCGCAATTATTATCACTGTTTTCCAGGCATTGTATTATGTGCTGCAGTAGATACAAGCTAACCAGGTTGGATTAGGTCCATGTCCCACACAGTCTTAACCCCCATTTTACAGATGAGATCATCGAGGCACCGAGAAGTGAAATGACTTCACCAGGGTCAAACAGCAGACGAGTGTCAGAGCCAGGATTTTAACCCAGGTCTTCCTGATTCCCAGATCCATGCTCTATCCAATAGTCCACGTATCTAGAGAATCCAATCATCAGGAGATAACCTTAAACCCTAGGGGGATAGAAGAAAAAAAATGAAATTGTGAATTTGATCCTTCCCGTGATCCCCTGGTCCCTGGAGTCAAGCCAGGCAGTTCCGCTCCGTAAATCGCTCCCGAAAGAGGCCGAGGAACACTGCCGTGCTAAGCTCCTAGCATCGATCCCAGATAGGGATACGACTGGGGTCAACGCTCGGACGCTTAGTTCAAATTCACATCCATTTCTTAAGAGTAAAACTATTTTATTTTGTTAATATGTTTTGGTTTGTTGTCTGTCTCCCCCTTCTAGACTGTGAGCCCGCTGTTGGGTAGGGACCGTCTCTATACGTTGCCAACTTGTACTTCCCGAATGCTTAGTCCAGTGCTCTGCACACAGTAAGCGCTCAATAAATACGATTGAATGAATGAATGAATGTACCGTGCCGTCACAGGAAGGATCAAATTCAGTGCAACCTTTCTGCTCTAGCTTCCGTGAGCTAAAGCTGTAGATTTTTGTGTTCCTCGTCGGTACTGGAGAACAAATGTGGGTAAAGCATAGGCCTGGGAGTACAGAATCTAACGCCAGGTGTGGATTACAAAGAATAAAATCAATCGATCAATCATATTCGTTGTGCAGAGCACTGTACTAAGTGCTTGGGAGAGTATAATACAGAGCACTGCAGAGTACAGAACAGGAATCCCTAAATTGCAACTCAAATCAGTCGAGAACAGACAGCATAACACATTTGGCAATATGTATGTTGGCTAAAGGAGTCTTTTGGGTAGTCCAGAAATATTTCAAACTCCTAGAGACTGCTGGAGTAAATCCCACCAGAGGACACTATTATAAGATTTCGTACGGCAAGGGAAAATCACTGCAAGTAAATCTCCATCTCTCACAAAGAGTGATGCTTTATATATCAAAATGGGTCTTCTTTTCATATGGGTCTCTGAGACAGACTAATCTTTCCTCTGGATCTAGTATTCATAGCTCCGTGAGACAGCTATCCATAAATATCTCTGGCTACCTCGGCGAGGCTCTGAAACGAACGTCTGACGCGATAAGCAATAACTATAATCCCCGGACAATATCGATTTTTGAAGAAATCTAACTCATTCCTGATATAATGATGTCGGTTGGAAAAAATAAAGCCGGCAAAGATGGCAGTTATAGGTCTGGCTGCCATGAAGTTTTCTTAGCACAAATTCAGCTGAATCCGGGCCTGCGGAATGCATCAGTACAGAGTGCGTATTAATGGAAAATTTGCCAAAAAACAAGCACGGGGCGGGTGAGAGAGGGAACGTTCACTAGCCAGGCATGAAAAAACATCTGCTCCTTGGCTGGAAAGCATCCAAGGACAAACTCCCCGTCCCATGGTACTGAGCTAGAACAGACTAGTCATTGCTGAATAAAAACGACTTTTTTAAAGTGGTATTTCATTCATTCATTCAATCGTATTTATTGAGTGCTTACTGTGCGCAGAGCACTGTACTAAGCGCTTGGGAAGTACAAATCGGCAACATATAGCGATGGTCCCTACCCAACAATGGGCTCACAGTCTACAAGGGGAGGAGCAGCAGGGTCAAGTATCAGTGGCCCGGAAGCGGGGGCTGTGAGGTGGGAAGTGAGAAAGGACAGGAAGGTGGGGTAGGGGTTAATCAATCAATCAATCGCATTTATTGAGAGCTTACTGTGTGCAGAGCACTGTACTAAGCGCTTGGGAAGTACAAGTTGGCAACATATAGAGACGGTCCCTACCCAACGGTGGGCTCACAGTCTAGAAGACTGTGCCACAGATGAGACCCACTGGTCAGATGTTGGGAATTTGTCCTTTCGTGGACAAACCTTTTCATCATAATAATGATGTTTGTTAAGTGCTTATTATGTGTCTGGCACTGTACTAACCACGGGGTGGATACAAGCCAATTGGGTTAGCACGGTCCCTGTCCCATGTGGGCTCATGGTCTCAATCCCCAAGTTACAGATGAGGTAACAGAGGCACAGAGAAATAATGTGACTAGCCCTGGGTTACACCGCAGACAAATGGGAGAGCAGGGACTAGAACCTGTGACCTTCATGCTCGAGATCCTGTCCCCTCTCCTATAATAATAATAATAATGATGATGATGATGGTATTTGTTAAGCACTTACTTTCTGCCAAGCACTGTTCAAGGCACTGAGGTAGATACAAAGTCATCAGTTTATCCCACATGGGGCTCACAGTCTTAATCCCCATTTTACTGATGAGGTAGCTTAGGCACAGAGAAGTTAAGTGACTTTCCCAAGGTCACATAGCAGACAAGTGGCGGAAAAGGGATTGGAACTTGTGTTCTCTGATTTCCAAGCCTGAGTTCTTTCCACTAAGCCATGCTGCTTCCCTACTATCCCTTATCCTACCCTATCTTTCCCACAGCCATCCCCTCCTCCAGTGATGTGGCTGGGGCTTCCTTCTGGGACACTTGATTAATAATTATGGTATTTTGTTAAACTCTCACCCTGTGCACTGGGGTTCTCTGTTGACGGCACTACCATCCTTCCCGTCTCACAATCCCGCAACCTTGGTGTCATCCTCGACTCCGCTCTCTCATTCACCCCTCACATCCAAGCCATCACCAAAACCTGCCGGTCTCAGCTCCGCAACATTGCCAAGATCCGCCCTTTCCTCTCCATCCAAACCGCTACCCTGCTAATTCAAGCTCTCATCCTATCCCGTCTGGACTACTGCACTAGCCTTCTCTCTGATCTCCCATCCTCGTATCTCTCCCCACTTCAATCCATACTTCATGCTGCTGCCCGGATTATCTTTGTCCAGAAACGCTCTGGACATATTACTCCCCTCCTCAAAAACCTCCAATGGCTACGAATCAATCTGCGCATCAAGCAGAAACTCCTCACCCTGGGCTTCAAGGCTGTCCATCACCTCGCCCCCTCCTAGCTCACCTCCCTTCTCTCCTTCTCCAGCCCAGCCCGCACCCTCCGCTCCTCCACCACTAATCTCCTCACTGTACCTCGCTCTCGCCTGTCCCGCCATCGACCCCCGGCCCACGTCCTCCCCCGGGCCTGGAATGCCCCCAATCCCTCTGCCCATCTGCCAAGCTAGCTCTCTTCCTCCCTTCAAGGCCCTGCTGAGAGCTCAGCTCCTCCAGGAGGCCTTCCCAGACTGAGCCCCTTCTTTCCTCTCCCCCTCGTCCCCCTCTCCATCCCCCCGTCTTACCTCCTTCCCTTCCCCACAGCACCTGTATATATGTATATAGGGTTGTACATATTTATTACTCTATTTATTTATTTATTTATTTATTTTACTTGTGCATTTCTATCCTACTTATTTTATTTTGTTGGTATGTTTGGTTCTGTTCTCTGTCTCCCCCTTTTAGACTGCGAGCCCACTGTTGGGTAGGGACTGTCTCTATGTGATGCCAATTTGTACTTCCCAAGCGCTTAGTACAGTGCTCTGCACATAGTAAGCGCTCAATAAATATGATTGATTGATTGATTGATTGATTGGGATTGATGCAAGATAGGTAAGACAGTCTCTGTCCCACACGGGACTCACAGTCCAAGGGGTCGGAATAACAAGAATCAGTTCTCTCCTTCCAACCTATCCTTATTGCTTTCCCAGTACAACCCAGCCAGCACTCTACTCCCCTCGAACGTCAATCTACTTACCATACCTCAATCTTGCCTCTATCTTGCCTCAATCTTGCCACAGTCTTTTTAGACTGTGAGCCCACTGTTGGGTAGGGACTGTCTCTATATGTTGCCAACTTGTACTTCCCAAGCGCTTAGTACAGTGCTCTGCACAAAGTAAGCGCTCAATAAATACGATTGATTGATTGATTGATTGCCTCTCTCTTCCTCAATCCTTGTTTCGTCCGCTGCCCTCCCGCCTTGGAACGCCCTCCGCCTTCATACATGACTGACCCCAACTCAGCGCGGAGCCTCAAACGTCGTAAGCGCTCGATAAATACCACTGATGGATCGACCGAAGGGATGGAGCTGGAGTTGGGATGGTGTTGGCTTTGCTAAACGGGGTGCAGGGGACTTATAAGAGTCCTTCACCCAATTTTCAAAATCCTTATCTTATTAGATGAGGGGCCAAAGTAGGGATAACTGGTTCAACGCCAGTCCTTACCCATCTTGTGTCATCTTTGAGTACGATATTCAGAACAGCTCAAAGTTGGGGCCATCATTTCCTTTTTTCTTGCTAAATCAAGAAATGATAAACCGAACAAAGGCCAGCAACAACAAAAGGGCAATGGTCCTCCATTCAACTAGAGAACCGTGAGAAGTACCAACATTAAAATTCAGTGGTACTTAGAGTTCCCCTCTCAGGGTCGCACCTGGAGAGTTTCCAGTCCTCTACCAGTCTCGGCTATGGGAGGGAGAGTCAAGCAGAGGCCGACCCATTCCATTCCTAGCTTGGCCCGTGGCTAGTGAGTGGAAGGCAATCTGCTACAAGTCAAAACTCACCCGTGCTGGGCAGCAGTGGCTTCGGAGAGAGTCGAGAGCAGAGACTTGAGTTTACTGAGCGGAAACAAGCAATGGTAAACCACGTCTGTATTTTTACTAAGAAAATTCTGTGGATCCACTACCAGAACGATTGCAGATGGAGAGCGGGGCGTTCGGGGAGAGATGTGTCCGTGGCGTCGCTGTGGGTGGGAAATGACTCGACAGCATAAGACAAGACAAGCACTAGAGTACTAAATGAGCTTACTATGGGGGATGGCTGGTAAGGTTGGCGGACACAAGCAAGCCAAATAACATTGCATTGGATATCCACCACACTTCCCGCATGCAAGAGGAAAGTAAATCCTTTTTGGTGGTAATAATAATAATAATGATGGCATTTATTAAGTACTTACTATGTGCAAAGCACTGTTCTAAGCACTGGGGGAGATACAAGGTGATCAGGTTGTCCCACGGGGGGCTCACAGCCTTAATCCCCATTTTACAGATGAGGTAACTGAGGCACAGAGAAGATAAGTGACTTGCCCATCCCCCCACCTTACCTCCTTCCCTTCCCCACAGCACCTGTATATATGTATATATGTTTGTATGTATTTATTACTCTATTTATTTATTTATTTTACTTGTACATATCTATTCTATTTATTTTATTTTGTTAGTATGTTTGGTTTTGTTCTCTGTCTCCCCCTTTTAGACTGTGAGCCCACTGTTTGGGTAGGGACTGTCTCTATATGTTGCCAGCTTGTACTTCTCAAGCGCTTACTACAGTGCTCTGCACATAGTAAGCGCTCAATAAACATGATTGATTGATTGATTAATTGATTGCCCAAAGTCACACAGCAGACAAGTGGCAGAGACGGGATTTGAACCTATGACCTCTGACTCCAAAGCCCGGGCTCTTTCCACTGAGCCATGCTGCTTCTCCAAGAGGACAAAATATGGGAATAACCAACAGTAACCTCTCCCTCGGCCTGGGTGGGCAATATGGATACTTTTATTATTTAAAAGAGTTTTTTCCTCTCCTCATTATAGTTCACTAAGCTACCTTTCCTAAAATACTAAGTGGGTCTTTAGTGCCGTTTTTCCTCACCCAGGGTTATTTTGATTTCTTTCCTTATTGAAGGAGTGAAGAAAATGGCTAGCTATAAAATCACTTCGTCACAACAGCCTTCCAAAGCTAAAGCATCCTTAACATTTCCCAATTGTCGACAGTGGAATTATCAGATGAAGAAAGAAACGTATCGAGCCCTAAAGAGTTATTCCGGAAAGAAAAGAGGCAGAAGGCAGAAAAGTGCCCCGAAGAGATATTCCAGAAAGAACGGAGAAAGGAATCAGGAAAGTACTCCCAAGGGGCTGTGGTGGTGAGATCATTGTCTCGACCTCAATAATAATAATAATAATTTTGGTATTTGTTAAGCACTTACTAGGTGCAAAGCATGTGGGGCCACATATTCACATTCCCCTACAGATAAGGAAAAAAGGCTTATTTTATTTTCACGGGCGAGGACTGAGAGTGGACGGTAATCATGAGACCTGAGAAGAAGTTGGACGCTACAGTGGAACTAGGTGACAGCAATCTGGACCTATAGAAGCATTTAGTCGATGGCATTTATTAAGTACTTATGGTGCGGAGCTCTGTATTGGGTTCTTGGGAGAGTACAGTTTTATTTTATGGTATCTGTTAAGTGCTTACTCTGTGTCAAGCACTGTTCTAAGTGCTGAGGTAGATAAAAGTTAACCAGATCAGAGACTGTCCCTGTCCCACTTGGGGCTCACATTCTAAGTGAGAGGGAGAACAGGTATTGAATCCCCATTTTTCAGTTGAGGAAACTGAGGCCCAGAGAAGCTAAGTGACTTACCCAAGGTCACACAGCAGATGAACGGTAGCACCAGGTTAGAACACAGATCCTCTGACTCCAGGCCGTTGTTTTAACTGTTAGGCTTCTTGTTGAAAATGGAGTCACGGTCCAGGACCTCAAGGAGTCTCTCAGTCTTTCAATCTTGCAATCTTCACTTCCCACTAGAATCACTGCCTGTTAGAGGGTAGCATACACCCCCGCCTTGTTGGGTGAAGGGGGAAGAGGGAAAGCTGATTTCGGAGGGGAAATTTCAAAATCAGTTTGAAAAAATCAAAAGCCTCGAGGTCAACCAATGTTTCTTAAGAAAACATCAATCACTGAAAAATGTGACTTGGCCCAGGGAAAGACTTCTTGTTCAGGAACTACCTATTTGGGATTATTGACGGTTGAACGTTAGGATATAGATTGATCAACAAATGACTTTTTCTAAAATAATAATAATAATGGTGGCATTTATTAAGCGCTTACTATGTGCAAAGCACTGTTCTAAGCACTGGGGAGGTTACAAGGTGATCAGGTTATTCCACGGGGGCTCACAGTCCTAATCCCCGTTTGACAGATGAGGGAACTGAGACCCGAAGAAGTAAAGTGACTTGCCCAAAGTCACACAGCTGACAATTGGAGGAGCTGGGATTTGAACCCATGACCTCTGACTCCAAAGCCCGGGCTCTTTCCACTGAGCCACGTTGTTAAGCGGCACGGTTCAGAGAAGCAGCACGGCTCAGTGGAAAGATCCCGGGCTTTGGAGTCAGAGGTCATGGGTTCAAATCCCGGCTCCGGCACTTGTCAGCTGTGTGACTTTGGGCAAGTCACTTCACTTCTCTGGGCCTCAGTTCCCTCATCTGTAAAATGGGGGTGAAGACTGTGAGCCCTACGTGGGATAACCTGATCATCTTGTAACCTCCCCGGTGCTTAGAACGGTGTTTTGCACATAGTAAGCGCTTAATAAATGCCATTATTATTATTATTATTATTACTACGTGTTAGGCACTGTACTAAGTGCTGGGATGGATACGGACAATCCAGTTGGTCGCGGTCCATATGTCCCACATGGGACTCACACTCCTATTCCCCATTTTACTGATGAGGCACAGGGAAGTTAAGCGACTTCCCAAAGTCAGAGCCGACAAGCAGCAGAGTCGGGATAAGAACCTCGATTCTCTGATTCCGAGGCCCAGGCTCCATCTACCATGCCATGCTGCTTCTCACAGGCCAAGGGGCTAAGTAAGGCAGAGTGATAGAGACAAAATAGAAAAGCAACTGATTACTAGTACTACTGCTACTACTAATAATGGCATTTACAGAGTGAGCAATAGAGAAAAAGACACATAATATAGAAAAATTGACAAAAACTGAGCAATGTAGAGGCACACAAAATAGAAAAAGGCTGAGTCTAATGCAGAGAGATAGAGAAACACACAAAAAAAGAAACAGTTTGAAGAAAGGAAGTAGATCAGAGAGACATGCTGCTGCCTGGTAGGTGACAGAATAATAATAATAATAATAATAATAATAATAATGATGGCATTTATTAAGCGCTTAGTATGTGCAAAGCACTGTTCTAAGCTCTGGGGAGGTTACAAGGCGATCAGGTTGTCCCACAGGGGGCTCACAGTCTTCATCCCCATTTTCCAGATGAGATAACTGAGGCACAGAGAAGTTAAGTGACTTGCCCAAAGTCACACGGCCGACATTTGGCGGAGCCTGGATTTGAACCCATGAACTCTGACTCCAAAGCTCGTGCTCTTTCCACTGAGCCACGCTGCTTCTCCAGGCCAGACAGAAGTTACCCTCAATCAGAAAACGTGACTGCTTCATGAGCATCAGCTAAATTCTGGGTTATTTTCAGGACAGATGGATCTTGGATAGTGAACAGCATTCATGAAGCATCCAACTATGAATGTGTCTGTTTATTGTTGTATTGTTGCCTGTCTCCCCCCTAGACTGTGAGCCCGTTGTTGGGTAGGGATTGTCTCTATCTGCTGCTGAATTGTAGTAATAATAATAATAATGATGATGATGGCATTTGTTAAGCGCTTACTATGTGCAAAGCACTGTTCTAAGCGCTGGGGAGGATACAAGGTGATCAAGTTGTCCCACGTGGGGCTCACACTCTTAATCCCCATTTTACAGATGAGGTAGCTGAAGCTCAGAGAAGTGAAGTGACTTGCCCAAGGTCACACAGCAGACTTGGGAGTCGGAAGGTCATGGGTTCTAATCCCGGCTCCGCCACTTGTCTACTGTGTGACCTTGGGCAAATCACTTCACTTCTGTGGGTCTCAGTTACCTCATCTGGAAAACGGGGATTAAGACTGTGAACCCCATGTGGGACAACTTGACTACCTTCTATCTACCCCAGTGGTTAGAACGATGTTTGGCACGTAGTAAACCTTAACAAATGCCATTATTATTATTATTATTAATATTAAGTGCTTATGTGGTTTGGATCCATGTGCATAGGCTTAGTAAAGTGCTCAGCACACAATAAACACTCAATAAATACCACCGATTGATTGAAGGAAGGATCAGTAGGAAAAATGAGGGTTTAGTTAAAGACCTCTTGGGGGAGGTGGGATTTTTAGGATGGTGGTGGGGGGCTGAGCATTGAGTTTTACCATAAGGCTTGCTTTCACTACCTGTTTTGGCGAGGGCACTATTAGGCAACGTTTTCCAACAATGGGAACGTTTTGGGATCGGGAGTCATATACCGTCGGAATGAACGGTTGTGCACATGGGCTTGGGTTTTTGAATGTAGTGTCAGATATGGGAAAGTACCACAGTGGGACTCGTGGTCAGGGAATGTGTCGGTTCATTGTTACATTCAACTCTGCCAAGGGCTTAGTACAGTGCTTGGCACACAGCGCTCAGTAAATACGATTGAATAAATGACTTTCCTTCAACATGGAGTTTTGCAAGAACACTAGCTCTCTATCTTTATAGGAGAACTGAGAATAGTATTAATTCTCAATAGTAGGTTACAAGAGAAGCAGCGTGGCTCAGTGGAAAGAGCATGGGCTTGAGAGTCAGAGGTCAGGGGTTTGAATCCTGGCTCTGCCGCTTGTCAGCTGTGTGACCTTGGGCAAGCCACTTAACTTCTCTGGGCCTCAGTTACCTCATCTGTAAAATGGGGATTAAGACTGTGAGCCCCACATTGGACAACCTGATCACTTTGTATCCCCCCGGCGCTTAGAACAGTGCTTTGCACACAGTAAGCCCGAGCTCTTTCCACTGAGCCACGCTGCTTCTCTGTATTTGTGCTTTCCAAGTGCTTAGTACGGTGCTCTGCACACAGTAACTGCTCAATAAATATGATTGAATGAATATTCTACTCTCCCAAGCACTTAGTACAGTGCTCTGCACACAGTAAGTGCTCAGTAAATAAGATTGAATGAATATACATTAGACCATCAACATTTAAATACCAACTCTGAGCCCCCTCCTTCCTCTCCCCCTCCTCCCCCTCCCCATACCCCCGCCTTACCTCCTTCCCCTCCCCACAGCACCTGTTTATATGTATATATGTTTGTACAGATTTATTACTCTATTTATTTATTTATTTTACTAGTACATATTTACTATTCCATTTATTTAATTTTGTTAATATGTTTTGTTTTGTTGTCTGTCTCCCCCTTCTAGACTGTGAGCCCCCTGTTGGGTAGGGACCATCTCTAGATAATAATAATAATAATAATAATGGCATTTATTAAGTGCTTACCATGTGCAAAGCACTGTTCTAAGTGCTGGGGAGGTTACAAGGTGATCAGGTTGTCCCACGGGGGGCTCACAGTCTTCATCCCCACTTTCCAGATGAGGGAGCTGAGGCCCAGAGAAGTTAAGTGACTTGCCCAAAGTCACCCAGCTGACAGTTGGTGGAGCCGGGGTTTGAACCCATGACCCAACTTGTACTTCCCAAGCGCTTAGTCCAGTGCTCTGCACACAGCAAGCACCCAATAAATACGATTGATTGATTGATTGATTTGCACTCCAAGGATTAGATTGGGCCTAAACCAGGCTAGAACGGATGGAATCAGGCCAGGCTTCCCTGGGTGTGAAGGACATACCAGCGCTTAGAACAGTGCTTTGCACATAGTAAGCGCTTAATAAATACCATCATCATCATACCGCGTGCAGAGTGCTGTGCTAAGCACCTGGGAGAGTACAACATAACAGTTGGTAGACGGGTTCTCTGCCCACAACAAGATTACCATCTAGACCCTTCTGAAAATGACTGTATTAACTGTCTTGCCAACTTGGACTTCCCAAGCGCTTAGTACAGTGCTCTGCACACAATAAGCGCTCCATAAATATGATTGAATGAATGAATGAATGAACGCTGGGAATGTTTTGTTTGGAGGGATGTTTTTCCTCCTTCAAATAGCACCATAGGCATCCAACTGCATGGGTGCCACGGAGGTGGACAGCCCCCACTGTTTCTGAGGCAGATTTCCAAACTTGCGGACCCTTTCATTCATTCAATCATATTTATTGAGCGCTTACTGTGTGCAGAGCACTGTAATAAGCATTTGGGAAGTACAGGTTGGCAACATATAGAGATGGTCCCTACCCAACACTGGGCTCACGGTCTAGAACCTAGAGTCTAGGACCCTTGATCTCCAACCACATCCAAGAGTTTCCAGTCATAGCTGAAAAGGCCCAAAATGGTGGCTTTTGATCATGAGCTCCTTAGGAGCCAGTACACTGTGTTCTTTTCTAAAATCTGTATCCCCTCTTCGCCACTGGGCCCAAAATGAAAGGTTGGCCCCTCTGAAGAGTATGTGAGTCAAAGCCAGCAAAAATAGAGTTCTCAATTATTGATGTAATCCACAAATCAGAGTTCATTCATTCATTCATTCATTCATTCATTCATTCAATCGTATTTATTCATTCATTCAATCGTATTTATTGAGCACTTACTGTGTGCAGAGCACTGTACTAAGCGCTTGGGAAGTCCAAGTTGGCAACATATAGAGAGCACAGGACTAAGTGCTTGGGAGAGTCCAAAAGAACAATAAACAGACACATTCCCTGCCTATAATGAGCTTACAATCTAGAGGGGGAGATAAACATTAATATAAATAGATCACTCTCGGCTTCAAGGCTGTCCGTCACCTTGCCCTCTCCTACCTCACCTCCCTTCTCTCCTTCTCCAGCCCAGCCCGCACCCTCCGCTCCTCCGCCGCTAATCTCCTCACCGTCCCTCGTTCTCGCCCGTCCCGCCATTGATCCCCGGCCTGAAATACCCTCCCTCTGCCCATCCGCCAAGCTAGCTCTCTTCCTCCCTTCAAGGCCCTACTGAGAGCTCTCCTACTCCAGGAGGCCTTCCCAGACTGAGCCCCCTCCTTTCTCTCCCCCTCCTCCCCCTCTCCATCCCCACCGTCTTACCTCCTTCCCTTCTCAACAGCACCTGTATATATGTGTATATTTTTGTACATATTTATTACTCTATTTATTTATTTTACTTGTACATATCTATTCTATTTATTTTATTTTGTTAATATGTTTGGTTTTGTTCTCTGTCTCCCCCTTCTAGACTGTGAGCCCACTGTTGGGTAGGGACTGTCTCTATATGTTGCCAACTTGTACTTCCCAAGCGCTTAGTACAGTGCTCTGCACACAGTAAGCGCTCAATAAATACGATTGATTGATTGGTTGATAAATCAATTATAGATATGTATATAAGTGCTGTGGGGCTGGGAAGGAGGATGAATAAGTCAGGATGACGCAGAAGGGAGTGGGGGAAGAGGGAAGGAGGGCTTAGTAGGGGAAGGCCTTTTGGAGAAGATGAACCTTCAATAACTCTTTGAAGTTGTACTCTAACTTGTACTTCCCAAGCGCTTAGTACAGTGCTCTGCCCACAGTAAGCGCTCAATAAATATGATTGAATGAATGAATGAAGTGGGGGAGAGTAATTGTTTGTCAGATTTATGGAGGGAGAGCTTTCCAGGCCAGAGGCAGGATGGGGGGCGAGGGGTTATCAGTGAGGTGGACGAGATCTCGAGGTACAGTGAGAAGATTAGCGTTTAGAGGAGAGAAGTATGCGGGCTGGGTTGTATTAGGAAATAATAATAATGTATATATGTATATATGTTTGTACATATTTATTACTCTATTTATTTTACTTGTACATATCTATTCTATTTATTTTATTTTGTTAGTATGTTTGGTTTTGGTCTCTGTCTCCCCCCTTTTAGACTGTGAGCCCACTGTTGGGTAGGGACTGTCTCTATATGTTGCCATCTTGTACTTCCCAAGCACTTAGTACAGTGCTCTGCACACAGTAAGTGCTCAATAAATACGATTGATTGATTGGTTGATTGATTTTGATCAGTAGGAAAAATGAGGGTTTAGTTAAAGACTTCTTGGGGGAGGTGGGATTTTTAGTAGGGCTTTGAAGGTGTTAGAGATAGGAGGAATTAATAGAGTATATAGGTCAGCGCTTAGAACAGTGCTTTGCACATAGTAAGCACTTAGCAAATACTATTATTATTATTATTATTATATGCATGATGGGCCTTGTGAGTACTTACAGTGTGGCAGTTGAGGGGCTATAAGGAGAAGAAATTGGGGGAGAAGCCCTTCTGGAGGTGTGATTTCAGAAGAATTTAGAAGATGGGGAAGACTATGGTCTGTCAGATGGGACGGGGGACGGAGTTTCAGACAACACTTTCAGACAACAGAACAGTGCTTTGCACATAGTAAGCGCTTAATAAATGTCATCATTATTTATTTATTTATTCAGGCAATGGGGAAGGATGAGTTCCTATCTGTCCTTTTCAATGCCATTTCCACTTCAAAAGTCTACATTTTTTCTGGCCCAGACAGAAAGCAAGCTCTGAGATTCAGCTATCACCTGACCCCAGGCACTATAGGTTCTGATGCATCTGGTACTTTGTACTTCCCAAGCGCTTAGTCCAGTGCCCTGCACACAGTAAGCGCTCAATAAATACGATTGAATGAATGAATGAATGAATCTGGTCTGACTCACTGAGACTACAGGTGCCTGGGGGAAGGCACTCGCAGTCTTCTTGTGTTCTTTGTGGTTTGCATCTCCCTTTATAAAATCTGCCTCTCCATCCTGCCCCTCCTGTTCCTGGGAATCCATGTTAGTGTCAGGGGGGCAACTTAACCTTCCTACCCAAGGGAGGGCAGGTGGGTCGGTGGATGTTGGGCCAAACACTTGTTTAATTAGGGATTCTTCTTACCTTAGGACAGGAAATGAGAGAATTCTGAAAGTACAAAGATGTGGAGGATGGCTTCCAACAGTGGGAGGAAATTGCTAACAAGCTCACTGTATACTCTGTATACTCAGAAAAAGAAGTTGTCATGGTTTCGGGGCCCTTGGAGCATCTGCAGTTTGTTTCTGAGCAGTTTAATCAAGCCAGAAATGGTGCACTGTGGCAGGAGGTTTAGGCGGCTAATGTCTCTGTGCATCAGAGGGTGCTGACTCTACCTGTCTTAGTCCTTTCTGTTTAATAATAATAATAATAATAATGGCATTTATTAAGCGCTTACTATATGCCAGTTTCTCTGTTTCTCAGTTTCACTGAGTACTGTTTCTCAGTGGATATGGGAGCTTTTTTCTCCTTTTGGGCTAAATCAACCGTACCGTTCATTTGGCTGCGAAGTCGAAGGCTCTGTCTTTTATAATGGCATTTATTAAGTGCTTACTATGTGCAAAGCACTGTTCTAAGTGCTGGGGAGGTTACAAGGTGATCAGGTTGTCCCACGGGGGGCTCACAGTCTTCATCCCCATTTTACAGATGAGGGAACTGAGGCCCAGAGAAGTGAAGTGACTTGCCCAAAGTCACACAGCTGACAAGTGGCGGAGCCGGGATTTGAATCCATGACCTCTGACTCCAAAGCCCGGGCTCTTTCCACTGAGCCACTCTGCTTCTGTCTTTTCTATTGAAGCCATGCGGCATCATGGATAGAGCGCGGCCCTAAAGTCAGAAGATCACGGGCTCTAATCCCAGTTCTGCCCCATGTCTGCTGTGTGACCTTGGGCAAGTCACTTCACTTCTCTGGGCCTCTGTTACCTCATCTGTAAAATGGCAATTGAGACTGTGAACCCCGCATGAGACAGGGACACTGTGTCCATCATGATTTGCTTGTGTCCACCCTAACGCAGTGTGGCTCAGTGGAAAGAGCCCAAGCTTTGGAGTCAGAGGTCATGGGTTCAAATCCCGGCTCCGCCACTTGTCAGCTGTGTGACTTTGGGCAAGTCACTTCACTTCTCTGGGCCTCAGTGACCTCATCTGTAAAATGGGGATTGAGACTGTGAACCCCGCATGGGACAGGGACTGTGTCCATCATAATAATAATAATGGCATTTGTTAAGTGCTTACTATATGCAAAGCACTGTTCTAAGCGATTTGCTTCTGTCCACCCTGATGATTAGTACAGTGCTTGGCATATAGAAGGTGCCTAACAAGTACTATTATTATTGTTATTATTATTATTATGTAACATCTCATCTCTCCACCTTGTTTCACTCCCTACTATATCACCTATGCACTTTAGTGCGTATCCCTATAATTTTATGCACTCACGCTAACCCCTCAACCCCACAGCCTTTACATATGTATCTTTATACTCTGCTGCATCCCCTATCTGAAATTTATTTTAATGCCTGCATCGCCCCACTACATTGTGGGGTGTCTACCAACTCTGTTGTACGTTCCCATGAGCTTAATACAGTGCTCGGCACACAGTAACTGCTCCTTCAGTGTCAGGGATCGATTAATTTTAATATTTTCCCCAGAGGGCAAACGGCAGATGAGTGAAACGATGATCAGGCGTCAAATCCTCCATCCTGACTTTGGCTCCCGTGAGCTTTTTATAGGCCAAGAAAGAGAAGGAGAAGGAAGTATTGAGGTGGAGTTCCCAACAAGAAGAGCCAAGGAATAACAACAACAACAACAAAAAAAAAAATAATAATATTGGCGTTTGTTAAGCACTTACTATGTGCAAAGCACTGTTCTAAGCGCTGGGGGGGATATAAGGTGACCAGGTTGTCCCACATGGGGCTCACAGCCTTAATCCCCATTTTACAGATGGGGTAACTGAGGCTCAGAGAAGCTAAGTGACTTGCCCAAGGTCACACAGCAGACATGTGGCAGAGCTGGGATTTGAACCCATGACCTCTGACTCCAAAGCCCGGGCTCTTTCCACTGAGCCACGCTGCTCAAAAAGAGTCAGTCAGTTGGTCAGTCAATAATTGCATTTATTGAGCATATATTCATTCACTCATTCATTCAATCGTATTTATTGAGCTCTTACTGTGTGCAGAGCACTGTACTAAGCGCTTGGGAAGTACAAGTTGGCAACATATAGAGACGGTCCCTACCCATGTGCAGAGGACTTGAGGAAGTACAATATAGCAATAGGAGAGACATAATCCCTTCCCACCATGAACTTTACATATAGAGGGGGAGACTGACATTAATATAAATAAATGAAATTACAGATATATACATAAGTGCTGAGGGCTGGGCTGGGCAATGAATAAAGGGAGCAAGTCAAGATAATAATAATGATGGCATTTATTAAGCGCTTACTATGTGCAAAGTACTGTTCTAGGCACTGGGGAGGTTACAAGGTGATCGGATTGTCCCACGGGGGCTCACAGTCTTCATCCCCATTTGACAGACAAGGGAATTGAAGCCTAGAGAAGTGAAGTGACTTTCCCAAAGTCACACAGGTGACAAGTGGCAGAGCTGGGATTTGAACCCATGACCTCTGACTCCAAAGCCCGGGCTCTTTCCACTGAGCCATGCTGCTTCTCCTGGCACAGAAGATGTTGCCGAAGGGAGTGGGAGAAGAGGAAAGGAGGCTTAGTCAGGGAAGACCTCTTGGAGAAGACTTGCCTTCAGTAGGGCTTTAAAGTGAGGGGAGGGAGGAGAGGAAGAGTCATTGTCTGTGGGATAGAAGGAGGGAGGATGTTCCAGGCCAGAGGTAGGATGTGGGTAAGAGGTTGGTGGTGAGAAAAGAAAGAAGAGATATAGGTACAGTGAGAAGATTGGCATCAGTGGATTGGAAAGTCTGGGCTGGGTCATAGTAGGGGTGTAGCGAGGTGAGATAATAATAATAATAAATAATAATGGCATTTGTTCAGCGCTTACTATGTGCAAAGCATTGTTCTAAGCACTGGGGAGGATACAAGGCAATCAGGTTGTCCCATGTGGGGCTCACAGTCTTCATCCCCATTTTACAGATGAGGGAACTGAGGCCCAGAGAAATGAAGTGACTTGCCCAAAGTCACACAGCTAAGGGGCGGAGCCGGGATTCGAACCCATGACCTCGACCCCCGGCCCACGTCATCCCCCGGGCCTGGAATGCCCTCCCTCCCAACGCCCTCCCTCCCAACATCTGCCAAGCTAGCTCTCTTCCTCCCTTCAAGACCCTGCTGAGAGCTCACCTCCTCCAGGAGGCCTTCCCAGACTGAGCCCCTTCCTTCCTCTCCCCCTCCTCTCCCTCTCCATCCCCCCATCTTACCTCCTTCCCTTCCCCACAGCACCTGTATATATGTATATATGTTTGTACATATTTATTACTCTATTTATTTATTTATTTTACTTGTACATATCTATCCTATTTATTTTGTTTTGTTGGTATGTTTAGTTTTGTTCTCTGTCTCCCCCTTTTAGACTGTGAGCCCACTGTTGGGTAGGGACTGTCTCTGTATGTTGCCATTTTGTACTTCCCAAACGCTTAGTACAGTGCTCTGCACATAGTAAGCGCTCAATAGATACGATTGATGATGATGATGATGATGATGTTGATGACCTCTGACGCCCAAACGCGGGCTCTTTCCATTGAACCACGCTGCTTCTCTAAGGTAAGAAGTCAGAGGGAGGCAGTGTGGTCCACTTAAAATAACACGGGACTGGGGTTCTGGAGTTCTAGTTCTTGCCCTGCCACTTGCTGACTGGTTTTTTTTTTTCTGTTTGTCTGTTTTTTTAATGATAAATCTACTAAGCCCCGGAATAGATACCAAGCTAATCAAGTTGGACACAGTCCATGTCCCACATAGGGCTCGCAGTCTTAATCCCTCAGAGGGAGACAGTGTGGTCCAGTCAAAATAACTCGAGCTGGGATTCAAGAGTTCTAGTTCTTGCTTTGCCATTTACTTACTGGGTCTTAAAAAAATATTCGTTAATCGCCTACTATATGCCAGGCAATGTACTAAGCACTGGAGTATATACAAGATAATCAGGTTGGACACAGTCCACGTCCCACATGGAGTTCACAGTCTTAATCCCCATTTTAAAGATGAGGTTAACTAAGGCACAAAGAAAGTGAGTGACTCGTCCAAGGTCACAGATCACCAGTGTTGGAGACGGGACCTGTATATATGTATATATGTTTGTACATATTTATTACTCTATTTATTTATTTATTTATTTTACTTGTACATATCTATTCTATTTATTTTATTTTGTTAGTATGTTTGGTTTTGTTCTCTGTCTCCCCCTTTTAGACTGTGAGCCCACTGTTGGGTAGGGACTGTCTCTAGATGTTGCCAATTTGTACTTCCCAAGCACTTGGTACAGTGCTCTGCACACAGTAAGCGCTCAAGAAATATGATTGATGACGATGATTGATGATTAGAAACTGGGTCCTTCTGATACCTAAGCCTACACTGAATCCACTAGGCCTCGCTGTTTACTTTGTGACTTTAGACAAGCTACTGACCCTCAGTTTTCTCATCTCTAAAAGGGGAATAAAATACCAGTTCTTCATTCATTCATTCATTCATTCATTCAATCATATTTATTGAGCGCTTACTGTGTGCAGAGCACTGGACTCAGCACTTGGGAAGTACTTTCAGAAATGAAAGAAAAGGGAAAGCTCGAAGAAGAAAAAAAAGATGAAGAAAAAGAAGATCCCAAAGGAATTCCTGAATTTGGGCTGACTATTTTTAAGAATGTTGATTTGCTCAGTGATGTGGTCCAGGTAAGAGAGCTAATGTCCGACGTAACAAAATATGAGATGGTACATTAATCTTAGTGATCCACACTAATGCAGAGGTCCTGATATGGAGGATGCTCTGCCTAAAGAGGGTCCCAGCTCCGCCAATTATCAGCTGTGTGACTCTGGACAAGTCACTTAACTTCTCTGTGCCTCAGTTCCCTCATCTGTAAAATGGGGATGAAGACTGTGAGCCCCACGTGGGACAACCTGGTCACCTTGTATCCCCCCAGTGCTTAGAACAGTGTTTTGCACATAGTAAGCACTTAACAAATACCATCATCATTAGTATTGTTATTCATTCAATCGTATTTATTGAGCACTTACTGTGTGCAGAGCAATGTACTCAGCACTTGGGAAGTACTTTCAGAAATGCAAGAAAAGGCGAAGTTCGAAGAAGAAAAAAAAAGGATGAAGAAAAAGAAGATCCCAAAGGAATTCCTGAATTTTGGCTGACTATTTTTAAGAATGTTGATTTGCTCAGCAATATAGTCCAGGTAAGAGAGCTAATGTCCAACGTAACAAATATGAGATGGTATATTAATCTTAGTGATCCACACTAATGCAGAGGTCCTGATATGGAGGATGATCTGCCTAAAGAGGGTCCCAGCTCCGCCAATTGTCAGCTATGTGACTTTGGGCAAGTCACTTCACTTCTCTGTGCCTCAGTTCCCTCATCTGTAAAATGGGGATGAAGACTGTGAGCCCCACATGGGACAACCTGATCACCTTGTATCCCCCCCAGCGCTTAGAACGGTGCTTTGCACATAGTAAGCGCTTAACAAATGCCATCATTATTATTATTATTACAAGTCGGCAACATATAGAGATGGTCCCTACTTGCTTTAGACTTTAGACTCCTCAACAACAACTCTCTCCTCGACCCCCTCCAGTCTGGCTTCCGTCCCCTTCATTCCACGGAAACTGCGCTCTCAAAGGTCACCAATGACCTCCTGCTTGCCAAATCCAACGGCTCATACTCTGTCCTAATCCTCCTCGACCTCTCAGCTGCCTTTGACACTGTGGACCACCCCCTTCTCCTCAACACGTTATCTGACCTTGGCTTCACAGACTCTGTCCTCTCCTGGTTCTCCTCTTATCTCTCCGGTCGTTCTTTCTCAGTCTCTTTTGCAGGCTCCTCCTCCCCCTCCCATCCTCTTACTGTGGGAGTTCCCCAAGGTTCAGTGCTTGGTCCCCTTCTGTTCTCAATCTACACTCACTCCCTTGGTGACCTCATTCGCTCCCACGGCTTCAACTATCACCTCTACGCTGATGACACCCAGATCTACATCTCTGCCCCTGCTCTCTCCCCCCTCCCTCCAGGCTCGCATCTCCTCCTGCCTTCAGGACATCTCCATCTGGATGTCCGCCCGCCACCTAAAGCTCAACATGTCGAAGACTGAGCTCCTTGTCTTCCCTCCCAAACCTTGTCCTCTCCCTGACTTTCCCATCTCTGTTGACGGCACTACCATCCTTCCCGTCTCACAAGCCCGCAACCTTGGTGTCATCCTCGACTCCGCTCTCTCATTCACCCCTCACATCCAAGCCGTCACCAAAACCTGCCGGTCTCAGCTCCGCAACATTGCCAAGATCCGCCCTTTCCTCTCCATCCAAACCGCTACCCTGCTAATTCAAGCTCTCATCCTATCCCGTCTGGACTACTGCACTAGCCTTCTCTCTGATCTCCCATCCTCGTGTCTCTCTCCACTTCAATCCATACTTCATGCTGCTGCCCGGATTATCTTTGTCCAGAAACGCTCTGGACATATCACTCCCCTCCTCAAAAACCTCCAATGGCTACCGATCAATCTGCGCATCAGGCAGAAACTCCTCACCCTGGGCTTCAAGGCTCTCCATCACCTCGCCCCCTCCTACCTCACCTCCCTTCTCTCCTTCTACTGCCCAGCCCGCACCCTCCGCTCCTCCACCACTAATCTCCTCACTGTACCTCGCTCTCGCCTGTCCCGCCATCGACCCCCGGCCCACGTCATCCCCCGGGCCTGGAATGCCCTCCCTCTGCCCATCCGCCAAGCTAGCTCTCTTCCTCCCTTCAAGGCCCTCCTGAGAGCTCACCTCCTCCAGGAGGCCTTCCCAGATTGAGCCCCTTCTTTCCTCTCCCCCTCGTCCCCCTCTCCATCCCCCCGCCTTACCGCCTTCCCCCTCCCCACAGCACCTGTATATATGTATATATGGTTGTACATATTTATTACTCTGTTTATTTATTTATTTATTTATTTTACTTGTACATTTCTATCCTACTTATTTTATTTTGTTGGTATGTTTGGTTCTGTTCTCTGTCTCCCCCTTTTAGACTGTGAGCCCACTATCGGGTAGGGACTGTCTCTATGTGATGCCAATTTGTACTTCCCAAGCGCTTAGTACAGTGCTCTGCACATAGTAAGCGCTCAATAAATACGATTGATTGATTGATTGATTGATTGTGAGCCCCGTGTGGGACAGGGGCCATATCTGACCTAGATATCATAGTGTTTAGCAAGGTGCTTTGCATATAGTAAGAATTTAATAATGCTAAGCATCATAATTGTCATCATCATCATCGGAGAGGGCCTTAATGCTCTCAGCATAGCTTCCTGTGGACGACTTTATTCCAGATGCTACTAGCCCATAGAAAAATGAAAGTATTGTTCCTCTCCTGGTTAACAGAGTCCAAAGTCTTCATGTCATCCTACCTTTAGTTCTTCCTCTCATAACAATGATTATAATAATTGTGATATTTCTTAAGCACTTTACTATGTGTCGAGCACTACACTTAGCACTGGGGTAGATACAAGATAATCAGGTCAGACACAGTCCCTGGTCCACAGGGGCCTCGTGTTCTAAGAAAGTAGGAAAAATGGTGTTTAGTCTCCATTTTGCACAAGAAAAATAGGAAGGATGCAAGTTAAGTGTCTCGGTCAAGATCACACAGCAGTCAAAGGGAGGAGCTGGAATTAGAACCTGAGTCCCGTTGTCACTACCGATTGCAGCATTTTCCTGATCTGGGAACGTGTCTGCCAACTCTGACTTGGGAGTCAGAGGTCATGGGTTCGAATCCCGACTCCGCCAATTGTCAGCTGTGTGACTCTGGACAAGTCACTTAACTTCTCTGTGCCTCAGTTACCTCATCTGTAAAATGGGGATTAAGACTGTGAGCCCCAAGTGGGACAACCTGATCACCTTGTATCCCCCCCCAGCTCTTAGAACAGTGCTTTGCACATAGTAAGTGCTTAATAAATGCCATTAAAAAGACCAAAACTCTGTTATGTTATATTGTATTTCCCCAAGCACTTGGTACATTGCTCTGCATAGAGTAAGCACTCAATAAATACTGTTGCTGAAGCTCTACGGAAAACTTCATTTTGGAATTAACAACCATCCTCTCCCAGAGACAGCAGTCCTTTGTAATTGAGATGAAAAAGACACTGAAGAATAGAAACAACTTTTACCACTCCTGTTTCAATTCTAGGGCTGCTTTTGCCAAAAATGAGGAAATATTTCTATTTATTTTATTTGGTTTATATGTTTGGTTGTCTGTCTCCCCCTTCTAGACTGTGAGCCCGCTGCTGGGTAGGGACCGTCTCTAGATGTTGCCAACTTGGACTTCCCAAGCACTTAGTACGGTAAGCGCTCAATAAACACGATTGAATGAATGACTGAAAATCTTCTCTGACACGAGTTCAGTATTTTCTCAGGCCAAACTGCTGGTGTTTTCTCTATTTCATCAGGCCAAACTGCTGCTGTTTTCTCTTTAGGAACCACGGAATTTCAGTGGTGAGTGAAACGATTTTTCTCCCTCCCGCAGAAAGCCAAATGAGCACCACCGTTTCTTTTCAGGCTGGGCTCACTGGCCTTTCCCCAGGTGACCCAGGTGTGGATTCTTTTGAACCAAAAAGCCACCTGAGCTCGACTAACCACCAGCCTGGAAGGGGTTTCCATTACCCACTTCTGTAAACTATAACGCATCAGTAGGGGAATCTGGTGGACCTCACCCTGCTTATAAACTGGTAATTGGTTCCACTAAAAAGATACAGTTACGTATAAAGAATCAATAGTCTCAGTCAATGACTAAAGTAGGGTAACTGCCAATGTGTGCCCACGGATTAATGCCAAACATGAAGCAATTTATGGGCACCTTTGATTATAATCGGTCGGGGTCTTTAACATACAGAACACTGTCTGGGCAAGGTATGCAGTGGCTTCCTAATGAGATAAAGTCAAGGAGTGTGTAAAGAAGCAACGTGGCCTAGCAAATACAGCACAGGCCCGGGACTCAGAAGGACCTGGCTTCTAATTGAAGCAGCGTGGCTCAGTGGAAAGAGCCCGGGCTTTGGAGTCGGAGGTCATGGGTTCAAATCCCAACTCTGCCAATTGTCAGCTGTGTGACTTTGGGCAAGTCACTTTACTTCTCTGGGCCTCAGTTGCTCATCTGTAAAATGGGGATTAAGACTGTGAGCCCCCCGTGGGGCAACCTGATCACCTTGTAACCTCCCCAGCGCTTAGAACAGTGCTTTGCACATGGTAAGCGCTTAATAAATGCCATCATCATCATGTTTGTATCCCCCCAATGCTTAGAATAGGGCTTTGCACTCCTTGTCTTCCCTCCCAAACCCTGCCCTCTCCCTGACGCTCCCATTACTGTTGACAGCACTACCATCCTTCCCGTCTCACAAGCCCACAACCTTGGTGTCACCCTCGACTCCGCTCTCTCGTTCACCCCTCACATCCAAGCCGTCACCAAAACCTGCCGGTCTCAGCTCCACAACATTGCCAAGATCCGCCCTTTCCTCTCCATCCAAACCACTACCCTGCTCGTTCAAGCTCTCATCCTATCCTGTCTAGATTACTGCATCAGCCTCCTCTCCGATCTCCCATCCTTGTGTCTCTCCCCACTTCAATCCATACTTCATGCTGCTACACGGATTATCTTTGTCCAGAAATGCTCTGGGCATGTTACTCCCTTCCTCAAAAATCTCCAGTGGCTACCAATCAACCTATGCATCAGGCAGAAACTCCTCACCCTGGGCTTCCAGGCTGTCCATCCCCTCGCCCCCTCCTACCTCACCTCCCTTCTCTCCTTCTACAGCCCAGCGCGCACCCTCCGCTCCTCTGCCGCTAATCTCCTCACCGTGCCTCGTTCTCACCTGTCCCACCATCGACCCCCGGCCCACGTCATCCCCCAGGCCTGGAATGCCCTCCCTCTGTCCATCCGCCAAGCTAGCTCTCTTCCTCCCTTCAAGGCCATACTGAGAGTTCACCTCCTCCAGGAGACCTTCCCAGACTAAGCCCCCTCTTTCCTCTCCCCCTCCTCCCCCTCTCCATTCCCCCTGCCTTACCTCCTTCCCTTCCCCACAGCACCTGTATATATGTATATATGTTTGTACGTATTTATTACTCTATTTATCTTACTTGTACATATCTATTCTATTTATTTTATTCTGTTAATATGTTTGGTTTTGTTCTCTGTCTCCCCCTTCTAGACTGTGAGCCCCCTGTTGGGTAGGGACCATCTCTATATGTTGCCAACTTGTACTTCCCAATTGCTTAGTACAGTGCTCTGCACACAGTAAGTGCTCAATAAATATGATTGATGATGAATAAATACGATTGACTGATTGATAGTAAGTGCTTAACAAATGCCATTATTATTATTATAATTATTACCATAATTATTATTATTGCAGTAAATGCTCAGTAAATATGATTGTCTGACTGATGGGGACCAGGTGTCAGGAGTCTTGCATCTTGGAATAAGGACAGTCCAAGCCCAAGGTCACTAGCCTCAACACTGGCTTGGATTCACCAGTATCGAGGCAGGTGCCAGTCTCCGGGCAGCAGACCACTCTCTCAAATTTAGGAGGCCAATGCATCAGAAACCACAACAGCTTCACCACCCCGCTGCCTTCTGGACTGGGATGGTGCTGGAAATCAGCCTGTGAGCAAGTTTCAGCTGCATGGTACACAGGGAAAAACAGCACCCCAGATTCGGAGTCAAAGGCCATGTCCTACGACAGTAAAAGCACTTTACAGTATCTCTGTCAAAAATGCCTCGGCTGGTGGCAAAGTGGCCTTGTAAAATATTTATAGGGAAGAACTTCTGCCGGACAAAATAAGGCTACTGAACTCAATAATTTTGGCATTTGGTAAGTGTTTACTATGTGCCAAGCACTGATCTAAGCACTGGAGGAGATACAAGGTTGTCCCAGGTGGGGCTCACAGTATTAATGCCCATTTTCCAGATGAGGTGACTGAGGCCCAGAGAAGTTAAGTGACTTGCCCAAAGTCACACAGCTTACAAGTGGCGGAGCCGGGATTGGAACCCATGACCTCTGATTCCCAAGCCCGGGCTCTTTCCACTGAGCCACGCTGCTTCTCAAATTTGCACTGCTACCGCTTTGTCATTATTCAATCATCGTCAAACACTTCCGAACGTGTCTGACCTCTGTCGAGGCTCCTTTTCCCAGGGCCAAAGTGGAGGGGACTGGCTTCTCTATTGGCTGCTGGGGTCCGAATCTAAACCGGGGAGGGGGAAAGGGAGGGAAGTTGTTTTCCCTGTGATCTGCTCTTTCACGTAGTGCGATGTGTGTGCATGTGTGTGATGTGTGTTTACGCGCGACATCCTTCAGTAGATTCATTTCCCGTTGCCAAGTGCTTCCACAAACTGCAAGAGACCGCTTCCACTGGCCAGAGCAGCCCCTGGGAGACTTACGGGTGAAACTTCTGGAAGCCATCTGGACAGGGATTATCTTGTTCCGTCTTGCCAGCTGTTCAGAGAGTTTTAATTAAGCTCGGTGGTATTCTTCGTCCCTTGCTCTTAACAAAGAACTTCACTTTAATAACTCACGTATGAACGGTTAGATATCTAATTTGAAGCCTTCAACCCTCTTCCTGTTGCACAGATAGGCCGAAAAGGTGAAGGCGTCAGTGCTTATCAGGTAATAATAATAATCAATCAATCAATCGTATTTATTGAGCGCTTACTGTGTGCAGAGCACTGCACTAAGCACTTGGGAAGTATAAGTTGGCAACATATGGAGACGGTCCCTACCCAACAGTGGGAATGGCATTTGTTAAGCGCTTACTATGTGCCAAGCACTGTTCTGAACTCTGGGGGGATGCAAGGTGATCAGGTTGTCCGCTGTGGGGCTCACAGTCTTAATCCCCATTTTACAGATGAGGGAACTGAGGCCCAGAGAAGTGAAGTGACTTGCCGAAAGTCACACAGCAGACAAGTGACCGAGCCGGGATTAGAACCCATGACCTCTGACTCCCAAACCCACACTCTTTCCACACTGCTTCTCTAAGTACTGGGAGGTTTGCCTGGCAACATCGGCGGTCTGGGAGAAGGGAGACCTGAGTTCCAATCCCAGTTCGGCATCTGAGGTTTGGCTTTAAGCAAGTTCTTTAACTTCCCTTTGCAGCTGTCCTCCATGGGAAAAATATGAAAATAAATATCAGCATTAGGAAACAGGTTGGGAAGCAAAGAAACGTCCATTCTGCCAAGCTTTATGTTGCATGGTAGGAGGAATAGCAGTAGTGGAGGAGGAGGAGGAGAAATAGTAGCAGTAATAGCAGCGTGGCTCAGTGGAAAGAGCCTGGGCTTTGGAGTCAGAGGTCATGGGTTCAAATCCTGGCTCCACCAATTGTCAGCTGTGTGACTTTGAGCAAGTCACTTAATAATAATAATAATAATGATGGCATTTAACTTAACTTCTCTGTGGCTCAGTGACCTCATCTGTAAAATGGGGATTAAGACTGTGAGCCCGCAGTGAGACAGCCTGATCACCTTGTAACCTCCCCAGCAGTTAGAACAGTGCTTTGCACATAGTAAGCACTTAATAAATGCCATCATTATTATTATTAGTAGTAGTAGTAGAAGTAATAAGAACAGTGCCCAGCGCTTAGAACAGTGCTGTGCACATAGTGAGTGCTTAATAAATGCCATTATAAAAAAAGTAATAGCATGAATTACTGTGTGCAGAGCAGCAGAGAAGCAGCGTGGCTTAATGGAAAGATCCCGGGCTTGGGAGTCAGAGGTTGTGGGTTCTAATCCATCTCCGCCACTTAGCTGTGTGACTCTGGGCAAGCCACTTAACTTCTCTGGGCCTCAGTTAACTCATCTGTAAAATGGGGATCAAGACTGTGAGCCCCACATGGGACAATCTAATTACCTTGCGTCTACCCCAGACTTAGAACAGTCCTTGGCACATAATAAGAGCTTAACAAATACCATCATCACTTTATGAAGCTTTGGGAGAAATACACAAGTGGGAATTAGCTATGACCTTTGGTCCATAAGAATAGGGAAAAAGCATGACCAAGTGGAAAGAGCACAGGCCTGGGAGTTGGGGGACCTGGGTTCTAATCCCCGCTCTTCCACATACCTGCTGCGTGACCGTGGGTGAGTCACTTAACTCCCCCCTCATCTGAAAAATAGGGATTCACTACCCGTTCTTCCTCCTACTTAGACTGTGAACCCTGTATGGGATCTGATTATCCGAGTACCCCATCCATCTCTCTCAGCGCCTCACACCCCACCTCGCCTCCCTCTCCTCTCTACCCAATCTCGATGACCAGATTACTGCTCTCAACTCCACCCTCTCTACTCAGCTCAACTCACTCACTCCCCTTTCCCTTCGCCGCTCTCGCACCACTAACCCACAGCCTTGGATCACCGCCACTGTCCTCCTCCTTCTCTCTTCTGCTCGAGCTGCTAAATGCTGCTGGCGAAAGTCTAAACACCATGCCAACCTCGTTCACTTCAAGCTTATCCTTTCCTGCCTCAACTCTGCCCTCTCCTCTGCCAGGTAAAACTATTTTTATTTCCTTGTTGACACCCATGCCCATCACCCCAGTCAGCTGTTCCAGGCATTTAACTCCCTTCTCAGGCCTCCGTTCCTCCCCGTCCTCCATCCCTCACTCCCAACGATCTGGCCTCCTACTTCATTAGTAAAATTAACACCATCAGGTCTGAGCTCCCCAAAGTCACCCCTCCCTCTTCTCCATCTCCCCACCCCCCGGCTCTCAACCGTCTCCACTACTTTCCCATCCTTCCCAGCAGTATCTTCAGATGAGATCCTCTCCCTCCTCTCAAGTGCCACCCCATCTACCTGTGCTTTGGACCCCTTTCCCTCTCATCTTATGAAAACTCTCGCCCCTTCCCTCCTCCCCTCCTTAACTTCCATCTTCAACCGCTCACTCTCCACTGGTTCCTTCCCCTCTGCCTTCAAACATGCCCACGTCTCCCCCATCCTAAAAAAACCCTCTTTTGACCCCACCTCACCTTCTAGTAATTGCCCTATCTCCCTCTTACCCTCCCTTTTCAAACTCCTAGAATGAGTCATCTATAATCGCTGCCTCAAATTCCTCAACTCCAACTCTCTCCTAGGTCCTCTCCAATCTGGCTTCTGTCCCCTCCACTCCACCAAAACTGCCCTCTCAAAGGTCACCAATGACCTCCATCTTGCCAAATCCAATGGCTCCTACTCTATCCTAATCCCCCTCGACCTTTCAGCTGCCTTCGACACTGTGGATGACCCTCTTCTCCTTGACACGCTATCCAACCTTGGCTTCACAGACTCCATCCTAACCTGGTTCTCCTCTTATCTCTCTGGCCATTCATTCTCAGTCTTCTTCAAGGGCTCCTCCTCCCCCTCCCATCCCCTTATTGTAGAGGTTCCTCAAGGGTCAGTTCTCGGTCCCCTTCTGTTCTCCATCAATACTCACTCTCTTGGTGAACTCATTCACTCCCACGGCTTCAACTATCATCTCTATGCAGATGACACCCAAATCTACATCTCTGCCCCTGTTCTCTATCCCTCCCTCCAAGCTCGTATCTCCTCCTGCCTTCAGGACATCTCCACCTAGATGTCTGCCTGCCATCTAAAACTCAACATGTCCAAGAGTGAGCTCCTTATCTTCCCTCCCAAACCCTGTTCTCTCCATGACTTTGCCATCACTGTAGATGGCACTGCCATCCTTCCCGTCTCACAAGCCTGCAACCTTGGTGTTATCCTCGACTCCGCTCTCTCATTCACCCCACACATCCAATCTGTCACTAGAACCAGCCGGTCTCACCTCCACAGCATCACCAAGATCCACCCTTTCCCCTCCATTCAAACTGCTACCCTGCTGGTTCAGTCTCTCATCCTATCCCGACTGGATTACTGCATCGGCCTCCTTTCTGATCTCCCATCCTCCTGTCTCTCCTCGCTTCAGTCTATACTTCACTCTGCTGCCCGGATTATCTTTGTACAGAAACACTCTTGGCATGTCACTCCCCTCCTCAAAAATCTCCAGTGGTTGCCTATCAACCTTCGAATCAAGCAAAAACTACTGACTCTCACCATCACCTCGCCCCCTCCTACCTCACCTCCCTTCTCTCCTTCTCCAGCCCAGCCCGCACCCTCTGCTCCTCTGCCGCTAACCCCCTCACTGGGCCTTGTTCTCTCCTGTCCCACCGTCGATCCCTGGCCCACTTCCTACCTCTGACCTGGAATGCCCTCCCTCCACATATCCGCTAAACTAGCTCTCTTCCTCCCTTCAAAGCTTTACTGAGAGCTCACCTCCTCAGGAGGCCTTCCCAGACTAAGCTCCCAACTTTTTCCTCTCCTCCTCCTCCTCCCCTCCCCATCACCCCCCCACCCTACCCTCCCTTCCCTCCCCACAGCACTTGTGTATATTTGTACAAATTTATTACTCTATTTTATTTGTACATATTTATAACTCTATTTTATTAATGATGTGTATATAGCTATAATTCTATTTATTCTGTTGATGCTGACAACTGTCTACTTGTTTTGTCTTGTTGTCCATCTCCCCCTTCTAGACTGGGTAAGGGTAAGGGACTGTTTCTATATGTTGCCGATTTGTACTTCCCAAGCACTTAGTACAGTGCTCTGCACACAGTGAGTGCTTAATAAATACGATTGAATGAATGAATGAATTATCTTGTATCTACCTCAGAGCTTAGTACAGTGTTTGGCATATAATAAGTGCTAAACATACCACAGTTATTATTGTTCTTATCATTACTATAAGTGGAGGGGAGGGATCTGGAGGCAGACACATGAGATGGGGTAAAACAATAAATCGTAAATCACTGACATTCATTGAGGGGAGAGTGAAAGGGAAGAGAGCAAAATATGTTCTTCCTTAACTTGCAAGTTCTCAGCTAAGAATGCAAATCAGTCAATTAATCATTGACTGATGCTTACTGTGGGCAGAGCACTGTACTAAGAGTTTGGGAGAGTACCGTGTAACAGAGTTGGTAGAGCAACTAAGAAATCAAAATTACAAGCATACCACTCAGAATGAGGCTTCATTTCCTTGGCTACATTTGCATTAGCCTATATTCAGCCTGTGAAGGAAGTGAG
The DNA here is from genome assembly GCF_015852505.1 of Tachyglossus aculeatus. Classification (NCBI taxonomy): domain Eukaryota; kingdom Metazoa; phylum Chordata; class Mammalia; order Monotremata; family Tachyglossidae; genus Tachyglossus; species Tachyglossus aculeatus. The sequence goes on along the minus strand of NC_052069.1, from coordinate 68,869,590 downwards.
GTTTCCAGCTCTGGAGGAAATCTGGCCTAATTCTAGTTCCAAGAGACATTTACCTTGTTCTCCAACTGGAACGAGAGACGGGGTAACTCCTCTAAATCCTGTCTATGTGGGAGGGCGGTGTGCTTTTCCATCCTAGTGCCAAATGGAGGGATTTTCTGGCTGCGCTTAGGCTGGAGGAAATGGACGGTAAAGGACTCTCGAATGGGTTGAGATCTTTAATAAATCCTGAGGGGTGTTTCTGGGTATGGAAAATGGGCCTCATCCATCACAGGCTGGATCCTTCCAGCAAGACCTGGTGTTCAGATGACTCATCTGGGCAACACGAATGGACTCTTTAAGTGCCGATGCCCTGTGGCAATTTACTAAATGACGAAGCGCTCTCTGTCAAATGCCGTGAAGAAGCAGCTTGGCCTAGTGGAAATTGCACGGGTCTGAGAGTCAAAGGATCTGCGTTCTAATCTCTGTCATTTGCCGGCTGTGCGACCTTGGGCAAGTCATTTGGCTTCTCTGTGCCTCAGTTACCTCATCTGTAAAAATGGGTTTGAATCCTACTTCTTCCAAATTACGCTGCAGGCCTTATATAGGACAGGGGCTTTGTTCAGCCTGATCATCTTGGATCTACCCCAGCATTTATAACAATGCTTCGGTATATGGTAAGCACTTTACAAATATTATTATTATTATTATTCAATCAGTTCCTGGTATTTATTGAGCACTCACTGTGGTAGAGCACTCTCCTGAGCACTTGGGAGAGTACAACAGATTTTGAGCAGACACACTCCTTGGTATTATTATTATTAGCAGTATCATCATTACTGCCCAAACCACTGGGATTAGGTAGTGCCTTTTGAAGCAAAATGTATTCTAGTTCAAGGGCGTAATGAAACTACTCGAGAGGGCTTCCAATTTTAAATATTAAAGAGCAAAATAAAACTGAAAATGAGTTCCTGGGATTTAATTTATATTGCAGGCTCTATAGTGCTTTCTGCACAGATTGTTTTGGAGAATCCAGGAGTCCCCTAGATGGGGGCCACCATCCCATTCTGTTGAGTTAAGTCCTCCGCCTCCTCATAAAAGCATCCTCAGCACGGCCAATGCCAATGTAGTGGCATCTTTCCACTACTTCTCTCCCAAAGGCTGGAGTCCTGTGACCTTGAGGGGTGAATAACTGTTCAGACCGAAACCTGGAATTTTAAATTTGGGATTGGCAAATTAGTGACAGCTTTTCCTGCACGTCTGCCATTCCCTGGGAAATAGACCATACTGATGATTTTCCCATCGGCCTCCAAAAAATGTATAATCCCTTTGGGTCCAAGAATGGTTTGCCTTCTTAGAATTTCAGCGGAAGGTATTTCTTTTAGAAACATTTTATTCTTTCCAGTTTGTTTCCAGTTTGAGTTTCTGTATCTCCTTTGAAAACACTCAGATATTCACAAATGGAATAGAGAAGAAATTGCTACGATTTCTTTACTAGGAGGTTCTTACAGTGAAAGTTCTTTTTCCCATTTTTCTTTCTAAAGGGCAAGAATGGAGCGGTAGACACCAGCTCTATTGTATTTTCCCAAGTAGCACTCCCAAGTCCCAGAAGCAGCTTGGCTTAGTGGAGAAAGCCTGCTCTTGGGAGTCAGAGGTTGTGGGTTCGAATCCCGGCTCCGCCACTTGTCAGTTGTGTGACTTTGCCTCAGTTACCACATCTGTAAAACGGGGATTAAGATTGTGAGCTTTCCACTGAGCCACGCTGCTACATTTCTATCCTATTTATTTTATTTTGTTGGTATGTTTGGTTTTGTTCTCTGTCTCCCCGTTTTAGACTGTGAGCCCACTGTTGGGTAGGGACTGTCTCTATGTGTTGCCAATTTGTACTTCCCAAGCGCTTAGTACAGTGCTCTGCACATAGTAAGCACTCAATAAATACGATTGATTGATTGATTGATTGATTGAGAAAGCTGTTTGAGTGTTTTAACGTCAAGGGTGAGGAGTTTGTTTCATACAGCGATGAAGGAAATATTTAGAGAAACAGTCTGGTTGAGGGGATAGAGCATGAGCCTGAGAGTCAAAAGGACATGGGTTCTAATCCCAGCTCCATCCCTCGTCTTCTGGGTGACCTTGGGCATGTCACTTCTCTTCTCTGTATCTCAGTTACCTCGTCCCTAAAATGGGGATTTAGATTGTGAGCCCCATGTGGGACATGGACTGTCTTCTACCTGATTAGTTTGTATCTATCCCAGTGCTTAGTACAGTGCCTGGCACATAGGAAAAATTTAACAAATACCATTAAAAAAAGAAAATCCCTGGAAGCTTTTGAGGAGTGGGGAGTTGTGTGCAGAGAGCTTTTTAGAACAATGATCTGGGAAGCTAAGGGAAGTGTGGATTGGAGACGAGAGAGCCTGGGAGGTCAGGAGTGAGGCTGATGTAGAAATCAAGCGAGAAAACGGTGTTTGCAATTGGGATGGAGAGAAAGCAGTGGATTATAAAGATGCTGTGAAGGTAGAACTGAAAGAATTTAGTGACCTTAGTGACCTTTAGTGACTGGTTATGAAGGTTGAACAATGCAGATGTTCGCTCGGTGTGGGAGGGGAATGTGTCTTCCAGTTCTGTTATATCGTATTTTCCCAAGCTCTTAGTACAGCTATCTGCACACAGTAATCTCTCAGTAAATATGATTGATTGATTGATTGATGAGTCGAGGAAAATGTCATGGTTATGGGCTTGTGAGACAAGGAGGATGACCGTATTATCTACCATTGAGAATCAGTGTGGCTCAGTGGAAAAAGCCCGGGCTTTGGAGTCAGAGGTCATGGGTTCAAATCCCAGCTCCGCCAGTTGTCAGCTGTGTGACTTTGGGCAAGTCACTTCACTTCTCTGTGCCTCAGTTCCCTCATCTGTAAAATGGGGATGAGGACTGTGAGCCCCCCTTGGGACAACTTGATCACCTTGTAACCTCCCCAGCGCTTAGAACAGTGCTTCACACATAGTAAGAGCTTAACAAATACCATCATCATTATTATTATTATCTACGTTGATGGGAAAGTTCTGGGGTGGAGAGGGTTTGGGTGGGAAGAAAATGAATTCTGTTTTGGTTGCGTTGATTTAAAGATTTCAGCAGGACACCCAGGTAGAGAATATTTTTAAGTCAGGAGGAAATGCGAGGTTGCAGAGAAGAGAGGTGAGGAATGGAGAAGTAGATTAGGGAATTATTCAGAAAGAGATGGTAATTGAAGGTATGGGAGGGAATAATAATAATAATAATAATAACAATAATAATGATTATGTTTCCATTACAGGAATTCAATACCCAAACAAACATTGCTAGGTTTTCTTCTATCATTAATTAAAGACATCATTCTTTACCTTTTTCATGATTATTTCTTATCTTTCTCTAGACTTCATCGCTCTCTCTGTAGGCAACATTATGAGAACAACTATGAATGGACCAATATGACCTCAGAGCATCTTGAAAATTTTGTACCATAAAACAGGACTTATTTATTTTTTATTTATTATGGCATCTATTAAGCACTCACTACATGTCTAGCACTGTTCATTCATTCATTCATTCAATCTAAGCACTGGAGTCCATATGAGTTGATCAGGTTGGACACAGTCTCTGTCCCACATGTGGTTCACAGTTTAACTATGAGCCCGTTGTTGGGTACGAACCGTCTCTATATGTTGCTGACTTGTACTTCCCAAGCGCTTAGTACAGTGCTCTGCACAAAGTAAGCACTCCATAAATACAACTGAATGAATGAATGAACTAGGAGGGAGGACAGGTACTAGATCCCCATTCTACAGTTGAGCAAACTGAGTCACAGAGAAGCTAAGCGACTTGCCCGAGGTCACACAGCAGACAACCGGCAGAGCCGAGATTAGAACCCAGGTGCTCTGACTCCCAAGCCCAAGGGTCTTTCCATTAGACCTTGCGGCGTTCTTTTATTTGGTCTATTAAATATTATTTTAAGTAATTCTCCCTTGGTACTCATTATGTCTCCGGCCCAAAATAACAACCCCTTCATTTTCAGATGTTTTGCACAAACAGATATAGTAAAAAAGCGGAGGAGACGCTGAACTAGGTTAGACTCCCAGTGAGCAGTATTCATACAATAGAGCGCTTAGTTGGTTAGTCAAGTGCATGGACCAGAACTTGTCCAGTTACAGACATTTCCCCAGTTTTCAATGGAATAATCAGAGCCACAGAGCGACTTTTCATTCATTCATTCAATAGTATTTATTGAGCGCTTACTGTGTGCAGAGCACACTTGGGAAGTACAAATTGGCAACATGTAGAGATGGTCCCTACCCAACAACAGGCTCACAGTCTAGAAGGGGGAGACAGACAAGAAAACAAAACATGTGGACAGGTGTCATCAGAACAAATAGAAATAAAGCTAGATGCACATCATTAACAAAATATATAGAATAGTAAATATGTACAAGTAAAATAAATAGAATAATAAATCTGTACAAACATATATACAGGTGCTGGGGGGAGAGGAAGGAGGTAGGGCGGGGGGATGGGGAGGAGGAGAGGAAAAAGGGGGCTCAGTCTGGGAAGGCCTCCTGGAGGAGGTGAGCTCTCAGTAGGGCTTTGAAGGGAGGAAGAGAGCTAGCTTGGTGAATGTGCAGAAGGAGGCCAGGCCAGGGAGAGGATGTGGGCCAGGGGTTGATGGTGGGACAGGTGAGAATGAGGTACAGTGAGGAGGTTAGCAGTGGCAGAGGATGATGATAAGAGCATTTATTAACCGCTTACTATGTGCAAAGCACTGTTCTAAGCGCTGGGGAGAATACAAGGTGATCAGGTTGTCCCATGTCACAGTCCCAGGTTGTCCCATGACACAGTCTTAATCCCCGTTTTACAGATGAGGGAACTGAGGCCCAGAGAAGTTAGGTGACTTGCCCAAATCACACAGCTGACAAGTGGCGGAGCCGGGATTTGAACCCATGACCTCTGACTCCAAAGCCCGGGCTCTTTCCACTGAGCCACGCTGCTTCTCAAGGAGCGGAGGGTGCGGGCTGGGCTGGAGAAGGAGAAATGGGAGGTGAGGTAGGAGGGGGTGAAGTGGGACTGTCTCTATGTGTTGTCGACTTGTACTTCCCAAGCGCTTAGTACAGTGCTCTGCACACAGTAAGCGCTCAATAAATACGATTGATTGATTGATTGATTGATTGGAGAGCCTTGAAGCCGAGAGGGAGGAATTTTTGCTCGATGCATAGGTTGACTGGCAGCCACTGGAGATTTTTGATGGCAGAAGGTCGTACAGGACATCAGCGAAAGTATCAGGGAGATTTCTGGGTTCTGATTCAATTCTCCAGCTATCATACTCCAATTCCTCTTTGGGACTTTGGCCAATGCTGACATTTAGGGATTAACGGCAGTGCAAATGCGACACAGCCCTCAGACCGCCGCCAAGTTTGATTCGTAGGGCCCAAACGCTCAGGAAAATGAAAGCGTCGCAGCGTGAACCATTAGATGCCACCTCATCTATCAGCGACAGCTGTTTGGAGTCGGACAATCACAATACCAGGGTTTTCGGGGCTGGGGGAGACTGTTATCTATAAGATCCTCTGGCAGGTTCTGTGCCTTTTCCGAAGCCCAAGTGCAATTATAAGAATGATCAAATGGAAAGTAAATATTTGTGCAATGGCTGAGAAAAGCCAATTAGTTTTGCAACTGTGAAAAATAATGCAGAGTTCATGACTTTTAATAAGCTGGCTCTCCACACGCTCTGAAAGTGTATCTCTGTCTAAATGTACAGAGAACTTCAATATCATCGGAACAAAAAATGCATCCCGTACTTTGTCGTAAAAGACACACCTTCTGTATCGGATTAGACCAGAAGAGCATCGTGATGAGCTGTGGCTCAGCGGAAAGAGCAAGGGCTTTGGAGTCAGAGGTCATGGGTTCAAATCCCAGCTCTGCCCATTGTCAGCTGTGTGACTTTGGGCAAGTCACTTCTCTGGGCCTCAGTTCCCTCATCTGAAAAATAGGGATTAAAGACTGTGAGTCCCCCGTGGGACAACCTGATCACCTTGTAACCTCCCCAGCATTTAGAACAGTGCTTTGCACATAGTGAGTGCTTAAAAATGCCATTATTATTATTATTATTATTAAGTAATAGCATAGCCAACAGAGCCTGAGTTGTCACTAGCTGCAAAACTGATTTTGCACTGACGGTATTTCAGCTCCTTCCTTTATGTTCTTTTTCCTCATGGACCTGAGAGTATGATTACTGTGTCAGCCCCCTGGTCTTTCCTTGTGTCATTAAAAGGGGGATTTAAATCCCAACCTGGTATTGAAGTGCTGTATTTATTAGAGGATGAAAGTGATATTTTTTCTGGGGCTATATCATCTAATAAAAGGCAAGGGAGCTGATTTTATTGGCTTGTCAACTGCTTGTTCCTTTATTATTTTTTTCTAGGAAAGGGCTTGGAGTACAAAATCATTTTTCGAATGATGCAGAGGACACCCTTATCATTTGCCTTGGGAAGGTGTGTGATGAACCGCTTGCCTTATTCATTCCATTTCAGTTTCTAATTTCACGTTTCAACCCCTTGACTATGCTGTCTCCACCGACTGCCTTCATTTCTATTCTAATAAGAGTAATAATTGTGGTATTTGTTTAGTACTTACTGTAGAAAAGCAGCATCATATAATAGATAGAGCACCGGCCTAAGAGTCATGGGTTCTCGTCCCAGCTCTGTCGCTTGCCTGCTGCGTGGCCTTAGGCAAGTCACTTCACTTCTCTGTGCCTTGGTTTCCTCATCTGTAAAATGGTGATTGAGACTGTGAGCCTCAAATGGGTCAGGGACTGTGTTCAACCCGATTTTCTTGCATCCACCCCAGTGCTTACTACAGTGCCTGACACATTCTATCTTGTCTTATGCCTTCAAGTTGTCTTCGACCCGTAGCGACGCCATGGATTAATAATAATAATAATAATAATAATAATGGCATTTATTAAGCGCTTACTATGTGCAAAGCACTGTTCTAAGTGCTGGGGAGGTTACAAGGTGATCAAGTTGTCCCACGGGGGGCTCACAGTTTTATTCCCCATTTTACAGATGAGGCCACTGAGGCACAGAGAAGTTAAGTGACTGGCCCAAAGTCACATAGCTGACAATTGGCGGAGTCGGGATTTGAACCCATGACCTCTGACTCCAAAGCCCAGGCCCTTTTCCAATGAGCCACGCTGCTTCTCTAATCTCTCCCAGTACACCCCACCTCCATCTGCAATCGTTCTGGTAGCGGATCCAGAGAGTTTTCTTCGTCAAAATTTGGAAGTGGTTTACCGTTGCCTTCTTCCGTGCGGTAAACTAGAGTCTCCGCCTCGACTCTCTCCCAAGCAACTGCTGCCCAGCACAAGTGAGTTTGTAGTATCTCGCCTTCCCCTCGCTCGCCATTGTCCAAGCTGAGAATGAAATGGATAGGCCTCTGCTTGACTCTCCCTTCCGTAGTCGAGACTGATAGAGGAGTCCTGAAAACTCTCCAGGTGCGACCCTGAGAGGGGGGCCTGACACACAGTAAGTACTTAATAAATACCACAATTATTATTATTACTAAGTGCTGGGGCAGATACAAGATAATCACGTCCCACATGGGGCTCCCAGTCCAAGTAGGAGGGAGGACAGGTATTGTCTCTACATTTTGCAAATGAGGGACCTGAAGCACAGAGAAGTAAAGTGACTTGTACCGGGTCACTCAGCAGGAAAGTGGCAGAGCCAGAATTAGAACCCCAGCCCTTTGACTTCTAGCCCCGTGCTCTTTCCTCTAGGAAATACTGCTTCTCTCCTTGTTCCCATAGACAACGGATTTCAGCCTTTTTTATTAAACTGAAACAGCTCTCATTTAGGCATCCACTGATCTCCTTCTGGCCAAATCCAGTGAACTGCTCTTGGTTTTAATTCTTCCTTATTTGAGAACTTGTTTGACAAAAAATCACTCACCCTCCTCAAAATGTTCTGCCTTTGTTCTGAGTGTCAGTGCTCCACTCTCATTCTCCTCCCACCTCTCTGTTGACTCCTATTTCCCTCTCTTTAGCTGCCTCCTAAACTGCGCAGAAGATTGTTACTCTAGATTGTAACCTCACTGTGGGTAGGGAATGTGTCTGTTAATTCCCTTATAGACTGTGAGCCCACTGTTGGGTAGGGACCGTCTCTATATGTTGCCAACTTGGACTTCCCAAGTGCTTAGTACAGTGCTCTGCACACAGTAAGCGCTCAATAAATATGATTGATTGATTGATTGATTGAATTGCTACACTGTTCTCTCCCAAATGCTTAGTATATTGTTCTCTGCACACAGGAAGAGCTCCATACCATCCCCCCTCCGCCTTACCTCCTTTCCCTCCCCACAGCACCTGTATATATGTATATATGTTTGTACATATTTATTACTCTGTTTTATTTGTACATATTTATTCTATTTATTTTATTTTGTTAATATGGTTTTGTTGTCTGTCTCCCCCTTCTAGACTGTGAGCCCACTGTCGGGTAGGGACCATCTCTAGATGTTGCCAACTTGGACTTCCCACGCGCTTAGTCCAGTGCTCTGCACACAGTAAGCGCTCAATCAATACGATTGAATGAATGAATGGATGATTGACTGACTGACAGACTGACTGTTTGTGCGATGTGATTGTGTTTGTGTTTGTGCTTCTAGACTGTGAGCCCACTGTTGGGTAGGGACTGTCTCTATATGTTGCCAACTTGTACTTCCCAAGCACTTAGTACAGTGCTCTGCACACAGTAAGCTCTCAATAAGTATGATTGATTGATGTGATAACCTTGCCCCCGTGTTTCTGCAGAAGCTACCTGTTAGGAACGCTCACCCTGCACCCACTATCTGAAGCTATGCCTGTCCTGCTCCGACTTAGACTGTGAGCCCACTCTTTTAGACTGTGAGCCCACTGTTGGGTAGGGACTGCCTCTATATGTTGCCAACTTGTACTTCCCAAGTGCTTAGTACAGTGCTCTGCACACAGTAAGCGCTCAATAAATACGATTGATTGATTGACTTGTCGGCAAATATCTCTCCATTGTGGAAACGGGACAGGCCTGGAGGCTCACTGGAGAGTTTCAGAGCAGCTGCTGCTGCTCTCAGGCTCCTCTCCGGTCCAATTGATAGAGGACAGGGCTGGGAGTCTCCCAGCAATCACATCTGGAACAGAAAGTGCCTTCATTAGAGCTCCTGTCAAAAACAATCCCCAGGAGAAGGCAGCATCCTCAGTCATCTATATTGGGAAGGCACTGCTTTAAGTTTAAAACAAATTGTTGGAAAAATTGTTCCAGTCACCCAAATAATGGATTTTATCAGCACTTAGCCATGCTTTCTTTCTCTCTCTCTCTCTCTCTCTTTCTCACCCTCTCTTCCTCTCTCTCTCTTTCTCTCTAATACTGCCATTTGGAAAGCACTAGTGGCCATTGAAAAAGTGTGTTCTATAACCCCCATTCACCAGCTCCTTTAATGACAGCCTTCCAGAGAAGTTTGGCACTGTGGCTCTTCCTTTGGATGCCGGGGAATGGAGGCAGTGAGAAGTGAGAGGTTTTATTCAGGATCACACTGGAGAAGGCAGATCAGGGTAATAATAATAATAATAATGATGGTATTTGTTAAGCGCTTACTATGTGCAAAGCACTGTTCTAAGCACTGGGGAGGTTACAAGGTGATCAGGATGTCCCATGGGGGTCTCACAGTTTTAATCCCCATTTTACAGCTGATCAATCAATCAATCAATCAATCAATCATATTTATTGAGTGCTTACCGTATGCAGAACACTGTACTAAGCGCTTGGGAAGTACAAGTTGGCAACATATAGAGACAGTTCCTACCCAACAGTGGGCTTACAGTCTAGAACATCTAGCTGATGTCACTGAGGCCCAGAGAAGTTAAGTGACATGCCCAAAGTCACACAGCTGACAGTTGGCAGAGCTGGGATTTGAACACATAATAATAATAATAATAATAATAATAATAATAATAATAATAGTATTTATTAAGTGCTTACTATGTGCAAAGCACTGTTCTAAGCGATGGGGAGGTTAACAAGGTGATCGGGTTGTCCCACGGGGGGCTCACAGTCTTCATCCCCATTTTACAGATGAGGTCGCTGAGGCCCAGAGAAGTTAAGTGACTTGCCCAAAGTCACACAGCTGATAAGTGGCGGAGCCAGGATTTGAACCCATGACTTCTGATAACTTGTACTTCCCAAGTGCTTAGTACAGTGCTCTGCACACAGTAACTGCTCAATGAATAAGATTGATTGATTGATTGATTGGTTCTGATTCCAAAGCCCCTGCTCTTTCCACTGAGCCACGTAATAATATTAGTAAAATAATAATGATCATATTTGTTAAGTGCTCATTATGTGTCAAGCGCTGGGGTAGATGCAGTCTAATCAGGTTGGATGCAGTCTTACAGTGCAGATAATAGACACAATATCAGGCTGTGACCAGCAGATATTCACTAGATTCTAAGCTCCTTGAAGTCAGAGATCGTGTCTACTTACGCTATTTTATTCTCCCACACATTTAGTATAGTGTGTGTGTATATATGCTTAGAACAGCGCTTAGAACAGTGCTTTGCACATAGTAAGTGCTTAATAAATGCCATTATTATTATTATTATACATTTTATATTATATTATTATTATTACTCTCCCACACACTTAGTATAGTATAGTCATGAATACTACTGATTGATTGATTGGCTACCAATCAATCTGCGCATCAGGCAGAAACTCCTCACCCTGGGCTTCAAGGCTGTCCATCCATCACCTCGCCCCCTCCTACCTCACCTCCCTTCTCTCCTTCTCCAGCCCAGCCCACACCCTCCGCTCCTCTGCCGCTAATCTCCTCACCATGCCTCGTTCTCGCCTGTCCCGCCATCGACCCCCGGGCCTGAAATGCCCTACCTCTGCCCATCTGCCAAGCTAGCTCTCTTCCTCCCTTCAAGGCCCTACTGAGAGCTCACCTCCTCAAGGAGGCCTTCCCAGACTGAGCCCCTTCCTTCCTCACCCCCTCGTCCCCCTCTCCATCCCCACCGTCTTACCTCCTTCCCTTCCCCACAGCACCTGTATATATGTATATATGTTTGTACATATTTGTTACTCTATTTATTTATTTTACTTGTACATATCTGTTCTATTTATTTTATTTTGTTAGTATGTTTGGTTTCGTTCTCTGTCTCCCCCTTTTAGACTGTGAGCCCACTGTTGGGTAGGGACTGTCTCTATATGTTACCAACTTGTACTTCCCAAGTGCTTAGTACAGTGCTCTGCACACAGTAAGCGCTCAATAAATATGATTGATGATGATGATTGGAGCTCAATAAATACTTTTGATTTGCAGGTTGTGGACGATGGGATTTTTTGCAATCGTGTTAGCCAGGTTTTTTAGCCACTCTCACCAGAAGAGGCTAATTTGTTGAGGCATTTGGTGTCTGTAGTTACAAGAAGAATGGGGAGCCAACCTCCTCCTCAAGAGCTGGATTGCCTGTCTACTTGTTTTGTTGCCTACTTGCTTTGTTTTGTTGTCTGTCTCCCCTTTCTAGACTCTGAGCCCATTGTTGGGTAGGGGTTGTCTCTATCTCTTGCCGGATTGTACTTTCCAAGTGCTTAGTACAGTGCTTTGCCCACACTAAGCACTCAATAAATATGACTGAATGAATGAATAAAAAGCAATAACTTGGTTTTTTCAGAGAAATCTCAAATGATGTGTCTGCCTGAATCATGGACTTTCTCCCGAGAGACAGGCTTGTCAGTGATGAGTCGAAGAAGCACAGACATTGAGATAAAATAAGATAAAAGCAGACAAATAAGATAAAATGAAAGCAGCGTGGCTAAGTGGGAAGAGCCCAGGCTTTGGAGTCAGAGGTCATGGGTTCAAATCCTGGCTCCGCCAATTGTCAGCTGTGTGACTTTGGGCAAATCACTTCACTTCTCTGGGCCTCAGTTGCCTCATCTGGAAAATGGGGATTAAGACCGTGAGCCCCCGTGGGACAACCTGATCACCTTGTAACCTCCCCAGTACTTAGAACAGTGCTTTGCGCATAGTAAGCACTTAATAAATGCCATGATTATTATTATAAAAATGAGATTAAATGAGATAGCAAGTTTAAATAGAGATGCAGCACAAATCTGGGAGTCAGAAGGACCTGGGTTCTGATCCTGGCCCCCCTACTTGTCCGCTCTGCATGACCCTGGACAAGTCACTTAACTTCTCTAGCCTTCAGTTACATCATCTGTAAAATAATAATAATAATAATGACATTTATTAAGCACTTACTATGTGCAAAGCACTGTTCTAAGTGCTGGGGTGGTTACAAGGTGATCAGGTTGTCCCATGGGGGGGCTCACAGTCTTCATCCCCATTTTCCAGATGAGGAAACTGAGGCCCGGAGAAGTGAAATGACTTGCCCAAAGTCACACAGCTGACTAGTGGCAGAGTCGGGAGCTCCAAGTGGGACATGGACTGTGTCCAATCTAACTCGTATCTACTTGGGCACTAAGGACAGTGCTTGGGACATAGTAAGTGCTTAAGAAATACCATAAAAAATGAAATAATTAAAAAATCGAATAGCGAAGGCAAGCGATAGATTAGTTCTGCTTTCATCCATCCTGGATCTCCCGGGAGCCCCCACTCATCCATCTCCTCACCCAACTTGGAGGCCTGTAAGGCTCCGACTTCTAGACTGTGAGCCCGCTGTTGGGTAGGGCCCGTCTCTATATGTTGCCAACTTGTACTTCCCAAGCACTTAGTACAGTGCTCTGCACACAACAAGTGCTCAATAAATACAATTGAATGAATATATCGGTACATCAGTGCTGAGGGAGGGCTAAAAATAAATGATAATAATAATAATGATAGTATTTGTTAAGCACTTATTATGTACCAAGCACTGTTTTAAGCACTGGAGTAGATACAAGGTAATTGGGTTGTTCCACGTGGGGCTCACAGTCTTAATCCCCATTTTACAGATGCGGGAACTGAGGCACAGAGAAGTGAAGTGGCTTGCCCACGGTCACACAGCAGACAAGTGGCAAAGCCGGGATCAGAACCCACGTCCTCTGACTCCCAAATCCAGGCTCTTTCCACTAAGCTATGCTTCTTCTCAAATGTAAGTGCTCGAGGTGACTGATGGATTGATGTAATTTGGGTTCGGGGAGTTTACGGGGAAGGCTTTTTGGAAGAGAAAGGGATGGGATTTTAGGAGGGTTTTGAAGTTGGGGAGAGCTGTGGTCCGTTGGATAAAGCAGGAAAGGAAGCTTCAGACGGATGGAACAGCGGTGAGATAGGGATAATTGAAAGGTTGAAGGAGGGAACTAGTCTAGATTGAGCTCTGATCCTAACTTTGACACATAGTAATCATGGCACTGGTTAAATGCTTACAATATGACAAGCACTGTACTAAGTGCGGGGGTAGTTACAAGATAATCAGGTCCCACCTGGGGCACACAGTCTGCACAGGAGGAAGAAGAGGTATTGAATCCCTTCTTTGCAGATGAAGGGAACTGAGGCACAGAGAAGTTACTTGTCACTTTGCTTCTCTGCATCTTCAGTTACCGCACCTGTTAAATGGGGATTAAAAATATGAACTCCATGTGGGTCATGGACTGTGTCCCTCCCTCCCTCCCAACATCCGCCAAGCTAGCTCTCTTCCTCCCTTCAAGGCCCTACTGAGAGCTCACTTCCTCCAGGAGGCCTTCCCAGACTGACCCCCCCCTTCCTCTCCCCTTCATCTCCCTCTCTATCCACCACATCTTACCTCCTTCCCTTCCCCACAGCACCTGTATATATGTATATATGTTTGTACATATTTATTACTCAATTTATTTTACTTGTACATATCTATTCTATTTATTTTATTTTGTTAATATGTTTGGTTTTGTTCTCTGTCTCCCCCTTCTAGACTGTGAGCCCACTGTTGGGTAGGGACCATCTCTATATGTTGCCAACTTGTACTTCCCAAGCGCTTAGTACAGTGCTCTGCACACAGTAAGCACTCAATAAATATGATTGATTGAGGCACAGAGAAGTGAAGTGACTAGCCCAAGGTCACACAGAAGACATGTGTTGGAGCTGGGATTAGGATCCATGTCTTTCTAACTCCCAGGACCATGATCTATCCACTAGGTCACGTTGCTTCTCGATCGGTCCATTGTGTGATTGTGGGCGAGTCACCTGACCTCATGGGGCCTCAGTTTCCTCACCTGCATATTGGGGATTCAGTATCTGTTCTCCCTCCTCCTTAGATTGTGAGCCCCATGTCTTTTTCCCCTACAGACTCAGGAGAAGACAGTGTGAGGCGGGTAACCGCCCTGCTGATTTCTGCTCAGAAAGATTGGCTCAATCCCCAGGGGTGTCTGTGCATTGGAGTTTCAATACCCAAGTCAGCAACCCACAGGGACACAGTTCATCTCCCCAGATGAAGCAGTGATTGGTTCGGTGGGAAAAGCCAAACAAAAACCCTTCTCCCCCCAAGAGAGAAGAAGCCAGTGACCCAAAGGACTCGCCTTTGGAATGAAGCTTATGAGTAGATTACTGTAGGTGGTCGTCGTTTACAGCCCTGGAAACAGACATCTCCCCGCTTAAGTGCGGAACCGTCTCTATCTCTGCTTCACTTTCCAAACCCGACAGCAAGTTTGAAGAAACTCTGATCTTGGCCTCCACGGGGAACTGTCTTGTGGATGACCGAGCCACCAAGATGTATTCCTCAACACTAGACAGGTAACAGATCTCTCTTTGTCTCTCTTTCCCGGCTCTGAATTGGCAATGGACCATTTCATCCAGAGAGTCTAGTACTGCTGAATCTGAAATTTCCTAAATTCTGTGTGAATGGTTGCGGTACATTTGGCGGTGCCTGGCTGAATAACTTGGCTATTCCATAACAGAAATAGACTTGCGGTAGAGTGGGTCATTCGAATCATTCCCAAATACTCCAGGTGGAGATGAAACTCTCTGGAAGTTCAACTTCCAAATATCCACAAGCTCCTCTCAATAGCTAACATATTTAAAGAGTTGATAGGAAATTTAGTCGTAATTACGCCCGATTAATTATGCATTTTCCAAGTTGGGGGAGACTTAGTATGGGGAATCTTTGAATTAAAACTTGTATTTCTGTTTCTGAACTGTGTTTATTAAGCCATTCTTCTAACGCCTACGATTAGCAGTAAGTAACAGGTTCTGCAGGTTGAAGAGACAAGTCAATGGGTTTAGGAAAACATATCATCCATGAAGGATTTTTAAACATTTTCTAAGTGTTTAATGAAGTCATATAGATGAACAGGAGCATGTCACTCGGCGGATACTATTTGTCTGACAACTGGTGAGGTTCTTGGAATCCTATTGGAGATTTTTCTCTCAGAATATTTCTACTGAACTGTTTGGAAATACAGAAGCTATAACTGTCGTCAAAAACTGACGTCTTATTTCTCTTCATGGAAAATATTAGCTATCGACGGTACAATCTTTCGCATAGGCAGGGCTGAGATTTATCACTCTGGTAGAATCTTATTTCCTAGATCCCAGAGTATAATGCAGAATATGATCACGCAATGCAATATATGGAATGAATATTTGTCGACAATGAGGATGACAGGCATCGTATGTTTTAAAATAATATGAGCAATATTTTCTAATAAAAAAAGTATGTTATGAAGTGTGAATGAAACAAGCTGGCAATCCTTAGTTGAAAGGAAATAAATACATCAAAGGCCCATCCCTTCATAAACAGAACAAGGAGTGTTTCGGGAATTGTGTTGGCAACCTTCTTGAGCAGATTAAAAAAAAATGGTATTTATCCATTTTCCGCCTGGGGTAATTGACTTACATTACAGTTTTTTCCTCCTTTCTCCCTCACAATCTGTACAATAGTCATCATTATTAATAATAATGACATTTGTTAAGCCTTACAATGTGCAGAGCACTGTTCTAAGCGCTGGGGGGGATACAAGGTGATCAAGTTGTTCCACGTTAGGCTCACAGTCTTAATCCCCATTTTACAGATGAGATAACTGAGGCTCAGAGAAGTTAAGTGACTTGCCCAAGGTCACACAACAGACATGTGGTGTAGCGGGATTCGAACCTATGACCTCTGACTCCAAAGCCCGTGCTCTTTCCATTCAATCGTATTTATTGAGCGCTTACTGTCTCCTGAGCACTGTACTAAGCACTTGGGAAGTACAAGTTGGCAACATCTAGAGACGGTCCCTACCCAACAATGAGCTCACGGTCTAGAGGAGGGGACAGACGTTAATACAAATAGATAAAACAATAAATTACAGATATATACAGGTAGCTACATGTGTGCTGTGGGGAGTCATTCATTCAATTGTATTTATTGAGCGCTTACTGTGTGCACAGCACTGTACTAAGCGCTTGGGAAGTACAAGTTGGCAACTTATAGAGACGGTCCCTACCCAACAATGGGCTCACAGTCTAGAAGATGGGAGGGAGGATGAATAGAGCACTAGATTATCCACTAGATTACTCATACTGAGCGCTTAATGTGTGCAAAGCACTATACAAAGTGTTTGGGAGAGTACGGTACTACAAAATTGGTAAACACGAGGTCTCTGCCCACGGGTTTACAATCTAGAGGGCCAGGCTGTGAGGTTCAAAGCTCAATCCTGGATCTCCTATTCTCCATCTAACACTCAATCCCTTGGGAAGTTCATCCACTCTCTCATCGCTATCTCATCCTCATTCCCGCTCCTTTGTCTTTCAGACTTCTTTCCTCAATGCAGCCTGCTCATAAGGATACTAAACCTTCAGGAAATGAAGCGGGGAATGATGGATTGGATTTGACACACAAGTGGATGTGATAATAATGCTAACATGGGCTTTGCTGTCAGAGATCATGGGTTCAAATCCCAGCTCCACCACTTGTCAGCTGTGTGACTTCGGGCAAGTCACTTCACTTCTCTGTGCCTCAGTTGCCTCATCTGTAAAATGGGGAATAAGACTGTGAGCCCCACGTGGGACAATCTGATCACCTTGTAACCTCCCCAGCGCTTAGAACAGTGTTTTGCACATAGCAAGCACTTAATAAATGCCATTATTATTATTATTATTAACAATAACAATAATGATAATAGCAATAGTATTTAAGTACTAAGTGCCAAGCACTGTACTAAGCTCTAGGATAATACAAGATAATCGGGTCCCACATAGGGCTTGCAGTCCAAGTAGGAGGGATAGCTGGTATTGAATCCCCATTTTTTGGATGAGGGAACTGAGGCACAGAGAAGTTGTGACTTGCCCAAGATCACACAGCAGACATTCTGTGGAGCCGGCATTGGAACTCAGGTCCTCTGACTTCCAAACCCATGGTCTTTTTTCCCTAGGCCACAGTGTTTCTCCTGCGTGTGCGTGGAGATACATTTTCAGGCTCCGTCTAGCCAACTTGTAAAAATCCAGTGCTTGGTCTGCAGATGTGTCAAGACTCAGAAGGAAAATTTGAGGATCAACCAGGATGTGAGTGACTTTAAGAGGAAAGTCCATCCAGAGGCAAATGGGGAGATGCTGATAAGAAATAGTAGATTAGCAGCGTGGAAAGGAAGGAGCTAAACAGAGATGCAGGACTTGTGTTGGATCTTGCTCGCTCTGCTGTTCATTCATTCAATCGTATTTACTGAGCGCTTACTGTGTGCAGAACACTGTACTAAGCGCTTGGGAAGTACAAGTTGGCAACATATAGAGACGGTCCCTACCCAACGGTGGGCTCACAGTCTAGGGTGTTGGTCCAGGGCTTTGGGAAGCAGGAGACCTGACTTCTAGTCTTGACTGTGCAAGTAGGAGGAAGTCCACTGGAGGCTACACTACCAGAAGTGAAATTTCTTTCCCAAAGAACCCCTTAGGGCGTTCTGAGAAGTGGACAGGCCCAGCAGGAAGCCTGAAAATGAGCAGGGTGGTGAAGAAAGCAGGGACTATCAAGGTTCCGCCTGCTAAAGTAGAGTGTAAATGGTATTACGGTGGCAGTCATTTGTGACTATGTTGGCAATAAAATGGGTCCCACGTGTAAAAAACACTTTGGCACCATGCTGCTCCCCTGCCCCCCTATTAGCTTGTTACACTCTGGGCATGGAGGGATCCCATCTGACAGAGACAAAGGTTGGGGGTGGCACTGCCCAAACCGCCATCACTAGAATCGGTTCCTTCAGACAGGATTTCCCAAGCTCCTGAAATTTCGAGACCGAGGCTTATCCATCACTCTTTGTGGTAGACTCCATCATCATCGTCGTCACCCCCACCTTTTTTTAAGCCTGAAGTCTTAGTGCGTTGTTGTCACACCTCAGTGTAGTCGGCACTGCATATTATGGACACTCACGGCATCTTAAAATCAACAATCGTAATAGTCACAATCAAGAGCGGGACTAATTTCAACAGGAACGAACTGTAATTAATGAATTGTAATTTGTATTTTCATCTGAACATCAAGAATTCCTTGTGATTTTTGGTGCTATGACAGGGTGTACAGTATTGCCAAGAGGCATTATGGATTAATAGAGAAGCGGCGTGGCTCAGTGGAAATAGCCCGGGCTTTGGAGTCAGAGGTCATGGGTTCAAATCCCGGCTCCTCCAATTGTCAGCTGTGTGACTTTGGGCAAGTCACTTAACTTCTCTGTGCCTCAGCTACCTTATCTGTCAAATGGGGATGAAGACTGTGAGCCCCCCGTGGGACAACCTGATCACCTTGTAACCACCCCTGAGCTTAGAACAGCGCTTTGCACATAGTAAGCACTTAATAAATGCCATCATTAATATTATTATTAATGGAAAGAACATGGGCCTGAAAGTCAAAGGATCTGGATTCTAATTCCACCACTTTCACTGGGCTGTTGAGTGACCTTTGGTAAATCACTTAACTTTTCTGTGCCTCAGAAGCGATGTGGTTTTATGGATAGAGCTCAGGCCTGAGAGTCAGATGGGCCTAGGTTCTAGTTCCAGCCCTGCCACACATCCACTTTGTGACCTTGGGGAAGTCACTTCACTTCTCTGTGCCTCAGTTCCTCATCTGTAAAATGGGGATTAAGAGTGTGAGCCCCATGCGGAACAGGGACTGTGTCAAACCTGATTAATTTGTATCTACCCCAGAGCTTAGAACAATGCTTGGCACATAGTAAGCACTTAATAAGTACCAAAATTATTATTTCCTCATCTATAAAATGGGATTCAATGTCTGTTCTCCCTTCTATTTCAACTGTGAGCCCCATGTGAAACAGGGGCTGGGTCTTTTCTTACATGGTTCAGTGGAAAGAGCCCGGGCTTTGGAGTCAGAGGTCATGGGTTCAAATCCCGGCTCCGCCAATTGTCAGCTGTGTGACTTTGGGCAAGTCACTTCACTTCTCTGGTTCTCAGTTACCTCATCTGTAAAATGGGGATTAAGACTGTGAGCCCCCCGTGGGACAACCTGATCACCTTGTACCTCCCCAGTGCTTAGAATAATGCTTTGCACATAGTAAGCACTTAGTAAATGCCATTATTATTATTATTATTATTATTATTAAGTTGCATTCACTCACAAGGCTTAGTACAGTGGTTGGCATAAAGTAACCACTTAACAAATCCCCCAATCGTTATTATAACTCCGATTTGGCCCAACGAGGCCATTTGGTACTGATGCAATGGGGCATCCCCACACTCAGCACGTGAGCACTTTTCACAGGATGGTTGGGATAGCTTGACTCGGCCACCCTTTTTGTTAATTTTGTGAAATTGTTTCCCAGCTGCTGGGCCAGGAGAATAACCCTAACTTAATACAGTTACTAAGTTTTTAATTGCAATCCACTGTTCCGGAATCAGAAGCAGCCTGGCGTAATGGATAGAGCACGAGCTTGAAGGTCAGAAGGCTGTGGAATCTAATCTTGTTTCCTCTGCTTTTCTGCTGTGTGACCTTGAGCAAGTCACCTCACTTCTGTGTGCCTCAGTTACCTCATCTGTAAAATGGAGATTGAGACTGAGCCCCACTCACCTCACTTCTGTGTGCCTCAGTTACCTCATCTGTAAAATGGAGATTGAGATTCTGAGCCCCACGTGGGACAGGCACAGTGTCCAGTACAGTTTGCTTATATCCACCTCAGTGCTTAGTACCGTGTCTGGCACGTAGTAAGTGCTGAACAAATACCATAACTATAAACCAGTTGTATCCTTGATGCCGGAACTGCCAATGTCAAGTTTCACTGATGAAAAATTGGTTACTACAAGACGATCATTATTACAATCATTTAGTTTGCAGAAAAAAATTGTTTTTAAAATGACATTCATGTAGGAATTGTTCATTCTAATTCATTCATTCAGTCAATTGTATATATCCCCCCCTCTGTGTGCAGAGCACTGTATTAAGCGCTTGGGAAGTACAAGTTGGCAACATATAGAGACGGTCCCTACCCAACAACGGGCTCACAGTCTAATCCATTGTTGAGATAAACCTCTTGGCCATACGATGGCTATCCACAGTTACAGCCTTTTCCACTGATGCCGACAAGGTGTTTCTATCATAAGCAGAACGACCCCAGGTGCTGGGATGATGATCGGCTTTTCTTTATCGTACCCTGTACGCAGTATTTCTCTCAATCCTCTCTCGGAGCCACTTAATTCCTTGCCTATTATTAACATCACCTCCTATGTTAATAGGATTAGAGTCAGTAGTTAAAAGAAGTGGAACTGAAGACAATTATTCTAAGTGTTCAGAGACGAGACTTGGTTTAAATATGCCAAAGACAATAGTGTCCTAATTTGGATGGACAAAAGCTGTTTGCTCACTCTCTAAAGAAACTCCACCTGAGGCGTTGGCGGTAGAGGAAGAAACGATGATCTCTGAACTTCATATAACGTTATTTATTGAGAGGTACTGGGGACTTTTTAGATTGCGAACCCTACAAGGGTCAGGGACTGTGTTTAATTCCCATCTGTGTATTTTTTTCCCAGCATTTAGTACAGTTCTCTGCACAAAGGACTTTGTAAATCAAGGGCCCATCCTCCTTGCCCCCTCCTCTGATTTTCTACTACAACCCTAGACTGTGAGCCCGCTATTGGGTAGGAACCGTCTCTGTATGTTACCAACTTGTATTTCCCAAGAGCTTAGTACAGTGCTCTGCACACAGTAAGCGCTCAGTCTCACCTCTGACCCCTCACCCCCTTCACACCTGAGAGACAATCATGCTTCACACCTCCAAAGCCTTGTTAATAATAATAATAATGATGATGATGATGGTATTTGTTAAGTGCTTACTATGTGCCAAGCGCCATTCGAAGTGCTGGGGGAGATACAAGGTGATCAGGTTGTCCCAAGTGGGACTCGCAGTTTTAATCCCCATTTTACAGATGAGGGAACTGAGGCACAGAGAATAATAATAATAATGATAATGATGGTATTTGTTAAGCGCTTATTATGTGCCAAGCACTGTTCGAAGCGCTGGGGGAGATACAAGGTGATCAGGTTGTCCCAAGTGGGACTCGCAGTTTTAATCCCCGTTTTACAGATGAGGGAACTGAGGCACAGAGAATAATAATGATAATGATGGTATTTGTTAAGCGCTTACTATGTGCCAAGCACCATTCGAAGCGCTGGGGGAGATACAAGGTGATCAGGTTGTCCCAAGTGGGACTCACAGTCTTAATCCCCATTTTACAGATGAGGTAACTGAGGCACAGCGAATTTAAGTGACTTGCCCAAGGTCATACAGCTGACAAGTGGTGGAGCTGGGATTAGAACCCATGTCCTCTGACTCCTAAGCCCGGGCTCCTTCCACTAAGTCACACTGCTTCTCAATATTAAAACCACAATGCTAAAACCACACCTCCTCCAAGAGGCCTTCCCCGACTAAGTCCTCATTTCCTCTTCTCCCACCTCCTTCTGCATCGCCTTTTCACTTGGATTTGTACCCTATATTCACCTCTCCCTTAGCCCCACAGCCCTTAGGTCCATATCTGCAATATATTTATTTATATTAATGTCTGCCTCCCCCTCTGGACTGCAAACTCATTATGGGCAGGGAACATGTCTACTAACTCTTTTATATTATACCGTCCCAAGTGCTTAGTAATTAAGAGAAGAGACCCCCTGCCTTATCTCCTTCCCCTCCCCACAGCACCTGTATATATGTTTGTACATATTTATTACTCTATTTTACTTGTACATATTTATTCTATTTATTTTATTTTGTTAATATGTTTCGCTTTGTTGTCTAGACTGTGAGCCCGCTGTTGGGTAGGGACTGTTTCTATATGTTGCCAACTTGTACTTCCCAAGCGCCTAGTACAGTGCTCTGCACACAGTAAGCGCTCAATAAATATGATTGAATGAATGAATGAATGCTCTGCACACAATAAGTCCTCAATGAAGATGACTGATTGATTGGACTAACTGATAAATCTGTAATTTATTTAGTGCCTTCTGCAATTAGTGAGCCCGCTGTTGGGTAGGGACCGTCTCTATATGTTGCCAACTTTTACTTCCCAAGCGCTTAGTCCAGTGCTCTGCCCACAGTAAGCGCTCAATAAATATGATTGAATGAATGAATGACTGAGAGTACAGTTGAATGAGAGATGTCATCCCTGCCCTCAAGGAGCTTAAAACAGTTCACGATATTCCCATTATTCCGCAATATTACCTCCCAATATTCATTGCCTCAGAGGGAGGAAATGTGTCTACCAACTGTGCTCTCCCAAGTGCTTAGTACAGTACTCTGCACAGAGTAAGCACTCAACAAATACAATGGATTGATTGACTGGTTGATTGAATGACTGCTATTACTACTTTCAGGTGCAAAGGCTCATACTGAGTGCTTACTGCTTAGTACAGTACTCTGCACAGAGTAAGCACTCATCAAATACGATTGATTGATTATCCTCCTGCCAATCAGTACAACCACAACTCTATGTTCAAAATCCTAAAATCCCCCTTCCTCCGGCAAGCCTTTCCTGATTACTGAGAGTCTCCTCCTCCAGGAGGCCTTCCCAAACTAAGTCCCCTTTCTCCCTACCTCTTTCCCCTCCCCACAGCACCTGTATATATGTTTGGACAGATTTATTACTCTATTTTACTTGTACATGTTTACTATTCTATTTATTTTGTTACTGATGTGCATCTAGCTTTACTTCTATTTATTCTGATGACTTGACACCTGTCCACATGTTTTGTTTTGTTGTCTGTCTCCCCCTTCTAGACTGTGAGCCCATTGTTGGGTAGGGACTGTCTCTATATGTTGCCAACTTGGACTTCCCAAGTGCTTAGTACAGTGCTCTGCACACAGTAAGCACTCAATAAATATGATTGAATGAATGATTAACTCCCAACACTCTGAGCTATAGCAACACAACATCCACCACTAGCTCTTACATATTTATTTATATCTATCATTGGCACATATATATATAAATATATATATATATAAATATAAATACATATATATATATATACATATATATGTGTGTGCCAATGATGGATATAAATATAGATATCTATCTATATATATAAATTGTACAATCATCTCTTTCTTCTGATTATTCAATTTTGTCTTCATTTTTTCTCTAAGGCCCAGGTGCATTGTGACTAAGAGAATATAGCAGTTTCTGGAAGAAAAGAAAAACTTAGTGGAGGAAAACCCAGAAAGTGACAATTTGACTACCTCTACGGACGATGTTTCTACTTACAGAGCTTAATAATAATAATGATGATGATGGCATTTGTGAAGCGCTTACTATGTGCAAAGCACTGTTCTAAGCGCTGGGGAGAATACAAGGTGATCAGATTGTTCCAGTGGGACTCACAGTCTTAATCCCCATTTCCCAGATGAGGTAACTGAGGCACAGAGAAGTTAAGTGACTTGCCCAAAGTCACACAGCTGACAAGTGTGGATCAGTGGAAAAGAGCCCGGGCTTTGGAGTCAGAGGTCATGGGTTCAAATCCCCACTCCACCAATTGTCAGCTGTGTGACTTTGGGCAAATCACTTAAGTTCTCTGTTCCTCAGTGACCTCATCTGGAAAATGGGGATTAAGACTGTGATCCCTCCGTGGGACAACCTGATCACCTTGTAACCTTCCCAGCACTTAGAACAGTGCTTTGCACATAGTAAGCGCTTAATAAATGCCATTAATTAATTAATGGCGGGGCCAGGATTAGAACCCATGACCTCTGACTCTCAAGTCCGTGCTCTTTCCACTGAGCCACGCTGCTTCCCTATGCTTCCCTTAATAATGACTGCGGTATTTGTTAACTGCTTATTAAGTGTTAAATCCGTACCCAGCCCCAGACTAGACACAATGCGATTAGATTAGACACAGTTCCCGACACACAAGGGGCTCACGGGTATTTAATCCCCATTTTACAGATGAAGGAACTGAGACACAGAGAAGTGAAGTGACTTGTCCAAGGTCACACAGCAGGTAAGTGACGGAGCCGGGATTAGACCCCAGCTCTCCCAACTCCCAGACTCTTGGATCTTTCCAGAAGTCCATGTTGCTTCGCTTCATTTGCCAACTATGAGGGAAGTCCTGAAGATGAGCTTGACTTTATCAACCGACAAAAGCATTATAAATGTCTCTTATTCATTCAATCGTATTTATTGAGCGCTAACTGTGTGCAGAGCACTGTACTAAGCACTTGGGAAGTCCAAGTTGGCAACATATAGAGACGGTCCCTACCCAACAGTGGGCTCACAGTCTAGAAGGGGGAGACAGACAACAAAACGTATTAACAAAATAAAATAAATAGAATAGTAAATATGTACATCTTATTCTTTTCTGACAGTAGTCGTTACTGTCTGTGGGACGTAACTTAGTGCCTGGTCATCTCCTTTCTTTTTATCACTTCCGTACCATGGAACTGCAACAGAAAGGCCTGAATAAGGACAGAATTCCCGCAGAAGAGTCGGATGGCGGGATTTTACGTCGCTTCCAGAGCCACTCCAAGGCCAAGGAGAGCAGGGAGGAGGAGCAAATGCATCCCGACTGGAAGCTGTGCATTGCATCTATAATCTGCTTTTTCTTCGTAATTATTGAGATTGTTGGTGAGCTTCTTTCTCAAGATTTCTCAAGGAGATCATCAAATGCCGTTGCTGATTTCCCTTATCAATGCTTAAAATCCTTTTTGCAGCGTAACTGAGTACAGCACCACTTGAGTTCTTAACTACATTCTGCCATTTTGGGATTTCTTCCCCCCGCCCCCTTTGCCCCTCTGGAAGATGACAGGAAGAGCAGTGTGACCCAGTGGAAAGAGCATGGTCGTGGGAGCTGGATGACCTGGGTTCTAATCCTGCCTCTTCCATGTGCCTGCTGCGAGACCTTGGGCAAGTAACTTCTCTGTGCCTCAGTGACCTCACCTGTGAAACGGGGATTCAGTAGTTGTTTTTCTTCTCCCTACTTAAAACTGTGAGGCTTGTGTGGGACAGGGATTCTGTCTGACCTGATTATTCATTCATTCAATCATATTTATTGAGCGCTTACTGTGTGCAGAGCACTGTACTAATCAATCATTCAATCAATTGTATTTATTGAGCGCTTACTGTGTGCAGAGCACTGTACTAAGCACTTGGGAAGGACAAGTTGGCAACATATAGAGACAGTCCCTACCCAACAGTGGGATTATCTTGCCAACTTGTACTTCCCAAGCGCTTAGTGCAGTGCTCTGCACACTGTAAGTGCTCAATAAATACAATTGAATGAATGAATGAATCTTGTGTGTTCCCCAGCTCTTAGAATGGTGCCTGACACACAGTATGCACTTAACAAATACTGCAATCATCATCAGTCATCATCATCATAGAAAAGCAGCGTAGCTCAGTGGAAAGAGCCCGGGCTTTGGAGTCAGAGGTCATGGGTTCAAATCCCTGCTCCGCCAATTGTAAGCTGTGTGACTTTGGGCAAGTCACTTCACTTCTCTAGACTGTGAGCCCACTGTTGGGTAGGGACTGTCTCTATGTGTTGCCAACTTGTACATCCCAAGTACAGTGCTGTGCACACAGTAAGCACTCAATAAATACGATTGATTGATTGAGTGATTCTCTGGGCCTCAGTTCCCTCATCTGTAAAATGGGGATTAAGACCGTGAGCCCCCCGTGGGACAACCTGATCACCTTGTAACCTCCCCAGTGCTTAGAATAGTGCTTTGTACATAGTAAGTGCTTAATAAATGCCATTATTATTATTATTATTATTATTATTATTAATCATCACCACCATCAGATGGCACAGACCAGTCCCAGAACCTTGATTGGTTGAGTCAGTTCTGGCCCTAGCAGTAAGTTAGACGGGATGGCGAGGCCCGGAAGGGAGCTGACACAGAATTAAGTTTCCTTCCCAACACCCTCTTGGAGGCTTTTGGAAGCGGGAAACGGTAGTTCCGCTTGGCAGGGACTGGGCAGTAGTGGCAACAGCAGTACCACAGACCTCTGCCACCCAGGAGAGATTCTTGGCTTGAAGTGGGAGGAGGTGAGTAGTAAAGTTGGTTTCCCCTCCATACCCCTTGAAGTGCCCCGCAGTCTCCTTGAACAATAGATCAGTATTTATGATTTCTCATTTTCCCTTCATCTCCAGGAGGGTATCGGAGGTGCCCTCACCCGACAAGGAAGAAAGACCGGCCATTCAAAGCCCTACCCAAACCTAGCCTCTCCTAGCTAAATTTAAGCCTCATTCAATAAGATTCATTTAATTGTATTTACTGAGTGTTTACTGTGTGCAGAGCACTGTACTAAGTGCTTGGAAAGTACAGTTCAGCAATAAAGAGAGACCGTCCCTGCCCACACCGGACTTATAGTTTAGAAGGGAGGAGACAGACCTCAAAACAAGTAAAGGGGCATCAATATAAATAAATAGAATTATAGATAGATACACATCAAAGTAAGTAAACAGGCATCAATATAAATAGAATTATAGATAGATACATATCAGAGTAAGCAGGCATCAATATAAATAGAATTATAGAGATATATGCACCAAAACAGGTAAACGGGCATCAATATAAATAAATAGAATTATAGATAGATACACATCAAAGTAAGCAGGCATCAATATAAATAGAATTATAGAGATATATACACCAACACAGGTAAATGGGCATCAATATAAATAGAATTATAGATAGATTCACATCAAAGTAAGGAAGCAGACATCAATATAAATAGAATCATAGAGATATATACACCAAAACAGGTAAACGGACATCAATACAAATAAATAGAATTATAGATAGATACACATCAAAGTAAGCAGGCATCAATATAAATAGAATTATAGAGATATAGACACCAAAACAGGTAAACGGGCATCAATATAAATAGAATTGTAGATAGATGCACATCAAAACAAGTAAACAGGCATCAATATAAATAAATAGAATTATAGAGATATATACACCAGAACAGGTAAACGGGCATCAATATAAATAGAATTGTAGATAGATGCACATCAAAACAAGTTAACAGGCATCAATATAAATAAATAGAATTAGAGAGATATATACACCAAAATAGGTAAACAGGCATCGATATAAACAGAATTATAGGTAGATACACATCAAAACAAATAGGCATCACTATAAATAGAATTATAGATATATACATGTCAAAACAAGTAAGCAGGCATCAATATAAATAAGTAGAATTATAAATGTATACATATATACATATATACACAAGTGCCATGGGGTTTGGGGGAAGGCGGGGAAAGAGCAAAGGGAGGAAGTCAAGGAGATGCGGAGTTGATTCTCTCACACGAGTAATGCCGCCCAACCTGGACAACAGCTATTTTTTATGTTGTTTATTTTAATAGTATTTTGTTAATAATAATAATGATGATGATGGTATTTGTTAAGCGCTTACTATGTACAAAGCACTGTTCTAAGCACTGGGGAGGTTACAAGGTGAACAGATTGTCCCACGGGGGACTCACAGTCTTAATTTCCATTTTACAGATGAGGGAACTGAGGCACAGAGAAGTGAAGTGACTTACCCAAAGTCAAGTGCTTACTATGTGCCAGATACTGTGCTAAAGTGTTGGGGTAGATAGGAGCCAATCAGGTTGGACACAGCCCAAGTCCCACTTGGGGCTCACGATCTTAATCCTCATTTTACAGCTGAGGAAACTGAGGCACAGAGAAGTTGAGTGGCAGCAGACGAAGTGGCGGAGCCAGGATTAGAACCCAGGTTCTTCTGATTCCCAGGCCCGGGCTCTAGTCAATAGCCCTTTCTGTTTCCACCATCTCTTGGGAAGCAGCGTGGCTCAGTGGAAAGAGCCCGGGCTTTTGGAGTCAGAGGCCGTGGGTTCAAATCCCGGCTCCACCACTTGTCAGCTGTGTGACTTTGGGCAAGTCACTTCACTTCTCTGGGCCTCGGTTCCCTCATCTGGAAAATGGGGATGAAGACTGTGAGCCCCTCGTGGGACAACCTGATCACCTTGTATCTACCCCAGTGCTTAGAAAAGTGCTTTGCACATAGTAAGCGCTTAACAAATACCAACATTAATTAATTAATCTCCCCAGGACCCTGCCATTCCATTACATCATGGCTGTCTACCTCTTAGAAAGTAACAGTCCTTTTTGGGGGCAGAACGATAATCATGATAACAATAACAAAAACAATAATAATAATAATGCCTTGTGTTTGCGGGGGCTTTTATTTCATTGAAGTTCTTTCCTATTTTGTCCTTACCATCCCCTTGTGAGTTAGGGAGAGGGAGAGATGTTCACCTCCATTGCATGGAGGGGGAAATGGAGGCTCAGAGAGGTGAAGTGACTTGCTCGAAGTCACGCAGCAGGCCAGTAGCAGAACTGGGACTAAAGCCCATGTTTCTCGACTCCGTTCTTTTTCCACTAGACCGCGGATATAAAGAAAAACCCACCGTACAAGGGAATCCAGTGAACCATTTTTAGCGCGGCTTTAGAGACCGTTAAGGTAATGTCTCAAATTTCCTTCACAAACAAGTAGGGGCTTAGCTTTTCAGTATTTCTGGATAAAAGCGCACAACATAGGTTATTCAGACCTAGCCTCACATGTGTCACATGTGTCTCACATGTGTTGGGGAAGCAGCATGGCTCAGCGGAAAGAGCCCGGGCTTTGGAATCAGAGGTCATCGGTTCAAATCCCGGCTCCACCACTTGTCAGCTGTGTGACTTTGGGCAAGTCACTTCACTTCTCTGGGCCTCAGTTCCCTCATCTGGAAAATGGGGATTAAGACTGTGAGCCCCACCATGGGACAACCTGATCACCTTGCAAACTCCCCAGCGCTTAGAACAGTGCTTTGCACATAGTAAGCACTTAATAAATGCCATTATTATTATTATTATTATTATGTGTCTGGATTTCTGGTTAAAGCGAATTTGATGGTCAGGGCTGGAGCCCAGCTGACATCTCTCCCACTAACCCCAGTCCCTCCCCAAATAGACCCTTTCATCCTTTACAGCTTCCACGCAGCTCAGGACCGACTTTGAGTTGACGTGAAAAATCCCGGAAGGTTTCGTTTCCTGATATCGGATTGAGAGGCAGCGAGGGAATGCGGTCTCTGCTCCTGGCTGCAACTGGGCCCTGCTGCTCAGCAGCAAGCGGTGGTTTCTGGGGCCCGGGAGAACACACTATTAACACGCCTTTTATTATCAGGCTCTAGTGAGGCAGCCACTTTCGAGGGTAATTGGAAGGACAACCGATCTGCTCCGAAATTGTGACTTTTCGGTTAATGAATCATTCTGATTTTCGCCCCGACAGCTAAGTAACAAGCCTGAAGACTACTTTGTTTCAGACCATTAAGCGCTGACTAACCGGTTATTAACTGCGGCTACGGAAGGCAGTCTATGGAGATTTTCACAATTACGAGCCGTATATAATGTTTTTTAATCATTAGGCCAGACAGGGTGAGCTTGCTGATGGTGGCGTTGAGTGACTGACGATCTCGTTAGCTTCGTAGCATACAAAGCAATAAACAGCTGCTGTGAGGAATAATCAGTCACCAGATACTATTTGCTGAGAAATACAATGTCAAGCCATAAAGGTTATTGCTATTGTTCATCAAACCCGAATCGCCAAAAAGAAATGACAACGTTAGGCTTAACGAAGATCTCCTCTGGGAGAATCAGAGAACGGGGCGAAAGGAGGGCAAACCTTAAGAAGCAGCGCGGTCTAGTGGATAGAGCACAAATCTGGGAGTCAGAAGGACCTGGATTCTAATCCTGGCTCTGCCACTTGCCTGCTGTGCGACTTTGAGCAAGTCACTTTACTTCTCTGTGCTTCAGTTACCTCACCTGTAAAATGGGAATCAAGACTGTGAGTCCCATGTGGGACAGGAACGGCGTCCGACCTGATTAGTTTGCATCTTCCTCAGTGCTTAATACAGTGCCTGACGCATAATCCATTAATAAAAACAACAAACAGCCAAAAAAACTATTGACAAAAGAGAGGGTCAGGACTTGGGGGTTCCAACTCTGGCGTTTCCACAGGCCATGTTGTCTGAGTGTTAATTTTAGATTCCAGTGATGGTTTTTCTTCTCCTTGACTGACCCTGGAAAGCTAGAGTAGACTGTTCAAATGTTCAAAACCAGCTCTCTGTTCTGGTTAATTATTCATTCATTCAATCGTATTTATCGAGTGCTTAATATATGCAGAGCACTGTACTAAGCACTTGGGGAGTACAAGTAATTAGGTAAACAGTCAGCAGCATGGCTCAGTGGAAAGAGCCCGGGCTCGGGAGTCAGAGATCATGGGTTCTCATCCCGGTTCCACCGCTTGTCAGCTGTGTGACCTTGGGCGAGTCACTTAACTTCTCTCTGCCTCAGTTCCCTCATCTGTAAAATGGGGATTAAGACTGTGAGCCAACTTGATCACCTTGTATCCTCCCCAGCGCTTAGAACAGTGCTTTGCATACGGTGAGCGCTTAACAAATGCCATCATTATTATTATAAAGCACGGGCCAGGGAACCAAAGGACCTGTGTTCTAATCCCAGCTCTGCCACTTGCCTGCTGTGTGACTTTGAGCAAGCCACCACTTAACGTCTCTGGGCCTCAGTTTCCTCAACTGCAAAATGGGGATTTCCATGGGTCATGCTTTCAACCCGAGGCTAGATCAAAATATACCGAGTTCTCATACAATGTAGCGTGTTCATTCTCGAAGAAACTTGGGTTATTTTAATCTTTGGTGCGAGGAGATTTAAGAGCTTGCTTATAAGTGATTCGAAGATTCCACAGTCACTGACAGCATTTGTTATAAAGTCTGCTCTTCCCCTCTAGACTATAAGCTCGATGTGGGCAGGGACTGCGTCTGTTATATTGTTATATTGTATTCTCGCAAGTGCTTAGGACATTGCTCTACACCCAGTATGTGCCCAATAAATATGATTGATGTCATTGTTATGGCCACCTCTATGTGAATGCTTTATGCTCTCATCACTACTATTTTATTGTAATACTGTGAATAATAATAATAATAACATTTATTAAGCACTTACTATTTGCAAAGCACTGTTCTAAGTGCCAGGGAGGTTACAAGGTGATCAGGTTGTCCCATGGGGGGCTCACAGGCTTAATCCCCATTTTACAGATGAGGGAACTGAGGCCCAGAGAAGTGAAGTGACTTGCCCAAAATCACCCAGCTGACAATTGGCAGAGCCGGGATTTGAACCCACGACCTCTGACTCCCAAGCCCATGCTCTTTCCACTGAGCCACGCGGCTTCTCTAAAGTTCTCTAAAGTGAAGTTGCAATAACACAAAGAAGTTAATCAGGTTGGACATAGTCCCCTGTCCCACATGGGGCTCACACTCTCATCCCCATTTTGCAGTTGAGGTAACTGAGGCCCGGATAAGTTAAGTGGCTTGCCCAAGATCACATAGCAGACAAGTGGCGGAGCTGGGATTAGGATTCAGGTGCTCTGTTTCCCAGGCCCATGCTCTTTCCATTAAGCCACAGTACCACTGCAGACAACACTTATTGAGCAGTTTTCCCACATCACCTAGGAACCGCAGTCTCACAGTCTTCATCCCTGTTTTGCAGATGAGGCTCAGAGGAGTTAAATGACCTGCCCAAGGTCACACAGCAGACTAGAGGCAGGATTAAAACCCAGGTCCTCTGACGCCCTTGCTCTATCTGCTAGGCCCCCTTGGTTCTGCATGTGACCTCCCCTCGGCATCCTGCCAAGTGCCCTCTTGCAGGAATCTTGGCTGTGATCACAGATGCCGCCCATCTCCTGGTGGATTTGACCAGCTTCCTGATCAGTCTCTTCTCCCTCTAGGCTGTCGGCGAGACCCCCCCGTCCAAGAAATTGACATATGGATGGCACCGAGTGGGTACTGCTGTTTGCCTATTGATTAATAGTGGGGTTTCATTCATTTGTTCATTCATTTAATCGTATTTACTGAGCGCTTACTGTGTGCAGAGCACTGGACTAATCCCTTGGGAAGTCCAAGTTGGCAACATATAGAGTCGGTCCCTACCCAACAACGGGCTCCCAGTCTAGAAGGGGGAGACAGACAACAAAAAAAAAACCATGTGGACCGGTGTCAAGTCGGCGGAACAGATAGAATTAAAGCTAGATGAAAAATACGAACGCTTCACAAATTTGCGTGCCATCCTACCCCAGTATCAGGTGAACTGAAACTGTGGGCACCAAGCAACGCTGGAGAAGGCTCAGGATTCTGGTTTGTGGGGCTGTAAAAATAGTTGATATGTTAATTTGGTTTTTTTATGCTATTTGTTGAGCGCTCCAGGAACTGTACTATGCACTGGGGTAGATATAAGCGAATCAGGTTCGACAGTCCGTGTCCCACGTGGGCCTCACAGCCTTAATGCCCATATTACAGATGAGGGAACTGAGGCACAGAGAACTGAAGTGACTTGTCCAAAGTCACACAGCAGAAAAGTGGTAGAGCCGGGATTAGAACCCAAGTCCTTCTGATTCCCAAGCCCGTGCTCAGTCCACTTTTCATGCTGCTTCTCTTTTTCTAGAAAGTACTCACAGCGTCCCTCTTCAGAAGCAGCGTGGCTCAGTGGAAAGAGCACGGGCTTTGGAGTCAGAGGTCACGGGTTCAAATCCTGCTCCACCACATGTCTGCTGTGTGACCTTGGGAAAGTCAGTTAATTTCTCTGAGCCTCAGTTACCTCATCTGTAAAATGGGGATTAAGATTGAGAGCCCCATGTGGGACAACTTGATCACCTTGTATCCCCCCCAGCGCTTAGAACAGTGCTCTGCACATAGTAAGTGCTTAACAAATGCCATCATTATTATTCAAAAGCATAATTTTGGCACAGTTGATTGTACTATACTCTCCCAAGCACTTAGTACAGTACTTTGCCCAGACTTGGCACTCAGTAAATAGAACTGATTGATTGATTGTGATTGTGACTTCTAGATTGCGAGCCCACTGTTGGGTAGGGATCGTCTCTATATGTTGCCAGCTTGTACTTCCCAAGCACTTAATCCAGTGCTCTGCACACAGTAAGCACTCAATAAATACGATTGAATGAATGAATGATTGTGCTAACCAATCTTAGCCTATTCCTAAAAGAAATAATACAAAAAATATTCTCCTATGGATGACATTTGCTTCAGTTTCTGGAAATTCGTTTTGGAGAGTGAACACATAGCATTTTTGGTGGCTTGATGGTATTTGAGCTGCAGAGAAGGATTTGTGGGCGAGGATTTGTGAGCGAGGATTTGTGGGCGAGTCTTCTAGACTGTGAGCCCACCTTCTACACTGTGAGCCCACTGTTGGGCAGGGACCATCTCTATATGTTGCCAACTTGTACTTCCCAAGCGCGTAGTACAGTGCTCTGCACACAGTAAGTGCTCAATAAATATGATTGATTGATTGATTGAGTGAAGAGAAGAGTTTTTTGATAGCCAGGGAGAAGTGGGAGCCCCTCTCAGGGTCACACCTGGAGAGTTTCTGGTACTCTACTAGTCTCTGCTATGGGAAGGAGAATCAAGAAGAGGCCTACCCATTCCATTCCTAGCTTGGCCAGTGGCTAGCGAGTGGAAGGCAATCTGCTACAAGTCAAAACTCACCATGCTGGGCAGCAGTGGCCTGGGAGAGGGTCGAGGGCGGAGACTCGAGCCTATTGCGCAGAAGGCGGCGATGGTAAACCGCTTCTGGATTTTTACCAAGAAAACTCTGTGGAGACACTTCCAGAACGATCACAGATGGCGAACGGGGCGTTCTGGGAGAGATGTGTCCCTGGTGTCGCTATGGGTCGGAGACGACCCAACGACACAGTTGACTAGAGAAGTGGGAGAGGGAATTGGTAGCATTCTGCATCCAGAGGAATATTTAGCTCCTAATCAATCAATCAATCAATCGTATTTATTGAGCACTTACTGTGTGCAGAGCACTGTACTAAGTGCTTGGGAAGTACAAGTTGGCAACATATAGAGACAGTCCCTACCCAACAGTGGGCTCACAGTCTAGAGGGGGGAGACAGAGAACAAAACCAAACATACTAACAAAATAAAATAAATGGAATAGATATGTACAAGTAAAATAAATAGAGTAATAAATATGTGCAAACATATATACATATATACAGGTGCTGTGGGGAAGGGAAGGAAGTAAGATGGGGGGATGGAGAGGGGGACGAGGGGGAGAGGAAGGAAGGGGCTCAGTCTGGGAAGGCCTCCTGGAGGAGGTGAGCTCTCAGTAGGGCCTTGAAGGGAGGAAGACAGCTAGCTTGGCAGATGGGCAGAGGGAGGGCATTCCAGGCCAGGGGGAGGACGTGAGCCGGGGGTTGATGGCGGGACAGGCGAGAGCGAGGCAAGGTGAGGAGATTAGCGGCAGAGGAGCGGAAGGTGTGGGCTGGGCTGGAGAAGGAGAGAAGGGAGGTGAGGTAGGAGAGGGTGAGGTGATGGACAGCCTTGAAGCCCAGGGTGAGGAGTTTCTGCCTGATGCGCAGATTGATTGGTAGCCACTGGAGATTTTTGAGGAGGGGAGTAACATGCCCAGAGCGTTTCTGGTCAAAGACAATCCGGGCAGCAGCATGAAGTATGGATTGAAGTGGGGAGAGACGAGAGGATGGGAGATCAGAGAGAAGGCTGATGCAGTAGGCTGAGGCTGATGCTCCTAGTATAAATAGTCTATGTGTGAGTGTTTATGATGAGCCGCGGTGTGACCTTGTGATAGAGCGCAGGCCTGAGAGTCCAAAGGACCTGGGTTCTAATCCCAGTTCTGCCGCTTGTCTGCTGTGTGACCTTTGGGAAAATCACTTCACTTCTCTGGGCCTCAGTTCCCTCATCTGTAAAATGGGGATGAAGACCGTGCCACGTGGGACAACCTGAATACCTTGTATCTACCCCAGCACTTAGAACAGTGCTTGGCACATAGTAAGTGCTTAACAAATACCAACATAATAATAATAATCTGGAAATTGAAACTGTGAATTCCATGTGGGACATGGACTATGTCCAACCTGATTGGCTTTATATCTCCCCCTTCTAGACTGTGAGCTCACTGTTGGGTAGGGACTGTCTCTATATGTTGCCAACTTGTACTTCCCAAGCGCTTAGTACAGTGCTCTACACAAAGTAAGTGCCCAATAAATATGATTGATTGATTGATTGATTGATCTACCCCAGCTTAGTAAAGTGCTTAGCATCTAGTAAAAGCTTAACAAATCCCCTCCTCTTGACTGTAAACTCATTGTGGGCAGGGAATGTCACTGTTTATTGTTGTATTGTACTTCCCAAATGCTTAGTCCAGTGCTCTGCACACAGTAAGCGTTCAATCAATACTATTGAATGAATGAATGAACAAATACCAATTTTAAGAAAGGTACTTTGTGCAGAGCACTATACTAAATGCTGGGAAAGAGTATACAGGTGGAATTAGGACCCTATTTATGCTTCTCCCTGCAAGATTGGGTCAGTTCTTTGGAAAAGATATCTTGGAAGCTAAGGGTAAGGTTTCAGAAATTATCTCTAAGTGAACAAACAGTGGAAGACTATAACAATACCAAAGTATTAAGTAGACCATAAATGCCTTTATCCTGACACTCATTATTTCTTTTCTATTGCTTTTAATATGCAGTTAGAGCTCCGATGAGCCCCTACCTTCTTTTTTTAGTAAAATACTTTAAACCTTTCGGCAAATGAAAATCATGTTCCCTAAGTGTCTGCCAAAGGTTTCTGTGGTCATTATTTTGTTCTGCTGAGGCTGCCAGTTCCAGTAATACAGAAGAGTCCAACTAAAGTACAAGTTTCTAGGCACAATTTCACCCTTGATCTTTCATCATTTTATCTTCTGACTGAAACCTTAGCACCTGTCTGGAGACGATGGCAAAGGAAAACGGGGAAGCAGACAGCTTTACATTTTTGCAAGAAAAACCTTTAGCCCCAGAGAGTAAAGTCAACTCCCAAACTAGTACATTTACTGCAGGGAAATGAAAACATTATAAGCAATGTAGCCTAGTGGAAAGAGCTTAGGACTGGAAGTCAGAACACTTGGGTTCGAGCCCCGGTCTTCCACTTGCTTGATGTGTGACCTGGGGCAAATCACTAAACTCCCTGTGCCTCAGTTTCTTTATCTGCACGCCCCCCTCCTCGCCCTCGCAACAGTACTGTCCATATCCTTAGAGTCAGTCGCCTCTCTTACCTGTAATATATTTTAATATTTGTCTTCCCCACTAGATTATAAATTCCTGGGAAGTATGGATCGTGTCTACTTACCCTATTGTACTCTGCCAAGAGCTTAGTCCATTCATTCATTCATTCATTCAATCGTATTTATCGAGCGCTTACTGTGTGCAGAACACTGTACTAAGCGCTTGGGAAGTACAAGTTGGCAACATATAGAGACGGTCCCTACCCAACAGTGGGCTCACAGTCTAGAAGGGGGAGACAGAGAACAAAACAAAACATACTAACAAAATAAAATAAATGGAATAAATATGTACAAATAAAATAAATAAATTGAGTAATAAATACATACAAACATATATACAGTCCAGTGCTCTGCTCCCAGTAAACACTTAAAACAAAGCACTGACTGAGGATAAAATATCTGTTTTCCTTCCCTCTTAGGCAGTGACAGCCCCATGTGCAACAGACACTGTGCCTGATGGTTTTATCTCTTATCATCAGCACTTAGAACAGTGCTTTGCACATAGTAAATGCTTAATAAATGCCATTATTATTATTATTATTATCATCGCCAGTGTTTAGCACAGTAGACTACGCTAGACTGTAAGCTCACTGTGGGCAGGGAATGAATCTCTTATATCGTTATACTGAATTTCCCGGGCACTTATTACAGCGCTCTGCTCCCAGTAAGCGCTCAATAAATACGATTGACTTTTTGGCACAGAATACGCACTTAACCAATACCACCATTGTTATCATCACTCCCTTCTTCTCATTTCATATTCATCCATTCATTCATTCAATCCTATTTATTGAGCGCTTACTGTGTGTAGAGCACTGTACTAAGCGCTTGGGAAGTACAAGTTGGCATCATTTTTGTTTGACCGGTACCTAACCCAGGTGATTCCCCCAATGCTTATGGGCAGTCTGGAGTGACTCAGGACCAGATTCCATATTCTTTGAACCCCTAGAAATGCTCGGGGCATTGCTGTCGGTCCTCACCATCTTGGAGTGCTAGTGTATTTGGCCTGTAAGCGCCTGTTCATTCATTCATTCAATCGTATTTATTGAGCGCTTACTGTGTGCAGAGCACTGGACTAAGCTCTTGGGAAGTACAAGTTGGCAACATATAGAGACGGTCCCTATTTATTAAGGGCTCACAGAGCTCTGTACTAAGTGCTGGAGAGATATACAGGTGGGAATTAGACACCGTCCCTATTCATTCATTTGTATTTATTGAGCGCTTCCTGTGTGCAGAGCACTGGACTAAGCACTTGGGAAGTACCAGTCGGCAACATATAGAGACAGTCCCCACCCAAAAACACAGTCTTGAAGGGGGAGACAGACAACAAAATAAAACAAGTAGACAGGTGCCAATGCCATCAGAATAAATAGGATTATAGCTATATACACGTCATTAGTAAGAGTAGTAAATATGTACAAATAAAATAGAGTAATAAATATGTAGAAATATATACAAGTGCTGTGGGGAGGGGAAGGGGGTAAGGCAGAGGGAAGGAGGGGGATGTTGGGGAGAGGAGGAGGAGGAGAGGAAAAGGGGGGGGCTCAGTTTGGGAAGGCCTTCTGGAGGAGGTGAGCTCTTAGTAGAGCTTTGAAGGGAGGAAGAGAGCTAGTTTGGCAGGCTCGGGGGGATTGCACTGGCTTCGTTTCATCAAATAAATCATATCTCATTCATTCATTCAATCCTATTTCATTCATTCATTCAATCCTATTTCATTCATTCATTCAATCCTGTTTCATTCATTCACTCAGTCGCATTTATTGAACGCTTACTGTGTGCAGAGCACTGTACTAGGCGCTTGGGAAGTACAAGTTGGCAACATATAGAGACGGTCCCTTCCCAACAACGGGCTCACAGTCTAGAAGTATTTATTGTGAGCTTACTGACTGCAGACTGCTGTGCTAAGTGCTTGGGAGAGTTCGTATAATAAAAAACAGATACATTCCCTGCCCAAAATAAAGCTTACAGTCTAGAGGGGGAAACAGACATTAATATAAATAAATAAATTACAGACTTGTACAACAGTGCTGTGGGGCTGGGATTTATTGAGCACTCACTGCTTGCAAAGCATTGTACTAAGCGCTTGGGAGAGTACACTATTACAGAGAAGAAGCGTGGCTCAGTGGAAAGAGCCCGGGCTTGGGAGTCAGAGGTCATGGGTTCTAATCCCGACTCCACCACTTGCCAGCTGTGCGACTTTGGGCAACT
This sequence comes from Tachyglossus aculeatus, assembly GCF_015852505.1. Lineage (NCBI taxonomy): Eukaryota > Metazoa > Chordata > Mammalia > Monotremata > Tachyglossidae > Tachyglossus > Tachyglossus aculeatus. The sequence continues at coordinate 68,830,815 of NC_052069.1, read as the reverse complement.
CACTTCACTTCTCTGGGCCTCAGTTACCTCATCTGCAAAATGGGGATGAAAACTGTGAGCCCCCTGATCACCTTGTATTCCCCCAGCACTTAGAACAGTGCTTTGCACATAGTAAGCACTTCCTTAACAAATACCATTATTATTGTTATTATTATTGAGCTGATCGGCGCATTCCCCGTCTGTATTGCTGGGTTTGTACAACATTTATGTGCAGATATGCTTGTTGTGTACATTTTCTAACAAGATTTCCATAAAATCCTGAATTTCAGATGGACGTGGGCACATATATGCACATTTCACCTGTCTTTAAGAGGATTTCTTCATCGACTTTTTTTGTGTCTTTCAGATTAAGTTTGACCTTGCATCAGAGAAGACATGGCCACAATCACAGAACCAAAACCCCCAGACATCTTTCTGGGCAAAACTGTAAGAGCAGGTTTTGTCCATGCCACTGAAGATCTCTTTCTGAGTGCGCGTGTGCTCATTAGCACACTTACAATATTCTTCAAGGTCAGTGTTACGGAGATGATCCGCCGGCAGTGTGATTAAGGATGCTCTTTTCTTGTATTATGCTGCAACGGATCAACAACGACCGTTAAAGTAATTTGCGGAGAGAGTAACAGGGTCTTTTGAGAGTGCAAAGGCATTTTCTTGGCCCTTAAACAATCGTTCTTGGCAGCCTTTAGCTTTAAGACATTAGAGCCTTAAAAATACGGAGGTAATCCGAGCTCCGCGGGCAGAGATCCTAAATCGGAGAGGTCGTGGGCTCTAAGGCTGATCCAGGGATTCAAGGGGCTGGCTTGAGTTAACGGAGAAGTCTGTATTTTCTAGTCAGACTACAAAATAGCCGGCCCCATCTGCACATTTGTTTTGGCGACCACCACCGCTATGGGTAGGGACTGTATATGTTGCCAACTTGTACTTCCCAAGCGCCTAGTACAGTGCTCTGCACACGGTAAGTGCTCAATAAATACGATTGATTGATTAAGGGATATCTTGCTCTCGCTAATGGAAGGTAGAAATGTGGTTTTTACTCCTTCGATCTGTGTTTCTGTTTAGCGTGATGCGTTCTGATGCACCCAGTCATTGTCAGAGCCATAAACGAGGCCTGGGACCTCCTCATTGTGGGGAAAAATATTTACCACGGGAGACTTCGGAAACTAGTTTCCCGGCTTGGCACGTCTGGCATGGCTTCTGCATTTTGGAGGCAGATCAGGTGCTAAGAACTCAAAACGTAGCTGCTCCCTAACAGGAAAGAAAAATAAAAGCTCTAGAAAGAAAAATAAGCTCTAGATTGTAAGCTCCTAGTGAGCAGGGAACGCGTCTACCAACTCTATTGTAGTGTACTCCTCCAAGCACTTAATACAGCGCTCTGCACACGGCAAGTGCTCAATAAATACCACTGATAGATAGGCAGATTCCACTCCTAGAAGCTGAGATTGACCAGTTAAATGTGGTCAATGGGAAGCAGTGTGGCGTGGCTCAGTGGAAAGAGCACGGGCTTTGGAGTCAGAGGTCATGGGTTCAAATCCTGGTTCTGCCAACTGTCAGTTGTGTGACTTTGGGCAAGTCACTTCACTTCTCTGGGCCTCAGTTACCTCATCTGTAAAATGGGGATGAAGACTGTGAGCCCACCGTGAGACAACCTGATCACCTTGTATCTGCCCAGCGCTTAGAACAGTGCTTTGCACATAGTAAGCGCTTAATAAATGCTATCATTATAATTATTATTATTATTACTGGAAAGAGGTCTTAAGAGGACCAGGGTTCTAATCCGGGCTCCACCACTTGTCTGCCTTGTGACCTAGGGCAAGTCACCTAACTTCTCTGTGCCTCAGTTTCCGCATCTGTAAAATGGGGAGTCAATCCTACTCTCTCCTATTTAGACTGTGAGCCCCATGTCGGGTAGGGACTGTATCCAACACGATTATCTTATATTTATTCCAGCGCTTAGTACCGTGCTTGGTACGCAGTAGGTGCTTAATAAATACCATAGAAAAACAATCTAGAGATGTGCATAATAAAGCCGCAGAAGCCAGGTGGGAGCCTAGCCTATTTTTAAAGACCTTTTTCCCTGGAAATTCTCACCTTAGATCCAGAACTTGATTTTCCCACAGGAAATGTTCGCCGGAGAGCAAGCGCTTGGGTTACCAAGAGATACCACGTTTTGAAATCCTCTTCACCAACAGTTCTTCAGAGTCTTCACGGCTCTAGTCTCCGGAATACATAGTACGGCTAACCGTCATGAATAATTATTTAATAATAATAATAACTGTGGTATTTGATAAGTGCTTACTATGTGCCAGGAAGCGTACTGAACACTGAGAAGGATGCAAGCAAATCAGGTTGGACATAGTCCCTGTCCCACGTGGGGCTCACAGTCTTAATCCCCATTTTACAGATGAGGTCACTGAGTCAAGGAGAAATGAAGTGACTCACCCAAGGTCTCTCAGCAGACAAGCGGCGGAGCTGGGGTTAGAACCCAGACCCTTTTGAATCCCAGGTCCAAGCTCTATTCATTAGGCTATGCTGCTTCTATCAGTCAATCAATCGTATTTATTGAGCACTTAACGGTGTGCACAGCACTGCACTTAGTGCTTGGGAGAGTTCAACGTAACATTCATTCGTTCATTCAGTCATATTTATTGAGCGCTTACTGTGTGCAGAGCACTGTACTAAGCGCTTGGGAAGTACAAGCTGGCAACATATAGAGACGGTCCCTACCCAACAGTGGGCTCAAAGTCTAGAAGAGTAACAGAGTCGGTAACATGTTCCTAGTCATTCTGGTTTCTCAATCAATCAATCAATCAATCAATCAATCAATCAATCGTATTTATTGAGTGCTTACTGTGTGCAGAGCACTGTACTAAGCGCTTGGGAAGTACAAGTCAGCAACATATAGAGACAGTCCCTACCCAACAGTGGGCTCACAGTCTAAAAGGGGGAGGCAGAGAGCAAAACCAAACATACTAACAAAATAAAATAAATAGAATAGATATGTACAAGTAAAATAAATAAATAAAGCGTGAGCCATCCTCACGCTTGGAAAGATCAGTTCTCAGACTTGTTCTTAATAATAATAATAATGATGGTATTTGTTAAGCGCTTACTATGTGTAAAGCACTGTTCTAAGCACTGGAGAGGTTACAAGGTGATCAGGTTGTCCCACAGGGGGCTCACAGTTTTAATCCCCATTTTATAGATAAGGGAGCTGAGGCACAGAGAAGTTGCCCAAAGTCACACAGCTGACAGTTGGCGGAGCTGGGATTTGAAGCCGTGACCTCTGACTCCAAAGCCCGGGCTGTTTTCCACTGAGCCACGTTAGATTCAGGTAAACCACCTGGAAACCATGGGTGCCAGCATCACCCTGTTAAGTTCTCTCTACGGCACCTGACTCCTCTCAAGGTCGCACCTGGAGAGTTTCCTAGTCCTCTACCAGTCTCGGCTATGGGAGGGAGGGTCAAGCAGAGGCCCACTCATTCCATTTCGAGCTTGGCCAGTGGCTAGTGAGTGGAAGGCAACCTGCTACAGGTCAAAACTCACCCATGCTGGGCAGCGGCAGCATGAGTCGAGGGTGGAAACTTGAGTTTATTGCACCGAAGGCGGCAATGGTAAACCAATTCCGCATTTTTACCAAGAAAACTCTATGGACACATTACCAGAATGATAGCAGATGGAGAGTGGGGCGTTCCGGGAGGGTTGTATCCGTGGTAATAGAAAAAGACCCCCTTTGTAGCCCACTTCAATCTTGCCTGCTGCAGTTTAAACTCTTTCTTCTGATTCCGAAGACTGGAGTTGAGCCAGACACCTTTATACCTCCGTATTTTCTCCTCCAGGATGGATAATCGCAGTTGTTTTGTTTTCCAACCCATCAGTCATCTATAGGACACTCCTCCGAAACCTATTCTGGTTTCTTCATATTTGTGGAAACTGGAATTGGACGTAATCCCCAAGCAAGCAGGACCGGCTGCTGCAGAGGACTCACAGAGCCATTCTGCTTCTGCTCCCTTGTCCCACGCAACAAAACATCCCCCAGTGCGTGCTGTTGAATATGAGGGGACCAGGTGAGAGAGTATGAGCAATTCAGTGCAAGACTTAATAATAATAATGGAATTTATTAAATGCTTACTATGTGCAAAGAACTGTTCTAAGCACTGGGGAGGTTACAAGGTGAGCAGATTGTCACACAGGGGGCTCACAGTCTCCATCCCCGTTTTACAGATGAGGGAACTGAGGCCCAGAGAAGTTCAGTGACTTGCCCAAAGTCACACAGCTGACAATTGGTAGAGCTAGGATTTGAACCCATGACCTCTGACTCCAGAGCCCAGGCTCTTTCCACTGAGCCATGCTGCTTCTCACACCACTACTGAAAAACAACTCCAGTCCATGTTCTACTCTAGAAAAGGGCTCTGTATACCTTGAGCATACCTTGAGTCCAGGATAATAATAATAATAATAATAATAATAATAATAATGGTATTTGTTAAGCACTTACTATGTGCAAAGCACTGTCCTAAGCGCTGGGGAGGTTACAAGGTGATCAGGTTGTCCCACGGGGGGGCTCACAGTTTTAACCCCCACTTTACAGATGAGCGAACTGAGGCCCAGAGAAGTGAAGTGACTTGCCCAAAGTCACACAGCTGACAGTTGGTGGCACCGGGATTTGAACCCATGACCTCTGACTCCAAAGCCTGGGCTCTTTCCACTAAGCCATGCTGGATCCTTCTTGCATTTTGAACCCATTGCTAGGTCATTGTTAAGAAGCAGTTAGACTGTGGAGAGGAAAGGGACTGTGGCTAACTTAATTAATATATATTTACCTCAGCGCTTAGGACATTGTTTGACAATAGGGTAAGCCCGGGAGTCACAAGGACCTGGATTCTAATCCTGGCTCCACCACATGTCTGCTGGGTGACCCTGGGCAAGTCACCTCACTTCTCTGGGCCTCAGTTGCCTCATCTGTAAAATGGGGATTAAGACTGGGAGCCCCATGTGGAGCAGGGACTGTGTCCAACCTGACTGACGTGTGTATCTACCTCAGCATTTAGAGCAGTGCTTGGCACATAGTAAGCATTAAATAAGTACCAAGTTTAACAAGTAAATAATATTATTATTACTATTGATAAGCACTTAACAAATATCACATAAAATCACTTTATTGCGGCTGTGGACTTGGGCTCTTTTCCTCCCCCTTTGTTTGAATATTATCTAGTCCTCGCATCTTTAGAGGTTGATCTCGTCCCCAAGAATACCACTCCGCACTTCCCTTATTGAACATCATCTGGTTGTTTTCTGACCATTTCCTCAGTTCACCCGGTCCCTTTGATTCCTTCTAAGTGTCTAGCTCCCAGCTTCCCTCCTCGGTATCGTCTTCAAAGTTAACGGGACTGATCTCTGAGAAGAGCATGTCAAATTCATTTATCGATTCCTTTGGCAACTCCGGTTCACAGAACCTTTGCAGAGCCATGGGCTTTCTGTGTCCTTTATTCAATTAGCAATGAAAGAGACAACGCCTACCTTGATGTAAGAACACACAGCCGTGACCACTCTTTTAAAGATAGCGATGCTTAGAAGTTTTGGGGTGTTAAAAGGAAAATGAGCATCTCTTACAAGCATTCCAATCTGAACTTCTTGAAGAACCAACCAGCCAGCTGTGAGGGTATGTCTCTCGAATCTTTGTTGTTGTTGTTTTATGCTGTCAAGTCATGTCCGACCCATAAAGAGCCCATGGGCACATCTCTCCCATAATATCCCGCCTCCATCTGCAATTGTTCCAGTAGTGTCTCGATAGAGTTTCCTTGGTAAAAATCTACCCCAGTGCATATTCAGATCATTCACTCTCTCCCTTTAGACTATAAACTCGTTTTGGCAGGGAATGTGTCTGCCAACTCTTACATTGTACTCTCCTAAGTGCTTAATACAGTGCTCTATACACAGTAAGCACTCAATAAATATTGGTAATATGATAATATTATCATATGGCAATATATTATATCATTATATTATATTATATTATATTATATTATTATATCATATTACATCATATTATATTATATCATATTAATTATACATTATATTACATTATATTATATTATATTTAAGTATGTATATTATATATTATATTATATCTATATGTTATACATATATTATATATCATATATAATATCAATAACATATTACATTACAATATATGATAATAACATAATAATACAATATAATATGTAATAATATATAGATATAATATAATATTATATAATATATTGTATATTATATCATTATTATATTACATTATACATTATATTATATTATATATTAAATTATATCATATGACATTATTATCATATGATGATATGATAATATCAATCAATATGATTGATTGATTGATCTGATCTGTGCATCGGAATGGCCAAAATATGCTAAATTACTAGTGTTCAATGTGGGTCATTTAGATATAACCCACATTTCCTCTCCTCCTCCTCCTCCCTCCCCATCACCCCCCCACCCTCCCTCTGCCCTAAACCTTTCCCCTCCCCACAGCACTTGTATATATTTGTACATATTTATTACTCGATCTTATTTGTACATATTTATTACTCTATTATTTTATTAATGATGAGCATATAGCTATGATTCTATTTATTCTGATGGCATTCATTCATTCATTCATTCAATCGTATTTATTGAGCACTTACTGTGTGCAGAGCACTGTACTAAGCACTTGGGAAGTACAAGTCGGCAACATATAGAGACGGTCCCTACCCAATAATGGGCTCACAGTCTAGAAAGGGGAGACAGACAAAAAAACAAAACATTTAGACAGGTGTCAAAAATCGTCAGAACAAATAGAATTAAAGCTATATACACATCATTAACAAAATAAATAGAATAGTAAATATGTACAAGTAAAATACATAGAGTAATAAATCTGTACAAATATATATATAAAAGTGCTGTGGGGAGGGAAAGGAGATAGGCCGGGGGGGATGGGGAGGAGGAGAGGAAAAAGGGGGCTCATTCTGGGGAGACCTCCTGGAGGAGGTGAGCTCTCAGTCTACATGTTTTGTTTTGTGTCTGTCTTCCCCTTCTAGACTGTGAGCCCGTTGCTGGGTCGGGACCGTCTCTATATGTTGCCGATTTGTACTTCCCGAGCACTTAGTACAGTGCTCTGCACACAGTAAGTGCTCAATAAATACGATTGAATGAATGAATGAATTAATTTGGTCCTTGCTATTGTAGTCTTTACTGCCCCCTTGTAAATAGATAGATTCAGAAGCGCTTGTGGGAACTTGAATTCATCAACAAGTTTAATTTAGCTACAAATTCGACCTTGTAATAAACTCTTAGTTAATGCCAATAAGTAGGTTGTAAGAGATGGCCACCGTGTGCTATTTTGTTCATTCATTCATCCAATCGTATTTATTGAGCGCTTACTGTGTGCAGAGCACTGCACTAAGCGCTTGGAAAGTACAATTCAGCAACAAAGAGAGACAATCCCTGCCCACAACGGGCTCACAGTCTAGAAGGGAGGTGACAGACATCAAGGGCTTAGAACAGTGCTTTGCACATAGTAAGCACTTAATAAATGCCATTAAAAACAACAAAACAAAACAAACAGGCATCAATAGCATCAACATACATAAATTGGATTATAGATATTTACACACCAAAACAAGTCAAAAGGCAACAAGTTAGCAGTAAAGAAATAAATCGCATAGGCATCTTTCTGTACCCCTTAAGCACTTGATGATCTTCACCCTACCCAACTCCACAGCACTTATATACTTGTCCTCACCCTGCCATTTCCCCTATCTGTGATTTCTTTTAATATCCATCTTCCCTTGTGGGTAGGGATCACGTCTATTGTATTTTTCTTTACCAAGTGTGTTAGGACCGTGTCCTTTCACACAGTAAGGGCTCACTGATTAATTGGGTGAGCTGAGTATATCAAAGTACTTAGGATCCCCACTGGATGGAGAAACGAGGGCTATATTGTAAGGATTCATGTTTCCTAAAGATAGACGGTTCTATGAAAATGCACTTCATTGGCAATCTGTTTTATTAAAAAGTCGGTGGCTGCCGAATAGAAAATCTGCTTCGTTCATCAGCATCCTGATTTTCGGCCCGGAGGAACTCAAGTTATTTCTGCTGTAGCAGGCTGGTTCTTTGGAGTAACTTGGTATCCAATCTGTCTTTTAGAGCAGGGCTGGAGAAAATTTGGAAGGGAATGAGGAAAACAATGTCTGGACTGGTTACGGGCGGGGGAATGTATTTTCAAAATGCTTTCTAATGAATAATTAGCTTAGGTTAATACTATCCTCCATTCTACAGGTGAGGAAACTGAGAATATGAAGTGACTTTCGCAAGGTCACCTGGAGGGACAGAACACAGGTGTTCTGGCATAATTTGGAGTGTCTTGTCAAAAACTTTTCAACTCCCCTATTCCGGATTCAGATAAAGACAGCTTCACAGCAAGTCTCAGTACGTTAGCTTCTCAATTGAGTGTCTTGAATTCATGCAGCTAAGCAACCATTGAACAGAGCAGATGGCTCTAATCACTCTGCCGACATAGCAAAATCTCACAAGTCTAGGTTGCAGGAGGCTGTGGGCTTCGGGAGACGGAGGGCATTTATCCTGCAGCAATTTGGGACACCGAAAGAAGCTAACCCAACCCTTCCACTGAGCTGGAACATTGAGTTTTCCCAAGTTCCAAACACGTGCTCTTTCGGAGGTGTGATCTTGCTGCTGTTTCAACTAAAGGAGACAGCAGTGCTTAGGTGGAGAAGTTGTGCATTTGTGTCAATCGATGTATTTATTGAGCCCTTGCTATGGGCAGAGTACTGTACTAAGCAGTGTGGCCTAGTGAATAGAGCACAGACCTGCGAGTTAGAAGGACCAGGGTTCTAATCCAGGCTCCGCGGCTTCACTACTGCGACCTTAGACAACTCGCTTCACTTCTCTGTGCCTCCGTTACCACCTCTGTAAAATGGGGATCAAGACTGTGAGCCCCCCGTGGGACAACTCGATCACCTTGTAATCTCCCCAGAGCTTAGAACAGTAAGCACTTCATAAATGCCATCATTAATTCAGCGCTTAACAAATACCACAATTACAACAGAGTCAGCAGACAGGTTCCCCGCCCTGTAGATATGTGAGCTTTAATACATTCTAACCTTCCAAAAGAGACGGGAGCCTTTTCCTGATAAGCCTGGCTTATTGCCGTCTGTTCTGTTCCTTCTTATTCCTTAGCTTTAAGACCGCGTAAATCACTTCTCCGGCACATATTCATGCCCTCCCTTTGGAAACTAGAAGTTTCCAGAACACGACATGTCCCTCAGATATGAGGAGGAGGCTTGTTCCAAGCCAGAGGCGGGACACGGGTGAGAGGTCGGCAGTGAGATAAACGAGATCGAGGTACAGTGAGGAAGTTAGAATTAGAGGAGCCAAGTGTGTGGCAGGGTTGCGAGGGAGTCAGGGGAAAAGGGAGAGGAGTGTCCTATCTGGTTCCCACCTTGAGACTTACTCGTAAAAGGTGATTAAGTACAATTACAGCATCCTTGGAGCAGACGAAATAGATCTGAACAAGGAATTCCCCTACCAGCCTGGATCTTGTCAGGGCTTGTCTTCCTGACCAAACGCAGTACTCAGAAGGAACTCTGACCCTTCCCAAGCACTTAGTACAGTGCTCTGCACACAGTAGGTGCTCAGTGAATATGATTGAATGAATGAACCCGGGAGGATTCAGCTGTGGTAAGGTGGTTCCCAAAGTTACCAGTCAGCAGGCCACGCCAATTATTGTTCTCGGCCGAGTTGCTCTAGAATACCAATCAATCAATCAATCGTATTTATTGAGCGCTTACTGTGTGCAGAGCACTGTACTAAGCCCTTGGGAAGTACAAGTTGGCAACATATAGAGACAGTCCCTACCCAACAGTGGGCTCACAGTCTAAAAGGGGGAGACAGAGAACAAAACCAAACATACTAACAAAATAAAATAGATAGAATAGATATGTACAAGTAAAATAAATAAATAAATGGAGTAATTAATATGTACAAACATATATACATATATACAGGTGCTGAGGGGAAGGGAAGGAGGTAAGATGGGGGGATGGAGAGGGGGACGAGGGGGAGAGGAAGGAAGGGGCTCAGTCTGGGAAGGCCTCCTGGGGGAGGTGAGCTCTCAGTAGGGCCTTGTTGTGGGCAGGGATCATGCCAACTCTACCAACTCTGTTGCATTGTACTCTCCCCAGTTCTTAGTACAGTACTCTGCACGAATCAGTCAATCAATCAATCGTATTTATTGAGCGCTTACTGTGTGTAGAGCACTGTACTAAGCGCTTGAGAAGTACAAGTTGGCAACATATAGAGACAGTCCCTACCCAGCAGTGGGTTCACAGTCTAAAAGTGGGGGGAAGTATGAAGTAAGCATCAATAAATACCATTGACTTTGGGCAAGTCACTTAACTTCTCTGTGCCTCAGTTCCCTAATCTGGAAAATGGAGATTAAGACTGTGAGCCCCAAGTGGGACAACCTGATCACCTTGTTCATTCATTCATTCAATCGTATTTATTGAGCGCTTACTGTGTGCAGAGCACTGTACTAAGCGCTTGGGAAGTACAAATCGGCAACAGAGATGGTCCCTACCCAACAATGGGCTCACAGTCTAGAAGACAATAATGTTGGTATTTGTTAAATGCTTACTATAATGATGGCATTTTTTTATGGCATTTATTAAGCGCTTACTATGTGCAAAGCACCGTTCTAAGTGCAGGGGGAAATACAAGGTAATCAGGTTGTCCCACGTGGGGCTCAGTCTTTAATCCCCATTTTACAGATGAGGTAGCGCTTAGAACAGTGCTTTGCACATAGTAAGCGCTTAACAAATACCATTATTATTATTATTATATGCCTTCAATAAGGCTTAGAAGGTGGGGAAGAGTAATTGTCCCTCAGATATGAGGAGGAGGCATGTTCCAGGCCAGGGGCGGGACCTGGGTGAGAGGTCAACAGTGAGATAATTGACTGATACAGGAGAGGATGGAAATATCACGGGGAGCCTAGCTACAGATGAGGGCTCATTTCTCCCTGAGATATTTCAGGTTAAAAGAAAATTCAGCTCAGTTTGGGAGACATTTCATGTGGGCAGGCAGTGATTGTTTTGTTTGTTTATTCGCCATAGCAGACACCCCGGACAGTCAATTGATTCTGAAAGAGATTACTGAAGCGCTGAGTAACAGGTTTGCCTTTCATCATCAATCGTATTTATTGAGCACTTACTATGTGCAGAGCACTGTACTAAGCGCTTGGGAAGTACAAATTGGCAACATATAGAGATAGTCCCTACCCAACAGTGGGCTCACAGTCTAAAAGTGGGCTCACAGTCTTTCACTCCATCACTATCCAGTTGGAATCTCAAGCCAACCAGAAGTCAGACTGCATCTTCTGTCAAGATCCAGAGGACTAAAATACACCCTCCCAGTCACCCAGCTATTACTACTACTACTAATGGTATTATTTAAGCGCTTACTATGTGCCAAGCACTGTTCTAAACTCTGGGGTAGATACAAGGAAATCACGTTGTCCCACATGGGGCTCACAGGCTTAATCCCCATTTTACAATTGCGGGAACTGAGGTACAGAGGAGTGAAGTGACTTGCCCAAGGTCACACAGCAGACAAGTGGTGGAGCCGGGATTAGAACCCACAACCTGTGACTCCCAAGCCCGGGCTCAGTAGTTATGATGTCATGTGCAATATGAACACTATTGGAGTCGAAGAAAGATGTTCAAAAGCAGGATGAGAAGCACTGTAGCCTTGTGGTTAGAGCACTGAAGACTTGTGGGAATCAGAAGACCTGGGTTCTAATCCTGGTTCTGCCACTTGCCTCTTGTGTGACCTTGGGCAAGTCACTTCACTTCTCTGTGCCTCAGTTACCTCCTTTACGAAATGGGGATAAAGACTGAGAGCCCCATCTGGGACAGGAACTGGGTCCAACCTGATTAGCTTGTATCTATCCCAGCTCTTAGTATAGTGCCTGACACATAGTAAGTACTTACCAAATACCATAAAAAACCCTAGAAATGGGCTATGTACTATGAAGGAAGATACTTTAGATCCAATAATTAATTGGATTTTCCTATCACCACTGACCGAACTCAGTTGCAAGCACAGACAGCTGCATTATTCTTGATGAGGTTGAAAATAGCACAAAAGAAGAAACAGACTGTTCTTCAATTTTCCTTTTTTTATGATATTTGCTAAGTGCTTACCATTTGTCAAGCACTGTCCTAAGCGCTGGGGTAGATACAAGTTTATCAAGTTGGACGCAGTCCCTTTCCCACATGAGATTTACAGTCTTAATAGGAGGGAGAAGGATTTGATCCCCATTTTACAGTTGAGGAAACTGAAGGACAGAGAAGTTAAGTGACTTGCCCAAGGTCACACAGGAAGCAATTGTCAGAGGCGGGGACCCCCAGATCCACGCACTTTCCAAAAGGCCACACTGCTTCTTCCCTCCTTTTCCTTTCTCCTGGAATGACTGATTGCAATCGGACTTCACAAAACCTTTGCAACAGCGAATAGAGTTCAATCGATCAGTCGGTTATATTTTTCGATCACTTATTGTGTGCAGAGCACTATACCGAGTGCTTGGGAGACTACGCTATAACGATAAAACAGAGTTGGTAGACACATTCTCTGGACGCTGCCAGGAGATTTAAAAAACAAAGAAAAGGAAGCAATAAAATAAGGGAATCTGAGAGGTATGAGCCTGGTGTTTTATTCCTCTACCAATACTGATGTGAGGTCTGGATATTTGAGTATCCATCCGCCTCTCATCCTGCCCGTGTGGTTCAGCTAGCTGCACAGCCCTTGGCCTGCTTTTGAGGAAAAGCATTAAGCAAACAACCACCAATTTCATGCTCAGTAACATGCAGGACATAGGAAGCCATTGGAAAGGAGGCCGAGATAAGAACCCCCAGCCCTCGAACTGCTTTTTTAAGCTGGTGAATCCACTCCCCACCGATTCATCAGCAGACTCCACAAATCTTTATCTGAATCGTTTCCCCCACACTCCTCCAAAGCCACAAAGTGATTTTTTCAAAATATTCACCTAAAGAGCCTGAGCTAGCCTCTGGGGTTTGTGATGAAGGTTCCAGCAAATAGACTGCGGGGGATAAAAAACGGTGTTTTCAGCAGTGGAACGGTATCATTAAGTTGTTGGAGTTCAGTGCGGTCAGGAAAAAAACAAGGCATCTCTAGAGGTTTATGGAATTCCAGATCTTCATGGAATTATGTAGATGGGGTTACAGAAGTAGAGTGGTCTAGGAGAAGGACCCCTGGGTTTGGGAGTCAGATGACCTTTATTTATTAGACCTTTATTTATTTATTATTTATTAGACTGTGAGCCCACTGTTGGGTAGGGACTGTCTCTATATGTTGCCAATTTGTACTTCCCAAGCGCTTAGTACAGTGCTCTGCACATAGTATGTGCTCAATAAATACGATTGATGATGATTTATTTAATTTATGTATTTATTTATTTTATTTGTACATATTTATTCTATTTATTTTATTTTGTTAATATGTTTTGTTCTCTGTCTCCCCCTTCTAGACTGTGAGCCCACTGTTGGGTAGGGGCTCTCTCTATATGTTGCCAACTCTTACTTCCCAAACACTCAGTACAGTGCTCTGCACACAGTAAGCGCTCAATAAATATGACTGAATGAATGAATGAATGACCTGGGTTCTAATATTGGCTCTGTGGCTTGTCTGCTGTATGACTTTGGGAGAGTCATTTAGCTTTTCTGTGCCCCAGTTTCCTCATCTGTAAAATGAGCATTTGATGCATGTTTCCCCCCTTATTTAGACTGTCATGGTGGACAGAGACTGTGTCCAACCTGATTATCTTGTATCTACCTGGGTAGGGACTGTCTCTATATGTTGCCAATTTGTACTTCCCAAGAGCTTAGTACAGTGCTCTGCACATAGTAAGCGCTCAATAAATATGATTGATTGATTGATTGATCTACCCCCACACTTAGTACAGTGCTTGGCACCTAGTAAGTGCTTAACAAATATCACAATTTTTATTATCACCATTATCATATAAACCCAGGCTTGGGGTAAGTCTGTCCTTTCATTGAAATTGTGAGCTAACTCCAGCACTGGAGTTATAATTGTTATAATGGACTTTTCCAAGCTCCGCACACAATATGCACTCAATAAATATGATTGAATGAATGGTTGTAGTCCAGAGGGTGAGCACACACATCTCCTCCAAAAGGCCTTCCCTCCGTCCTCCACTTCTCTTTTCTCATTCCCTTCTGTATCGCCCTGATTTGCTCCCTTTATTCACCCCTCCCTCCACCCCACAACACTTCCGTACTTCTCTGCAATTGATTTATTTATAGTGTCTCTCCCTTTTAGACTGTAAGCTCCTTGTGAGCTGTGAACTCATCTCTCCCAAGCGCTCAGTACAGTGCCCTGCACACAGTAATAATAATAATAATAATAATAATAATAATAATGTTGGTATCTGTTAAGTGCTCACTATCATCATCAATCATATTTATTGAGCGCTTACTGTGTAAAGAGCACTGTACTAAGCGCTTGGGAAGTACAAGTTGGCAACACACTATGTGCCAAGCACTGTTCTAAGCTCTGGGGTAGATACAAGGTAATCAGGTTATCCCATGTGGGGCTCACAGTCTTCATCCCCATTTTACAGATGAGGGAACTGAGGCCCAGAGAAGTTAAGTGACTTGCCCAAGGTGACAAGTGGCGGAGCCGGGATTAGAACCCGTGACCTCTGGTTCCCCAACCCCGAGCTCTTTCCACTGAGCCACGCTGCTGCTCTATGATGACTGATCGATTGAAACAGGCCCTGCATTTCAAAGACAGAGGTGATGGCCATTTGCAACGTCGAATCTCTGCCTTTTCTGCGGGACCGAGGCGCTCGGGCTTGAAAATTTGGATTCCTTGCCTATCGCTTGCAAATCACTCGCCCGTGAATGGGGTAATGGAAGAGCTGGGGATTAGTCGAAGAGAGGAGAATTTAGCAAAAGGGAAGTAATCCTCTTCTCCAGCCCTTATCGTCCGTGCGCTTCAATATCCCAGGGGCTCATAAGCCGCGGTTTGGCTGTGTCTGAATTAGTGTGAAATTTGAGAGATTGCCTTACTTTTCAGCAAGGAAAAAACCCTCTCCTTGAATTTGGCCCAGGCATCATGAATTCAGCACAAGGGCCTATTTCTCTCCCTCTCGACGCTCAGGCATCTTCGATTGTCAACAGAATCTGTGTGCACGGGGAAAACTGGGGGAGTTTTTGAGCCAGACCTAGCTTCGTTTAGATTGGTGATGTAGGTGGCGGTGGGAGTGTGCGGGTGGATCTGAGATGGTGATGGAATTGATTAATGTAATCTGATTCGAGAAACCAAAGCGTAAGCTAGATCTCACTGCCCTTAGCCCTTGGGAAAGTCGTTTCTCATTCTGTGGAAAGTGGCCATTTGAAGGGCTGTATCCCACTGTTGGGTAGGGACTGTCTCTATATGTTGCCATCTTGTACTTCCCAAGCTCTTAGTACAGTGCTCTGCACACAGTAAGTGCTCAATAAATACGATTGATTGACTGATTGATTTTTCATTGGTAGTCCACACTTCCGAGGCAAGGGTTGAGAAGCAGCGTGGCTCAGTGGAAAGAGCCGGGGCTTTGGAGCCAGAGGTCATGGGTTCAAATCCCCACTCCGCCAACTGTCAGCTGTGTGACTTTGGGCAAGTCACTTAACTTCTTGGTGTCTCAGTTACCTCATCTGTAAAATTTGGATGAAGACTGTGAGCCCCCCGTGGGACAACCTGATCACCTTGTAACCTCCCCAGTGCTTAGAACAGTGCTTTGCACATAGCAAGCGCTTAACAAATACCATCATTACTATTATTATTATTAAGGGTTGACATATTTTATAATAATAACAATTAGAATAATAATTTTGCTATTTGTCAAGCACTTACTAGGTGCAAGGCACTATACTACGCACTGGGGTGAATACAAGAAAATCGGGTTGGACAAAGTCCCTGTCCCACGTGCGGCTCAAAGTCTTAATCCTTATTTTCCAGATAAGGTAACTGAGGCCCAGAGAAGTGAAGTGACTTGCCCGAGGTCATACAGCAGACAAGTGGCGGAGCTAGGATTAGAACCCAGGACCTTCTGATGCCCAGGCCAGTGCTCTATCCACTCTCATTCTTCTCATATTTACCCCACTAATCAAAAGTATTTAGTGCCTATTGCATGAAGAGCAGTCCTGGATGACCAAGGTATATATAGTGCTTTACCCAGTCTCTGTCCTTAATAATAATAATGATGGTATTTGTTAAGCACTTACTATGTGCAAAGCACTGTTCTAAGCGCTGGGGAGGTTACCAGGTGATCAGGTTGTCCCATGGGGGGCTCACAGTTTTAATCCCCATTTCACAGATGAGGTAACTGAGGCACAGAGAAGTGAAGTGACTTGCCCAACGTCACACAGCTAATAAGTGGCGGAGCCGGGATTTGAACCCATGACCTCTGACTCCCAAGCCCGGGCTCTTTCCACTGAGCCACGCTGCTTCTCTCTCTCTCCTGTCCTTCAGGATCTTACTCCTATCCCTTCTTCATATATGTTGCCAACCTGTACTTCCCAAGCGCTTAGTACAGTGCTCTGCACACAGGAAGCGCTCCATAAATACGATTGAATGAATGAAAGAATTGTTCACCGCCTCTGTGATTTTTGAGCCCAAGAGTGGTAGTTATCATCATACCCCCTAGATAGGGGTATTGCTTAAATTGTATTTGATCTTTGCAGTGCTCAAGATTGCTTCTTTGTTTCTCAATCAATCAACCGATCAATGATATAATAATAATGGCATTTATTAAGCGCTTACTATGTGCAAAGCACTGTTCTGTTTATTGAGGACTTGCTGTGTGTAGGGCATTGTACTAAGCTCTTGGAAATGTAATACAAACAGCGTGGCTTAGAGGGTAGAGCACGGCCCGGGAATCAGGAGGACCTGGGTTGTATTTCAATCCTGACTCCTCCACACGTCTGCTGTGTGACCTTAGGCAAATCACTCCTCTTCTCTGGGCCTCAGTTGCCTCATTCGTAAAACAGGGTTTAAGACTGTGAGCCCTTTGCGGGACAGGGACTGTGCCCAACCTGATTAACTTGTTTCTATCCCAGGATTTTGAACAGTGCTCATTCATTCATTCAATCGTATTTATTGAGCGCTTACTGTGTGCAGAGCACTGTACTGAGCGCTTGGGAAGTACAAGTCAGCAACATATAGAGACGGTCCCTACCCAAAAACGGGCTCACAGTCTAGAAGGGGGAGACAGACAACAAAACACGCTCGGCACATAGTAAGTGCTTAACAAGTACCGTAATTGTTACTATTTTTATTACAGTAGAGTTGGTATTATCATTATTAATGGTAATAATAATGGCATTTCTTGAGCGATTACTATATGCAAAACACTGTTCTAAGCATTGGTAGACATGATCCCTGCCCATGAGGAATTTCTTTCACTTTCTCGATCAATTAATGGTACTTATTAAGTGCTAAATTGGTACAGAGCACTGTACTAAATGCCTGGGAGAGTGCAATCCAGTACAGTATTGTATAGGAGGAAGTCTTCATGTCCATGCAGTGGTGTCCTGGGAGTTGGTGTGTGCTGTCAGTCAATCAATCAGTAATATTTATTAAGTGCTTTTTAAGTGCTTTGGGCAAGCCACTTAACTTCTCTGGGCCTCAGTTCCCTCATCTGTAAAATGGGGATTAAGACTGTGAGCCCCCCGTGGGACAACCTGATAACCTTGTAACCTCCCCAGCGCTTAGAACAGTGCTTTGCACATAGTAAGTGCTTAATAAATGCCATTATTATTATTATTATTATTACTATGTG
Source organism: Tachyglossus aculeatus (assembly GCF_015852505.1). Taxonomy (NCBI): domain Eukaryota; kingdom Metazoa; phylum Chordata; class Mammalia; order Monotremata; family Tachyglossidae; genus Tachyglossus; species Tachyglossus aculeatus. The sequence goes on along the minus strand of NC_052069.1, from coordinate 68,812,883 downwards.
CACAGCACTGTATTAAGCACTTGGGAGAGTACAACAGCAGTACAGTGCTTAATAAATACAACTGAATGAATGGATGAATGAATAGAATTGGCAGACATGTTCTGTGCCCATAATTGAGCGCACGTTTTGTGCGCTCAATAAATACAAATGATTCATTGATTGATTGATTGATAAGCTGACAGTCTAGAGGACTGCCAGGATATTAGTCAGTCATATTTATTGAGTGCTCACTGTGTGCAGAGCATTATACTAAGTGCTTGGTGATGGAATTGATTAATGTAATCTGATTTGAGAAACCAAAGCGTAAACTGGATCTCACTGTCCCTAGCCCTTGGGAAAGTTGTTTCTGATTCTGTAGTACACTTAGTGTACTAAGTGCATAATATAGTGCCTTGCATCTAGTAAGTGCTTGACAAATAGCACAATTATTATTCTAATTATTATTATAAAACATGTCAACCCTTAATAATAATAATGATGGTATTTGTTAAGTGCTTACTATGTCCCTATCCCAATATAGCAATAGAAGAAGCACATTTCCTGCCCACAACAAGCTTATAGGCTAGAAAAATGTTGGCGTGGGCAGTCCCTGCCCACGTCCAGTCCAGACCTCACCTCCAGACTCTCAGAGCATCTCCAGTGATTAATTATTCCAGTTCAGAGTCAGCAACTCTGTTCGTTTTCCATTTGCATTTGTATCTCTTTCACTTCAGAGAACTGTAGGAGCGATTCTTAATCTGTAAGAATCGTTCCATTCCTCAGAAAACGCTGCTTAGCATTCCCCGGACAGTCTGCAACTCTTTTTTTGGGAAGAAAACTATCCCTTTCCCCACTCTGACTAAAGTATATTAGGCAAAAGGGACTAGAGGTATTCAGATACTGATCTGTCTCCTGTGTCCTGTAACCTGCCCAGGACTAAAGGTCAATTAACACATTCCCTTTCCCACCTCAAGAGCTACGGCAAAAATCCTGCCATTCAGTTTTTCATGCTAAAAGGGAGGAAGAGAGTCTGAGAGAACAAACGCCTGGATTGGAGCACAATTCTAACAGATGATCTTTATCATGTGTATCTTTCATTTTCTGCACGAAAGCCGGACTACGTTAGCGAGAGGAGTTTGGAGGTCGGCAGAATGGCTTGCCCGGTGGTTTTGTACACTGATTTATTTTCCTGCAGTTCTCAGTTTGGGCTTTGTCTTGCATGGTGGGAGATGATCTGCTCCCCGCAACTCGGGTGTGCGGGGTGTTCAGCACTCCAAATTGAAATCCAAATGAGTACAGATGGGTGGCTAAAAATTCCGCCGTTGCAGCTGCAGTTGGAAAAGGGAATGGTTTATATAACACAGTGAGGGGATTTTAAATTGTGAGAGGCAGCTGCCTGCTATCACAGAGCTGCAGCTCTCCGGGCTTTAGGGTCAGATATTTTTCCACTGTTTTGTCCTTTCCCAGACCCGCTCCCCAGCTAGCAGCTTAAAGGCTCAGCGGCTACTTGAAGCCGCTGAACTGATCAAAAACGCACTTCAGGCTTATTTTGCTTGAAGATGGGAAATGTCATCTCTCCTTCCCTGCCAGAAGGGAAGCTATTATTCCGGGACTCAAAGTTAGCCATCGAGCCTCGTCCTCTACCCGTCACACAGCAATATGGCTGATCAACTAGGCCCAATAATGATAATGGTGGTAAGCACTGGGGAAGATGATAATAATAATAATTATTATGGTACTTGTTAAGTGGTCACTCTGTGCCAAGCATTTTTCCAAGCACTGGGGTAAGAAACAAGTTAATCAAGTTGGACACAGTCCTTTGTCAATGTGGGGCTCACACTCTTATCCCCATTTCATACATGAGGAAACTGAGGCCCAGAGAAGGTAATGAACTGTCCAGGATCACAGAGCAGACATGTGGAAGAGCCTGGACCATCTGACTCTCAAGCCCACGTTCTACCCACTAAACCATGCGGCTTCTCATAGATACAATAATAATAATAATAATAATAATAACAAGTGCTTAGTACAGTGCTCTGCACACAGTAAGTGCTCAAGAAATATGATTGAATAAACGAATAATAATAATAATGAAGGTATTTGTTAAGCGCTTACTATGTGCAAAGCGCTGTTCTAAGCACTGGGGGGATACAAGGTGATCAGGTTGTCCCACGTGGGGCTCACAATCTTAATCCCCATTTTACAGATGAGGGAACTGAGGCACAGAGAAGTTAAATGACTTGCCCAACATCACACAGCCGGGATTTGAACCCATGACGTCTGACTCCAAAGCCCGGGCTCTTTCCACTGAGCCAATCTTGTTGCTCATAGATACAAGGTAATTATGTCATGGGCCTCGTCTCTCTAGAGAAGCAGCTTGGCCTAGTGGAAATAGAAATGGGCTGCGAGTCAGCAGAGCTAGGTTTCAATTCCCTCTTGCCTGCAGTGTGGCCTTGGACAAATCACTTAGCTTCTCTGTGCCTCAGGTGATTCGTCTGTGAAATCAATTAACTAATGATATTTTCTGAGCACTTAGTGCGTGCAGAGAACTATACTGTGTGCTTGGGAGAGGACAGTACAACATGAGGCTTGATTCTGTGTGTCAGCTACCTCATCTGAAAAATGGGGATTAAGACTGGAGTCTCATGTGGGACAGGAACTGTGTCCAACTTGATGACCTTGTTACCTTGGTATTTAGTACACAGCCTGGCACATAGTAAGCGCTTAACAAGTATCGTAATAGTAATAATTACCATTAACAAATACCGCAGTTAGGTAGTATTGAGAATGTTAATGGTAATAATATAATGATAATAGTAACAATAATGGCATTTATTAAGCACTTACTATGTGCAAAGCACTGTTCTAAGCACTGGGGAGGTTACAAGGTGATCAGGTTGTCCCACGGGGAGCTCACAGTCTTAATCCCCATTTTACAGATGAGGTAACTGAGTCCCAGAGAAGTTAAGTGACCATTCATTCATTCAATCACATTTATTGAGCGTTTACTGTGTGCAGAGCACTGTACTAAGCGCTTGGGAACAACAAATAGAGACGGTCCCTACCCAACAGCGGGCTCACAGTCTAGAAACAGCTGACAATTGGTGGAGCGGAAATTGAACCCATGACCTGTGACTATTGAGAACGTTACAATGTGAGGCTTGTCCTCGACCTTGGGCAAATCACTTAACTTCTCTGTGAGTAGAGTTACCTAGTCTTCTGAAAAATTGATATTAAGACTGTGAGTCCCATTCGGGACAGGGACTGTGTCCAACCTGATTTGCTTGTATCCACCACAGCGCTTAGTACAGTGCCTGGCACATAGTAAGCGCTTAACAAATACAGTAATTATTATTAGCCCACGAGGAGGAGTTCTTTCAAGAAAGCGAGCTCACCTGCAGTGGGATCCAAGAAGCTGAGAGGGATGCCTGTTGGCAAGACTTTGGAGGATAATAATAATAATAATAATAATGATGGCACTTAAGCGCTTACTATGTGCAAAGCACTGTTCTAAGCGCTGAATCAAACCAACTTCCTTGGCATTGGACAGCAACTCCAGAGACCTTCAGAAACCTTCATTTAAACAAGTAAACACAGCTCTGCACACAGTAAGCGCTCAATAAATACGATTGAATGAATGAATGAATGAATAAGTACAGTTTAGGAGTAGAGTTGTTCCATTTAGACAAGAATTAAGCTAATGTTCATTAGCCCTATTTGCAGCTCAGCTTCTTTGTGCACCGAGTCTCTGGACCTCGGCAGGTGGATGATGCCTTTAAATTCTTTCTAGTCTCCGTTCTCTGCCGTTCAGAAATTCTCATCACTTGTGCCTTGGCCCCCAACCCCTATTTTTATGGTATTTGTTAAGCACTTACTCTGTGCCAGCTCCGTATTAAGCGCTGGGGTAGATACAAGCTGATCAGGTTGGACACAGTCCCTGTCCCACGTGGGGCTCACAGTCTTAATCCCATTTTACAGATGAAGTGACTGAGGCCCAGAGATGTGAAGTGATTCGCCCAAGGTCACACAGCAGACATGTGGCCGAGCTGGGATGAAAATACAGGTCTTTCTGAACCCCCACCCGCCCCCAGGCCCACACTCTATCCATTAGGCCACACTGCTTTCCTTTGACGACTATCCTCACCTGTTTAGGACTGTGAGCCCACTGTTCGGTAGGGACCATCTCTATATGTTGCCAACTTGTACTTCCCAAGCGCTTAGTACAGTGCTCTGCACACAGTAAGCACTCAATAAATACGATTGAATGAATGAATTCCCCAACTCTCTGTCCCCTACTCCCTCTTCCCTCTGTGTTGCCCTTTCACTTGGATTTGTACCCTTCATGTACCACCCCCTCAGATCCACAGGGTTTTGGAAATATCTGTAATTTATTTTAATGCCTGTCATTCCCACCCGAAGACTTTTTAAGCTCCTCGTGGATCAGTTACAGATCTACTAATTCTGTTATAATGTACTCTTCCAAGTGCTTAGTACAGGGTTCTGCATACAATAAGCCATGAATATATATATGATTGATTGACTGATAGGGAACAGAACTGTATATCTGACTAAGATACCCCCAGAAAACTCCCTCTCCAAGCATCTGGGTTTTCATCAGGGACATTTTGGGCTCATGCGTTAATTTGTAACATTTTTTAATCCACAGCAAGGCTTCCTTCCCCAGAATGTATATGCCCCTAGGACTCTAAAACCTATGGGTTTGGTGGGGAATTTTACCCTTCAGCCCACACACGATAAGCACTGAATATATATATGATTGACTGATAGGGAACAGAATCATGCATTTGACTAAGATCCCCCAGAAAACTCCCTCTCCAAGCATCCGGGTTTTCATCAGGAACGTTTTGGGCTCATGCGTTAATTTGTAACATTTTTTAATCCACAGCAAGGCTTCCTTCCTCAGAATGTATATGCCCCTAGGACTCTAAAACCTATGGGTTTGGTGGGGAATTTTACCCTTCAGCCCACACACGATAAGCACTGAATATACATATGATTGACTGATAGGGAACAGAATCGTACATTTGACTAAGATCCCCCAGAAAACTCCCTCTCCAAGCATCTGGGTTTTCATCAGGAACGTTTTGGGCTCATGCGTTAATTTGTAACATTTTTTAATCCACAGCAAGACTTCCTTCCCCAGAATGTATATGCCCCTAGGACTCTAAAACCTATGGGCTTTGTGGGGAATTTTACCCTTCAACCCACACACGATAAGCACTGAATATATATATGATTGACTGATAGGGAACAGAATCGTGCATCTGACTAAGATCCCCCAGAAAACTCCCTCTCCAAGCATCTGGATTTTCATCAGGAACGTTTTGGGCTCATGCATTAATTTGTAACATTTTTTAATCCACAGCAAGGCTTCCTTCCCCAGAATGTATATGCCCCTAGGACTCTAAAACCTATGGGCTTTGTGGGGAATTTTACCCTTCAATCCACACACGATAAGCACTGAATATATATATGATTGATTGACTGATAGGGAACAGAACTGTATATCTGATTAAGATACCCCCAGAAAACTCCCTCTCCAAGCATCTGGGTTTTCAACAGGAATGTTTTGGGCTCATGCTTTAATTTGTAATATTTTTTAATCCTCAGCAAGACTTCCTTCCCCAGAATGCATATGCCCCTAGGACTCTAAAACCTATGGGCTTTGTGGGGAATTTTACCCTTCAACCCACTCATCCACTCAGAGAAATTGGACTCAGATGGGCCCTGCAGTGAGACCAGCCTCATTCTCCGCAATTAGCAATAAAGGGCCCTCAGGAAACCTCTGTCTCAGCTCATCTCACCTCGGTCTCCGGTCTGGATCACACTGTGGACCCATTTAAATGACTAATTACCAAAGCCATTCGAGGCACCGAGCCAAAAGTCATCCAGAGCACTAGGTTTGCAACTCTTGTTTCCTCAGACTGTGATCCACGTACCGAGATGTCCAACCTGGGAGTTGGATAACAACAAATAATCCATCTTAGTTATGCAGTGTTTTTGTTTTTCTGAAACCCTTTTGCATCAGTTATCTCATTTTGTTCTCCACGTGGAGGTGGGAATTATCCTCCCCATTTTACTGATGAGAAAAGTGAGGCACAGGGAGGTTGTCACCTGCTCCAAGTCACCCAAGAAGGCCCCTACCCAACCACGGGCTAGCAGTCTAGAAGGGGGACAACAAAACAAAACATGTGGACCGGTGTCAAGTCATCAGAATTAATGGAAATAAAGCTAGATGCACATCATTTACAAAATAAATGGAATAGTAAATATGTACAAGTAAAATAAATAGAGTAATCTGTACAAACATATATACAGGTGCTGTGGGGAGAGGAAGGAGGTAGGGCAGGGGGGATGGGGAGGAGGAGAGGAAAAAGGGGGCTCAATCTGGGAAGGCCTCCTGGAGGAGGTGAGCTTTCAGTAGGGCTTTGAAGGGAAGAAGAGAGCTAGCTTGGTGGATGTTGGGAGGGAGGGCATTCCAGGCCGGGGAGAGGACGTGGGCCGGGGGTCGATGGCGGGACGGGCGAGAACGAGGCCCAGTGAGGAGGTTAGTGGCAGAGGACCATCTCTATATGTTGCCAACTTGTACTTCCCAAGCGCTTAGTACAGTACTCTGCACACATTAAGCGCTCAATAAATACGATTGAATGAATGAATGAATGAATAGCAGAGCTGATCCCGGAACCCAGGTCTCCTATCGCCCAGAATTCTGATTTAGACCTCTAACTCAACTTCTTCATTTTTAGTTTAAAGGAAACTTACAATGGTCTCAGCAGCAGGGTGGCTTAGTAGAGAGAAAGTCAGAGGACCTGGGTTCTAATCCCAGTTCTGCTGAACTACTGGGCAGTGAGGACGGGTTGTATGAATGATTGAAAAATCTGCACACAGTAAGCACTCCCTAAATACCACTGATTTATTAGTTTATGCACATCCTGAGTCCTGAACGGGCACATCTTTTCAGGATGAAACAAAAAGGTGTTGATTTCATAGAAGAGCTTATGTCTTTAAAGGGGAAAATGTGTTAGTAGCCAAATGGGCTAGTGATGAGGGATAAGTACAAATCCTCGATTCACAGAGGCTACAGTGACCGGGTGGTTGGTAAGAGATCAGGCCGAGAGATGTCCATCAACTGTGAGGTGCTTATCCAGGAAAGGGAAGGATTTCTGCTCCAGGAGAACCGTCTGGAGCAAGTTAAATGCCGTCCTTACTGGAGTTTGCTTTCTTCTGAGAAGTGGCGTGGCCTAGTGGAATGAGCTTGGGCCTAGGACTCACAGGACCTGGGTTCTAATCCTAATAATCTTAATAATAATTATGGTATTTGTTAAGCGCTTACTACGTGCCACACACTGTTCTAAGCGCTGGAGTAGGTACAAGGTAATTGGGTGACACAGTCACTGCCCCACATGGGGCTCACAGTCTTAATCCCCATTTTGCAGATGAGGTAACTGAGGCACAGAGAAATTAAATGAATTGCCCAAACTCATACAGTGGACAAATGGCAGAGCCGGGAATAGAGCTCACGTCCCCTGACTCCCAAGCTGGTGCTCTTTCCATGCTGCTTTATGCACATCCTGAGTCCTGAACGGGCACATTTTTTCAGGATGGGTCCACAATGAAACAAAAAGATTTCGCTACTAGGCCATGCTGCTTCTCTGGCTCTTCCACTTATGTACCGTGTGGCCCTGGGCAAGTCACTTCACTTCTCTGTGCCTCAGTTCCCTCGTCTGCTAAATGGAGATTCAACACCTGTTCTCTCCCCTACTTAGATTGTGAACCCCAGGTGGGAGCTGATTTTTCTTCTACCTCAGCACTTAGCACAGTGTTTGCCATATAGTAAAATAATAATAATGATGATGGCATTTGTTAAGCACTTACTATGTGCAAAGCACTGTTCTAAGCAGTGGGGAGGTTACAAGGTGATCAGGTTGTCCCACGGCGGGCTCACGGTCTTAATCCCCATTTTCCAGATGAGGTAACTGAGGCCCAGAGAAGTGAAGTGACTTGCCCAAAGTCACACAGCTGACACAGCAGAGCTGGGATTTGAACCCTTGACCTCCGACTCCAAAGCCCTTACTCTTTCCACTGAGCCATGCTGCTTCTCTGAACCAAAGCTGAACAGAAAACCCAATTAATAATAATAATAATAATAATAATGATGGCATTTATTAAGTGCTTACTATGTGCAAAGCACTGTTCTAAGCACTGGGGAGGTTACAAGGTGTTCAGGTTGACCCAAGGTGGGCTCACAGTCTTAATCCCCATTTTACAGATGAGGTAACTGAGGCCCAGAGAAGTTAAGTGACTTGCCCAAAGTCACACAGCTGACAATTGGCGGAGCTGGGATTTGAACCCATAACCTCTGACTCCAAAGCCCATGCTCTTTCCACTGAGCCACACTGCTTCTCTATTATTATTACTCTCTGAAACGAAAGTGCCTCTTGATATGGAAGCTACTAAAGGAAGATTCAGCTCCGGGCACACTTCAGCCCAAAATAACAAGTCTGTCTCAGCATTGTTTCTATGGAATCACAGTGGTCTACACTTTGCATTAGTTTCTTCTCATCCAACCGATTCCTCTGAGCTGTTTTGTTTCTAGGCTTGTTGGATTGTCTCCTAACCACCTTTTTTGACTGAATAAGAGTAACTCAAGTGACTAGAGTCCCTAAGAGTGGTAGAATATGGAGAGATGGAACGCGATAGGCCTTAAAGCCTGGACTCCATTTTGTCTGGCCAAGCCCCCATTTTCTCAAAGCGGGCACATCCCGTGTCCTCCTCTCTCCTTTGTTTCATCTATCTAGGTATCATCATCATCATCAATCATATTTATTGAGCGCTTACTGTGTGCAGAGCACTGTACTAAGCACTTGGGAAGTACAAGTTGGCAACATAAAGAGACAGTCCCTACCCAACAGTGGGCTCACAGTCTAAAAGGGGGAGACAGAGAACAAAACCAAACATACTAACAAAATAAAATAAATAGAATAGATATGGACAAGTAAAATAAATAAATAGAGTAACAAATATGTACAAATATATATATACATATATACAGGTGCTGTGGGGAAGGGAAGGAGGTAAGATGGAGAGGATGGAGAGGGGGACGAGGGGGAGAGGAAGGAAGGGGCTCAGTCTGGGAAGGCCTCCTGGAGGAGGTGAGCTCTCAGCAGGGCCTTGAAGGGAGGAAGAGAGCTAGCTTGGCGGATGGGCAGAGGGAGGGCATTCCAGGCCCGGGGGAGGACATGGGATGGGCGAGAACGAGGTACGGTGAGGAGATTAGCGGCAGAGAAGCGGAGGATGCGGGGTGGGCTGTAGAAGGAGAGAAGGGAGGTGAGGTAGGAGGGGCGAGGTGATGAACAGCCTTGAAGCCCAGGGTGAGGAGTTTCTGCCTGATGCGCAGATTGATTGGTAGCCACTGGAGATTTTTGTATCTGTCTGTTGATCAGGAAGTTGGGTTTGTTAAGGTCTGGAGACGGAAAGAAGTCAGGTCATTTTCCTAACCTGCTGATCTACAGTGAGATTCGAGAAGCAGCGTGGCTCAATGGAAAGAGCCCGGGCTTTGGACTCAGAGGTCATGGGTTCAAATCCCAGCTCCGCCGCTTGTCAGCTGTGTGACTTTGGGCAAGTCACTTCACTTCTCTGGGCCTCAGTTACCTCATCTGTAAAATGGGGATTAAGACTGTGAGCCCCCCGTGGGACAACCTGATCACCTTGTATCCCCCCAGCACTTAGAACAGTGCTTTGCACATAGTAAGCACTTAATCAGTGCCATCATTATTATTACAGTGTTTGCCCACCAGATCCTTAAAATGGACGGAACCAGGCAGGGCCTAATAATTACTCTAGGAAGAATTTACTGCTGTTTGCATTAAAGTATATACAGTGTGTTGTGCTCTTCATTCAATGGTATTTATTGAGCGCTTACTGTGTGCAGAGCACTGTACTAAGTGCCTGGGAAGTACAAGTTGGTGACATATAGAGACGGTCCCTACCCAACTAAGATGCTTAACCAGCGGTATATAAAGAAACTTTGTACTGGTTGAAGTTGAGCTAGCCTTGACTAGCAGGGAAAACGGTGCCCATCAACCACCTCTCCCTCCTAGCGCTAGAAGTGTTAGCAGAAATTAACTTGTCTTTGTTAGAGAAGCAGCATGGCTCAGTGGAAAGAGCCTGGGCTTTGGAGTCAGAGGTCGTGGGTTCGAATCCTGGCTTCGCCACAAGTCTGCTGTGTGAACTTGGGCAAGTCACTTCACTTCTCTGAGCCTCAGTTCCCTCATCTGTAAAAATGGGGATTAAGACTGTGAGCCCCACGTGGGACAACCTGATCACATTGTATCCCCCCCAGCGCTTAGAACAGTGCTTTGCACATAGTAAGCGCTTAACAAATGCCATCATTATTATTATTATTATTATACCCTCTGAACACAACACAGAATCTGTGAGATTTTTTTCCACACTTCCCTTCCAGGAACAGCAGGGTCATACGGGAGGGCAAATCCAGTCCTCTGTCTTCCCTTCCCCTTTAAGCGCTGGCCAACTCCGTCCACCGAGCTGGAGGTTGCTGCTTTTTCAACCTCGGAAACCCTCCCTGCCCTGATATTCAAAAGCTTCCAGCACATTTAACGTGACTCCTGCCGTCCTTGCTTTTTTTGACACCAGGCAGAAGACAGTGTTTATCCGTCCAGATGGTGTCAGTTTAATCACTGGCACCTAATGTTGCATGATAACAAGTGTTGACCCAGGGTATTATATGGGCAATTACTGAGCTTTAGCGTTTGGTAGGAAAGTGAGGAAGTGTCTAGGGAACAACCCAAAAGCCCGTGATTATATGGAAATGGGTCTGACACGAACACGAATAGACGAATGGTACTTTTGGAAGAAATGCATGTAGCCCCTGAATGGTTATAGTGGTAGTTTCCAGGTTCAAAGGTTATTTTAAATAATCATGGGATGAACAGTAAGTTTTAGGGCAGGGAAATGAACTCTCCTGAACCACTAGAGTGGTTTAGTTGTGGTATTCTCTAAACACTTCCTATTGCTCAAGCCCTGCACTGAGCTCTGGGGTGGACACAGGAAAATCAGGTCGGATATAGTCCTGTCCCCCACGGGGCTCCGAGTCTAAGAACAGGTATTGAATCCCCATTTTACAGATGAGGGAACTGAGGCACAGAGAGAAATGAAGTGGCTTGCCCAAGGTCCCACAGCAGACGAGTAGTGGAGGCTGGATTAGAACCCAGGTCCATGCTCTTTCCTCTAGGCCACTGATGTATTCATTTATTGAGCGCTTACTGAGTGCAGAGCACCGTACTAAGCGCTTGGGAGAGTATAAAACAAAAATAAACAGATATATTCCCGGCTTACAATGAGTTTACAGTCTAGAGAGCAATTAGACTTAGAGGCAACTAGAGATGCTGCCTTTTCTTTAGCTGCTGGTGGTTTTAGAACTCATCCTTCACCTGGAGAGTGAGCCTCTCCCCCCTGCCTGCTAAGGACACCACAGCAGTAGTCCCGGACACCCAGAAGAGTTAATTTTATTTTGCCGTCCAGGAATTTGTCCACAGGAATTCCTCCATCTACTCAGTCTCGGCAAGTCCTCCAACTTTTCACTGATTTCCGTTTTCAGCTACTCCTGACCCAGAAGAGAGAAGCTAAGAGCTCTCGGAGAGATTTTTTTTTTCCTCCTTTCAACTTCACAAAAGCGATCCACGAGAAGAGCCGGAAACTTAAAAAAAAAATCCTTTAACGTCAGAAATGGATAAGAACAAATCAGTGTATTCACTCCTTAAGAGCACTGACTTCCCCCTCCAACGTATTCTGCGGTTTTCTGGGCTCTCATTTTTCAACGTTACAAAGACTTGGTTCGGCCTGTCCCCTTGAGACATTCGAACCCCCAGATTGTCAGTCAACAACTGTCAGTTTTCAGAACTCAGCTGGCATTTCTCGTCCTGAAATTAAGTTCTCGTATTCCCTTACTTTAAGATCAATGTTTACCAAATTCTTTAGTATTTAGAGATTCTAGACTGGGACTACATAGCAATGGATGTTGAATAAATATTGACAGTAATGGTAACGTGGTTTTTTTTAGTTTGGATTTCTGTAAATTTCTGTAGCAAAGAATAGAAAAAAGTGCTTAGTACAGGGCTCTGCATGTAGTAAGCACTCAATATGATGGATTGAATAAATAAAAAAGTACCTTTATTGGGTCAGACCAACAGTTCATCCACCCTAGAATTCTGTTCCCAGCTGTGACAAAAGGTTATTTGGAGGAGACGTGCCATAGTTATCCTCCAAAGTTGGACTGTAACGCATTGGGGTGTAACAACAATCATCCCTCACTTTCTCCCCAAAAACCTAACCGCCTCCAACTAATTATGGACCTCTCATCCATGATACTTTTCAAACCACTCTGGAATCTACTGGCATTTTTTCAACCTGTATATCTTCCTGTGGTAACAAATTTCATGAAACTGAGCCCCCTTTTTCTTCTCCTCCTCCCCATCCCACCCCCTAGCCCTACCTCCTTCTCCTTCCCATAGCACTGGTATATATTTGTACAGATTTACTCTATTTTACTCGTACATAGTTACTATTCTACTTATTTTGTTACTGATGTGCATGGAGCTATAATTCTATTTATTCGGACGATTTTGACACCTGTCTACATGTTTTATTTTGTTGTCTGTCTCCCCCTTCTAGACTGTGAGCCCGTTGCTGGGTAGGGACCATCTCTATATGTTGCCGACTTGTACTTCCCAAGCGCTTAGTACAGTGCTCTGCACACAGTAAGCGCTCAATAAATACGATTGAATGAATGAATGAAACGGTGTTTTCCATTGCTTGTTTTGATCCTATCTTCAGGGGGTTTCTCCTTACTCATTCAATCAATCATATTATCCAGCTGTGTGATGACTGTTCTATATTTGTGCTGACTTGTCCTTACTTTTCAGGGTTTTGAAGACCTCTGTCATGTCCCCTCACAGGTTTTGCTGTTCTAGGCTGAAGGGGCCCAACCTGTTCACTTTCTCTTTGTAAGGAAGCACCTCCATGCCTCCGATCAGTTTGGATTCCCTTCTCGGCATCTTCTCCAGTTCAAGAATGCCCTTTGAAGCACACAGACTCCAGAACTGGAACTGGTATTCATTCACTCATATCTATTGAGCGCTTACTGTGTGTAGAGCACTGTACTAAGCTCTTTGGAGTGTACAATTTAACAAAAGATAATCTTCTCAACCTCAAAGGAGGAGGATGTTGCCAACTTGTACTTTGCCATTACGTTGCCAACTTGTACTTCCCAAGCACTTAGTACAGTGCTCTGCACACAGTAAGTGCTCAATAAATACGATTGAATGAATGAATGAATAGACAGACACATTCCCACTCCAAGTGCAGTGAACCTGCTAAAGCTCTGCCTTTGATTTTTCTTTGAAATCTTTTCAGGCCATGCCCAGGACCGTCCCTGTGAGTTCTGCATGGCTCCGCCATTTTCCTGCTGTATGACGTTCAGGAAGTCATTTGACTTCTATGTGCCTCAGTTTCCTCTTCTGTCAAATGGGGCTTAAATACCTGTTCCACAAACCTGAAAGTTTATGGTTCTTGGAACTTCTTAAAGTAGAAAACCAGCTCTGGAGAGGGAGATAGAAGAACATACAAGATGGACACTTTGATACTCATTCCAATCCCACAGCACTTATCATCATCAGTGGTATTTACTGAGCACCTACTATTGGGAAAGTACAATGTAACACAGTTGGCAGATCCGATCCCTGCTCGCAACAAGCTTATTCCTTTATACATTAATATTTCCCCTATTCATAATTTTGTTTTAATGTCTGTCTGCCCCCGTAGACTGTAAGGTCCTTTTTCGTTAATGGTGTTTGTTAAGCGCTTACTATGTGTCAGCCTCTGTTCAAAGTGCTGAGAGAGAAACAAGCTAATCAGGTTGAACACAGTCCCCGTCCCACACAGGGCTCACAGTCTCAATCCCCATTTGACAGATGAGGTAACGGAGGCTCAGAGAAGTTAAGTGACTTTCCCAAGGTCACACAGCAGATAAGTGACGGAGCTGGGATTAGAACCCAAGTCCTTCTTACTTCCAGGCCTGGGCTCTACCCACTAGGCCAGGCTGCTCTCCTGCTCCTTATGGGCAGGGATCACGTCTACTAACTCTGTTGCACTGTATTTTCCCAAACAGTGCAGTATTCCGCACTCAGTAAGAACTCAATAAATCCCATTGATTGATGGATTAATTGATCGTTCCCCCCACCCCTTAGCCCCTGAGCCTCAGGCGTGACTGATCTGAAGGTCTTGCATCTACCCAGTGCTTAGCAAAGTGCTCGACACCTATTTTGTGCATTACAAATGCCACAATTATTAGTAGGAATAATTACGAACAACCACTAATTATGATTAAAATGATTAATGATACTGGTACGATTATTCAGAGACTCTGAAAGGTTCTTCTTGTTGGAGAAGCAGCGTGGCTCAGAGGAAAGAGCCTGGGCTTGGGAATCGGAGGTCATGGATTCTAATCCCGGCTCTGCTACTTGTCTGCTGGGTGACTTTGGGCAAGTCACTTAACTTCTCTGTGCCTCAGTTCCCTCATCTGGAAAATGGGGATTAAGACTGTGAGCCACATGTGGACACCCGATTACCTTGTATCCCCCCCCAGCACTTAGAACAGTGCTTGGCATATAGTAAGTGCTTAACAAATGCCATCATCATTATTATTATTATTACTGTGAGCCCACTGTTGGGTAGGGACTGTCTCTATATGTTGCCAACTTGTATTTCCCAAGCGCTTAGTACAGTGCTCTGCACACAGTAAGCGCTCAATAAATACGATTGATTGATTGATTATTATTATTAACTGCAGGCTTTTCTGGAAAAGCTACTGGGAAATAGAGTGGAGTTGAGAGGCAGCAGAAGAGAGTACAATCTTTCCTTCAGCTTTTGCATGTATCTGTTGGACTTACGCTGAACAATTAAAGCAGCATGGCTAGGTGGAAAGAGCATGGGTTTGGGAGTCAGAGGTCATGGGTTCGAATCCCGACTCCGCCACTTGTCAGCTGTGTGATCTTGGGCAAATCACAATATCTCTGTGCCTCAGTTTCCTCATCTGTAAAATGGGGATTAAGACTGTGAGCCCCACATGGGACAACATGATCACCTTGTTTCCCCCTCAGGGCTTAGAACAGTGCTTCGCACATAGTAAGCGCTTAACAAATGCCGTCATTATTATTGCTATTAACATAGAAGCAGATACTAGGAAACGTCATGTCAACTGCAGGAACAGTAACAGGGACAAATAAAAGAACGTTCAACTCTTGCAAAAGACATTCGCTGATAAGAGATTCTATCAAGCTATGAGTAAGGGAGCAGCCTGTAAATCAAAACAAACAGACAATGAAATAAATAGGAAACGGGTGAGATAAGGTTTTCTTTTCACCTACATGCGGATCACCTCCCAACAACAGGGCCGGACTAGCCTAAATTTTCATCCATCCAAATTGTAACTGGCAGAGAAGGTTGAACCCCGACACTTTATTCCACCCTCAGAGTGTGGAACTGACACCGAGTTTTGATGGAGGACCCTTCCAGAAAGGCAGAGAAGGCGGTGATGAATGGGTTGCACACTCTCCCTGACGGCAAGAAAATCACCAGACGAGGCCGGTGAAAAGAAGCCACCAAGCTGCTGAGAGGTAGGTGTCGGGGAAAGGGAAAGGGGCTTATTTCAGGTGGGTTGCGTTGCCCTGGGAGACAGGCTGGCAGTTCTCAGTTGCAACAACGGTAATAATCTGTCACGGTTATCCAACACCTTTCATTCTGGAGGGACTCTCGGATTTGAAAACACTTAGTGCATTGGGATTTTTTGTTTGGTTTGTAATAATCGCAGAAGCCGCAGATCATCCCAGAGGGGATAAGGTCTGAATCCTGAGGAGGGTGAAAAGTAGTTTCCTTTCAGAATTGCCTGCCGTCCTTGGTATCGGGGGATCTGAGGGAGGAAATATATCCCGGCCACTTGAAATTGCATTGAGAAACTACATCGCCCCACACTCACTCTGAAACAAAACAGGGACACCTTGGAACTCTGGTGTTTCCAGTCTGGCAGAGAAACAGATTGTAAAATCTGAATTTCAATCCTGACTTTGAATTTTCTAGATTTGGGCTTTGGCCATTGGCTTAGTGTCTCTATTGAGAGAAGCAGCATGGCTCAGTGGAAAGACCATGGGCTTGGGAGTCATAGGTTCAAGTCCCGCCTTCCCCACATGTCTGCTGTGTGACCCTGGGCAAGTCACTTCATTTCTCTGTGCCTCAGTTCCCTCATCTGTAAAATGGGGATTAAGACTGTGAGCCCCATGTGGGACAACCTCATCTCCTTGTATTCCCCCCAGCGCTTAGAACAGTGCTTAACAAATACCAACATTATTATTATTATTATTGAGAATGGGTCTACATTAGCCAAGAAAAAAATCCTTTACACTTATCTCCCTTCTCCATAGGCGGTAAGCTACTTGAGGACAGGGGTCTTTTAATTTTATTGTACTCAAGAATAGTCTTACTGAACATTTCCAAATACCCTATACAGTTCTCTACACGCAGTAGGTGCTTACAGTCCTCTAGAAGCAGCGTGACCTAGTGGATAATGGGCCTGGGTTCTAATCCTACCTCTGCCACTTGTCTGCTAAGTGACGTTGGGTAAATCACTTTACTTCCATGTGCCTCAGTTCCCTCATGTGTAAAATGGAGATTAAGTCTGTGAGCCCTGCGTGGGAAAGGAAACCTGTCCAAACCAATTAGCTTTTGTTTAGAACAGTGCTTGAAAAATAGTAAGCACTTAACCAATACCGTCATCATCATTATTATTATTATTTGACTGTAATCTCACTGAGGGCAACGAATTTGTCTATTCATTCAGTCAGTTGTATTTATTGAGCATTTACTGTGGGCAGAGCACTGTACTAAGTGCTTGGGAGAGTACATTACAACAATAAACAGTTATTCAGTTGTATTTATTGAGCACTTACTGTGGGCAGAGCACCGCACTAAGTGCTTGGGAGAGTACATTACAACAATAAACAGTCACAATCCCTGCCCACAGTGAGCTTACAGTCTAGCGGGGGGGGAGACAGACGTCAATACAAATAAATAAAATAGAATTACAGATCTGTACATAAGTGCTTTGGGGCTGGGATGGGGGAAGAGCAAAGGGAGCAAGTCAGGGCGATGCAGAAGGGAGTGGAAGGTGAGAAAAAGTGGGATTTATCCTGGGAAGGCCTCTTGGAGATGTACCTTCAATAAGGCTTTGAAGCCGGAGAGAGTTATTGTCTGTCAGATTTGAGGAGGGAGGCCGTTCCAGGCCAGAGACAGGAGGTGGGCTAGGGGTTAGCGGCGAGGCAGGCCAGATTGAAGCACAGTGAGAAGCAGCGTGGCTCAGTGAAAAGAGCAAGGGCTTGGGAGGCAGAGGTCATGGGTTCAAATCCTGGCTCTGCCGGTTGTCAGCTGTGTGACTTTGGGCAAGTCACTTCAGTCAATCAATCAATTGTATTTATTGAGTACTTACTGTGTGCAGAGCACTGTACTAAGCGCTTGGGAAGTACAAGTTGGCAACATATAGAGACGGTCCCTACCCAACAGCGGGCTCACAGTCTAGTCACTTCTCTGGGCCTCAGTTACCTCATCTGGAAAATGGGCATTAAGACTGTGAGCCCCACGAGGGACAACCTGATCACCTTGTATCCTCCCCAGGGCTTAGAACAGTGTTTAAAACAGATCCACCCCTTCCTCTCCATCCAAACCGCTACCCTGCTGGTTCAATCTCTCATCCTATCCTGACTGGATTACTGCATCAGCCTCCTCTCCGATCTCCCATCCTCCTGTCTCTCCCCACTTCAATCTATACTTCACACTGCTGCCCGGATCATCTTTGTGCAGCAGCGCTCTGGACATGTTACTCCCCTCCTCAAAAATCTCCAGTGGCTACCAATCAACCTACGCATCAGGCAAAAACTCCTCATTCTCGGATTCAAGTCTGTCCATCACCTCACCCCCTCCCAGCCCACACCCTCCGCTCCTCTGCCACTAACCTCCTCACTGTGCCTCGTTCTCGCCTGTCCCGCCGTCGACCCCTGTCCCCCGTCCTCCCCCTGGCCTGGAATGCCCTCCTTCTGCACATCCGCCAAGCTAGCTCTCTTCCTCCCTTCAGAGCCCTACTGAGAGCTCACCTCCTCCAGGAGGCCTTCCCAGACTGAACCCCCCTTTTTCCTCTCCCCCTCCCCATCCCCCCCCGCCCTCCCTCCTTCCCCTCCCCACAGCACCTGTATATATGTTTGTACAGATTTATCACCCTATTTATTTTACTTGTACATATTTGCTCTTCTATTTATTTTATTTTGCGAATATGTTTTGTTTTGTTGTCTGTCTCCCCCTTCTAGACTGTGAGCCCGCTGTTGGGTAGGGACCGTCTCTATATGTTGCCAACTTGTACTTCCCAAGCGCTAAGTACAGTGCTGTGCACACAGTAAGCTCTCAATAAATATGATTGAATGAATGAATGAATGAATGCTTTGCACATAGTAAGTGCTTAACAAATATCGTTATTATTATTATTATTATTAGTGAGGAGCTAAGCGTGCAGGTTGGGTTACGGTTATGGGCTTGTGAGACAGGAAGGACAGTGGTGCCATCTACAATCAATCAATCAATCAATCAATCGTATTTATTGAGTGCTTCTACAGCAATGGCAAAGTCACGGGGAGGACAGGGTTTGTTATAGTGGACTCTCTCAACTGCTCAGTACAGTGCTCTGCACGTAGTAAGTATTCAATAAATACGATTGACTGACTGCTCATCAAACACTATAAAAATGTCAAGTTTGCTCTATATTCTAAATATCTAACTATCCTATTCTAGTCTAAAATATCCATAACATGCAGATGAGGGAACTGAGGCACGGAGAAATTAAATAACTAACTCCCTTCTAGACTGTGAGCCCGCTGTTGGGTAGGGGCTGTCTCTATATGTTGCCAACTTGTACTTCCCAAGTGCTTAGTACAGTGCTCAGCACACAGTAAGCGCTCAATAAATATGATTGAATGAATGAATGAATGCTTTGCACATAGAAAGTGCTTAACAAATACCATTATTATTATTATTATTATTAGTGAGAGGAGCTAAGCGTGCAGGTTGGGTTACGGTTATGGGCTTGTGAGACAGGAAGGACAGTGGTGCCATCTACAGTGATGACAAAGTCACGGGGAGGACAGGGTTTGTTATAGTGTACTCTCCCAAATGCTCAGTACAGTGCTCTGCACACAGTAAGTATTCAATAAATACGATTGACTGACTGCTCATCAAACACTATAAAAATGTCCTTGTTGGCTTTATTTTCTGAATATCTAAATATCCTATTCTAGTCTGTCCTATTCTATTCATTCAGTCGTATTGATTGAGAGCTTACTAAAATATTACTATTCTAGACTGTGAGCCCACTGTTGGGTAGCGACTGTCTCTATATGTTGCCAAATTGTACTTCCCAAGCGCTTAGTACAGTGCTCTTCACATAGTAAGCGCTCAATAAATATGATTGATGATGATGATCCAGAACTTGCAGATGAGGGGACTGAGGCACAGAGAAGTTAACTAACTCCCTTCTAGACTGTGAGCTTGTACTTCCCAAGTGCTTAGTACAGTGCTCTGCACACAGTAAGCGCTCAATAAATACAATTGAATAAATGAATGAGTGAACTGGCATAAGATCACACAGAAGAGAAGTGGCAGGACGGTTATTAGAACCCAGGTCCTCTGACTCCCAACACTGTGCTCTTTCCACTAGGCCATTCATTTAATCGTATTTATTGAGCACTTACTGTGTGTAGAGCACTGTACTAAGCACTTGGGAAGCCCAAGTTGGCAACATATAGAGACGATCCCTACTCAACAGCGGGCTCACAGTCTAGAAGGCCATGAATAGGTGCTTGGATCAGTGTGGTAGCAGTCTGGATGGAGAGGAAAGGGTGGGTTCTAGAGATGTTGCGGAGATAGAAGCAGCAGGATATGGTGACAGAAATTCCTTACCATCAATCAATCAATCAATCAGTCGTATTTATTGAGGGCTTACTGTGTGGACAGCACTGTACTAAGCGCTTGGGAAGTACAAGTTGGCAACATATAGAGACGGTCCCTACCCAACCGTGGGCTCACAGTCATCAGCTTTAAAGCACTCAATTAGCCGACACCATCCTACCTCACCTCACTAATCTCTTACCATGGCCCAGCCCGTAACTGTGCTTCTCTCCTACCAGCTTACTCACTAGGCCCCAATCTCGTTCATCTCAACGCTGACCCCTTTTCCACGTCCTCCCCCTACCCTGGAACTCCTTCCTCCTCCTTATATGCCAAACCACCTCTTCTCTCTTCCGTCAAAGCATTATTAAGGTTACATTCATTCATTCAATTGTATTTATTATATAATAATAATAATAATGGCATTTTAATAAGCACTTACTAAGAGCAAAACACTGTTCTAAGCGCTGGGGAGGGTACAAGGTGATCAGGTTGTCCCATGGGGGGCTCACAGTCTTAATCCCCATTTTACAGATGAGGGAACTGAGGCCCAGAGAAGTGAAGTGACTTGCCCATAGTCACACAGCTGACAATGGGTGGAGCTGGGATTTGAACCCCTGACCTCTGACTCCAAAGCCCGGGCTCTTTCCACTGAGTCACGCTGCTTCTCAAGTGCTTATTGGAACTACTGGAACTCCTTCCTCATCCTCATATTCATTCGTTCATTTGATCGTATTTATTGAGTGCTTACTGTGTGCAGAGCACTGTACTAAGCGCTTGGGAAGTACAAGTTGGATGCCAAACCACCTCCTCTCTCTTCCGTCAAAGCATTATTAAGGTTACATTCATTCATTCAATCATATTTATTGAGCGCTTACTGTGTGCAGAGCACCGTACTAAGCACTTGGGAAGTACAAGTTGGATGCCAAACCACCTCCTCTCCCTTCAGTCAAAGCATTATTAAGGTTACATTCATTCATTCAATCGTATTTATTGAGCGCTTACTGTGTGCAGAGCACTGGACTCAGTGCTTGGGAAGTCCAAGTTGGCAACATATGGAGACAGTCCCTACCCAATAACGGGCTCACAGTCTAGAAGGGGGAGACAGACAACAAAACAAAGCATATTAACAAAATAAAATAGTTAGAATTAATATGTACAAATAAAATAAATAAATAAATAGAGTAATAAATCCGTACAAACATATATACATATATACAGGTGCTACGGGGAGGGGAAGGAGGTAAGGCGGGGAGGATGGGGAGGGGGAGGAGAAGAGTTCTTCCCCAGTTAAATTCTCTTTTCCTTCTCTCCCTCTCCCTTCTGCATCATTTATGTACTTAGATCTGTGACTTAAGGATATTTGATATCCACCCCCCCACTCCACAACAGTTATGCACATATCTTTAAGTTATGTATTATAAATTATTCATTTTTATAAATGCCTGTCTCCCCTCTAGGCCGCAATTCCCTTCTGGGTAGGGAATCTTCTAGACCGTGAGCCCGCTGTTGGGTAGGGGCCGTCTCTATATGTTGCCAACTTGTACTTCCCAAGCGCTTAGTACAGTGCTCTGCACACAGTAAGCACTCAATAAATACGATTGAATGAATGAATGTCCGCTAATTCTCTTGCATTGTACTCTCTCAGGAGCTTAATATAGTGCTCTGCTCATAGTAAGCGCTCAATAAATACTACTGAATGATTGACTGACAGTTACTAATAATAATAATGATGGCATTTGTTAAGTGCTTACTATATGCAAAGCACTGTTCTAAGCGCTGGGGGGGATACAAGGTGATCAGGTTGTCCCACGTGGGGCTCACAGTCTTCATCCCCATTTTACAGATGTGGTCACTGAGGCTCAGAGAAGTGAAGTGACTTGCCCAAGGTCTCCCAGCAGACATGTGGCGGAGCTGTGATTAGAACCCACGACCTCTGACTCCCAAGCCCGGGCTCTTTCCACTGAGCCACTTGACTCATGAGAGAGATGAGTCAAGAATAATGTGAAAGTTACAAGCAGAGAAGATGAAACAGTTCTTGACACATAGTAAGTGAATACCAAAATTATTCATTCAATCGTATTTATTGAGTGCTTCCTGTGTGCAGAGCACTGTACTAAGCGCTTGGGAGAATACAATACATCATCATTATTATTATTATAGCTGTGAGCCCCACGTGGGACAACCTGATCACCTTGTATAATAATAATAATAATGGCATTTATTAAGTGCTTACTATGGGCAAAGCACTGTTCTAAGCACTGGGGGGTATACAAGGTGATCAGGTTGTCCCACGTGCGGCTCACAGTCTTCATCCCCATTTTACAGATGAGGCCACTGAGGCTCAGAGAAGTGAAGTGACTTGCCCAAGGTCCCACAGCAGACATGTGGCGGAGCCGGGATTAGAACCCACGACTTCTGACTCCCAAGCCCGGATTCTTTCCACTGAGCCACGCTGCTTCTGGGTTGAATGAGAGAGATGAGACAAGAATAATGTGAAAGTTACAAGCAGAGGCGATGAAACAGTTCTTGACACATAGTAAGTGGATACCACAATTATTATTATTCATTCAATCGTATTTATTGAGTGCTTCCTGTGTGCAGAGCACTGTACTAAGCGCTTGAGAGAATACAATGCATCATCATTATTATTATAACTGTGAGCCCCACATGGGACAACTTGATCACCTTGTATTCATTCATTCATTCATTCAATTGTATTTATTGAGCGCTTACTGGGTGCAGAGCACTGGACTAAGCAGGGGGGAAGCAGCGTGGCTTGGGGAGAAGCAGTGTGGCTCAGCGGAAGGAGCCTGGGCTTTGGAGTCAGAGGTCATGGGTTCAAATCCCCACTCCGCCAATTGTCAGCTGTCAGTGATTGAGAGAATGAGTGTCCAATAAGTGTCACATTTGAAATGTCAGTTTTTTGCTTACAGCTAGACCAACTTGAACTCTGGCAATCACAGAACTATTCAATTTCCCTGCCGTTGAGGTTTTTGGAGCGAGAAGGTTTTCGGGGGAAAGCAGTAAACGAGAACCGAATCAAACTAAGAGTACTGCAGTACTGTTCCACGATTCCATTTTTTTTTGCATGATAATTCACCAGTGGATGTTATTATTTATCAAGGATTAATTTCCTTCAAGAGAACTCCATTTTAAAGGTTTTTCATTTGACCAAATTCACTTGTCTTCGGCCGGAATTATGAAATGGTCCAGGTAACTTGGCATGTATAGTGGTTACTTTTTACTGGGGACTGCCTTCCACTGGCACGCTAAGCGGATGGAAAGATGGTTTCGTAACTTGTTTTTCTTTTCTTTTTTATCTAGTAGTGCTTTAATGACTCTACTTTTTCAGTCTGTTGTTCCCACTCCACTACTGAAGGGAAACTAGCACTTTCAAGGACTTCCGACTTCACTTGCCGGAGACTCGTAGATCCTGGCAGAAGAGTCCTGAAACAAGAAGATTAGTTTTCCCAGGAGCAGATCCACAAGTTGATCAAGGAGCCGAGCGGATGTAGCGGGACTAATACAGACATTATAGCTTCCCCCCTTTTCCTCTCCCTCTCCCCCATTGTGGTTTGGAATGAACCTGTGGCTTAAAGGAAAAACCTGCAGCTGATGTTGCTTTCAACGTTCCCTGGTGAACACTGCTGTTTTGTTGGCGTTATTTTGCAAACCCCCTCGGAGGACATCACAGATAATGGGAATTGTCAAATCTGCCTCTCAGAGATGCTTAATTTGTCATTCAAACGCACCAAACTGTAAGACAGAGATTAAGGGACTTGGGTCTGTGGATTTTGTTACAACAGTCCAGAACATTTTTCTTAGTCCTTTTTAAAGACTTCTGAAACACTGAAAAACTCTAGTACCTCTAGGGCCTCCCAACAGATTTCCCAAATGTCACAGTGATTGCTTTAGAGTTTTTAGACTCACCTACGTTCTTATTTGAAATAAAACTCTCCCATCTGTTCAGTTTTCCCAAGCCAAATATAGCGGAGATGTTCTTCCATTCTTTATTTCCATTCTTATGCCTTCTGTTCTTAATGCTTAGCTCACACTCCTCATTCTTCCCAAACTAGCCTGTCTCTGGACTCTCCCACCTCTTGTTTGCTTATTCACACTTTTCCCTCTGCCTGAACTTCCCTGCTCCTTCAAATCCACCAGTTCACTGCTCTCCCTGCCTTGAAAGTCTTTCTGAACCCCACTTCCTCCCGTATTTTTTATATTTGTTAAGATCTTATTATGTGTCCAACACTGTTCAAAGCACTGGGGTGAGTACATGTGAATCAGGTCAGACACAGTCCCCGTCCTGCACAGGACTCGCAGTCTAGGTAGGAGGGAGAAGGGTTATTTAATACCCATTTTGCAGTGGAGGAAACAGAGGTACAGAGAAGTTAAGTGACTTGTTTCAAGGTCACACAGCAAGCAGCTGGCAGAGCCAGGATTAGAACCCAGATCCTCCGACTCCAAGACTCACACTCATTCCTCGAGGCCACACTGCCTTCCCCAGGGAATTCCTCTTCCCTAATTTTCACCACTCCAAGGAATGCCTCACTTTATTTGGTCTCCAGTGAAGTTTGTTGGCCCCAGTTGTGTTACCCAGAATCTGATATGCCGAAATCAGTGGGCGTTTTCAAGGAATGGATACTGAGAAGCCGTGTGGCTTGGTGGATAGAGCACGGATAGGGAAGCTAGAGGACCTGGGTTCTAATCCGTCTCCACCGTTTACCGGCTTTGTCACCTTGGGCAAGTCACTTCACTTCTCTGGGCCTCAGTTCCCTCATCCGCAAAATGAGGATTCAATACCTGTTCTCCCTCCCACTTAGACTGTGAGCCCCACGTGGGTCAACCTGATTACCTTGTATCTACCCCAGTGCTTAGTACAGTGCTTGGCACATAGTAAGCGCTTAACAAATACCACTGTTATAGGTTTCGAGGAGGCAGCAAAGCCACATTTTGCAATCCCACCCGCTACACGGGTCATTTGCCGGGGGAAAGCATCATTGGCATAGCAAATTTCACTGTACTGGGAAGCCCAGACACTACCTATATGACTCTTTTCAGGCTAATGCACATAAAGAAGCATAGAAAAGCAGTGTGGCTCAGAGGACAGAGCCCGGGCTTGGGAGTCAGAGGTCATGAGTTCTAATCCCGGCTCTGCCAACTGTCAGCTGTGTGATGTTGGGCAAGTAAATTAACTTCTCTGTGCCTCAGTTCCTCACCTGGAAAATGGGGATTAAGACTGTGAGCCCCATGTGGGACAACCTGATTATCTTGTATCCCCCCAGCGCTTAGAACAGTGTTTGGCGCATAGTAAGCGCTTAACGAATGCCATTATTTTTATCATTATTATTATAAAGCTAACCCCACTGCCACCAGGATATGTAACCCTTGTAACCTCCCCAGCGCTTAGAACAGTGCTTTGCACATAAGTAAGCGCTTAATAAATGCCATTATTAAACCCACCTACCTCCCTTCCCTCTCCCCTCTCCCAGGTTTCTGTGGAATTCCTGTTCCCCAAAACTTCACCCCAGTTCCCCCATACGTTCCCCTCTTCTTGGAAAAACAGTATGGCTTAGGAGAAAGAACCCAGGCCTGCGAGTCAGAGGATTTGGGTTCTAATCCTTGCTCTGACACCTACTTGCTGTATGACCTTGGGCAAGTCAAAACCACCTCGCTTCCTCCCTTCAAAGCCCTACTGAGAGCTCACCTCTTCCAGGAGGCCTTCCCAGACTGAGCCCCCTTTTCCCTCTCCTCCTCCCCATCCCCGCCTCTGCCCTACCTCCTTCCCCTCCCCACAGCATTTGTGTAAATTTGTACATATTGATTACTCTATTTTATTAATGATGTGTATATAGCTATAATTCTATTTATTCTGATGGTATTGACACCTGTCTACTTGTTTTGTTTTGCTTCCTGCCTCCCCCTTCTAGACTGTGAGCCCACTGTTGGGTAGGGACCGTCTCTACATGTTGCCGAATTGTACTTTCCAAGCGCTTAGTACAGTGCTCTGCACACAGTAAGCGCTCAATAAATACGATTGAATGAATGAATGAGCGAACCTCTCTGTGCTTCAGGTTCCTCTTCTCCATCGCAGCGCTTAGAACAGTGCTTTGCACATGGTAAGCGCTTAATAAATGCCACTATTATTATTATCCCATTTAAAGTGTGAATCCCATAAGGCAAAGGGGCTGGGCTTTGAACTAATTATTTTGTATCTGCTCCAGTGCTTATTATAGTGCTTGGCACATAGTAAGTGCTTAACAATATTTGCCACTATTATTATTATTATCCCATTTAAAGTGTGAATCCCATAAGGTGAAGGGGCTGGGCTTTGAACTGATTATTTTGTATCTGCTCCAGTGCTTATTATAGCGCTTGGCACACAGTAAGTGCTTAACAATATTTGCCACTATTGTTATTATTATTATCCCATTTAAAGTGTGAATCCCTTAAGGCAAAGGGGCTGGGCTTTGAACTGATTATTTTGTATCTGCTCCAGTGCTTATTATAGCACTTGGCACATAGTAAGTGCTTAACAATATTTGCCACTATTGTTATTATTATTATTATCCCATTTAAAGTGTGAACCCCATTAGGCAAAGGGGCTGGGCTTTGAAATGATTATTTTGTATCTGCTCCAGTGCTTATTATAGAGCTTGGCACATAGTAAGTGCTTAACAATATTTGCCACTGTTGTTATTATTATTATCCCATTTAAAGTGTGAATCCCACAAGGCGAAGGGGCTGGGCTTTGAACTGATTTTTTTGTATCTGCTCCAGTGCTTATTATAGCGCTTGGCACGTAGTAAGTGCTTAATAAATATTATTAACATTTACTCCATATCACTTCTTGAAACTAATTCATTTATTAGATCCAGTGATGCTGGGTCCACTAGATTGTAAGCTCCTTGAGGGTAGGGATCATGTCTACCAAGCACTTAGTACAGTGCTCTGCACACAGTAGTAATAATAATAATAATAATAACAATAATAATAATAATAATAATAATAATAATAATAATAGTATTTGTAAAGTGCTTACTATGTACCAGGCACTCTACTAAGAGCTGAGATAGATACAGGGTAATTAGGTTGGGAGAAGCAGAGTGGCTCAGTGGAAAGAGCCCGGGCTTTGGAGTCAGAGGTCATGGGTTCAAATCCCGGCTCCTCCAACTGTCAGCTGTGTGACTTTGGGCAAGTCACTTAACTTCCCTGTGCCTCAGTTACCTCATCTGTAAAATGGGGATTAAGACTGTGAGCCCCACATGGGACAACCTGGTCGCCTTGTAACCTCCTCTGCGCTTAGAACAGTGCTTTGCACATAGTAAGTGCTTAACAAATGCCATTATTGTTAGTATTATTATTATTATTAATCCCCATCCCACATAGGGCTCACACTTTAAATCCCCATTTTAGAGATGAGGAGACTGAGGCAAAGAGAAGTGAAGTGACTTACCCAAGGTCACACAGCAGACAAGTGGTGGAGACGGAATTAGCACCCAGGTCCTTCGGACTCCCAGGCCTGGGCTCTATCACCTGGGCCCTGCTGCTTTTCTATTCAATAAATACCTTTGATTGATTGATTAAGTGCTTATTACAGTGCTCTGCACACAGTGAATGCTCAATAAATACGATTGAATGAATGAATGAGAAGCAGCGTGGCTCAGTGGAAAGAGCCCGGGCTTGGGAGTCAGAGGTCATGGGTTCAAATCCCAGCTCCACCGCTGGTCCCCTGTTGACTTTGGGCAAGTCACTTCACTACTCTGGGCCTCAGTTCCCTCATCTGTAAAATGGGGATTAAGATTGTGAGCCTCACATGGGACCAGCTGATCACTCTGTATCCTCCCCAGCGCTTAGAACAGTGCTTTGCACATAGTAAGCGCTTCACAAATACCAAAATTATTATTATTATTCCTGTCACAGTCCCTGCCGTTCATCTGCTTCCAGGGCTGGTGGCTCCCACCTTCTGCGGCTGAAAACAGCAGGGATCTGGGCTCCGCCACTTGTCTATTGGGTGACTTTGGGCAAGTCACTTCACTTCTCTGGGCCTCAGTTACCTCATCTGGAAAATGGGGATTGAGACTGTGAGCCCTGCATGGGACAACCTGATCACCTTGTATCCCCCCAGTGCTTAGAACAGTGCTTGGCACATAGTATAGTATTTTTTCCTCAGGGATTGCCCTTCTCCGGTTGCGGGGAATGGGGAGCAGGGAAACCAAGGAAGGCTGACCTAAGGAGTGGGGTGAGTAAGGCAATGCTGGGATTACTTCTCCAGAAAATTCACCAAAGCAGACACTCAAGCAGCAGGACTTTGAGAAGAAATTAAGGAAGTAATTCCCTTTTAGACTGTGAGCCCACTGTTGGGTAGGGACTGTCTCTCTATGTTGCCAACTTGTACTTCCCAAGCGCTTAGTACAGTGCTCTGCACACAGTAAGCGCTCAATAAATATGATTGATTGATTGATTGATTGACGTAGCGTGGCCCAGTGGAAAGAGTCCGGCCCTGGGTGTCAGAGGACGTGGGTTCTAATTCAGCTCTACCCCTTACCGGCTGGGTGACCTTGGGCAAGTCACTTCGCTTCTCTGGGCCTCAGTTCCCTCATCTGCAAAATGAGGATTTTGTTCTCCCTCCTACTTAGACTATGAGCTCCATGTGGGACCTAATAATAATAATATTCATTCATTCATTCATTCATTCAATTGTATTTATTGAGCGCTTAAGGTGTGCAGAACACTGTACTAAGCGCTTGGGAAGTACAGATTGGCAACATATAGAGACAGTCCCTACCCAACAGTGGGCTCACAGTCTAGAAGGGGGAGAATATTATTCATATTATTAATAATTATTAATAATAATGATGGCATTTGTTAAGCATTTACCATGTGCAAAGCACTGTTTTAAGCACTGGGGTAGATACAAAGTAATCAGGTTGTCCCACGTGGTCCCATTTTACAGGTGAGGTAACTGAGGCACCGAGAAGTTGCGACTTGCCCCAACTCACACAGCTGACAAGTGACAGGAAGGATTAGAACCCACAACCTCTGACTCTCAAGCCCATGCTCTTTCCACTAAGCCAAGATTTTTCAGTAGATTTTATATTGATCTTATATCTACCCCAGCACTTAGCACAGTGCTTGACACAGATTAAGTTCATAACAAGAACCGTTATTATCATTATTATTATTATTATTATTACTATATTATTTACATTTACATTTTGCATAATATTACAAATTATTTAAATTTGTAATAATTGACATTATTACATTTGCCCCCGTGGCTCAGTGGAAAGAGCCCGGGCTTTGGAGTCAGAGGTCATCGGTTCAAATCCCGGCTCCACCACCCGTCAGCTGTGTGACTTTGGGTAAGTCACTTCACTTCTCCGGGCCTCAGTTGCCTCATCTGTAAAATGGGGATTAAGACTGTGAGCTCCCTGTGGGACAACCTGATCGCCTTGTAACCTCCCCAGTGCTTAGAACAGTTCTTTGCACATAGTAAGCGCTTAATAAATGCCATCATCATTATTATATTATTATTATTTGGCTGACAGGAAATTGGAAAAAGTACTTCTCATCCAAGTTCTGGCCTTCACATAAAAAAGCAGGGAGGGGCAGAATAAAGTTCCACTCCAAATATTTCAGGGAAATAATATCAACTTTCTTTCTCCAAGGAATCTTGATGGAAAAATCTTGTCTTCCCAGGTGAATGCCTAACCACAAACTAACCGAGCCAGAGCGGATAGGGTAGAACTAATTCCAGATTACCTTCCCCGGTTGTCATTCAGAAAGAATGAATAATTGCAGTCTTTTTAGAACCGAAACTCTTTGCTAAAAGGCTTAGCTTGCTAGACATCCCTGGATGCTTTGTGGACTTTTATGCTTAATGGGATCACTTTTTTAAAAAAAAGTTGTATTAAAAAATTTCAATTTTTTCTTAACATTTGCACTGCCAAAATAGTCTTCGGCTGATTTATGAATT
Organism: Tachyglossus aculeatus; assembly: GCF_015852505.1. Lineage (NCBI taxonomy): Eukaryota > Metazoa > Chordata > Mammalia > Monotremata > Tachyglossidae > Tachyglossus > Tachyglossus aculeatus. Next base: position 68,782,843 of record NC_052069.1, on the reverse strand, counting down.
CATTCTAAACGTGTCATGTCAATTGGTCATTAAATGCATTTGTATGATGAATTTTCATTACCTCTGCAATTGTCAGTAGAATTGAAAAGTATATGGAGTGTGCTATCAGGAAGTTTTAGACATTTAAGAATGCTTTATGTTATTGGTTTTTTTTTCTCTCAGGGATTGCCCTTCTTTCCACTCTTTAAAATGTTAGAAATTTCTCAGGCATCTGTGATCAATTTTTGCTTAGCTCTTGTTGCCATCGCTATAGAGTAAGTTCCAAGATCGTGTCTTGTAAGAGGGCTTGGGAGTCGGAGGTCATGGGTTCTAATCCTGGCTCTGCCACTTGCCTATTGGGTGACTTTGGGCAAGTCACTTCACTTCTCTGTGCCTCAGTTCCCTCATCTGTAAAATGGGGATTAAGACTGGGAGCCCCACGTGGGATAACCTGGTTACCTTGTATCCCCCCAGTGCTTAGAACAGTGCTTGGCACATAGTAAGCGCTTAACAAATACTATTATTATTATTATTTTATGCCGTCGAGTCGTTTCCAACCCATAGCGACACCACGGACACATCTCTCCCAGAACGCCCCACTCTATGTCTATCAACTGTATATTGTATTATACTCTCCCATACGTTTAGTACAGTCCTCTGCACACAGGGAGCACTCAGTAAGTATCATTACACTCTAGGACCTACATGCCAAAGCAAGGCTTGGCTACTTCTACATTTTGAATTGATACTGGGTTGTTCAAGCAAGGTTGCCTTACCACAGAAGCAGCGTGGCTCAGTGGAAAGAGCCCGGGCTTTGGAGTCAGAGGCCATGGGTTCAAATCCCGGCTCCGCCACTTGTCAGCTGGGTGATTTTGGGCAAGTCACTTAACTTCTCTGGGCCTCAGTTACCTCATCTGTAAAATGGGGACTAAGACTGTGAGCCCCACGTGGGACAACCTGATCACCTTGTATCCCCCCCAGCACTTAGAACAGTACTTTAAACATAGTAAGCGCTTAACAAATACCATCATCATTATTATCATTATACCTCCAATGCTGTTCTAAGGAACAGTGCTTTGCACATAGTAAGTGCTTAATAAATACCATCATCATTATTATCATTATACCTTCTTCCCTCCTTCCCCCATATCAGGAACTTTTCTTGAGGCCCCTGCGAGGCCTGATTTTGGAAAAAGCACCTGCAGGTCTAGATTTTATTAGTGAAGCATCCCCAAAAGCCGAAGACAATCTTAGATAAAGGTTATATATAAAAGCGAACATGAGGGCTTTGCTTTGGTAGCTGCCCCATGAGGAAGTTTTTGGTGAGAAACAGCTAGGTAGCTTTTCTGGGGGACTGTTTCATGATAAATGCATGTTCGATTTTAAATCTCATTTCAAAAGAACAGAGATCTTTTGGCTTCAGACTGCAGAGAGGAATAATCTCAGGGAAGGGGGATTTATCCATTGTCAGTGAACCTTATGCAGGGACACAGGCTTTGATGTCACTGATTCCCCGATTACACATCAACCAAAAAGGATACAGAAATGGCCTTCACTATAATGAGGCACTTGAGACCAAAGTTTCCTCATCTTACACTGAGGAGAGAGTTCAATCTAAAGCTTTTGGATGAAAGAGTCTTCCTTTTGTGATCTATCAGGAGAATCTACTTAAAGTTACCTTCTGCGGGCTCTACATATCAACTTTGAACAAAATGGTCCACTCATTAAGCGCGAAGGCCCTATTCATCTAAGCCTTCAACAAAGAGTCTCTGTTCTAAAGAGGCATGTATCCGAACTCAGAAGAGAGAAATTCTTTCAAGTCAAGATTAAGTAGCAAACTATAATCAGGAAAAGCTAGAATAGAAACAGCCATCCTTCACGAGGTCCAGTGATCAACTTCAGAAACTCTGACTCCAGATTGTACAAGTGTAGAAAATAATCCTGAACAGAGAAATGAGGGGCCCTGAGAGAATAAAAAATCTCAAGGCAACACGCCCTGGTAGAGGAAGAGGAGATACGGTGGAGAGAGATGAGAGGGAAGAAGTAAATGTGTGTCTCCATTAGATTCTCCATTGTGGTCTGATGGTGGTCAGGGATGACAATGATAATAATAATAATAATGATGGCATTTAGTAAGCGCTTACTATGTGCAAAGCACTGTTCTGAGCACTGGGGAGGTTACAAGGTGATCAGGTTGTCCCACGGAGGGCTCACAGTCTTCATCCCCATTTTACAGATGAGGGAACTGAGGCACAGAGAAGTTAAGTGACTGCCCAAAGTCACACAGCTGGCAGTTGGCGGAGCCAGGATTTGAACCCATGAGCTCTGACTCCAAAGCCCAAGCTCTTTCCACTGAGCCATGCTGCTTCTCAATAATGATGGTATTTGTTAAGCGCTTACTTTTATTTATTTTACTAGTACATATTTACTATTCTATTTATTTTGTTAATGATGTGCATTTAGCTTTAATTCTATTTGTTCTGCCGACTTGACACCTGTCCACATGTTTTGTTTTGTTGTCTGTCTCCCCCTTCTAGACTGTGAGCCCCGTTGTTGGGTAGGGACCGTCTCTATATGTTGCCAACTTGTGCTTCTCAAGCGCTTAGTATGGTGCTCTGCACACAGTAAGGGCTCAATAAATACGATTGAATGAATGAATGAATGTGTCAAGCACTGTTCTAAGCACTGGGGTAGATACAAGATAATCAGGTTGTCCCTCGTGGGGCTCACGGTCTCCATCCCCATTTTACAGATGAGGGAACTGAGGCCCAGAGAAGCTAAGGTGCCTTGCCCAACATCACACAGAAGACAAGTTAGTTCTCTGACTTCCAAGCCCGTGCTCTTTCCATTAAGCCACACTGCTTCTCTGAACAGCCAGAGGGAGGGGAATCCATCCCGGGGTTATAGGCATTATCCTTGACTCATCTCTATCATTTCATTCATTCATTCATTCAATCAATCGTATTTATTGAGCGCCTACTGTGTGCAGAGTGCACACAGTGTGCACTTGGGAAGTACAAGTTGGCAATGTATAGAGACGGTCGCTACCCAACAGCGAGCTCACAGTCTAGAAGGGGGAGACAGACAACAAAACAAAACATGGAGACAGGTGTCAAAACCATCAGAAGAAATAGAATTACAGCTATATGCACATCATTAATGAAATAGAGTAGTAAATATGAACAAATAAAAGTTCTAATCCCGTTAACCCACATAGTCAACATTTTCCCACATCCTGTCAGGTCAACCTTCTCGACATGGCCAAAATCTCACCTTTTCTCTACCATGCCGACCCAAGCAGTTGGCCAATCCCACCTGGACTGCTACGCCCGCCGCCTCACTGACCTCCATGCCTCCTGCCTCTTCCCACTCCAGGGCATACTTCATTCTGCTGCCTGGATCATTTTTTCTGAAAAGACATCAAGTCCTCAAGAACCTGCATCAAACAGAAACTCCTTACCATTGGCTTTAAGCACTCGATCTCTTTGCCCTCTCCTATCCTGCATCCCTTATTTCCTAGCCGGCACACTTCGCTCCTCTAATGCCACTTTACTCACTGTAACTCAATCTCATGAATCTCAGCACTGATGCCTTGCCTCAACCTCCTTCAGGCCTGGACCTCCTTCTGTCTTTCAGTGCTAACCTTCTCACTGTGTCTTGATCTCTCCAGTCTCACCACCGACCCCTCGCCCACATCCTGCCTCTGGCCTGGAATGCCCTCCCTCCTCTAATCTGACAGACAATTACTCCCCCCAGTTTCAAAGACATAGTGAACACACATCTCCAAGAGGTCCCCCACTTTTCCTCATCTCCCTCTCCCTTCGGTGTCACCCTGACTTTGCTCTTCCCCCCCTCCCAGCCCCACGACACTTATGCATTTATCTGTAATTTTACTTATTTGTACTGATGTCCATCCCCCTCAATCTAGACTGTGAGCCCATTAGGGGCAGGGAATGGGACTGTTTATTGTAGTATTGTACTCTCCCAAGTGCTTAGTACAGTTTCTAGACTGTGAGCCCATTGTTGGGTAGGGACCGTCTCTATAGGTTGCCAACTTGTACTTCCCAAGCGCTTAGTACAGTGCTCTGCACATAGTAAGCACTCTATAAATATGACTGAATGAATGAATGAATGCTCTGTACATAGTAAGCGCTCAATAAATACAATTGAATGAATGAATGAATCTGCGAGCTCCCTTTGGGCTGTAAGCTTGCTGTGGGCTGGAAATGTGTCTGTTTGTTGCAATATTGTAGTCTCCCAAGTGCTTAGCTGAGTGCTTGGCACACTATAAGAGCTCAATAAATACAATCAAAGGAATGATTGAATCAACACCATCAGGGTTTTCATAAAAAAAGTCAATCCATCTCCAACATTGGGCTCATAATAATAATAATTTTGGTATTTGTTAAGCACTTCATTCATTCATTCATTCAGTCGTATTTATTGAGCACTTACCGTGTGCAGAGCACTGTACTAAGCACTTGGGAAGTACAAGTTGGCAACATATAGAGACGGTCCCTCCCCAACAGTGGGCTCACAGTCTATTTGAATGTTGGTGCTACTGCTTGCCCTACGGTTCATTTGGAAGCCTTTATAAGTTGTTTCACCGGGAGCCCTGTGGAGAACATTTCAATTTATTACTCTTTTTAAGGGAACTAATCTAAATTAAAATCTTCCAGGATCAATACCTCATTTTTATCCTGGATCATTCCGATTCGATCATCCAAACCTCTCATCCATCGTTCACCAGTCCCAGGCGTGGAAAGCTATTCTATTGCTTATTATGGAAGTGGCGCTTTTGGTAGTCAATGTTTTATTCGTGCGGTATGCGTCCCCAAAAGTTATCTCTTTCCTTCTTCGTAATTCCATATGCACTTCTCAATAAGTCTGTAAGTCTGGGATAATTTAATTCTTAGCACAGTATTCACCGACTGCTAGATTGCACCCAGAAAACTGTCACAAAAAAGAGTTAATAATTTGTCCTTTTTCCCATTTCCTATTACAGGCCAGTCACAGGGGTGGATGAATGGGGTGCCATTTCCCTGTTCTCAAAACACTATTAAGTTGCTTCCCAGAATGCATTCATTTTGTGTTTCTTATTTCTTTTTGCAGTCCTAGGGAGGACTCTGAGAGACTCTAGGGAGTCTTTCCTGCTTCCCCTGATCTACGAGACCGTCTCCTTTTTGTGACATAAAAAATAACGAGTCCAAAAAGCAATGGGAGGGAATCCATTCTCCTGACAAAAACCAAGAAAAAAACTTGTAAAAGAAGACACATTCAGTCACGACTCGGCCTTTCCTAGACTCTTTTGCGTTTGTAGCCCACAGTCTGTGACCAAGCCATAAACCAGAAAGAGGCTTCCTTTATGTGGTTTTGTCCTGACCTGTCTGCTCAGGACAGGTGAAGCCTGAACCCCCGGCCAGAATTTCAAATGTCTGAATATATTTTTTACTCCGTTCCTATCGGGCTTTGAGGGGGCCCGGCTCCATTTTCCAAGGGCAGAGGATCTGAAATGCAGTTGAGGGAATTCCTGCCGCCACTGAGCCAAGGATGTGGGATTTCAGTCCTCACTGTCCCACTCAAGCGATCATAATAATAATGGTGATATTGGTTAAGCGCTTACTATGTGCCAGGCACTGTACTAAGCGCTGGGGTGGATACAAGGAAATCGAGTTGGATGCAGTCCCTGTCCAATGTGGGGCTCACAGCCTCAATCCCTGTTTTACAGATGAGGTAACCGAGGCCCAGAGAAGTGAAATGACTTCCCCAAGGTCACACAGCAGATAAGTGGCGGAGCCGGGATTAGAACCCATGACCTTCTGATTCCCAGGCCCGTGCTCTATCCACTATGCCATGTTGGGACTTGTTTTTCCAGCATGATGGGGCAGAGAAGCTTTTCTGACCCTTCCCAATCCTGCATGCTCTCCGGCTGGCATTCAACGGGCCGGGAAGGGCCTGACTAAAAGTTTCATTGGTCATCTCCTATTTTGGCTGGAACCCTTCTTCTTCTTTCTCTCTCTCTTTTTAATGGTATTTATTATGCGCTTACCATGTGCCAGACACTATTCTAAGTAGTGGAGTAGATATAAGCGCTTAGTACAGTGCTCTGCACACAGTAAGCGCTCAGTAAATATGAATGAATGAATACTGTTACTGCTGCTGCTACTACTATTACTATGTTATTACTCTATTTTATTTGTACATATTTATTCTATTTATTTTATTTGGTTAATATGTTTTGTTTTCTTGTCTGTCTCCCCCTTCCAGACTGTGACCCCGCTGTTGGGTAGGGACCATCTCTATGCGTTGCCAACTTGGACTTTCCATGCGCTTAGTACAGTGCTCTGCACACAGTAAGCTCTCAATAAATATGATCGAATGAATGAATGATTGAATGAATGAATCTAAGATAATCAGGTCGGACACAGTCCCTGGCCCACATGGGGCTCACCATCTTAACCCCCATTTTACAGATGAGGTAACTGAGACACAGAGAAGTGAAGAGACTTGCCCAAGGTCACACACCAGACAAGCGGTAGAGCCAGGATTAGGAAACCAGGTCCTTCGGATGCCCAGGCCTGCGCTCTATCCGCTACATAATGCTGCTTCTCCGCCTCTCCCCTGGAAGAGCCGAGTACGGGAAACAACCATTGATATCATTTTTCCATCTCCGTTCTCGGGTAATAGCATTTTTAAGAATGGCCAAAGTTCTGGAGCAGATGGGAGGTAGGACCCCAGATGATTCACTATGTTACTCTATTTATTTATTTGTTACTCTTATTTATTTATTGTTACTCTATTTATTTATTTTACTTGTACATATCTATTCTATTTATTTTATTTTGTTAGTATGTTTGGTTTTGTTCTCTGTCTCCCCCTTTTAGACTGTGAGCCCACTGTTGGGTAGGGACTGTCTCTATATGTTGCCAACTTGTACTTCCCAAGCACTTAGTACAGTGCTCTGCACACAGTAAGTGCTCAATAAATACGATTGATGATGATGATGATGATTCACAAAACGGACTGTTGACACTTGGTTGCTGAACCCCTATTGAGGGACTAACATTAATATTGAAATCAGTGCGTATAATCTTATATGTTTAACTGATTCTATTTTCATTAACCGTCCCCCAAGCACTTAGTACAATGCTCTTCATAAAGAATGCGCTGAGTAATACTATTCTTGATGAATTAGCGTGACAAAATCCACATTGAAGCAAGGCAATGGAGTCACTATTTTCTGGAAATAAACAGGAGAAATGAGAACCCTGAAGTGAATCAATTTGAAAGATAACCATTCAATGTGAATAGTTATTTGCTAACCCCCCCACCCTACTTTCTTCCCCTCCCCACAGCACTTGTATCTATCTATCTATCTATCTATCTATCTATCTATCTATCTATCTATCTATCTATCTATCGATATAGATATCTATCTATATCGATAGATAGATAGATAGATAGATATAGATAAAGATATAGATGATATAGATATATATACAAGTGCTGTGGGGAGGGGAACAAAGATATATATATATGCACAGATTTATTACTCTATTTTACTTGTACATATTTACTATTCTATTTATTTTGTTAATGATGTGCATATAGCTTTAATTCTATTTGTTCTGAAGATTTCGACACCTGTCTACATGTTTTGTTTTGTTCTTTGTCTCCCCCTTCTAGACTGTGAGCCCACTGTTGGGTAGGGACCGTCTCTATATGTTGCCAACCTATACTTCCCAAGCGCTAAGTCCAGTGCTCTGCACACAGTAAGCACTCAATAAATACAATTGAATGAATGAATGAATGAGTAACTGAGGTCTAGGAGTCAAGAATTTACTGAATGAGTGCCCTAAAGGCATGAGAAGCAGCATGGCTAGTGGCTAATAATAATAATGATGATGGCATTTATTAAGCACTTACTATGTGCAAAGCACTGTTCTAAGCACTGGGCAGGCTACAAGGTGATGAGGTTGTCCCACAGGGGGCTCACAGTCTTCATTCCATTTTACAGATGAGGGAACTGAGGCACAGAGAAGTGAATTCATTCATTCATTCAATCGTATTTATTGAGCGCTTACTGTGTGCAGAGCACTGTACTAAGCGCTTGGGAAGTGCAAGTCAGCAACATATAGAGACGGTCTCTACCCAACAGCGGGCTCACAGCCTAGAAGGGGGAGACAGACAACAAAACAAAACATATTAACAAAATAAAATAAATAGAATAAATATGTACAAATAAAATAAATAAATAGAGTAATAAATATGTACAAACATATACACACTTCAAGTGAAGTGACTTGCCCAAAGTCACACACTGACAATTGGTGGAGCAGAAATCGAACCCATGACCTCTGACTCCAAAGCCCGGGCTCTTTCCACTGAGCCACGCTGCTTCTCGTGGATAGAGATCAGGCCTGGGAGTTAGAAGGACCTAGGATCTAATTCCTGCTCTGCCACTTGTCTTCTGTGTGATCTTGGGCAAGTCACTTCACTGCCCTCTGGCTCAGTTCCCTCATCTGTAAAATAGGGATTAATTAATTAATTCATTCATTCAATCGTATTTATTGAGTTTTTACTGTGTGCAGAGCACTGTACTAAGCGCTTGGGAAGTACAAGTTGGCAACATACAGAGACGGTCCCTACCCAACAACAGGCTCACGTGGGACATGGACTGTGTCCACCCTGATTAGCTTGTATCTGCCCCAGCACTCAGTATAGTGCATGACACATAGTAAGTGCTTAACTTTGGGTAGTGATTCCTTCATCCATTCATTCAATCGTATTTATTGAGTGCTTACTGTGTGCAGAGCACTGTACTAAGCGCTTGGGAAGTACAAGTTGGCAACATATAGAGACGGTGCCTACCTAACAACAGGCTCACGTGGGACATGGACTGCGTCCACCCTGATTAGCTTGTATCTACCCCAGCACTTAGTATAGTGCCTGGCACATAGTAAGTGCTTAACTTTAGGTAGTGATTGTCTCTATTTGTGGCTGAATTGTACTTTCCAAGCACTGCACACAGTAAGTGCTCAATAAATTTGATTGAATGAATGAATGAACAAATATCATAAAACCCAAACAAACAAAAAAGAATTTCATTCCCCAAACATTCTAATATAGAATAAAACCAAATCTTGGGCCAGTAGAATTTTACTTATAATAATAATAAGAATAATAATAATAATAACAACAACAATAATAATAATAATGACGATGATGGTATTTGTTAAGCTCTTACTATGTTCCAAGCACTGTTCTAAGCGCTGGGGTAGATACAAGGTAATCAGGTTGCCCCACGTGGGGCTCACAGTCTTAATCCCCATTTTCCAGATGAGGTAACTGAGGCCCAGAGAAGTGAAGTGACTTGCCCAAAGTCACACAGCAGACAAGGGGCAGAGGCGGGATTAGAACCCAAGACCTCTGACTCCCAAGCTCTTGCTCTTTCCACTGAACCACGCTGCTTCTCCTCCCTGATTTGATTCTCCCCAGAGCCTTGTCATCTAGGGAGAGGAATTTTTTCCCCCATTTGGTAGATGAGAATAAAGAACAGAGAGGTAAATGGACTCACCTGAGGTCACAGAGCATGCAAGTGGCCCAGGAGAAAGAGCACCGGCCTGGGGATCAGAGGACTGGGTTCTAATCCCAGCTCCGCCACCCATCCGCTGTGTGACCTTTGGCTAGTTGCTTCACTTCTCTGTGCCTCAGTCACCTCATCAGCCGAAAGGGAATTAAGAGGGTGAGCCTCACGTGGGACATGGACGGTGTCCAACTTAATCATCTTGTATGGCCTCCCACTGCTTAGTACAGCCCCTGACACATAGTAAGCATTTAACAAATACAGTAAAAAGAAAGATGGGACTATGAATCTTTAATAGACTTCTTTCTGGTAGAGATATTACTATTCCCGTTATTATGCAGACAGAATTATTGTCTCTCCTGGTTGTGCGTGTCCATTTCCCATTAGCACTAATGGGAGGGATAGATGAATACTGAGGTGAAACTGTATCCATAGGAAGAAAATTACTCTGGCCATGTCACAAGGATCATTTTATTGGATCTCTCCCCAAATTAAGCAAGGCTGTGCACTACCATTTTAATATCCCTAATGGCATCTTGGTTTCCAGTGAATTCCTCCATTCTCAATTGACACTCCCAATAGCTAATAAAATGTGCTAAATAATGGGAGATTGTCAAAAGCTTCAAAACCGTAACTGGAAAATATGGGACAGAATAAATTCTGCTATATCTCTTTTTCCCCTCATTTTACTTTTCCTTTTTTTCATTCAGTTCTCCCTCCCCATTCTTCCTGATTCATTCATTCAATCGTATTTATTGAGCGCTTACTGTGTGCAGAGCACTATACTAAGCACTTGGGAAGTTCCTCCTTCCCCCAGACTCAGATCCAATTTCCCCACCGGCTTTCAACCACTCATCAGTCTGAGTATCGCTCGTTTTGGGAACTGTGATGTCCATCTAATGCTTCACACTCAAGTGTTTCCTTCGCATTTTCACATTGGGTCCGTTCAGTCCACCTCTGTGATTCATTCATTCATTAAATCGTATTTATTGAGCGCTTACTGTGTGCAGAGCACTGTACTAAGCACTTGGGAAGTACAAGTCCGCAGCATATAGGGACGGTCCCTACCCAACAACGGGCTCAGAGTTTAGGAAGGATCTGTTCCAGCCCGGTGTGTTTTCCCTTGTGGGAAGGGAGCACAACTGCCAACTCTGTTGTACTGCACACTACCAGGTGCTCAGTACAGTGCTCAATAAACAACATCGATTGATTTTTCCCAGGACGCCACCCAGGAAAGCAAGATATTTTAGGAGGGATCTGGTGATCGATTGCCCTTATGCTTCTACATAGAATTCACTGTAGAGAACATTTTCAACGGTTTAATTTCCAAGGAGGACACCTTGGTTTGTGTTTGTATCCGTTCTGGAAGGAATCTGGTTCTCTCTATGGAGGTGAAGTAATTATTTATGACATTTAGAAAGCTGTGGGTATTGTTGAAACACCTGAGCTGTGAAGAAGAAGATCTTGAATTTGTCTCACACGTTAAATCTTTCCAGAGCCCTTTCACAACAGTTATCTCATTTTCTCCCTACAGTATCCCGAGGAGACAGGGAGAAGCGGATATTATCATTGCCATTTCGTAGATGAGGAAACACTGGCATCCTGGTGCGCTTACATCTTCTTCTTCAAAGCCGTCAAGTCGTTTCCGATTCGTGGCGACATCCGTAATTTATGTCTGTCTCCCCCTCTAGACTGTGAACTCATTGTGGGCAGGGAACATGTCTACCCATTCTGCTGTATTGTAATAATAATAATGATAATAGTAATTATGGTTTTTGTTAAGTGCTTACTACGTGTTGGGCACTGTAATAAGCAGTGGGGTGGTTATAAGCAGATCAAGTTTGACACCGTCACTGTCCCACGTGGGGCTCACAGTCTCAATCCCCATTTTGCAGATGAGGTAACTGAGGCCCAGAGAAGGGAAGTGACTTGCCTAAGGTCACCCAGCAGACAACTGGCAGAGCCAGGATTAGAACCCATGACCTCTGACTCCCAGGAGCGTCCTCTCTCCACTGTGCCACACTGCTCCTCACTATGCCACGCTCCCTTAGTACCACTGAGCTAAGTACCATTAATAAATACCGCTGAACATTCAGAGCTTGGAAGAATATAATGGAGTTAGTAGACATGATCCCTACCCTCAAGGGGTTTACAATCTAGTTGAGGAGAAAGACATTAAAATATATTTCAGGTGGGAAGAAGCAACGAAGTTTGACAACATGGACATAAGTGCTAGATGAGGGGGAAGAAAAAAGAGGGGACTAAGTCAAGCGATGCTAAAATCACACAGCAGGACCGAGTGACATTTACAAGATCTCTGTCTCCCGACTCTCAAACTAGTGTTTTCTTCTATTCCTTCCCTTATTCCCCCAGCTCTTTGTCCCCTTCCCCTCTCTCTTCCAACCCTTCCTTCTCCTCTTTCTCTCCCTCTCTCTCTCTGTTTTCTCTCTTTACTTCTCTATCTCCTTTAGATCGCTTCCTTGCTTCCCGCAAAATCATTCAGGCAGGAACGTGGTGGTTAAGGATTATGAGTCCTGTATCATAAAACTTGAGTTTTAGCTAAACAGAACAGTGGTTGATAAATGCCCTCATTTTATCCCAAATTCACTACTCCTCCCCAATCTTAAAGAGCACGAGCTTATTTTTAATTCCAACCTCTCTTCTAATATTTTGAGTAAACGGAATGATGGGAGGAAGGAAGGGATTGTGTCTGTGTTTGTGGGGAGGAGGGGAGTCTAGTGAGGGATGGAAGGAAAGGGGTTTGATCTAGGGTGGTAGAAAGAAAGCAAGAAGCTGGTAGTCAGGAAACTAGAGTTGCCCTTCTAATTCTGCCAGTGGATAGCTTCTCTCATCCAATTTTTTAGGGCACATAAAGATTTTGGAACACCCCCCCCCCCCCATCTTATATGTATCTTATTTAAGTTCTCTTTATTAGATTACAAGCACTTAAAGGGCCAAGATGAGTCCAATATACGTGGGTCAAGGGCTTGGGAATAGAAATTTCCTGCAGAAATATTTGGTTTGGGTCATTCTGCATGGAGCCCATCTGAAATCAATTGCCCACTGAGCAAGAAGAAAGATTGTGCCATGCAGCCAGGACCCCCTTCTCTGGAACTTCAAGCCTGCCACGGGAACTCTGACCTTAACGTGTTCCTTGATTGACAAGTAATTCCTTGATGGACAGGAAAAAACATCAGGTCTCTTTGTGCCATTTTGCATCCCTTCCGCCCCAAACCACGTCACCAAGAAGAGACGTCAAGCCTTCCTGATGTTCACGGTCAGATTCCTAAACAGCATTCAGCTCCAAATGGAATCAGTGGGGTGTTTTCACCCTTCGGTAGACTGTTCCCAACCACCAAGTTGCTGCCTTTTTTGAGGCACAGGGTCTGCTCTCTTTGTTCTGTTCTCTTCTTATTTTTCTAATAGTATTTATTAAGTGCTCACTATGTGGCAGATGCTGTACTAAGTGCTGGGGTAGATCTTAGCAAATCACATTGTGCCCAATCCCGGTCCCACATGGGCCTCACAGTCTTAATCCCCATTTTACAGATGAAGTAACTGAGGCACAGAGAAGTAAAGTGACTTTTTTTTTTAATGGCAACTATTAAGCGCTTACTATAGGCAAAGCACTGTTCTAAGTGCTGGGGGGGATACAAGGTGATCAGGTTGTCCCACGTGGGGCTCACAGTCTTCACCCCCATTTTACAGATGAGGTAACTGAGGCCCAGAGAAGTTAAGTAACTTGCCCAAAGTCACACAGCTGACAATTGGCGGAGCCGGAATTTGAACCCATGACCTCTGACTCCAAAGCCTGGGCTCTTTCCACTGAGCCGCGCTGCTTCTCTGAGCCACGCTGCTTGCCCAAGGTCACACAGCAGACAGGTGGCGGAGCCAGAATTAGAACCCAGCTCCTGTGCTCTTTCCATTAGGCCACACTGCTCCTTTTCCTCGACTACCTAACCAAGCCCTTTTTCTGATTAAGAACCTGGAGCTTGATCATTTTTTATATTCAAGCAATTCAAAGCTATAATTGGGTTTAGAATTTAGAGCTCTGGATTGACCTCTCTCGGTGTTTAGAACAGTGCTTTGCACATAGTAAGCACTTAATAAATGCCCTTATTATTATTATTATTATTATTATGACCCCAACCTGGGGACTCTTCCATAGAAACCCCACTGTCATTCATTCATTCATTCAATCATATTTATTGAGCACTAACTGTGTGCAGAGCACTATACTAAGCGCTTGGGAAGTACAAGTTGGCAACATATAGAGATGGTCCCTACCCAACAGTGGGCTTACAGTCTAGAAGGGGGAGACAGACAACAAAATAAAACATGTGGACAGGTGTCAAGTCATCAGAATAAATAGAAATAAAGGAGAAAAAGCGTGGCTCAGTGGAAAGAGCCTGAGTTTTGCAGTCAGAGGTCATGGGTTCAAATTCCGGCTCTGTCAATTGTCAGCTGTGTGACTTTGGGAAAGTCACTTAACTTCTCTGGGCCTCAGTTCCCTCATCTGTAAAATGGGGATTAAGACTGTGAGCCCCCCATGGGACAACCTGATTACCTTGTAACCTCCCCAGCGCTTAGAAAAGTGCTTTGCACATAGTAAGCGCTTAATAAATGCCATTATTATTATGATTATTAAATAAAGCTAGATGCAGTTGATTGCCAGAAAGAAGACCAGAGGGAGGAAACCTGGAAAGCGTCACATTTAACTTGAATCCCCCTCCCCGCGAATAGCCGAGAATAAATCTACTCATCTGTCAGCTTTGCAAATCTGGGGGAAACTAAAATATTAGTTATTCAATGTTCACTGGATTAATAGCACCCTTCCTGCATCCTTCCTTGCCAGTTCACTGGGGAATATCGGGAAGAATTATTTTCCGAGGAGAGAAAGCGGCAGACAGAGAGATGAGCAAACCATTAGTTGGCTAACGGTGACTGTCCTAAGTACACAACAACATTGTGAGGAATCCTCCAGAACCCCCATTAAAACTCTGGAAAGGTTCCGGCTGTTCAGGCCACGGACCACAGCCCTTCTGGGAGCAGGAAGGGATGGAATAAATGTTTCCTCAGGGAGGAATGGAACGCCGTCTCTCTTGTGGTCATTGTATCTTTCCTACTGTGGCTTTTTAGATTGTGACTGCGCCCTCCGGGCCAGAAATGGTGTCTGATTCATTGTCCTGCTCTCAGTGCTACACAATATACCAAACAGATGTCAAAAGTTTTCATTCATTCATTCAATCGTATTTATTGAGAGCTTACTGTGTGCAGAGCACTGTACTAAGTGCTTGGGAAGTACAAGTTGGTAATATATAGAGACGGTCCCTACCCAATAGCGGGCTCACAGTCTAAAAGAGCGGGCTCGCAGTCTAGACGCAGGCTCACAGTCTAGTTTCATTCATTCATTCATTCATTCAATAGTATTTATTGAGCGCTTACTGTGTGCAGAGCACTGTACTAAGCACTTGGGAAGCACAAGTCGGCAACATATAGAGATGGTCCCTACCCAACAACGGGCTCACAGTTTAGAAGGGGGAAACAGACAACAAAATTAAACAAAACCTAGACTGTGAGCCCGCTGTTGGGTAGGGACCGTCTCTATATGTTGCCAACTTGTACTTCCCTAGCGCTTAGTATAGTGCTCTGCGCACAGAAAGCGCTCAATAAATACGATTGAATGAATGAATGAATGAGGAGCAAGCACAGATATCTTAAGTGACTTACCCTAAGTTCTACAACAAATTAGTGGTAGTTCTAGAAACAAAATAATGGACAAAGACTTCCAGTTCTACCTTCAATCATTACAAAAATTACTTCCAATCATCTCAGTGAACCCACAGAATTATTGCCCACCTCCCTCCGCAAAGCAAGAGTCTTTTGTTTCCTTCTTACTGAGAGGCCCTTAAGGGGCCTGAACCAGCCTGGGGCCCTGCTAGCACTCAGTTATTTAGATAATCAGGTAGGACACAGTCCATGTCCCACGTGGGGCTTACAGTCTTAACCCCATTTTACAGATGAGGTAACTGAGATGCAGAGCCCAAGGTCACACAGAAGATAAGTGGAGAGCCGGGCCCAGATCCCAGGTCTTTTGACTCCCAAGTTGTGCTCTTTCCATTAGGACACACTGCCGCTCTGTGTTCTTTTGGCCATAACAACAATAATAACGATAATAACAATGATGGCATTTATTAAGCATTTACTATGTGCAAAGCACTGTTCTAAGCGCTGGGGAGGTTACAAGGTGATCCATCTTGATCATCTCCATGGGAGGCTCATAGTCTTAATCCCCATTTTACAGACACGAGGGAATTGAGGCACAGAGAAGTGAAGTGACTTGCCCCAAGTCACACAGCTGACAATTGGCGGAGCTGGGATTTGAACCCACGACCTCGAGCTCGAGCTCTTTCCACTGAGCCATGCTGCTTCTCAAATAATGATGGTGTTTGTTAAGTGTTTACTATGTGCCAAACACTGTTCATTCATTCATTCAATCGTATTTATTGAGCGCTTATTGTGTGCTGAGCACTGTAGTAGGCACTTGGGAAGTACAAGTCGTCAACATATAGAGACAGTCCCTATCCAACAATGGGCTCACAGTCTAGGGGGACACAAGGTGATCAGGTTGTCCCTTTTGGAGCTCACAGTCTTAATCTCCATTTTCCAGATGAGGTAACTGAGGCACAGAGAAGTGAAGCGACTTGCCCAAAGTCACACAACAGACAAGTGGTGGAGCCGGGATTAGAACCCATGACCTCTGACCCCCAAGCCCAGGCTCTTTCCACTGAGCCACGCAAGCATTTATTATGTGCCAAGCATTGTTCTAAACACGGGGGTAGATACAACGTAATCGGGTTGGACGCAATCCCTGTCCCTCATGGAGTTAACCACCTTAATCCCCATTTTCCTGATGAGAAACTGAGGCACAGAGAAGTTAAGAGATTTGCCCAAGTTCACACAGCAGACGTGGGTGGAGCTGGGATTAGCACCCACGTCCTCTGCAGCCCACAGCTGTGCTCTTTCCACTAGGCCATTCTACTTGCCTTGGTTTGAAGATGTGGTTTCTGAATTTTAATTTTAATTTTCTAAAATGAGATCAAAACTTTTCTTTCCCCCCTTCCCCCCCCCCCCCCCCCCCCCCCCCCCCCACCCGTGATCCAACCATCCCCTCTCTTCAATTATTTGCAAGTTAAGTGGGATTCTTTTAGACTGTGAGCCCACTGTTGGGTAGGGACTGTCTCTATATGTTGCCAATTTGTACTTCCCAAGCGCTTAGTACAGTGCTCTGCACATAGTAAGCGCTCAATAAATACTATTGATTGATTGATTGATTCTTTAATCTCCCATTCAATGCCACTCCCCTCCCAAACAAGGAGCTCCAATGAAGTAATGGCTTTCACATGCTCCTAGTACAAAGTTCCCTTTCATTTTCTCTCCTCCTTTCATCATCATCAATCGTATTTAATGAGCGCTTACTGTGTGCAGAGCACTGTACTAAGCGCTTGGTAAGTACAAATTGGCAACATATAGAGACAGTCCCTACCCAACAGTGGGCTCACAGTCTAAAAGGGGGAGACAGAGAACAAAACCAAACATACTAACAAAATAAAATAAATAGAATAGATATGTACAAGTAAAATAAGTAAATAAATAGAGTACTAAATATGTAGAAACATAAATACATATATACAGGTGCTGTGGGGAAGGGAAGGAGGTAAGATGGGGGGGATGGAGAGGGGGACAAGGGGGAGAGCTAAATTAAGTTCCTCCTTTACAGGTGGAGAAAAGGAAAAAGATTCTCTACATTTATTTTGCTTTTTTAGGGTGTCCCTTTCTTTTCCTTCTCTTCTGTCTCTTCCTCATCAGCCTAGTCGGGAAGGGAATCAAGGGAATCACTGTTTCCAAGTCCTGTTGAAACTTTCCTGCCTGGCTATTTGGGAAATCTATCCATTTGTTCCCATTTGGTAATGAAGTGGGTCTCAGGTGGTGGTAGAGAAGGGAGACTGGCCATTAATCAATCGGTGGTATTTACTCAGCACTTAATGTGTGCAGAGCACTGCACTTAAGTGCTTGGGAGAGCAACACAGCGGAAATAAGACATATTTCCTCTCCACAAGGAGTTTCTGGTCTAGAGGGGGAGGCAGACAGTAATGAAAATCAGTGAATTATAAATACAGAAGCTTTGTGGGGCTGAGGGTATGTTGAATACAGGTGGCAAATCCACGTGCAAGGGAGATACAGAGGGAGAGGAAAAAGAGGAAACGGGGACTTAGTTGGGGAAAGACTTAAGCATGACAGAACACCTCCTCAGAAAAGCTATTTTAAGACAGAGGCTGCGTCCTGGACAGCAGTTGAGATCCACCCGCTTCACCGTTGTGTAAAACCACCAGGCTTTAAGAGTGTGAGTATGTTTTCTTCTTATGTCTCCATGGACTTACATCCTCAGATGCTTCTGAGTTACGGCCTATTCGATCAATGTTATTGAGCCCTTGCACTGTACTAATCACTTAGGAGAATACAATATAACAGTTGATAGACACACTCCCTACCCACAACAAATTTAGACTCTAGAGGGATCTTACTGTCTAATGGAAAGAACACAGGCCTGAAAGAGAGAGGACCTGGGTTCTAATCCCCGTTCCACCACGTATCTGCTGTGTGACCTCGGAAGAGTAAGAGCCCGGGCTTTGGAGTCAGAAATCGTGGGTTCGAATCCCGGCTTCGCCACAACTCTGCTGTGTGACCTTGGGCAAGTCACTTCACTTCTCCGAGCCTCAGTTCCCTCATCTGGAAAAATGGGGATTAAGGCTGTGAGCCTCCCCATGGGACAACTACTTGATCACACTGTATCCCCCCCCCCCAGCGCTTAGAACAGTGCTTTGCACATAGTAAGCGCTTAACAAATGCCATTATTATTATTATTATTATTATTATTATTATTATTATCTTCTCTGTACCTCAAGTAGGGACCATCTCTGTATGTTCCCAAGCTTAGTACAGTGCTCTGCACACAGAAAGCGCTCAATAAATATGATTGAATGAATGAATGAATTTCTCTCTTCTGTAAAATGGGGATTCAACCATTCAACCTGTGCTCCCTCCTACTTAGACTGTGCATCCCATGTGGGATCTGACTATCTTTAATCTATCCCAACATTTAATACAGTGCTTGGCAAATATCACTTAACAAGGGATGAATAAATACCACAGTTATTAACATTATTAACTGGAGGAGGGCTTAACAATGACATATCAGCAGACCTGCTGTTGGCCTGGTCTAGACTGTAAGCTTATCTCTAGACTGTAGTTTGTTGTGAGCGGAGAATGTATCTGTTTACTGTTATACTCCCCAAGTGCTTAATACAGAGCTTTGCGCACAGTAAGTGCTCAATTAATACGATTAAATGAATGAATGAAAAAGGTTTTCAGCTTGGTCTTTGGTTGCTGGTTCCCATGAATTAGAACCTCAGTTTCCCGTGGCCAGGAGCAGAATCCTAGAACTTGGTCCCTGCTGATCTGGAAGATGATGGAAGGGGGGAGTTTGGAACTGCCATGGTTTTGTTTGTTTGTTTTTTAATCCAGCGTTCATTGGCCTAATGAGACCCTGTGCTGCTTTATCTTAATCCACTGTAGGAGGAAAGTAAAAAGGAGAATTAAAATAGAAGAGAAGGCTAAAAACCAGACAGCACCTTAGAACGGGTGTCAGTTTTTAAAATAATAATAATAATAATGGCATTTATTAAGCACTTACTATGTGCAAAGCACTGTTCTAAGCGCTGGGGAGGTTACAAGGTCATCAGGTTGTCTCACGTCGGGCTCAGTCTTCATCCTCATTTTACAGATGAGGTAACTGAGGCATAGAGAAGTTAAATCAATCAATCAATCAATTGTATTTATTGAGCGCTTACTGTGTGCAGAACACTGTACTAAGCACTTGGGAGGTACAAGTTGGCAACATATTGAGACGGTCTCTACCCAACAGTGGGCTCACATTCTAGAAGGGGGAGACAGACAACAAAACAAAACATATTAACAAAATAAAATAAATAGAATAGATATGTACAAGAAAAATAAATAAATAAATAGAGAAGTTAAATCATCATCATCATCATCATCATCAATCGTATTGAGCGTTTCTGTGTGCAGAGCACTGTACTAAGCCCTTGGGAAGTACAAGTTGGCAACATATAGAGACAGTCCCTACCCAACAGTGGGCTCACAGTCTAAAAGGGGGAGACAGAGAACAAAACCAAACATACTAACAAAATAAAATAAATAGAACAGATATGTACAAGTAAAATAAATAGAGTAACAAATATGTACAAACATATATACATATATACAGGTGCAGTGAGGAAGGGAAGGAGGTAAGATGGGGGGATGGAGGGGGGACGAGGGGGAGAGGAAGGAAGGGGCTCAGTCTGGGAAGGCCTCCTGGAGGAGGTGAGCTCTCAGCAGGGCCTTGAAGGGAGGAAGACAGCTAGCTTGGCGGATGGGCAGAGGGAGGGCATTCCAGGCCCAGGGGATGACGTGGGGCGGGGGTCGATGGCGGGACAGGCGAGAACGAGGTACAGTGAGGAGATTAGCGGCGGAGGAGCGGATGGTGTGGGCTGGGCTGTAGAAGGAGAGAAGGAGGTGAAGTAGGAGGCGGCGAGGTGATGGACAGCCTTGAAGCCCAGGGTGAGGAGTTTCTGCTTGATGCGCAGATTGATTGGTAGCCACTGGAGATTTTTGAGGATGGGAGTAACATGCCCAGAGCGTTTCTGGACAAAGACAATCTGGGCAGCGGCGTGAAGTATGGATTGAAGTGGGGAGAGACACGAGGATGGGAGACCAGAGAGAAGGCTGATGCAGTAGTCCTGACGGGATAGGATGAGAGCTTGAACGAGCAGGGTAGCCGTTTGGATGGAGAGGAAAGGGCGGATCTTGGCGATGTTGCGGAGCTGAGACCGGCAGGTTTTGGTGATGGCTTGGATGTGAGGGGTGAATGAGAGAGTGGAGTCGAGGATGACACCAAGGTTGCAGGCTTGTGAGACGGGAAGGATGGTAGTGCCGTCAACAGAGATGGAAAAGTCAGGGAGAGGGCAAGGTTTGGGAGGGAAGACAAGGAGTTCAGTCTTGGACATGTCATTTGGGCAAATGACTTGCCCAAAGTCACACAGCTTGACAATTGTCAGAGCTGGGATTCGAACCCATTACCTCTGACTCCAAAGCCCGAGTTCTTTCCACTGAGCCACGCTGCTTCTCTATATAGCAGCTAAAATAGCAGCTTGGCAACTCTCCCATTAATTAGCAAGCTTTAGTAAGCTGATTAAAATGAATAAGAATGGAGTTAGGAAACCATGCCCAAGCCAAGCTGTCAGTGAGGGTACACTTGCACAGAGAAAATGCAAAGGACACTGAGGAAATGCTCCAGAAAATTGTGTCTTCTTACCTTGAGTGATACAGAGAGTGGGAAACAGATGACTACTTAATGTCATCAGCACCTTGACAGAAGGAATGAATAATTGTGGCCAGGAAAAAATAGAAGCTTGGCTTGTTCACCATGGGCTGTGGCTTTTGGTTCCAAAAGCACTTTTCTGGCAAGGATGAAGGAGACAATAAATCCCTCCGTGGATGGGGGAAATCGATTAGCTCCTCGCAGATGGGACCAGCAACCTGTAAAGTACAGCTTCTGTTCTCAGCGTCGCGTTGGGACGGAGAGGAAGGTCAGAAGAGAACTGAAAACTGCAGTCAGATTTGCCTGAGATAATCGAAAGGCAGATGATGGAGAGGCAGTGAGCAAGCATCGGGAAGGAGTAGGGATCAGAAATGTGTCGGTCCGTGCTGGTCAGAGCCTGGTCTGCTCCCCACTGACAGCACATCAATCAATCACTGATTGAGGAAACAGCATGGCCTTGTGGACAGAGAACAGGCTTGGGAGTTGGAAGGACCTGGGTTCTAATCCTGGTTCCACCATTTGTCTGCTGCATGACTTTGGGCAAATTGCTTAACTTCTCTGGGCCTCGGTTACCTCATCAGTAAAATGGAGATTAAGACTGTGAGCCCCATGTGGGACAGGGACTGTGTCCAACCTCATGAGCTTGTATCTACCCCAGTACTTAGTAATAATAACAATAATGATGGCATTTGTTAAGGGCTTACTATGTGCAAAGCACTGTTCTAAGCGCTGGGGGGATACAAGATGATCGGGTTGTCCCATGTGGGTTCACAGTCTTAATCCTCATTTTACAGATGCGGTAACTGAGGCCCAGAGAAGTTACGTGACTTGCCCAAAGTCACACAGCTGGCAACTGGCGGAGCCAGGATTTGAATCCATGACCTCTGACTCCAAAGCCTGGGCTCTTTCCACTGAGCCATGCATAATAATGATGGCATTTGTTAAGCGCTTACTATGTGCCAAGCACTGTTCTAAGCACTGGGGGGGATACAAGGTGATTGGGTCGTCCCATGTGGGGCTCACAGTCTTCATCCCCATTTTACAGATGAGGTAATAGGCTCAGAGAAGTTAAGTGACTTGCCCAAGGTCACACAGCAGACATGTGGCAGAGCTGGGATTCGAACCCATGACCTCGGACTCCAAAGCCCGGGCTCTTTCCACTGAGCCACGCTGCTTCTCAGTTCCTGGCACATAGTAAGTGCTTAACAAATACCAAAAAGAGCGTACAAAGAAAAAACAACACCCCAAGATACAGGCAGCAAATTGGGTTTGTGTGCCAAACAGTAAGGTTGCCTTAAAACGATGCAGGGTGCCAATAGGTTGTGTTACTTTGAAACGGACGAGAAACCCAGCTGATGTGTAGGTGCAACCCGTCCTCTAAAAACTGACTTCTGGCCTCACTGTGATGATCCCATCTAGACTGAAAGCTCCTTGCAGGCAGGGAACGCATCCGCCAACTCTATTATACTGTATTATATGGGAAGTAGCACTAGCTCTCTTCCTCCCTTCAAAGCCCTACTGAGAACTCACCTCCTCCAGGAGGCTTTCCCAGACTGAGCCCCCACCTTCCTCTCCCCCCCCGCCCTACCTCCTTCCCCTCCCCACAGCACCTGTATATATGTTTGTACAGATTTATTACTCTATTTGACTTGTACATATTTACTATTATATTAATTTTATTAATTTAATGTTTTGTTTTGTTGTCCGTCTCCCCCTCCTAGACTCTGAGCTTGTTGTTGGGTAGGGACCGTCTCTATATGTTGCCAACTTGGACTTCCCAAGCGCTTAGTACAGTGCTCTGCACACAGTAAGCGCTCAATAAATACGATTGAATGAATGAATGTATTACTCTATTTGACTTGTACATATTTACTATTCTATTTATTTTATTCTGTTAATATGTTTTGTTTTGTTGTCTGTCTCCCCCTTCTAGACTGTGAGCCCGCTGTTGGGTAGGGACCGTCTCTATATGTTGCCGACTTTTACTTCCCAAGCGCTTAGTACAGTGCTCTTCACACAGTAAGTGCTCAATAAATATGATTGAATGAATGAATTTATTACTTTATTTATTTAACTTGTACATATTTACTATTCTATTTATTTTATTTTGTTAATACATTTTGTTTTGTTGTCTGTCTCCCCTTTCTAGACTGTGAGCCCGTTGTTGGGTAGAGACCGTCTCTATGTGTTGCCAACTTGGACTTCCCAAGTGCTTAGTACCATGCTCTGCACACAGTAAGTGCTCAATAAATATGATTGAATGAATGAATTTATTACTCTATTTTACTTGTACGTATTTACTATTCTATTTTGTTAATATGTTTTGTTGTTTGTCTCCCTCTTCTAGACTGGGAGCCCGCTGTTGGGTAGGAACCGTCTCTATATGTTGCCAACTTGGACTTCCCAACCGCTTAGTACAGTGCTTTGCACACAGTAAGCGCTCAATAAATACGACTGAATGAATAAATACGATTGAATGAATGAATTGAATGAATAGCGCACTACCCTGAGAGTCAGAAGGTCATGGGTTTTATTTCTGGCTCCGCCACTTGTCTTCTGTGTGACCTTGGGCAAGTCACTTAATAAGAATGGCATTTATTAAGCGCTTACTATGTGCAAAGCACTCTTCTAAGCGCTGGAGCACTTCACTTCTCTAGACTTCATTTACCTCATCTATAAAACAGGGATGGAGACTGTGAGCCCCACGTGGGACAGGGACAGTGTCCAACCTGATTTGCTTCGATCTACCCCAGCACTTAGTACGGTGCCTGGCACATAGTAAGCGCTTAACAAATGTCATAATAGTAATAATAATGATAGCTATTATTATTATATTGCACTCTCCTAAGCACTTTGGGCACTGCTCTGCACACAGTAAGTATTCAATAAATTTCATTGATTGATTGACTGAACAGGCATAGAGGCGAAGATGACCATCTTTACATCGCAAGTGACTCATTCAATCATATTTATTGAGCACTTACTGTGTGCAGAGCACTGTACTAAGCGCTTGACCATGCCAAGTGTATCTGATATCCAAATGCACTCTAAGCCTGCACAGCAGACAGTGTGTGAGAGGAAAGGGAAGTGACCCACAGCTCTCTGCCCCTTGGACTGTGCTCAGGGAATAATAATTGTGGTGTCTGTTAAGCATTTACTAGGTGCCAGACTCTATACTAAGCGCTGGGGTGGACACAAGAAAACCAGGTGGGACACAGTCCCTGTCTAATATGGGGCTCATAATTTTAATCCCCATTTTACAGACGACGTAACTGAGGCACAGAGAACTTAAGTGATTTGCCCAAGGTCACATGGTGGACAAGTGATAAAGTCAGGATTAGAACCCAGGTCCTTCTGACTCCTGAGCCCATGTGCTCTCCATTAGGCCACGCTGCTCCTGCCAATAAGAAAATCTGAACTGCTAATAAGAAAACTGAAATCCGTCTCCCCCTCTCTAGACTGTGAGCTCAGCGTGGGCAGGGAATGTCACTGTTTATTCTTGTATTGTACTTTCCGAAGCAGCGTGGCTCAGTGGAAAGAGCCCGGGCTTTGGAGTCAGAGGTCATGGGTTCAAATTCCGCCTCCGCCGCTTGTCAGCTGTGTGACTTTGGGCAAGTCACTTCACTTCTCTGTGCCTCAGTTCCCTCATCTGTAAAATGGGGATTAAGACAGTGAGCCCCACGTGGGACAACCTGAATGCCTTGTATCCTCCCTAGTGTGTGCTTAGAACAGTGCTTGGCACACAGTAAGCACTTAACAAATGACATTATTATTATTAACTTTTCTGTGCCTCAGTTCCCTCATCTGTAAAATGGGGATGAAGACTGTGAGCCCCCCGTGGGACAACCTGCTCACCTTGTAACCTCCCCAGCGCTTTGAACAGTGCTTTGCACATAGTAAGTGCTTAATAAATGCCATTATTATTATTATTATTATTATTACAATGCTCTGTACACAGTTGAGTGCTCAATAAATGTGCACGAATGAATGAATGAGCCTGGGTGCAGGACAGCGGGACACTGGCTGCTGGGGGACTGATTGATCGATTGATGGATTGATGGATTAATTGACCCATGTGATAAACTCCATTCGCCCAATGGCGATTTCATCTCTCTCGCTGCCGATCCCTTGCCCGGGTCCTGCCTCTGGCCTGGACCACCCTCCCGCTTCATATAATAATCATAATGAGGGTATTTGTTAAACGCTTACTATGTGCCAAGCACTGTTGCAAGCGCTGGGCACTGTTCTAAGTGCTGACAATCACTCTCCGCATCTTCAAAGCCTTATTAAAAACACATCAGACTAAGCTCTCATTTCCTCTTTCACTCCCTTCTGCATCGACTTTGTACCCTTGATGTATATGTTGCCAACTTGTACATCCCAAGCGCTTAGTACAGTGCTCTGCACACAGTAAGTGCTCAATAAATACGATTGAATGATTGAATGAATGTACCCTCCCTCCGCCCCAAAGCACACGTGTGCGTAGCTCTAATTATTTATATTAATGTCTATCTCCCCTTCTAGACTGTAAGCTTGCCATGGACAGGGAACGTGTCTACCCGCTTTGTTATATTGTCCTCTCCCAAGCGCTTAGTACAGTAAATACAGTTGATTGATGTTTTTGTTGATAACCAGGGGAAGATGCATTGGAGAGGGGAACTAACAACAAGATCTGATCCAAGTTTGGACTAAAATGGGGATGAAGACTGTGAGCCCCCCGTGGGGCAACCTGATCACCTTGTAACCTCCCCAGCACTTAGAACAGTGCTTTACACATAGTAAGCGCTTAATAAATGCCATTATTATTATTATTATCACAGGAACCGAGGGTGGAGCTGCTGGAGGATCTGGCTGACAGGAAACGCCCTCTGTGTTTCTTTAAAAAATCTCTAAGCCTGCTTCCAAATACAGCCCCGAACATTCCCGCTCACCTACTCCCCTGATGTTCCCTTTGTCGAGTTTACCTTCGGAAAACTCTTAAGTACTAATAATACCTTCATTCCGGCCAATGTAACTGAGCTGTCCTAATTATTCCCGGTGCTTCTAAAACCAAACATGCTTTTGTTACTTCAACTAGAAGAGTTAACGCTTTCAGAGAACACTTGAAGTCACACAATGGTTCATGAAAATCAGTACCATGGCAATCGATCCCATTAGAGCCGTAGCATTGACTTATTCCTTTTTAATGGTACTTATTAAGCACTTTCGATGTGCCAGGCACTATACTAAGCATTGGGAGCTTAGAACAGTGCTTTCCACATAGTAAGCGCTTAATAAATGCCATTATTATTATTATTATTGGGAGAGAAACAAGATGGTCGGACAGTCCCTATTCACTTCAAGGTTTTATGTTGCATGCACTGTGGGAAGATAACTTCCCTTCCTCCCTGCTCTTGTGGTCATTGCCTGGGTCCTGCTCTTTTTGTTTTCCAGCTGGGTTACTGTATCAGCCTCCTCACAAGCCTCTCTTTCCCTGACCTCCCCCTTTCTGGTCTTTGCTACAGTCTGTTGTACACGTCTTCTTCCCCGGTTGCCCTCAACCTCAAATTTCATCGGGCCCAGGAATTCTTGCCAATGAAATGAGCTTCAGTCGGTCTCAGGATCTCCAGACCGTGAGCTCGTTGTGGGCAGGAAATGTCAGTGTTGATTGTTATATTGTACTTTTCCAAATGCTTAGTGCAGTGCCCCGCACACTGTAAGCAGTTAATAGATACGACTGAATGAATGAACAGGCTTCTGCAGTGGTACGCGCAGTTGATCTCATGGGCTTCTCCAGAGGTACTCAGCCAAAAGTATCCAATTATCCAATTGTATCCAATTTAATGAATACCACAAAGTATCCAGAGACTTTGAGGCCTAATAATAATAATAATGGCATTTATTAAGTGCTTACTATGTGCAAAGCACTGTTCTAAGCGCTAGAGAGGTTACAATGTGATCAGGTTGTCCCACGGGGGGCTCACAGTCTTCATCCCCATTTTACAGATAAGGTAACTAAGGCGCAGAGCAGTTAAGTGACTTGCCCGAAGTCACACAGCTGACAAGTGGCAGAGCTGGGATTTGAACCCATGACTTCTGACTCCAAAGCCCGGGCTCTTTCCACTGAGTCACGGTGCTTCTCCCTGTCCCACCTGGGGCTTACAGTCTCAATTGGAAGGAGGGGGATTTAATCCCTATTTAACAGATGAGGTAACTGAGGCATGGAGAAGCGAAGTGGCTTCCCAAAGGTCACGTGGATGGCAAGTGGGGGAGATGGGGATTAGAACCCAGGTCTTCTGGATTCCAGGCTCCTGTTTTTTTTACGAGACCACATTCTGCCTGTCTTCAACAAGAGCTCACTGGGGAATTGGATCAGAAAGAAAACAGTGGGTGATAGAATTACAGCAGCACTTTGAGCCTTTGGAAGCCGGGATTCCCCACTGTTTCTAAGCTGCGGAAATTCTTTGTCCACTCGGAGCCGATCGTGACGACCAAATCAATCAATCAATCGTATTTATTGAGCTCTTACTGTGTGCAGAGCACAGTGTTGCCTGTTCAGCTAGCAAAGCATAGGAAGAGAGCATAGGGCTCAAACAGAATCCTGAAAATCAAATCATGCCTGAGTCTGCCACGGGTAGTGACTCTGCTAGAGGAAAGAAAATCAGCAGCGTGGCTCAGTGGAAAGAGTGCGGGCTTTGGAGTCAGAGGTCATGGGTTCAAATCCCGGCTCCGCCAATTGTCAGCTGTGTCACTTTGGGCAAGTCACTTCTCTGTGCCTCAGTAACCTCATCTGTAAAATGGGGATTAAGACTGTGAGTCCCCCATGGGACAACCTGATCACCGTGTTACCTCCCCAGTGCTTAGAACAGTGCTGTGCACATAGTAAGCTCTTAATAAATGCCATCATTATTATTATTATTACTCCCTTAAACAAGTTTTTGCAAATAGCAGAAAAAGGATGGGGGTTGGGAGGGTGTCTTTACTATGAATAAGCAAACTGACAACCTTTACAGAAAAACCTTCAAGAGATAAACAAACAAAACACATTACATAAACATTAACTATATCCCAATTGTTAAAGATGTGCTAATGATATTTTGAATTTGGAGAACAGTTTTTATTTTTCCTTTTATTCTCACTGAATCCCTCTGGGGTAGGTAGAAGCAAGTAATATTCTCCCCATTTTACAGATCAGGAAACTGAGGACCGGAGAGGTTAAGTGACTTGCCAACAGACAGGACTGGAACCGAAGTGTCCCGATTCTCAGATCCACGCTGTACATTACGCCACACTCCCTCTTGCAGATTATATTCCAAAAATTAACGAGAGAAGAAAAAGTGAATAGTAGATTGGAGGAGAAACAAGTATCTTATGAACAAAATTAGATGCATGCAGTACTAATAATGGACAAGAAGCAGAGAACCCAAGCCCGGCGGCTATGGCGGGCGCGGCGTCCCAAGGGCCAAGCGAAGAAATGGACATGGATATTACATTGAAAGATGAAATTCCTGTACACAATCAATTTATCAACTGTTGAGGAGCGGAAACTCAGGTTCTCAATTGTGGGCCCTGTAACAGCAACCCCCAAGTCCTAATTCTTATTATCACTGGAAATCCGGGAATTGCCGGCTTTTATATACCTTTTCTGAAGGCGTAAGCGTTATCCAGTTTGGGTCATCAGCCGTGCAGGATATATTATGGCCCCAGGTGGCACGAAGATGATGGAGACCCTGAATGGAGACAAGCAGTAAGAACAGTCCCCGGCTCCGCCACGTGTCAGCTGTGTGACCTTGGGCAAGTCACTTCACTTTCTGTGCCTCAGTTCCCTCATCTGTAAAACGGGGATGAAGACTGTGAGCCCCCCGTGGGACAACCTCATCACCTTGTAACCTTCCCAGCGCTTAGAACAGTGCTTTGCACATTGTAAGCACTTAATAAATGCCATCAAAATAAAACAATTAAAAAAAATAAACATTTCCATCCTCCCCTGTGTAGGAGGAAGAGTTTGTGGCTATAAACCCATGGAGGATGGATTGTGAAACTCTTCCTCCGCCATCCTTTCCAACTCTAGTTCTGAGCTGCAAAGGTAGTAACCTTTGTAGAGCTCCTAGAAATTGAGGGAAAGTATGGGCTAAGACAGAGTTGGTCAGAAAGCCTTTCAAAGCTTAGGTTCACTGGCTTTCTGTTGCTGAGCTTTCTCGTGCTCAATTCAATCGGATTTATTGAGCGTTTTCTGTTTACAAAACACTGTACTAAGAGCTTAGCACTGTACTGTCTCAGTAGTAGCAATGATGTTATATTTTTTCTTTTTCTCCCTTTTTTTAAATGGCATTTGTTTTTATTGAACCCCTTCTGAGCATGCGTGGGAAGAGTAAGCTTGCTGTGGAAGGGTATGCGTCTATTTATTGTTGTATTACACTTTCCCAAGTGCTTAGTACAGTGCTTTGCACACATTTGCCCCCCCGCCTTACCTCCTTCCCCTCCCCACAGCACCTGTATTTATGTATATATGTTTGTACGTATTACTCTATTTTATTTGTACATGTTTATTCTATTTATTTTATTTTGTTAATATGTTTTGTTTTGTTCTCTGTCTCCCCCTTCTAGACTGTGAGCCCGCTGTTGGGTAGAGACCGTCTTTATATGTTGCCAACTTGTACTTCCCAAGCGCTTAGTCCAGTGCTCTGCACACAGTAATCGAACAATAAATACAATCGAATGAATGAATGAATTAAGCACTCAATAAATACGGTAAAAAAAAGAGAGCATTTTTGGCAGCAGCCAACCATGTTCTGCCTCTAACCTGGAATTCCCTCCCCCTTCAGAAAATGATTAACAAAGTTTTCCTTAAATAATCGGAAACCTAGGTCGCCCCATTATCTATTTTCCTTCTTTGACCCAGTAATTGTTTCAGCGATGATATCTTCCAGTTTGATTCTCTGCAACCTATAGCCTAGCGATTGAGGTCGTAATTAGAGAATTCTGTTGTTCTCTGAGAAGCAGCGTGGCTTAGTGGAAGGAGCCCGGGCTTGGGAGTCCGAGGTCATGGGTTCTAATCCCGGCTCCGCCACTTGTCAGCTCTGTGACCTTGGGCAAGTCACTTCGCTTCTCTGGGCCTCAGTTACCTCATCTGGAAAATGGGGATTAAGACTGTGAGCCCCACGTGGGACAACCTGTTGACCTTGTATCTACCCCAGCAGTTAGAATAATGCTTGGCACGTAGTAAGTGCTTAATAAATACCATTGTTGTTGTTATTATCTGACAGGCGATATGTCATCCCCTCCATCCCAGCACCTGAAAAGCCTTATTAAAAGCACATCTCTGCCTAAAGGCTTTCCTCAACTAAATCCTCCCTCATTTCCTCTTTTTTTGTTTGTTTGTTTTATGGCATTTGTCAACCATTCATTCATTCATTCATTCAATCGTATTTATTGAGCGCTTACTGTGTGCAGAGCACTGTACTAAGTGCTTGGGAAGTACAAGTTGGCAACATCTAGAGATGGTCCCTACCCAACGACGGGCTCACAGTCTAGAAGAGGGAGACAGACAACACAACAAAATGTGGACCATGTGGTGTCAAGTCATTAGAATTAATAGAAGTAAAGCTAGATGCACATCATTAACAAAATAAATAGAATAGCATATATTTACAATAGTAAATATGCACCATTCCCTCTCCCCACCCTCTGACCCTTGCTCTGAGTGGATTGTGCACGGGTGTGGGAGTAAGAAGGACCTGAGTTCTAATCCCAGCTCCACCACTTGTCTGCCGTGTGACCTTGAGCAAGTCACTTCACTTCTCTATGCCTCAGTGACCTCACCTGAAAAACAGGGATTAAGAATGTGAGCCCCTTGAGGGACACAGACGGTTTCCAACCCCATTTGCTCGTATCCGCACCAGTGTTCAGTACAATACCAGGCACACAGTAAGTGCCCAATAAATACCACAATTGTTATTAGTCATCATCGTAGTATTCATTCATTCATCCATTCTGTCATATTTACTGAGCGCTTACTGTGTGCAGAGCACTGTACTAAGCGCTTGGGAAGTGCAAGTTGGCAACATATAGAGACGGTCCCTACCCAACAGTGGGCTCACAGTCTAGAAGGGGGAGACAGAGAACAAAACAAAACATATTAACAAAATAAAATAACCATCACTATGTGCTAGACACTGGACTAAGCGCTGGGATAGATACAGGCTAATCAATTTGGATGCAGTCCCTGTCCCACGTGGGGCTCCCAGTCTTCATCCACAGTTTACAAATGAGGTAACTGAGGCACCAAGAAGTTAAATGACTTGTCCAAGTTCACATGGCATATAAGTGGTGGAGCTGAGATTAGAACCCGGGTCCTATGACTGCCAGGCCTGTGGTCTGTCTATTAGGCCACGCTTCTTCTCAAGCTCCTTCTGGGCACAGAACTTGCATGCCAACTTTGTTGTGTTGTGCTCTCCCAAGAACTTAGTACAGTGCTCTGCACACAGTAAGTGCTCAGTAAATACCAATGAATCAATCAGTCACATTTATTGAGCACTTACTATGTGCAGAGCACTTTACTAAGAGCTTGGGAGAGTATAACAGAAATAGCAGACACGTTCCCTGCCCATAACGATTTTACAAGTGTTTGATTGTAAAATTGATTGGTTACCACAGTCCCCATCCATTTAGCCTCTGCCTGAACATATATACACTGAGCTCCCTCGGCGGATTGCCGTGAAAATGAAACAAGAAATAGATCGAAAAAGCTGCATTGATTCTGTTTCCTTGAAAACTACTGGCTGGTTTTCTAGGGGGAGGTCTATGGTTTAATTTCATTAGGCTCTGATTTATTTCAAGACTATGGTCTCCATTATTTTAATGGCTTGCTGAAAGGCACACTATATTAATTGCCTTGGTTTAATTAGTAGTCTCTTTTAATCTAGAACATTCAAATGGGAACATATCTTTAGTTGTAGACGCCAAACCACTTTGCTCAAAAGTTGTGCTCAGGATTTATGATGTCACATTTAAGCTCATATTATTGCTGAGGGTAGTTAGGGAGAAAGAGTTGTTATCTCCATAACGCAGATGGGGAAACTGTGGCGTAGAGAAGTCAAGTGGCTCGAATGTATGATGAGTGTAGCTGAGTGGCTTCATACGTTTCAGACTGGTGAGCTTTAGCTTTCTGGAATATACGAGAGGGAGGGGAAGGTTGCCTTTATTGTAAGATATTTGGGGTTATGTCTTAAATTATTAGCCAGAAAATGTCCTTGATTATAATTGTAATAATGATAATAATGATGGTATTTGTTAAGCACTTACTATGTGCAAATCACTGTTCTAGTAATAACAACAATAATAATAATTACAATAATGGTATTAAGTGCTTACTATGTGCCAATCACAGGGCTAGATAACAGTTAATTAGGTTGGACACAGTCCCTGTCAGATATGGGGTTCACAGTCTATGGAGGAGCAGAATTGAATCCCCATCCTGCAGACGAGGTAACCGAGGCACAGAGAAGTGAAGTGACTTCTCCAAGGCACACAGCAGACACGTGACAGTGTCGGGATTAGAATCCAGATCCTCTGACTTTCTGGCCAGTGGTCTTTCCACTAGGCCATTCTGCTTCAAGAAGGAATTGCTAATAATCGAATTGCCACCTGTCCCAGCACAGGGTTAAACATAAATTGTATGTTTTCGATCAAAAATGCAGTCAACCAGTCAATCATATTTATTGACATTTACTGTGTACAGAGCACTGTACTAAGCGCTTGGGTGAGTACACTACAACAGAATTGGTAGACATGCTCCCTGCCCATAACAAGCTTACAGTCTAGAAGGGGAGACATTGACATTGATGTAAATAAATTGAGGATATGTACCTAAGTGTTGTGGGGCTGAAGGAGGGGTGAATAAAAGCTGTAAGTCAAAATGAAAAGGTGATGCAGAGGGAGTGGGAGAAGTTTGCTTCATTAAATTACTTGTCTTCCTGGTGGATGAGAAATAGCATCTGGGGAATTAAGTAATTCAAACCAGATCCTCCACAAAGACAATCCCCAAAATATATCTGAACCAGAGCAGAAGAAAGCAGTTAGAATTCAGAAGTGGGAGAAGACAGGTGGAGCAGTTTCTTCCTGAATCCTGTATGACAGAAGTACTGGGATAACCCTTTATTGCCCATGCGGAGTTCAGAAAATATCTGCTTTTGAAAGTCACTCTAGGAACATTGTCATTCAAACCTTCTGAACTTGGATTTTTTATACACCTTTCCAAACCCTTCTCCTTCTACGGAATGATTCACTCTACCTCGTCCACTTCAAGTTTATCCTTGCAGATTTCAACTCTCCCCGGCAAAGTGATTTCTCCATCCTTATTGACATCCGTGTCTATCGCCCTGGTCAGTCATTCCAGACGTTTAACTCCTTCCTCAAACTCTGTCCCCCTGCCTTCCCCCATCCCTTGCCCTTAAAGACCTGGCCACCTACTTTACTGAGAAAATTGAAACTATCAAGCACGATTGCTCTAAAATCTCCCCTGCCCCTTCTCAGTCCCTCCCCCCAACCTCTTTCTTCACTCTACCATCTTTCCCAGCCATACCTCAAGAGGAGATTTCCTGCTTTCTCTCAAAATCCATCCCTCCACCTGCACATCCAACCCCATCCCTTTGCCCTTTATCAAAACATTTTCCCCCTTTCTTCTCTCCTCCCTAACAGTCACCTTCAACTGCTCTCTTTCCAATAGCTTCTTCCCCACTGCTTTCAAACACACCCATGTCTCACCTATTCTAAAAAATATCCTCCCTTGGCCCCATGGCTCCCTCCAATTATTGTCCCATCTCCCTCCTACCATTCCTCTCTAAACACCGTGAGTGGGTTGTGTACACCCACTGTCTCAAATTCCTCTCCTCCAATTCTCTCCTCGACTCCCTCTAATCTGGCTTCCATCCACTTCACTCCACAGAAACTGCCCTCTCAAAAGTCACCAATGATACCTTTCTTGCCAAATCAAATGGTCTCTATGCCATCCTAATCCTCCTCAACCTCTCAGCTGCCTTCAACATTGTTGCCTGTCCCCTTCTCCTGAAAACATTATCCAACCTCGGTTTCACTGACACTGTCCTCTCCTGGTTCTCCTCCTATCTCTCTGGCCACTTTTATGGGCTCCTCCTCTGCCTCCCACCCCCTAACTGTGGGGGTCCCTCAAGGCTCAGTTCTGGGTCTCCTTCTAATCTCCATTTACACCCACTCCCTTGGAGAACTCATTTGCTCCCATGGCTTCAGCTATCACCTCTGTGCAGATGATTCCCAACTCTTCATCTCCGGGCCTGATCTCTCTCTCCCTCTCTACAGTCTCACATTTCCTCCTGTCTTCAAGACAGCTCTACTTCCCACCCAAACTCTGTCTTCCCCTGACTTTCCCATAACTGTAGACATCCCCACCACCCTTCCTACCTCACAAGCCCATAAGCTTGGCGATATCCTTGACTTCTCTCTCTCATTCAACACACATATTCAACCCATCATTAAATCCCTAATTTAATGATGGGTTCTTCTAGACTCTAGAAGACACAGTCTTCTCGACTGTGAGCCCACTGATGGGTAGGGACCGTCTCTATATGTTGCCAACTTGTACTTCCCAATCACTTAGTACAGTGCTCTGCACACAGTAAGCGCTCAATAAATATGATTGATTGATCCCGAGAATTTGCCTTCACAACATTGCTAAAATCCACCTTTTCCTTTCCATCAAAACCTGCTACAATGCTAATCCACCTTCTCCCTGCCCTAAAGCACTTCTGTATATTTCCATAATTATATTTATTTTTACTGATGTCTGTTTATTTGTGTTAATGTCTGTCTCCCCACCTCTAGACTGTGAGCTCGTTGTGGGCCGGGATTGTCACTCTTTATTGCTTATTGTACTTTCCCAAGTGCTTAGTACGTGTTCTTCACACAGTAAGCACTTAACAAATATGATGGAATGAATGAAGGAATGAATGCATCCACGCACTTATCCTATGCCGCCTTGATCACTGTATCAGCCTCCTTGCTGACCTTCCTGCCTCCTGTCTCTCCCCACTCCAGTCCATACTTCACTCTGCTGCATGGATCATTTTTCTGTGAAAACGTTCAGTCCATGTTTCCCCACCCCTCAAGAAACATCAGTGGTTACCCATCCACCTCTGCATCAAACAAAAACTCCTCACCCTTGGCTTTAAAGTTCTTTATCATCTTGATTCCTCCTAACTCACCTCGCTATTCTCTTACTACAACCCAGCCTGGACAGTATGCTCCTTGAGTGCTAACCTCCTCACCACCGCCCACATCCTGCCTCCAGCCTGGAATGCCCTCCCTCCTCAAACCCACCAGAGAATTACTCTCTCATCTTCAAAGCCTTCTAGACTGTAAGCCTGTTGTTGGGTAGGGACCGTCTCTATATGTTGCCAACTTGTACTTCCCAAGTGCTTAGTACAGTGCTCTGCACCCAGTAAGTGCTCAATAAATACGATTGAATGAATGAACATCTCCTCCAAGAGGCCTTCCCTGACTAAGCCCCACTTTTCCCCTTCTTCCATTCCCTTCTGTAGAACCCTTACTGGCTCCTTTTATTCACCCTCCCTCCCAGCCCCGCAGCAAGTTATGTACATATCTATAATTTTCTTTATTTATGTTAATGTCTGTCTTCCCCTCTAGACTGTAAGCTCGTTGTGGGCAGGGAATGTCTGTTATATAATAATAATAATGGCATTTATTAAGCGCTTACTATGTGCAAAGCACTGTTCTAAGCGCTGGGGAGGTTACAAGGTGATCAGGTTGCCCCACAGGGGGCTCACAGTCTTAATCCCCATTTTACAGATGAGGGAACTGAGGCCCAGAGAAGTGAAGTGACTTGCCCAAAGTCACACAGCTGACAATTGGCGGAGCAGGGATTTGAACCCATGATCTCTGACTCCAAAGCCCGGGCTCTTTCCACTGAGCCATGCTGCTTCTCTATAAATTATAATAATAATTTATAATTATTATAAATTATTCTCTATATACTGTTGTATTGTATTCTCCTAAGTGCTTAGTATCATGTTCTACACATGGAAAGCGCTTAATAAATATGATTGACTGATGCTGTTCCTGTCCCTCATAGGACTCACAACTCAAGTAGGAGCTAAAACAGGTATCAAATCCCCATTTCACAGATGAAGAACCTGAGCACAGAGAAGCTAAGTAACTTGCCCAAGATCTCAAAACAAGCAAAAGACAGGTCAGGATTAGAACCCACATCCTCTGATTACCAGGCTTATTCTCTTGTCAGAGAAATGGATGTTAGAGAGCAGGGAAAAAAATTAGTGGTTAAAAGTCACCCAAAAGAGCCAAATTCACTTATTCACTCAATTCAAGAGTATTTACTGGACATCTTCTGTTTATGTAACCCTGTGCTGAGCACCTTGCATGGGTAGACAACTGTGCCAGACCCTTGGAAACAAACCTTAAAAGAGATGTGATCAATCAATTGTATTTACTGAGCACTGACTGTATGCAGAGCACTGTATATATGTATATATATGTATACCTGTATATATGCTTGTACATATTTATTACTCTATTTGTACATATTTATTCTATTTATTTTATTTTGTTAATATGTTGTTTTGTTGTTGTCTGTCTCCCCCTTCTAGACTGTGAGCCGCTGTTGGGTCAGGACCGTTTCTATATGTTGCCAACTTGGACTTACCAAGCGCTTAGTACAGTGCTCTGCACATATTAAGTGCCCAGTAAATATGATTGAATGAATGAACTGTACTAAGATGTTGGAAGACTTACAGTAATATTTTAATAATAATAATTTTGGTATTTGTTAAGCGCTTACTATGTGCCAAGCACTGTTCTAAGTGCTGGGGTAGATACAAGGTGATCTGGTTGTCCCACATGGGGCTCACGCCTTAATCCCCATTTTCCAGATGAGGTAACTGAGGCACAGAGAAGTGAAGTGACTTGCCCAAAGTCACACAGCTGATAAGTGGCGGAGTTGGGATTAGAACCCATGACCTCTGAAACTCAAGCCAGCGCTCTTTCCATTGAGCCACGCTGCTTCTCTAGTGTACTGGAAACAGCACAGGCTTGGAAGCCAGAAGACCTGGGTTCTAATCCCACTTCCTCCAGTTGTCTGCTGTGTGACCATGGGCAAAACACTTCATTCAATCATTCAATTAGGTCGTATTTATTGAGCACTTACTGTGTGCAGAGCACTGTACTAAGCACCTGGGAAGTACAAGTTGGCAACATATAGAGACGGTCCCTACCCAACAGTGGGCTCAGAGTCACTTCTCTGTGATTCAGTTTTGCCATCTGCAAAATGAATATTCAAAACCTGACTTGCCTCCTACATATGAGTTGATCTTTCAGTGGTATTTTTGAGCGCTTACTGTGTTCAGAGCACTGGACTAAGCCCTTGAAAGTACAATACAACAGAGTTGTTAGACATGTTCCCCGCCCACAGTCTGAGGGTTGGGCGAATATGAAATGTCCAAAGGGTACAGATCTACGTCGACAGATAATAATAATAATGGCATTTATTAAGTGCTTACTATGTGCAAAGCACTGTTCTAAGCGCTGGGGAAGTTACAAGGAGATCAGGTTGTCCCACATGGGGCTCACAGTCTTAATCCCCATTTTACAGATGAGGTAACTGAGTGCAGAGCACTGTACTAAGCACCTGGGAAGTACAAGTTGGCAACATATAGAGACGTTAAGAGCATAAAGAAGTTAAGTGACTTGCCCAAAGTCACGCAGCTGACAATTTGCAGAGCTGGGATTTGAACCCATGGCCTCTGACTCCAAAGCCCGGGCTCTTTCCACTGAGCCACGCTGCTTCTCATTCACAGATGACACAGAAGGGAGAGGGCGTTGGGGAAAAGAGGGTTTAATCGGGGAAGGCCTCTTGGAGGAGATGTGACCTAAGGACAGTGCTCAGTGCTTAGAACAGTGCTTTGCACATAGTAAGCGCTTAACAGGTATTATTATTATTATTATTATTATTATTATTATTATTATTATAAGGCTTTGAAGGTGGGGAGAGTGGTGGTCTGGTGTATGTGGAGGGAGAGGGAGTTTCAGGCTAGGGAGGGGAGGACGGGGGAAAGGGGCTGGAGGTGAGAAGATGAGATCGGGAGCAAGATGGTGCTGGAAGAATGAAGTGAGTGGCCTGCTCTGGAGTGGGAGATAGGTGAGGTAAAATAGGAGGAGGGAAGTGGATTGAGGGCTTCAGAGGTGATGGTGAGGAGTTTCTGTTTGAATTCGAGATAGATGTGCAACCACTGGAGGTTCTTGAGGAGTGGGGAGGTGTGGACTGAATGCTTTTTTTAGAAAAATGATCCGGGCAGAAGAGTGAAGTATGGACTGGAGGGGGGAGAGACAGGAGGCAGGGAGGTCAGTGAGGAGGCTGATGTAATAGTTCTAGCAGGACAGGA
Source organism: Tachyglossus aculeatus (assembly GCF_015852505.1). Lineage (NCBI taxonomy): Eukaryota > Metazoa > Chordata > Mammalia > Monotremata > Tachyglossidae > Tachyglossus > Tachyglossus aculeatus. Next base: position 68,744,409 of record NC_052069.1, on the reverse strand, counting down.
GTGTTTGGATCAGCATAGCAACAGTTTAAATGCGTGGGTTTTAGCAGTCAGCAGTTTTAGCGGTCTTTTGAAAGTCTTCTAGTCGACTGCGAGCCCACCTTCTAGACTGTAAGCCCACTGTTGGGTAGGGACCGTCTCTATATGTTGCCAACTCGGACTTCCCAAGCGCTTAGTACAGTGCTCTGCACACAGTAAGCCCTCAATAAATACGATCGAATGAATGAATGAAAGTAGAACCAACAGGATTGGTGACAGATTGACTATGTGGGTTATATGAGAGAGATGAATCAAGGCGATATTAAGATTGTGGGCTTGTAAGATAATAAGAATAACCATGATACTTGTTAAGCGCTTACTATGTGCCAAACATTCATTCATTCAATCATATTTTTGAGCACTTACTGTGTGCAGAGCACTGTACTATTGGAGTCGACACAAGCTAATCAGATTGGACACAGTCCCTGTCCCACATGGGGCTCGCAGTCTTCATCCCCATTTTACAGGTGAGGCAACTGAGGCCCAGAGAAGTGAAGTGACTTGCCCAAGGTCACACAGAAGACTAGTGGCAGAGCCGGGATTTAGAACCCAGGTACTTCCGACTCCCAGGACCGTGACAGTGATATAGTCTACAGGGATCATGGTATTGTTCTGCTTGGCCAGTGAGCCCCATATAATAATGATGGCTTTTGTTAAGCGCTTATTAGTGCCAAGTACTATTCTAAGCATTCATTCATTCATTTAATCGTATTTATTGAGCACTTACTGTGTGCAGAGCACTGTACTAAGCACTTGGGAAGTATAAATTGGCAACATATAGAGATGGTCAATCAATCAATCAATCAATCAATCAATCGTATTTATTGAGCGCTTACTATGTGCAGAGCACTGTACTAAGCGCTTGGGAAGTACAAATTGGCATCACATAGAGACAGTCCCTACCCAACAGTGGGCTCACAGTCTAAAAGGGGGAGACAGAGAACAGAACCAAACATACCAACAAAATAAAATAAGTAGGATAGAAATGTACAAGTAAAATAAATAAATAAATAAATAGAGTAATAAATATGTACAACCATATATACATATATACAGGTGCTGTGGGGAAGGGAAGGAGGTAAGACGGGGGGATGGAGAGAGAGACGAGGGGGAGAGGAAAGAAGGGGCTCAGTCTGGGAAGGCCTCCTGGAGGAGGTGAGCTCTCAGCAGGGCCTTGAAGGGAGGAAGAGAGCTAGCGCGGCGGATGGGCAGAGGGAGGGCATTCCAGGCCCGGGGGATGACGTGGGCCGGGGGTTGATGGCGGGACAGGCGAGAGCGAGGTACGGTGAGGAGATCAGCGGTGGAGAAGCGGAAGGTGCGGACTGGGCTGTAGAAGGAGAGAAGGGAGGTGAGGTAGGAGGGGGCGAGGTGATGGAGAGCCTTGAAGCCCAGGGTGAGGAGTTTCTGCCTGATGCGCAGATTGATCGGTAGCCATTGGAGGTTTTTGAGGAGGGGAGTAATATGTCCAGAGCGTTTCTGGACAAAGATAATCCGGGCAGCAGCATGAAGTATGGATTGAAGTGGAGAGAGACACGAGGATGGGAGATCAGAGAGAAGGCTGGTGCAGTAGTCCAGACGGGATAGGATGAGAGCTTGAATGAGCAGGGTAGCGGTTTGGATGGAGAGGAAAGGGCGGATCTTGGCAATGTTGCGGAGCTGAGACCGGCAGGTTTTGGTGACGGCTTGGATGTGAGGGGTGAAGGAGAGAGTGGAGTCGAGGATGACACCAAGGTTGCGGGCTTGTGAGACGGGAAGGATGGTCCCTACCCAACAGCGGGCTAAGCACTTGGGGGGATACGAGGTAATCAGGTTGTCCCACGTGGGGCTCACGGTCTTAATCCCCATTTTCCAGATGAGGTAATTGAGGTCCAGAGAAGTTAAGTGACTTGCCCAAAGTCACACAGCAGACAAGTGGCAGAGCCAGGATTAGAACCCATGACCTCTGACTCCCAAGCCCGGGCTCTTTCCACTGAGCCACACTGCTTCTCTATGTGACAGGGACTGTGTCCAACCTGATTAACTTGTATCTACCCTAATGCTTAGAATGGTGCTTGACACAAAAGCACTTGAGAAGCAGCCTGGCTCTGTGGAAAGAGCCCGGGCTTTGGAGTCAGAGGTCACGGGTTCAAATCCCAGCTTCGCCACTTGTCAGCTGTGTGACTTTGGGCAAGCCACTTCCCTTCTCTGGGCCTCAGTTACCTCATCTGTAAAATGGGGATTAAGACTGTGAGCCCCCCGTGGGACAATATGATCACCTTGTAACCTCCCCAGTGCTTAGAACAGTGCTTTGCACATAGTAAGGGCTTAATAAATGTCATTATTATTATTATTATTAACGAATACAATAGTAATAATAATACAACTTTGGTCATCATATTTCCTACCCACAAGGAGCTGGCTCTTTTTTAAAGAATGGTATTTATTAAGGACTTCCTCCATGCCAAGCACTGCTCTAAACTATCCTCAAGGAACTTGTAATTACTGTGAGAGTTAGGCAGACCCCGAAACAGAGGGAAATGCCTGTGCCTGCCTTTTGGGAACAAAACGCGTTGAATCTGATTTTTAAGGGAATCGTATATCTCATCTGAGAATTTCTGTTTTTTCAGCTGAAAAACTGCTAGGATGTGGGTCACTGACAACTCTGATTTATGAGTGTGTCTCAAAATGGGGATTCTATTGACAGAATAACATTTATCACGTGAAGCCAAGCACAATACTTTACATCCTGTGAATGGCTAAGAAGAAGATGACACCCCCTGCTCCATAATCTGCAGCCTTTTCCTCATTGCAGAGAGATTACGGAGATATTTATCATTTAAAGAGAGATTGGCCTATCACTTGTGTAGGATTTGTGACACTAGAGAGGGTGTATGGGCAGGTTTATTCTCTTCTGAACTCTAGAGGAGAATGTTCTTCACAGGAATTTAGAATAACAGTATTGCTCACCCCCTCCCCTCTTCCTACCACTTCATATCCGACCAACCGTTATTCTCACCGTCTTCGAAGCCCTACTTCAATTATACTCACTCTGCTGCCTGGATTATCTTTGTGCAGAAATGCTCTGGGCATGTCATTCCCTCCTTAAAAATCTCCAATGGTTGCCTGTCAACCTACGAATCGAGCAAAACCTCCTCACTCTCAGCTTCAAGGCTGTCCATCCCCTCTCCCCCTCCTACCTCACCTCCCTTCTCTCCTTCTCCAGCCCAGCCCGCACCCTCCGCTCCTCTGCCACTAACCTCCTCACTGGTCCTCGTTCTCGCCTGTCCCGCCGTCGACCCCCGGCCCACATCCTTCCCCGGCCTGGAATGCCCTTCCTCCACACATCCGCCAAACTAGCTCTCTTCCTCCCTTCAGAGCCCTACTGAGAGCTCACCTCCTCCAGGAGGCCTTCCCAGACTGAGCCCCCTTTTTCCTCTCCTCCTCCCCATCCCCCCTGCCCTACCTCCTTCCCCTCCCCACAGCACTTGTATATATTTGTATAGATTTATTACCTTATTTATTTTACTTGTACATATTTACTATTCTATTGATTTTAATGAGGTGCATATAGCTATAATTCTATTTGTTCTGATGATTTTGACACCTGTCCACATGTTTTATTTTGTTGTCTGTCTCCCCCTTCTAGACTGTGAGCCCGTTGTTGGGTAGGAACCGTCTCTATATGTTGCCCACTTGTACTTCCCAAGTGCTTAGTACAGTGCTCTGCACACAGTAAGTGCTCAATAAATACAATTGAATGAATGAAAGAATTAGTGTTATCATTATTCTTATTATATTATTATCGCTGTTATTATATTTGTTAAGTGCATACCGTATGTCAAGCCCTGTTCTAAGCACTGGGGTCAGCACAAGTTACTCAGGTTGGGCCCAGTCCTTGTCCTTCTTGGGGCTCACAGTTTAAGGAGGAGAGAGAGCAGGTATTGAATCGTCATTTACAGGTGATAAAGCAGAGGCATAGAGAAGTGAAGTGACTCACCCAAGATCACACAGCAAAAAATGTGGCAGACACAGGATTAGAACCCAGGTCCTCTAACTCGCAGGCCCATGCTCTTCCTACTAGTCCATAATGCTATTCATCAATCAATCAATCAATCCATCAATTACATTTATCGAGCACTTACTGCGTGCAGAGCGCTCGACTAGCTGTTTGGGAAAGTAGAATATAACAGTACAACAAACACATTCCCTGCCCACAGTGAGCTTACAGTCTAGAGAGGGGGAGATAGACATTAATATAAAGAAATAAATTATGGATATATAAATAAGTGCTGTGGGGCTGTGGGGAGAATAAAGGGAGCAAATCGGGGTGATACAAGGGAGTGGGATAAAGGGGATAAAGGGAGTGGGAGAGAAGGAAATTAGGACTTGGTTAGTGAAGGCCTCTTGGAACAGAAATGCTTTTCAATAAGACTTCGAAGGGGGACGTGAGTTGTAGGAATCAATGAGGTGAATTAGGAGGGGTAAGGAGATTGAATGCTTTAAGCCAATGGTGAGGAGTTTTTGTTCGATGTGGAGGTGGCTGGGCAACCACTGGAGTTTCTTGAGGAGTGGGGAAACATGGACTGAATGTTTTTGTAGAAAAATGATCCGGGCAGCAGAGTGAAGTATGGACTGGAGTGGGGAGCGACAGGAGGCAGGGAGGTCAGCAAGGAGGCTGATATGGTAATCGGGGTGGGATAGGATGAGTGCTTCACTTGGTTTAACATAGTAGCAGTTTGGATGGAGTGGAAAGGACAGATTTTAGCGATGTCGTGAAGGTTGAACCAACGGGAATTAGTGATAGGTTGAATATGTGGTTTGAATGAGAGAGACGAGTCAAGGATAAAGCCAAGGTTAGCCAAGGAAAGGAGGCGATGCTGTCTTCAGTGATGAGAAAGCATGAGGGGGACCGGGTTCTGTTTTATCATACCTCCTAACTCCTCCTGGAAGATTTCTCCCACCAATCTCTCATTTCCCTACCCTACTTTCCCTCCAAACTGTATCTCCTAAGCACTTGACATTATTTCTGAACATTATATCTTTATACTTGGTTGCTTCTCCTATCTGCAATTTATTGCCATGTCAGTCTTCCCCCTTAGAGTGTAAGCTCCTTGAGGACAGAGACTGTACCCATTTGCTCTAGTGTATTCTCCCAGATACTTTCTACAGCACTCTGAGCACAGTAAGTGTTCAATAAATACCATTGATTGATTGCTAAAATGCAGAATCCTCTATCACATCGGTCGCTAAAGGAGAAAGGTGACCAGTTGAAGGTGGAAATAATTTGATCCCAATCCTCCAGATTTGCAAAATCACTGACGGTGAATGTCCATTTAGGAAATCATCATCAACAGTCGTTATGAGCGCTTTCTGTGTGCAGAGCATTGTACTAATCAGTTGTGTGAGTACAATATAACAGAGTTGGCAGACGTGTTCCCTGACCACACTGAGTTTGCAGTCTAAAGGGATTTCCCCAACACAGCATTGAAGGTCAGTCTTGGTCTCCAAATCTGAGTCCAGGCTGAGTTCAGGAAAGAAGAGATTGGTCTTCATTCATTCATTCATTCATTCATTCATTCAATTGTGCAGAGCACTGTTCTAAGCGCTAGGGAAGTAAAAGTTGGCAACATATAGAGACAGTCCCTACCCAACAGTGGGTTCACAGTCTAGTCTTCATCAAATCAATCAATCAATCGTATTTATTGAGCACTTACTGTGTGCAGAGCACTGTACTAAGCGCTTGGGAAGTACAAGTTGGCAACATATAGAGACAGTCCCTACCCAACAGTGGGCTCACAGTCTAGAAGGGGGAGACAGAGAACAAAACCAAACATATTAACAAAATAAAATAAATAGAATAGATATGTACAAGTAAAATAAATAGAGTAAATGAAGGTAACTAACTGCTTTGGAAATGCCTTTACTCAGAGACTTCAACCTAGGCACCCCCCATTTTTCATTTGCTTCCCCCCTTCCCTCCCATAAAGAAGGAAGAGGTGGCTTCTCCCCCAGGTCAAACTTTCCCAATGTGTGTTTCCTATCTCTTCCATACCCTCTTCATTTTCTAAGGAAAATTGACTGATTAAAAGGAGATCGATTGGTTCTCCTTTTCGGCTGTTACTTCTTACACTTTAGTATATGGACTTTCCCCTCTCAGAATCACACCTGGAGAGTTTCCAGTCCTCTACCCATCTCAGCTACAGGAGGGAGAGTCAAGTGGAGGCCTATCCATTCCATTCCTAGCTTGGGCCACTGCTAGCGAGCAGAAGGCAATCCGCTACAAGTCCAAACTCACCTGTGCATGGGAGAAAGTTATTCATTCATTCACTCAATCATATTTATTGAGAACTTACTGTGTGCAGAGCACTGTACTAAGTGCTTGGAAAGAGTCCCTGCCACAACAAGCTCACAGTCTAGATGGGGGAAAACAGACATCAATACAAGTACACAGGCATCAATATACCACAATTATTATTAACAGTGGCTTTCTGTGCCCAGCTGGGAGGAGATGAGGGTGGCAGGGAGGTGGGAATGGGGAACGATATTCATTTTTCATAAACATAATCTCCATGTCCCACTCTGATCTCAGCATTACCTAGAAATGGTGGAGGATTTTAATGTACCTTCAACTAATATAAATCGCAGGTGATGTCCAAACACTAAGATTTGCACTGGGATTAGGGTGGAGACTCAAGTTTACTGCGCAAAAGGAGACAATGGTAAACCACTTCTGTAATTTTTTTTAAGTTCAAGAGGCATTACCCAACCCTTTAGCATCATAATCTGTTTTTCAATTCAGATTCAAACTTCAGAATCACAGCTCATCTGTCCTTGGCAAGAGATGCTATCATCATCATCATATGCTTAGGCCATTGTGGTTCACTATTCATTTATTTCAAAACATTACTTGTATAAAAGTACAAAAAATCCATGTGTTTCGCCATTTATTGATTTCAAAATGTAACTTGTATAAAGTACAAAAAACCCACAGAGACCTTGAGAGGGAAAATATTTGAATGACTGGGAAAGCTGCCATACATTTCTTAGTACCAGACCTAATAACCAATATAAAATATTCAAATTCTCACAACTGAATAAATAAGATAGTGGATCATGTGGTCTCATGTTTGAGTATTAATACAGATGGATAATGTTATCCCAACAAATCTTTAGAATTGCACTTCTGACACTCAAACATATTTGGAACTTTGTGGAAAAAGTTTGTCTTTAATCTGCTAATGGCTCTACTAATTTATAGATTGTCTCCATTTCCTGTCAGAGGTGGGTATATTCAGAAATGTTCCTAATGACTTTAACCCATTTCTTTCCCACAAAGTTCAGTTTTAATTTTTTACAGTAAATCATATGTACTTCCGAACGTTGGAGGCCATCAAAAATAAGTTGATCTGAGCTGGATCATAAAACAGTGAGCTGGATGGAGGAAAGTGCTGTCTCTGAAAGGTTATACTGTTTTCATTAGTCGTATCTTTCAATTTATGAGGAAAAAGAGTCCTATAATAATTTAATTGAAATATCTTACATTGAAATGACTGACGGTTTCGTTTACTTTGAAATGACAGACGGTGTCTTTCATTCTCTCTGGCCACCCCCACTCCAAGCACAAAATAATAATAATGGCATTTATTAAGTGCTTACTATGTGCAAAGCACTGTTCTAAGCACTGGGGAGGTTACAAAGTAATCAGGTTGTCCCACGGGGGGGCTCACAGTCTTCATCCCCATTTTACAGATGAGGGAACTGAGGCACAGAGAAGTTAAGTAACTTGCCCAAAGTCACAGAGCTTGCAATTGGCAGAGCCAGGATTCGAACCCATGACCCCTGACTCCAAAGCCCGTGCTCTTTCCACTGAGCCACTCACTGAAGTCAATAGTGTTCCTATCCCAAGGAGCAAACTTCACCGTACTATTAAAAAATGTCTGTTTTGGGTTCACTTTTGACCAAACTCTGTACAGTGTCTTAAAAAAAGAAACTCTCCAATGCCTGTGCATTTAAATCAATCAATCAGTGGTATTTATTAAACGCTCACTGTAAACACTCACAAGCACTGTACTAATCACTTGGGAGAGATCTGATACTTTCCCTGCCTACAAGGAACTGGGAATTTCTGTAGGTTAAGTACCATACGTAGACTTTTGAAATGCTCTGGTCTGTGTTTTGTGTTAGATTATAAGTTTCTTGAGAGCAGTGATTCCCATATTTATATTTATTTTGGTAACATTAAAACTGGGGTGAGGCTCTTTTGAGGTTATATAAGAATTAAGCTTAAGTTTAATGGAAGAGGGAAAAATGGAAAAAGCATCCATCCTGGAGTCAGGGAACCTGGATTTCAATCCCAGCTCTGCCACTTCCCTGCTGTGTAACCTGGGGCAAGTCCTTTTCAGTTGTTTCCTAAATCTGTGAAATGGGGAGTAGAGAGCTGTTTTCCCTCCCCATTAGACTGTAAACCCCTTGAGAGACAGAGACTACAGCAAGAGAAGCAGCGTGGCTTAGTGGAAAGAGCACAGGCTCAGGAGTTAGAGGACGTGGGTTCTAATTCCGGCTATGCCACTTGGATGCTGTATGACCTTGGGCAAATCACTTAGCTTCTCTGTGCCTCGGTTACCTCATCTGTACAATGGGGATTAAGACTGTGAGCCCCACTTGGGACAACCTTATTATCTTGTAACTATTCCAGTGCCTAGAACGGTGCTTGGCACATAGTAAGTGCTTAACAAATGCCATTATTATTATTATTTTATCTGGCCTGATTTTCTTATATCAACCCCAGCGCTTAGTGAGTCAGTCAGTCCATCGTATTTGTTGAGTGCTTACTGAGTGCAGAGCACTGTACTAAGTGCTTGGTACCATGCTTGGCAAATAGTAAGAGCTCAATAAACCCTACTATTACTATTTTCATTCTAATATGAAGAGAAAAGGAGGGGAAAGGTAGGAGGAAGATTTGAGAGCACCTGAGACTGTATGGGCATCTACTGCACTCTCTCAGCTGCTGTGTACAATAGGCAATGAATTAACTTTCCTCTATACCCAAGGTTGCCACAAAGAGGACCTGGGTTCTAATCCCAGCTCTGCCACTTGTTTACTGGGTGACCTTGGATAAGTCACTGAATTTATTCATTCAATCGTATATATTGAGTGCTTACTATGTGCAGAGCACTGTACTAAGCGCTTGGGAAGTACAAGTTGGCAACGTATAGAGATGGTCCCTACCCAACAACGGGCTCACAGTCTAGAAGGGGGAGACAGACAACAAAATGAAACATCATCATCATCATCAATCGTATTTATTGAGCGCTTACTATTTGCAGAGCACTGTACTAAGCGCTTGGGAAGTACGAATTTAAAACATGTAGATGGGTGTCCAAATCATCAGAATAAATAGAATTATAGCTATATGCACATCATTAACAAAATAAATAGAATAGTAAATACGTACAAATAAAATAAATAGAGTAATAAATCTATACAAATATATACAAGTGCTGTGGGGAGGGAAAGGAGGTAGGGTAGGGGGGATGAGGAGGAGGAGAGGAAAAAGGGGGCTCCATCTGGGAAGGCCTTCTGGAGGAGGTGAGCACTCAGTAGGGCTTTGAAGGGAGGAAGAGAGCTAGTTTGGCGGATGTTTGGAGGGAGGGCATTCCAGGCCAGGGGGAGGATGTGGGCCAGGGGTCGATGGCGGAATGGGTGAGAACGAGGCCCATTGAGGAGGTTAGCGGCAGAGGAGCGGAGGGTGTGGGCTGGGCTGGAGAAGGAGAGAAGGGAGGTGAGGTAGGAGGGGGCGAGGTGATGGACAGCCTTGAAGCCGAAGGTGAGGAGTTTCTGCCTGATGCACAGATTGATCGGTAGCCACTGGAGATTTTTGAGGGAGGGAGTGACATGCCCAGAGCGTTTCTGTAAAAAGATAATCCAGGCAGCAGAGTGAAGTATAGACTGAAGTTGGGAGAGACACGAGGATGGGAGATCAGAGAGAAGGCCGATGCAGTAATCCAGTCGGGATAGGATGAGAGACTGAACCAGCAAGGTAGCGGTTTGGATGGAGAGGAAAGGGCAGATCTTGGCGATGTTGTGGAGGTGAGACCGGCAGGTTTTGGTGATGGATTGGATGTGTGGGGTGAATGAGAGTAGAGTAGAGGATGACACCAAGGTTGCGGGCTTGTGAGACGGGAAGGATGATAGTGCCGTCTACAGTGACGGGAAAGTCAGGGAGAGGACAGGGTTTGGGAGGAAAGATAAGGAGTTCAGTCTTGGACATATTGAGTTTTAGATGTATCTGTATTTATTTATCTATTTTATTTATTATTTATTTATTTATTCATGTATGTATGTATTTATCTGTGTCTGTTTCCTCATCTATAAAATGGGGATTTTTAGCCCCCGAGCCCCTTGTGGGACTGTGTCAGACGTGATTATCGTGTATCTATCTATCCCAGTGCTGAGTACAGTGCTCGGTACACTGAAAGCACTGAGCAAACACCACAATTATTTTCTCTCTTCTGCTCCTGCTCCCCTGATTCTTGGCAGTCTTAATAAATGAACTCTTCATTAATTAACTCCCCCCATTTGCTGTGTCACTTACCCTTCTCCTCCTGCCTGTGTGCACATGGCTATCATTGTTTAATATTCTGTGGCACAGAAAAAGATATTTAATTTTCTCCTCACGAATTGGGGTGGGGCAATTATGCAGTGTGTGCAAGTATGGGTGGAAGTGTGGTTTTTAATTCTCTTTAATTCTCTGGAGTCAGGTACGGTATCATTTATGCAACGGGTGCTCTGTATTTGTCGACCGACAGAATTTTCTGGAGGTATTGTCTAAGCAGAAAAGCAATCAATAATGGTATTTATTGAGTGTTTACTCTGTGCAGAGCGCTGTACTATAAGCTTGGAAGAACTACCACACAACAGTGTTGGTAGAAACGTTCCCTCCCTTCAAGGAGTTTACAGGCTAGAGGGGGAGACGGACATTGTTGTTGTTGTCATGCTGTCGAGTCATAGCGATGCCATAGAGGCTCAGTGGAAAGAGCCAAGGCTTTGGAGTCAGAGGTCGTGGGTTCTAATCCCGGCTCCGCCACTTATCAGCTGTGTGACTTTGGGCAAGTCACTTGACTTCTCTGTGCCTCAGTTCCCTCTTCTGTAAAAAGGGGATTATGTCTATGAGCCCCACGTGGGACAACCCGATTACCTTGTATCTACCCCAGAACTTAGAACAGTGCGTGGCACAAGAGTAAGTGCTTAACAAATACCAATATTATTATTATTTTTTTTATTATAATCTCTCCCAGAATGCCTCACTTCCATCTGCAATTGTTCTGGTAATGTATCCATAGAGTTTTCTTGGTAAAAAGTGATTTACCAATTCTTTCTTCCACCCAGTAAATGAGTCTTTGCCCTCGACTGTCTCCCATGCTGCTGCTACCCACCACAGGTGAGTTTGGCCTTGTAGCCGACTGCCTTCCACTCACTAGCCACTGGCCAGTGCTCAGGGTAGGCCTCTGCCTCACTCTCCCTCCCGTAGTCGTGACTGGTAGAGGACTGGAAACTCTCTAGGTGTAACCCTGAGTGGGCAGAGACTGACATTAATAAAAATGAATTATGGATTCACTCATTCAATCGTATTTATTGAGCGCTTACTGTGTGCAGAGCACTGTACATAAGTGCGGATGTGTACATAAGCGCTGTGGGGATGACAGTGGAGTGAATCAGTCTTTTCTAGAAAGTTCCACCCAGGCGTGCAATTTGGTCCCTTTCCTGTATTTTGGGAAAGGAGGACAGTGGAAAGAGCCAGAAAGGAGAACTGCAGCCAATCTTTATGGTAAACAATCTCTTTACCTACTGAAACATGAAACATATAAGCAAGCAGATCACTCTACCGGGCAAACAGATCATTCAAGGGAGTCCCCGAAGGGAGTGTGGCTGAGTTCTAACCCTAGTAAATCCTACAGCGTCGCTGCTTAGCTCTGCTGTCGGCTCGGTGGAAAGGCACACCTGGGTTCCTGTTCCAAATCTTTAATGGTATTTAATTGCTTACTATGTATCAGGAACTGTACTAAGTGCTAGAGATAGATACAAGTTAATCAGGTTGGATGTAATGTTGCCTGGTGGATAGAGCAGAGGCCTGGGATTCAGAGGACCTGGGTTCCAATTCCAGTTTTGCCATTTATTCATTCATAATAATAATAATAATGTTGGTATTTGTTAAGCGCTTACTATGTGCAAAGCACTGTTCTAAGCGCTGGGGGGAACACAAGGAGATGAGGTTGTCCCATCTTGGGCTCACAGTCTTAATCCCCATTTTACAGATGAGGGAACTGAGGCACAGAGAAGTGAAGTGACTTGCCCAAGGTCACACAGCAGACATGTGGGGGAGGCGGGATTCGAACCCATGACTTCTGGCTCCCAAGCCCGTGCTCTTTCCACTGAGCCACACTGCTTCATTTCATTCAATCGCATTTATTGAGTGCTTACTGTGTGCAGAGCACTGTACTAAGCACTTGGGAAGTACAAGTTGACAACATATAGAGACAGTCCCTACCCAACAGTGGGCTCACAGTCTAGAAGACATTTACCAACTATAATAATAATAATGGCATTTATTAAGCACTTACTATGTGCAAAGCATTGTTCTAAGCACTGGGGAGGTCACAAGGTGATCAGGTTGTCCCACAGGGGGCTCACAGTCTTCATCCCCATTTTACAGATGAGGTAACTGAGGCACAAAGAAGTTAAGTGAGTTGCCCAAAGTCACACAGCTGACAAGTGGCGAAGCCGGAACTTGAACCCATGACCTCTGACTCCAAAGCCCGGGCTCCTTCCACTGAGCCACACTGTTCTCAAGCTATGTGACCTTGGGCAAGTGTCTAAGTTTGTTCAGCTGCAAACTGGGGATTCAATACCTGTTCTCCTTCCTTCTTAGACTGTGAGCCCCATGGGAACTTATTATTTCATAGAATTACAATCATAATATTAATGGTATTTATTAAGCACTTGCAATGTTTCAGGCACTGTACTAAGCTCTAGGGTAGTACAAGCAAATCGGGTTGGACGCAGTCCCTGTTCCACGTGGGGCACCACTCAGTCTCGATCCCCATTTTACAGATGAGGAACTGAGGCCCAGAGAATTGAAGTGACTTGCCCAAGGTCACAGTGCCTGGCACATAGTATACATCCTTAAGAAATGCCACAATCATGATCATTATTGGATTCTAATCTCAGCTCCACCACATGTCTGCTGTGTGACCTTGGACCAGTTATTCAACTTCTCTGTGTTTCAGTTTCCTCATCCCTAAAATCAGAATAAAATCCTGCTCCCTCCTGCTTAGACTGTGAGCCCCATGAGAGACAGAGACTGTGTCCAACCTGACCGTTTTGGTATCTACACCAGCGTTTAGAACAGTGCATGGCACATTGTAAGCACTTCACAAGTACCCTAATTATGAGTAATCACCATGATCACAATTATTACTATTATAATCATCATCATGTCACGATCATATCATCATCAAATCTTCATCATCATTATCTGGGTGGGGTTCTGATAGGGACCAAACCCTGAAACTCTGCCACAGAGGACCAGATTAGACCAGAGGACCTCCCCAGCGCTTAGAACAGTGCTTTGCACATAGTAAGCACTTAATAAAGGCCATTATTATTATATAGTAAGAGCTTGAATACCATTTAAAAAAAGTGGGCAGTAGGCTAGGCTGGAAAAGTGAACAAATGCCTGATGGAAAGAGACTCAGTTACCTCATCTGTAAATTGGGAATTAAGACTGAGAGCCCCTGGTGGGACAGGGACCGTGTCCAATCTGATTAGCTTGTATCCACCCCAGCACTTAGAAAAGGACTCAACACATAATAAGCGCTTAACAAATACTGTCATGATCATCACCCTTGTGAATTGATAAACAGGGACTAAAGATCTGATCAGCTTCCTGTAGCTTTCAAAGTGCCTAATTTTTACCCCTGAATTAGTTTCTCCATCAGTAGTATCTGGCTGATTCTGCAATAGTATCCCAGATTTCCTCTCAAGAAAATTCTAATCAAAAACCATCATCTTAATCTCTCATTAACGATAGCACTCAGCTATTAAGGTTTTGGAAGGTGGAGGTTGCCCAGAGAAAATCTCATTAAAAACCTCACCAAAAAAGTACAAATCCTTGTTCCCCATTTCAAAATTTATATGAATTCCTTAGTTGATCCACGAATAATGATGTATATCAAAGTTGGCAAGTTTCCCAGAAGGATAGAGGGTCTCTGCTCTAGTTTGTTGGGCTTTTTGTTTTGGTTTGGTTTGGGTTTTGGGTTTTTTTAAAGCTCTACCCTACTAGGAATATCATCATCATCAATCATATTTATTGAGCACTTACTGTGTGCAGAGCACTGTACTAAGCGCTTGGGAAGTACTAGTTGGCAACATATCTGAATGGGTCAGCAGAATATATTTCTTGTTCAAGAGTTGGTGTGCGAAGTAGCACTAAATTGATCCCAAGTTGAGAGCTGGTATGCTTTGAACTATATTTGAAAGTTTTCTGAGGTTGGCTTTTTCCTTTCACTGGTTCTCACTACCTATAAATTTTCCAGAAAGTTGCACTAAAGGTCCTCTAGAATTGTTCACAATTGTTCCTATGTTCCCCTAGATCTGACTTTCCCATATGAGTCAATTATTCAATCAATCATATTTTTTGAGCATTCACTGTGTGCAGAGCACTGTTCTAAGCACATGGGAGAGTACAAAATAACAATATAATGGACACATCTCCATCCAAACTGCTACCACGTTTATACAATCGCTCATCCTATCCCTCCTGGATGACTGCATCAGCCTCCTTGCTGACCTTCCAATATCCCGCCTCTCCCCACTACAGTCCATACTTCACTCTGCTGCCCAGTTCATCTTTTTACAGAAACATTCAGGACACGTCACTCCCCTCCTCAAAAAAAACTCCAGTGGCTGCGTATCCCCCGCTGTATCAGACAAAAACTCCTCACCATTGGCCTTAAAGCAGTCCATCATCTCTCCCCCTCCTACCTCACCTCCCTTCTCTCCTTCTACAATCCAGCCCACACCCTTCGCTCCTCTGGTGCTAACCTTCTCACCGTGCCTCCATCTCGCCTGCCTTTTAGCTGAGCCCCAGCCCATGTCCTGCCTCCGGCCTGGAACACCCTCCCTCCTCAAATCCACCAAACAATCACTCTCCCCCCCTTTCGAAGCCTTATTGAAGGCACATCTCCTCCAAGAGGCCTTCCCAGACTGAGCCCCACCTTTCCTCATCTTCCATTCCCTTCCGCATCTCCCTGACTTGCTCTCTCTGCTCATCACCCTCTGCCCCATAGCAGTATTGATCTGCAATTTTATTTATTTATATTGATGTGTGTTTATTTGTATTGACGTCCATCTCCCCCCAGCCCCCCTAGACTGTGAGCTCACTGTGGGCAGGGATTGTCACCCTTTATTGCTGTGTTGTACTTTCCCAAGTTCTTAGTACAGTGCTCTGCACATAGTAAGTGCTCAATAAATACTATTGAATTAATTCATTAATTCCCTGCCAGAACAAGCTATTGAAACTGTGAAATACTATTGAATTAATTCATTAATTCCCTGCCAGAACAAGCTCACAGTTTAGAGGGGGAGACAGACATTGGTACAAATAAATAAATGACAGATATGTACGTAAGTGGAGTGGGGCTGGGAGAGGGGGATGAATAAAGGGAGCAAGTCAAGATGACGCAGAAGGGAGTGGGAAAAGAGGGAATGAGGGATGAATCAGGGAAGGCTTCTTGGAAGAGACGTCCCTTCGATAAGGCTTTGAAGATGGGGGGAGTAACTATCTGTCAGATATGAAGAGGGAGGGCACTCCAGGCCAGAGACAGGATGTGAGCCAGAGGTCAGAGGCAAGATAGAAGAGATGGAGGTAAAGTGAGTAGATTGGCATTAGAGGAGCAAAGTGTGAGAGCTGAGTTATAATAGGAGAGTTGCGCGGTGAGGTAGGAGGGGACACGGTGATTGAGTCCATGTGATTAGGTTAATTCATTAACCACCCCAAAAAAAAGGTCACTTTCTTATTTTTAATGGTTTCTAAAATGTGGACATTTTCTCAACCTTCAATTTGGGGTAATTCCCATCAATGAACCTGTCTCTGTCAACACGTTATGGTTAACAGACAATTTGTCAGAAGAGACTTTATTTTATTAATTCAAAAGTATGTTTTGAGTTCTGGCCTTTGGTCTGCTCTCCTTAATCATGTATCACTTGTCCCTTCTCGTGCAAAGTTGAGAAAAGTTTCAAGTTCGCCTTCTCCTCTGACCTTAGAGAGGCAGCGTGGCCCAGTGGAAAGAGCCCGGGCTCTGGAGTCAGAGGTCATGGGTTCGAATCCCGACATCATCATCATCATCATCAATCGTATTTATTGAGCGCTTACTGTGTGCAGAGCACCGTACTAAGCGCTTGGGAAATACAAGTTGGAAACATATAGAGACAGTCCCTACCCATCGACTCCACCACATGACTGCTGTGTGACCTTGGGCAAGTCACTTAACTTCTCTGAGCCTCAGTTACCCCATCTGTAAAATGGGGATTAAGATTGTGAGCCCCACATGGGGCGACTTGATCACCTTGTATCCCCCCAGCTCTTTGAACAGTGCTCTGCACATAGTAAGCGCTTAACAAATGCCATCATTATTATTATTATTTTTACCTTAGGAAGTCATTTCCTGGATTCCTTCCAGAATTCTCCTCTGACTCCCCAAATCTGCCGCCATCCCTACCACAATGATGCTAAATACGTGATGAACAAGCCCACAGGGGACAGATCCTGAAACAGACTCATCAATTCCCCATCTCCCCTGCCACACACACCCTTATCCCTAGCCCCTCTCAGAGGCTGTGCAGCTGAGCAGGTGTTTGAGAGAAAGGTTGATATTTGTTCTGTGACCCTGTCTCTAAGAGCTTCTTCTCCCACTTCAAGGGCAAGAATAGGGACATCTTTTCCCACAGGAAAACCAGTGGTTTTCCTCCCCGTGGTTCCCCAGGAGATGCGGCTGAAGGCCCCCAAGAGATTGTCAGCTTCCCAGAACGAAGGGGAACAACAACGAACCCCCAGGGAAATGAGGAGAGGCTGAAGAGCCAGGCCTGCCACGGCCGGGTCTCACATCAACCCTCCAATCTCTCTCTCAACTGTCCTGTCGAAAAGTAGCTAGAGCCCGGGCCTGGGAGTTAGGAGGACCTGGGTTCTAATCCCGCCTCCACCACTTGTCTGCTGTGTGACGTCAGGCAAGTCCCTTAACTTCTCTGAGTCTCGGCTCCCTCACCTGTAAAATGGGAATTAAGGCTGCGAGCACCATGGGGAATGTGAACAGTGTCCATCCTAATTTATTTATTTATATTAATGTCCGTCTCCCCCTCTAGACTGTAAGCCATTTGTGGGTAGGGAATGGGTCGGTTTGTTTTTAGATTGTACCCTCCCAAGAGCTTAGTACAGTGCTCTGCACGCAGTAAGAGCTCGGTAAACATAACGACCGCCTGATTAGCTTGTATCTATCCCAGGGCTTAGTATAGTGCCTGGTATAGAGAAGCAACGTGGCTCAGTGGAAATCAATCAATCAATCAGTAGTATTGAGCACTTACTGTGTGCAGAGCACTGTACTAAGCGCTTGGGAAGTACAAGTTGGCAACATATAGAGACGGTCCCTACCCAACAGTGGGCTCACAGTCTAGAAGGGGGAAAGAGCCCGGCCTTTGGAGTCAGAGGTCATGGGTTCAAATTCCGGCTCCACCAATTGTCAGCAGGGTGACTTTGGGCAAGTCACTTCACTTCCCTGGGCCTCAGTTCCCGCATCTGGAAAATGGGGATGAGGACTGTGAGCCCCCCGTGGGACAACCTGATCACCTTGTAACCTCCCCGGCGCTTAGAACAGTGCTTTGCACATAGTAAGCGCTTAATAAAGGCCATTTTTATTCTATAGTAAGAGCTTGAATACCATTAAAAAAAAGCGGGCAGTAGGCTAGGCTGGAAAAGTGAACAAATGGCTGATGGAAAGAGACTCTCTGTCTCCTAGGAAGACTTCAAGAAAGGTCAAAGCACACGCACGGTAGCTGCCCAACGCGCTTAACAGACTGAGCCCCCTCCTTCCTCTCCCCGTCCTCCCCTCCCCTCCCCATCCCCCCACCTTACCTCCTTCCCCTCCCCACAGCACATGTATATATGTATATATGTTTGTACGGATTTATTACTCTATTTTATTTGTACATAGTTATTCTATTTTATTTTGTTAATATGTATTGTTTTGTTCTCTGTCTCCCCCTTCTAGACTGTGAGCCCGCTGTTGGGTAGGGACCGTCTCCATATGTTGCCAACTTGGACTTCCCAAGCGCTTAGCACAGTGCTCTGCACACAGTAAACGCTCAATAACTACGACTGAATGAATGCCCAGCCATAATGGAGAATCCAGTGAATAGAGATTACCCCCGTGCAACCCCTGCAGTTTCCCATTCTATCCGGTGAAACGGAGTTTCAGACGGGGTTGTTGATCGGGGAGAAATTGGAGTAGGAAGAACGGGGGACTCGAGATGTTCTTGGTTGAGGGGTTTGAGAAAAGCATCGGGAATAACGGGATCCTAATGGATTTCTCCCTGTCCTGCGCTCTCTCAATCATCCAACACACCCCAAGCTGACGTTCTTCTTCTTGCTCGATCTGGGAGATTAGTTTGGGTGGAAATCCCAAGGTTGAGTAATTCCATTCACCAAAGCCTCTCTGCAACGTGTCTGCTAGTTCTGTTGTATTATACTCTCTCAAGCGCTTAGTACAATGCTCGGCATATAATAAATGCTTGATAAATGCCATTTATTGATTTGCCCTGCTGCAGCTGTGGCAGCTCCAGCTCTTCCCTGCCATGATTTCTCCATCATTCATTCATTCATTCAATTGTGTTTACTGAGCGCTTACTGTGTGCAGAGCACTGTACTAAGCGCTTGGGAAGTACAAGTTGGCAACATATGGAGACAGTCCCTACCCAACAGCAGGCTCACAGTCTAGATGGGGGAGACAGAGAACAGAACAAAACATGTGGACAAGTGTCAAGTCATCAGAATAAATAGAAGTAAAGCTAGATGCACATCATTATATTGTACTCTCCCAAGCACTTAGTACAGTGCTCTACACACAGTAAGCGCTCATTAAATTCAATTGCTATTTATTGAACACTGTGTGCGGAACACTGTACTAAGTGCTTGGGAGAGTGCTTCATCATTTGAAGAAGCGCTGAGAACTGATGGAGAAAGACAAGGCAGGAAGACAGGATTTGCTTTCATGTTTCCACACATTTTCAAGGAAAATCCCAAAAAAATTGGAAGCACTATGGCTCTGTGGAAAGAGCACAGGCCTGGCCCTGCTGAGAGCTCACCTCCTCCAGGAGGCCTTCCCAGACTGAGCCCCTTCCTTCCTCTCCCCCTCGTCCCCCTCTCCATCCCCCCGTCTTACCTCCTTCCCTTCCCCACAGCACCTGTATATATGTATATATGTTTGTACATATTTATTACTCTATTTATTTTACTTGTACATATCTATTCTATTTATTTTATTTTGTTAGTATGTTTGGTTTTGTTCTCTGTCTCTCCCTTTTAGACTGTGAGCCCACTGTTGGGTAGGGACTGTCTCTATATGTTGCCGACTTGTACTTCCCAAGCGCTTAGTACAGTGCTCTGCACACAGTAAGTGCTCAATAATTACGATTGAATGATTGATTGATTCCAAGCCGTTATGACATTTTCCTGCTGTGTGACCTTATGCAAGTCACTTAACTTCTCTAAGCTTCAGTTTCCTCAATTGTTCTCCCCGCTACTTAAACTGTGAGTCCCATATGGGACAGGGACTGTGTCCGACCTGATTATATTGTATCTGCCCCAGCACTTAGAAGAGTGCTTGACATATAGTAAGCGCATAATAACAGAATTAATAGAATAATAGAATAACAGAATAACATAATTAGAGAAGCAGCGTGGCTCAGTGGAAATTACCCGGGCTTTGGACTCAGAGGTCACGGGTTCAAATCCCGGCTCCGCCAATTGTCAGCTGTGTGACTTTGGGGGCATCACATAACTTCTCTGTGCCTCAGTTCCCTCATCTGTAAAAGGGGGATTAAGACTGTGAGCCCCACTTGGGACAACCTGATCACCTTGTATCTCCCCAGTGCTTAGAACAGTGCTTTGCACATAGTAAGCGCTTAACAAATACCATCATTATGATTACTATTCTTATAACAATGATAATAATAATAATAACTGAATTGTCTGTGAATCCCTACAAGGTGAGAATTTGAGTTAGTTTCTCTTTAACTTCCTCTAGACTGTAAACTCACCATGGACAAGGAACATATCTACCAACTCTGTTATACTGTACTCTCCCAATCTTTGGTTTAGTGCTCTGCACATGGTAAGCGCTCAATAAATACTACTGATTGATTCTACCGGCAACCCAACTGTCAATCACTTGGCCAGGGCCCCAAATTGACGAGACAACTAGCATGCTCGAGTCGCAGCCGATGGAAGGAAGTGGTTCAGGAATTTAGTCAAACTTGTGGGCCAGATTTCCTCGATAAGTGGAGAGGAACTAGACACAGCGGAACAATCTCTGGTTCTTTTAGTGTTATTCAAGATATTGGCATGAGCCATACTGTCTTACGGCTGAATAAGCATTAAATAAACAAAAAAAAAATCATAATTGGAGCTGAATTCTGGAACAGGCGGTGGATTCTGTCTCTATTCAGTTAGTAAACTCACTGTGGGCAGGGAATGTGCCTATTGTTACATTGTACTCTCCCAAGCGCTCAGTACAGTGCTCTGCACACAGTAAGCGCTCAATAAATATGACTGACTGAATACTGCAAGATAGGTAAGGAGAATTATTTTTCACAACTAAGACCTGAACTGAGGTTTATCTTGAAATGAACCGAAATTAAAACAAATCATTCCTATAGACACTTAATATAATTTCCAGAATTAAAAACGTTATGGCTTTGAAAATCACTATTGGCGATAGAATCACAATTTGATGTTTGATGAGTGGGAACAGTGAGTGAACGAAAGAGGCTCCTGTCCTTGAGGGAAGTAACGTTGCTACCCAGCATTGCTTTGTAGTCAGCACAGAGCTGTGGATTAGCAAATCAGCCCGAAGACAAACAAGGTTATGCACCCCAAAGAAACCAAACATGCACTCACCCAAAAGGTCTCATCAATAATTCAAACCCACACATATAAATATATATATATATACATATACATATATATTTATATACCCACATACACAAACACACACACATATATATATGTATATATATACCCACATACACAAACACAGCACGTTCTCAGCAAAGGGGAAAACTACACATCATAGCTGCAATCCCATTAGGTATTGCTTCTATCTCAAAAAGAGACATCTAATCAATCAATCGATGGTATTTATTGAACCTTACTAAGCAGTGAACCATATTAAGCACTTGGGACGGAACAATAATGTTAAAAGACATGGTCCCCTGTCCCCAAGATTTTACTATTTAGTGGGAGAGGTGGAAGTAAAATAGATTGCAAGTAGTGGAGAATAACCGAGTTTGAAAACACCTCTTGACCACTGATTTAACAACAGCAACAGAAAATTACATCTCCCATGTCTAATTCTGGCTGTACCACTTGTCTACTGTGTGACCTTGGGTAAGTCACTTTGCTTCTCAGTTACTCATCTGTAAAATGGGGATTGAGACTGTGAGCCCCACACGGGACAGGGACAGTGTCCAACCTGAATTGCTTGTATTTACCTCAGTGCTTAGTACAGTGCCTGGCACATAGTAAGTGCTTAACAAATACCATAAGTATTATCATTATGTCTCTCTTTACCCTTTTGTTCCACCCACCTCCTTTTGTGCCTTCCAAAGACTCCAGAATTCCAGGCATATTGCCAAGATTCCACCCCATGTCCCTTCCTGGTTGTACATTGAAATATCACGAAATCCCCTATTGTTTACCCCTTACCATAGAAAAAGTAACAACAATAGTAATAATGATAATAACGATGATATTATTTGTTAAGCACTTACTACGTGTCAAGCGCTGTTCTAAGCGCTGGGGTAGATACAAGCAAATCAGGTTGGACACAGTCCCTATCCCACATGGGGCTCACAGTCTTAATCTCCATTTCAGAGATGAGGTAAATAATAATAATAATAATAATAATAGTGGCATTTATTAAGTGCTTACTAAGTGCAAAGCACTGTTCTAAGCACTGGGGAGGTTACAAGGTGATCAGGTTGTCCCTCGGGGGGCTCACAGTCTTAATCCCCATTTTCCAGATGAGGTAACTGAGGCCCAGAGAAGTTAAGTGACTTGCCCAAGATCACACAACAGACAAATGGCGGAGCCAGGATTAGAACCCAGGTCTTTCTGGCTTCCAGGCCCATGCTCTAACCACTAGGCCATGAAACCCAAATTGAGTAGGCTAATGGACGGGCACTCTACTAATAATAATTATAGTATTTGTTAAGCGCTTACTATATGCCAAGCAAGCACTGTTCTAAGCGCTAGGGTAGATACAAGGTAATCAGGTTGTCCCACGTGGGGCTCACAGTCTTCATCCCCATTTTCCAGATGAGGTAACTGAGGCCCGGAGAAGTGAAGTGACTTGCCCAAAGTCACACAGCTGACAAGTGGCAGAGCCGGGATTGGAATCCATGACCTCTGACTCTGAAGCCCGGGAGCTTTCCGCAGTGCCATGCTGCTTCGCGCCACGCTACTTCCAAGCTAGCAATAAAAGTCAGACCCAATGGAGGTTTAGGTGGTTGAGTTCAACCACCTTTCGGTTTGTCCGCAAGTCTTAGAGAAGCATCTGTCCCACTGTTGGGTAGGGACTGTCTCTATATGTTGCTAATTTGCATTTCCCAAGCGCTTAGTACAGTGCTCTGCACATAGCAAGCGCTCAATAAATACGATTGATGATGATGATGATCTGTCCCATCTCCTTCTTCAGTTACTAGCTATCCTGATCAGTTACACTCACCATCATTTCAGGTCAAGAGCATCCCCAGTGAGATCCTGAATCCCACTCAGTTTACTGACAATAATAATAATAACTATAATAATAATAATGGCATTTGTTAAGCACTCACTATGTGCAAAGCACTGTTCCCTCTGAAGCAATGTGGCCTGAATGCATATGTATTCATTCAATCGTATTTATGTATGAGAAGCAGTGTGGTCTAGTGGAAAGAGTGCACATCTGGAAATCTGAAGACTTGGGTTCTAATCCTACCTCTGCCACTTTCCTGCTGTGGGACCTTGGGCAAGTCATTTTGCTTCTCTGGGTCTCACTTATCTGTAAAATGGGGATTGAGACATTCATTCCTTTATTCAATCGTATTTATTGAGTGCTTACTGTGTGCAGAGCACTGTACTAAGCGCTTGGGAAGTACAAGTTGGCAACATATAGAGACGGTCCCTACCCCACAACTGGCTCACAGTCTAGAAGGGGGAGACAGACAACGAAACAAAACATGTGGACAGGTTTCAAGTCGTCAGAACAAATAGAATTAAGATGCACAAATAGAATTAAGAGGCATTGGATACCTGATTAGCTTATATCTACCCCCACGCTTAGTACAGTGCCTGGCACATAATAATCACTCAACAATCATTATTTAATAAAAAGAAAAGAAAATTGTGTACCCAAGTTGCTGCAGTGATGAGGCAATCAAAGGAAGGCAGTAAGAAAACCGGTCAAGACCAGTTGAAACACAATTTCCAGTTTAGAGGCGCTGCTATAAACTTGTCGTGGGCAGGGAACATGTCCAAGTCCATAGTACAGTATTCTGCACAAAGGAAGCACTCAGTGAATACCATTGATTGATGGATAGACAAAGGTAATATATGGTGATAGCAATAATTATTATGGTAACTGTTAAACACTTTACTATGTGCAAGACACTGGGGTGGATACAAGTAATTCAGGTTGGACAGAGTGGGGCTCACACTCTCAATCCCCATTTTACAGATGAAGTAACTGAGGCACAGAGAAGGGTGACTTGCCCAAGGTCACACAGTGGACAAGTGATGGAGCCGGGATTGGAACCCAGGTCTTTCGGACTCCCAAGCCCGGGCTTTATCCCCTAGGCCATACTGCTTCTCTCCGGTACAACTCAGTGTCAGCAGCCATTAGAAAAAAGGGGAATATTTTCAACAAAAGCAGAGCCCGGGGAGCTGTGATGTGTGGCAACTCCCTCTGGAGACAGTTCTACATTGCAGAAAAGCTGTCAGTTCCACAGCAAACACACACCTTAGAAATATGGTCACAACACCAACCTCAGATACAAAGAAGTGACATTCATCTGCCGCATAAAAGAAGTGGAGGTGTTATTTATTATAATCATTTCCTTGAATTTAATAAAGCCTTCTCCCAGTCGGAGGAAGCAAGGTTTTCCTCCCAGGGCAGCTCAACTAAGCGCTGAAGGGAAACTCTGTTCCAGCCTTAATTAAACTCTCCATCCTTTCCTCGGGATGGAGATGAGGCTCAGTGGTCTGTAATGACTGGATCCTCCTTTAGCTAAGATAGCAGCTCCTATTTACTCTTTTTTCTCCCTCCCCACTTCAGGGAGAGTTGCTGATACCAAGGACATATTCCATCCTCACCAGCACCACTACGATTTCACAGTTTCTTTCCTTCGGCTCCGTCGGATGAAGACCGGGGAATACCGGTGACTTGGTTTGAACGTCTCAGGATGACTCCAAAATTCTGTCCTTAGAAACTCAAGGGCAGGCTGGAATTCCCCATTAAAAAATATCTACCGGAAAGGAATTTTGCTCAGTCTTCACTCTGATAAAGAGACAGAATTAAACTACGCCACATGCTGCTTTGGATGCGACTGGTGAATATAGTGCAGAAAAAAATAGATACATCCAACGATGGCATTAGTAGAATTGTCCTTCAGTTCAATGATGATGCTGCCAATAATAATAATAATGATGGCATTTATTAAGCGCTTACTATGTGCAAAGCACTGTTCTAAGTGCTGGGGAGGCTCCAAATTGATCAGATTGTCCCACAGGGAGCCCACAGTCTTAATCCCCATTTTACAGATGAGGGAACTGAAGCCCAGAGAAGTTATGTGACTGGCCCAAAGTCACACAGCTGACAATCGATAGAGCCAGGATTCGAACCCATGACCTCTGACTCCAAAGCCCGGACTCTTTCTACTGAGCCACACTGCTTCAGAGACCGCATCTGTGAGTGGCAGTTTCTTTGAGCAAAAATAACTTGAAAACTTTGCTCATGAAAATACAGTCGTGAACCATCTCTGGCCTCTTGTCATTACAGTGAGCTTTTTTCAGAACCCAGTGGTTAAGAGGGGAAAGCTTAGGTTATTGGGGGCAGTGAATGTTTTGCAGCTTGGCTCAGTGGAAAGAGACTGGGAATGGCAGTCAGAGGTCATGGGTTCGAATCCCTACTTCACCACTTGTCAGCTGTGTGACTTTGGGCAAGTCCCTTCACTTCTCCTACCCTCAGTTACCTCATCTGTAAAATGGGGATTAAAACTGTGAGCCCCCTGTGGAACAACCTGATTACCTTGTATCCCCCCAGCACTTAGAACAGTGCTTGGCACATACTGCTTAAAAAATGCCATTATTATTATTACTATTATTACTGTACTCTCCCGAGCGCTTAGTACAGTGCATTACACACTGTAAGCACTCAATAAATGTGATTGAATGAATGATTGAATGAATGAGAGGTATGTTCTACCACCAGTGGGAAATACATTTGGATTATTTTTGCAGTAGTGCAGATGGTTTGCGCTGAAGCAGCGTGGCTCAGTGGAAAGAGCCCGGGCTTTGGAGTCAGAGGTCATGGGTTCAAATCCTGGCTCCGCCACCTGTCAGCTGTGTGACTTTGGGCAAGTCACTTCACTTCTCTGGGTCTCAGTTCCCTCAACTGTAAAATGGGGATTAGGACTGTGAGCCCCCCATGGGACAACCTCATCACCTTGTAACCTCCCCAGCGCTTAGAACAGTGCTTGCACATAGTAAGCACTTAATAAATGCCATTATTATTATTATTATTATGATTATTATTCACACTCTCCCACCCTGACTCAGTGTATCCACTGACACCCATATTGCCGGATGGTTGGCAGGGAAAATGGGTGACATGCATGGTCGCAGAAGAGAATGCTGACTTGTTCCACTGGAAACAATGTCTAACGTTGGTTTCTGTGACACTGTCCTGTCCTCCTAACTCTCTGGTCACTAATTCTCAGTCTCCCTTGCGAGCTCCTCCTCTACCTCCCACCCCCTAACTGTGGGGGTCCCTCAAGGTTCAGTTCTGGGTCCCCTTCTATTCTCCATCTCTACCCCCTCCTTTGGAGAACTCATTCACACTTTCAGCTTCAACTACACAACTTATTCCCAAATCTCCTTCTCCAGGCCCAACCTCTCTCCTTCTCTGCAGTTTTGCATTTTCTCCTGCCTTCAAGACATCGCTGCTTGGATGTCCAATGCCTCCAAGGTATCATGAAGGAATTCCTGTCCTTCCCACCTAAGCCCTCTCCTCCCAGCACTAGACAAAAACCACCATCCTCCCTATCTCAGTGGGCCACAACTTTGGCATTATCCCCAACTCACTTCTCTCATTTGATCCACGTAGTCTGTTACTGAATCCTGTCGATTCTACCCTCACGACAGCCGTGAAATCCCCACCTTCCTCTCCATCCAAATGGCTACCATGTTGTTCCGAGCACTGTCGTAGCCCATCTTGACTTCTGCATCCACCTCTTTGCCGACCTCTTTGCCTCCTTCTCCCCCCTCTCAAGTCCCTATTTCACTTTGCTTCCCAGATTATTTTTAGGAAATTATTCGTTCCGTGCCTCCCTGCTCCTCAGAAACCTCCAACAGCCTCACATCAAACAGCAGCTTTAAGGCACTCGATCCGCTCTCCCGCTCTCTAAACTCGCTCCTTTCTTGCTACAACTCAGCCCACACACTTCACTCCTCTAATGCCAATTTATTTATCTAGATCTCCTCTCTATCGCTGACAACCCCTTGCTTACGTCCTCCTTCCTGCCTGATATACCCTCTACTTTCATATTTAAAAGGCCACCACTCTCCCCATCTTCAAATCCCTCCTAAAATCATATCTCCTCCAGAAAGCCATCCTTGACTAATCTCTCATTTCACCCCGCTCTTCTCCCTCCCGTCTGCATCATCTATGTAGTAGCATCCATCTATACTACCTAATCGCGGTGACACTCACCCTCGCCCCAACCCACAACCCACATGTCTGCTGTGTGACCTTAGTAAGGCACTTAACTTCTCTGTGCCTCAATTACCTCATCTGTAAAATGGGGATTAAGACTGTGAGCCCCACGGAGGACAACGTGATCACCTTGTATCCCCCCCAGCTCTTAGAACAGTGCTTTGCACGTAGTAAGTGCTTAACAAATGCCATCATCATTATTATATCTTTATACTCTGTTGCTTCCCCTATCTGTACTTTATGTTAATCAATCAATCAATCAATCATATTTATTGAGCACTTACTGTGTGCAGAGCACTGTACTAAGTGCTTGGGAAGTACAAGTTGGCAACATATAGAGACAGTCCCTACCCAACAGTGGGCTCACAGTCTAGAAGGGGGAGACAGAGAACAAAACCAAACATATTAACCAAATAAAATAAATAGAATAGATATGTACAAGTAAAATAAAGAAATAAATAGAGTAATAAATATGTACAAACATATATACATGTATACAGGGCCCTCTAAACCATAAACTCCTTGTGGACACAGACAGTGTCTCCCAACTCTATGGTGCTCTGCACACAGTAAGCACTCAATAAATAAGATTGAATGAAGAATGAATGAATACTGTATAATATAGAAGCAGGATGGCTTAGTGCATAGAGCCCGGGCGTGGGAATCAGAAGGACCTGGTTTCTGAACCCGGCTCCACCACATGACTGCTGGGTGACCTTCGGCAAATCACTTAACTTCTCTGTGTCTCGATTACCCATCTGTAAACTGGGGTTTAAGACTCTGAGCTCAGTGTGGAACAGGGATGGTGCCCAACCTGATGATCTTGTATCTACTCCAGCTCTTAGAACAGTTCTTGACACATAGTAAGCGCTTAATAGTACCATAATTACTATTATTATTATCATTATTACTCTCCCAAGTGCTTGATATAGTGGTCTACGCACAGTAAACACTCAATAAATAAACAAATAAAATCAATGACGTGCTGATTGATACCGTGTTTTTATCCATTTGGCACATAATAATAATAAGATAATGATAGTTGTGTTTGTTAAGCGCTTACTATGTACCGGGCACGGTACTAAGCACTGAGGTGTTTACAAGCAAATTGGGTTAGACACATTGCGCTTTCAAAAAAAAAATAGCAGATAGGTAGGGAACAGTGAGGTGAAATAAACTTGGAGTGATTTTTGCTTGATGCCGAGGAATATCAGAATGTAGTGGAGAGCTCTGAGGAGAAGAGAGGAGAGGAGAGGTTATGGTTTGTACTGACCAATGTATCGAGAAGATGATCGGGGCAACAGTGTGAAATATAGATAATAATAATGATGGTATTTGTTAAGCACTTTTTATGTGTCAAGCACTGTTCTAAGCACTGGGTAGAAACAGGTGGGGCTCACAGTCTCAATCCCTATTACAGATAGGTAACTGAGGCACAGAGAAGTGAAGTGATTTGCCCAAAGTCACATAATAATAATAACAATAATAATAATGGCATTTACTAAGCGCAAAATACTGTTCTAAGCACTGGGGAGGTTACAAGGTGATCAGGTTGTCCCACGGGGGGCTCAGAGTCTTAATCCCCATTTTACAGATGAGGTAACTGAGGCCCAGGGAAGTAAAGTGACTTGCCCAAAGTCACACAGCCGACAATTGGCGGAGCCAGGATTTGAACCCATGGCCTCTGACTCCAAAGCCCCTGCTCTTTCCACTAAACCACAGGCTGGAGGCAGAGAGACCAGAGAGAAAGCTGATACAGTAGTTTAGCCATGCTATGACCCGAGCTTGTCTCAGAGCGATACGAGTTTGGGAGCTCCCCAGATGGAGAGTAGAACTCACAACAGGGGATCTCCTGGGAGCAGAGCACTTTGAGAGCCATTCATTCATTCATTCAATCATATTTATTGAGCACTTACTGTGTGCAGAGCACTGTACTAAGCGCTTGGGGAGTACAAGTTGGCAACATATAGAGACAGTCTCTACCCAACAGTGGGCTCACAGTCTAGCCACTGAGCAGGTGCAGAACACTGGGATGGGTGCTGGCACACTGGCCTTGGGATAGATCATGGAGTGGTGGAATGAGATAAATTGTGGAGTGGTGGAATTAATCGAGGTCCAGATTCTGCAATACGTGCATTTTCAGGAAGTACTGAAGGTGAGGAATCATCCTATCCCAACTGGATTACTGCATCAGCCTCCTCTCTGATCTCCCATCCTCCTGTCTCTCCCCACTTCAGTCTACACTTCACTCTGCTGCCCAGATTATCTTTGTACAGAAACGCTCCGGGCATGTCACTCCCCTCCCCAAAAATCTCCAGTGGCTGCCTGTCAACCTACGAATCAAGCAAAAACTCCTCACTCTCAGCTTCAAGGCTGTCTATCCTCTCGCCCCCTCCTACCTCACCTCCCTTCTGTCCTTCTCCAGCCCAGCCCACACCCTCCACCCCTCTGCCACCGCTAACCTCCTCACTGGGCCTCGTTCTCGCCCGTCCCACCGTCAACCCCCGGCCCACGTCCTCCCCCTGGCCTGGAATGCCCTCCCTCCTCACATCCACCAAGCTAGCTCTCTTCCTCCCTTCAAAGCCCTACTGAGAGCTCACCTCCTCCAGGAGGCCTTCCCACACTGAGCCCCCTTTTTCCTCTCCTCCTCCCCATCCCCCCGGCCCTACCTCCTTCCCCTCCCCACAGCACTTGTATATATTTATACAGATTTATTACTCTATTTTACTTGTACATATTTACTATTCTATGTATTGTGTTAATGATGTGCATATGGCTTTAATTCTATTTGTTCTGACGATTTTGACACCTGTCTACATGTTTTGTTTTGTTGTCCGTCTCCCCCTTCTAGACTGTGAGCCCGTTGATGGGTAGGGACCGTCTCTATATGTTGCCGACTTGGACTTCCCAAGCGCTTAGTACAGTGCTCTGCACACAGTGAGCACTCAATAAATGCAAATGAATGAATGAGGTCAGGAGGATTTGAAGGAAAAGGCTCTAGACAGTGGGGACAGATGTCAACTAGGGGTCAGAGATGGGAAAGCTGAGAGTGAGGCGATCAGTCAATCAGTAAGCACAGTAAGCGCTTAATAAATTCGACTGAATGAATCCATCAGTGGTATTTATTGAACACTCCCACCGGCCTGACAATCAGAAGGATCTGGGTTTTAGTCCCAACTCCTCCACATGTTTGCTATATGGCCTTGGACAAGTCACTTAATTTCTCTCAGTATGGCTCAGTTTGAAGGACCCGGGCTTTGGAGTAGGAGGTCATGGGTTCTAATCCTGGCTCTGCCAACTGTCAGCTGGGTGACCTTGGGCAAGTCACTTCACTTCTCTGAGCCTCAGTTACCTTATCTGTCAAATGGGGATGAAGACTGTGAGCCCCCCGTGGGACAACCTGATCACCTTGTGACCTCCCCAGCACTTAGAACAGTGCTTTGCACACAGTAAGTGCTTAACAAATACCATTATTATTGTTATTATTCTCTGTGCCTCAGCTACCTCATCTGGAAAAGGGGGATGAAGACTGTGAGCCCCCCATGGGACAACCTGATCACCTTGTAACCTCCCCAGCACTTTGAACAGGCTTTGCACATAGTAAGTGTTTAATAAATACCATCATTATTGTTATTATTATTATTACCTCATCTGTAAAATGGGGATTAAGACTACTAGCCCCATATGGAACATGGATTGTGTCCAACCTGAATCTACCCCAGTGCTAAGAATAGTGTTTGGCATGGGGTAAGCTCTTCACAAAAAACATTTAAAAATACTTACTGTGTGCAGAGCACCATACTAAGTACTTGTCAGCTGTGTGACTTTGGGCAGGTCCCTTCACTTCTCTGTGCCTCAGTTCCCTCATCTGTAAAATGGGGATTAAGACTGTGAGCCCCCTGTGGGACAACCTGATCACCTTGTAACCTCCTCAGCACTTAGAACAGTGCTTTGCACATAGTAAGCGCTTAATAAATGCCATCATCATTATTATTATTACTTGGGAGAGTACAATAGAATTAGCAGACATGAATGTGAGCCCACTGTTGGGTAGGGACCGTCTCTACATGTTGCCAACTTGTACTTCCCAAGCGCTTAGTCCAGTGCTCTGCACACAGTAAGTGCTCAATAAATACAATTGAATGAATGAATGAGTGAGTGAGAAGGTTAGGTTAGGAGAAGCAGAATGGGTGAGATGGGGTAAAGGATCTAACATAGAAATTGTAATGACGAGGTCAAGGCGGTCAATTAATCTTCCAAGCACTCAGAACAGTGATCTGCCCACAGTAAGTGCCCAATAAATGCCACCGATAAAGTGTTCGACAGAACGTATTGAGTGCTTACTATGTGCAGAGCAGGGCACTTAGCACTTGGGCGAGTACAAAAAAGCAAACACGCTCTCTGCCCTTGAGCATTTTACAATGTAGCAGGAGAGAATAAATTATAGATAATAATAATGGCATTTATTAAGCGCTTACTATGTGCAAAGCACTGTTCTAAGTGCTGGGGAGGTTACAAGGGGATCAGGTTGTCCCACAGGGCGGCTCACAGTCTTAATCCCCATTTTACAGAGGAGGGAACTAAGGCCCAGAGAAGTGAAGAAGTGCGATCTACACGCACTCCCTTGGTGACCTCGTTGGCTCCCACGGCTTCAACTATCATCTCTACGCTGATGACACCCAGATCTACATCTCTGCCCCTGCTCTCTCCCCGTCCCTCCAGGCTCGCATCTCCTCCTGCCTTCAGGACATCTCCATCTGGATGGCTGCCCGCCACCTAAAGCTCAACATGTCGAAGACTGAACTCCTTGTCTTCCCTCCCAAACCCTGCCCTCTCCCTGACTTTCCCATCTCTGTTGACGGCACTACCATCCTTCCCGTCTCACAAGCCCGTAACCTTGGTGTCATCCTCGACTCTGCTCTCTCATTCACCCCTCACATCCAAGCCGTGACCAAAACCTGCCGGTCTCAGCTCCGCAACATTGCCAAGATCCGCCCTTTCCTCTCCATTCCAACCGCTACCCTGCTCATTCAAGCTCTCATCCTATCCCGTCTGGACTACTGCATCAGCCTTCTCTCTGATCTCCCATCCTCCTGTCTCTCTCTACTTCAATCCATACTTCATGCTGCTGCACGGATTATCTTTGTCCAGAAACGCTCTGGGCATATCACTCCCCTCCTCAAAAATCTCCAGTGGCTACCAATCAATCTGCGCATCAGGCAGAAACTCCTCACCCTGGGCTTCAAGGCTGTCCATCCCCTCGCCCCCTCCTACCTCACCTCCCTTCTGTCCTTCTCCAGCCCAGCCCTCACCCTCCGCTCCTCTGCCGCTAATCTCCTCACCGTACCTTGCTCTCGCCTGTCCCGCCATCGACCCCCGGCCCACGTCATCCCCCGGGCCTGGAATGCCCTCCCTCTGCCCATCCGCCAAGCTAGCTCTCTTCCTCCCTTCAAGGCCCTGCTGAGAGCTCACCTCCTCCAGGAGGCCTTCCCAGACTGAGCCCCTTCCTTCCTCTCCCCCTTGCCCCCCTCTCCATCCCCCCATCTTACCTCCTTCCCTTCCCCACAGCACCTGTATATATGTATATATGTTTGTACATATTTTTTTTACTCTATTTATTTTATTTGTACATATCTATTCTATTTATTTTGTTTTGTTAGTATGTTTGGTTTTGTTCTCTGTCTCCCCCTTTTAGACTGTGAGCCCACTGTTGGGTAGGGACTGTCTCTATATGTTGCCAATTTGTACTTCCCAAGTGCTTAGTACAGTGCTCTGCACATAGTAAGCGCTCAATAAATACGATTGATGATGATGATGAAGTGACTTGCCCAAAGTCACACAGCTGACAATTGGCGGAGCCGGAATTTGAACCCATGACCTCTGACTCCAAAACCCAGGCCCTTTTCCACTGAGCCACGCTGCTTCTCTATAGTAATACAAAGATATACATATATAGGTATATAATAATAATAATAATAGCAGTAATTATGGTATTTGTTAAGTGCTTACTATGTGCAATGCACTGTTCTAAGTGCTCGGGGCATACAAGGTGATCATGTTGTACCACGTGGGGCTCAAAGTTTTAATCCCCATTTTCCAGATGAGGTAATGGAGGCACAGAGAAGTGAAGTGACTTGCCCAAAGTTATACAGCTGACAATTGGCGGAGCTGGAATTTGAACCCATGACCTCTGACTCCAAAGCCCGGGCTCTTTTCCACTGAGCCATTCTGCTTCTCTGTAGTAGTACAAAGATAAATATATATATATATATATATATATATATGGATTTATTACTCTACTTATTTATTTTATTTGTTAATATTTGTTAATATATTTATTTTAATATTTTATTAATTTATTTTAATGTTTATTTTATTTGTTTATTTTTTATTTGTTTATTTTATTTGTTTATTTTCTTTGTTATTTGTTAATATGTTTTGTTTTGTTGTCTGTCTCCCCCTTCCAGACTGTGAGCCCGCTGTTGGGTAGGGACCTTTTCTATATGTTGCCAACTTGTACTTCCCAAGCGCTTAGTCCAGTGCTCTGCACAAAGTAAGTGCTCAATAAATATGATTGAATGAATGAATATATAGATATATGATATAAGATATAGGATATAGATAGTACAAAGATGAGAAAGAAAATAGGGATGTGTAAATGCACAAGCACTAAAACCAGAGCAAATGGAATTCTATATCAGAAGCGGCATGGCTAATGGAAAGAGCACAGGACTGGAAATCAGGAGACCTGGGTTCTAATCCTGGTTCTGCCGTTTATCTGCTGGGTGAATAAGTGCTTAGTGCAGTGCTCTGCACACAGTAAGCGCTCAATAAATGCTATTGAATGAATTCGGGCAAGTAATTTAAGTTCTCCAGCCCTCAATTTGAACCCATTCATAAAATAGGGATTAAATACTTGTTTTCCCTCCTTCCTAGACTGTGAGACAGAAAACAGTCCTGATCTGATTGCACTGTATTCCAGGACTTCACGCAGTGCTTGGAATATAGTAATCACTCGACAGAGACTAGTATTATTTATTATTTATCGTATTTATTGAACGCTTACTGTATGCAGATCACTGTACTAAGCGCTTGGGAAGTACAAGTTGGCAACATACAGAGACGGTCCCTACCCAACAACGGGCTCACGGAGTACGCACAGCTCAATTAGGTCAGATACAGTCCCTGTCCTGGCATGGGGCTCACAGCCTAAGAGGGAGGGAGAGCAGGTAATGAATCTCCATTTTACAATTGAGGAAACTGAAGCCCGGAGAAGTCAAGTGACTTGCCCAAGGTCACACAGCAAGCAGTCGGCAGAGCAGGGATTAGAACCCAGATCCTCTGACCCCAAGGCCCATGGTCTTTCCACTAGGCCACTCCGCTTCCTCCCATTAGACCCAGGAGAGAGACCAACTGTAAACCAGATGGTTGGTCACTCTATTGTCTTAGAAAGACTCCAAAAGATGTGCAATAGCCACGTGACACAAACACGCGATGAAAATGGGCAATTATAAAGGCTATTCAAATAAAATTAATGTCTTTCAGGGCAGAGAGTATGCATGTTTAACTGGGGAATGTCACATTGCAAAGATTTTTTTAAAAAATCCACAACAAAGTACTATTATTTACAGCAGAGGTACCAACATTTGGCAGTGCCCAAGCGCAGGGGTGGATCAAAAGTGCTGAAGAAGAAGGTGGGAGGTTATGACCTGGGGAAAGAAAAATTAACTCTGGACAGCCAACTGGAGGAAGAGGGATTTCGGTGGGGCTTTGAATATGGAGAAGGCTTTGGTTCTGAGGGTTTGGGTGAGGGAGGGAGTTTCAAACAGGAGGAAGGGCATGAGAAAAATGGGGGGAAAAATGAGGGTACGGCACAAAGAGTGGGTTAGCAGGAGAAGAATGAAGACTGGGAGCTGGCGACCACTGGGAGAAGAGGGAAGATGAGTAAGATGATATTTTATTATAATGGTATTTATTAAGCGCTTACTATGTGCAAAGCACTGTTCTAAGCGCTGGATAGTATTTGATATAGTATTTGTTAAGCACTTACTATGCATCCAGCACTGTCCTAAATCTTGTCTTACACTGTCGAGTTGTTTCCTATCCAAAGCCGCTCCACGGAAACATCTCCCCCACATCGCCTCTCCTCCACCTTCAATGGTACTGGTGGTGTCTCCATATAGTTTTCTTGGTAAAAACATCAAAGTGGACTACCACTGTCTCTTTCCGCACAGTAAGCCTGAGTCTCCACCCTTGACTCTCTTCCATGCCGCTGCTGCCCAGCACAGATGAGTTTTGAGTTGTAGCAGATTGCCTTCCACTCGCTAGCCATTGGCAAGTTAGGAATGGAAAGGGTGGGCCTCTGCTTGACTCTCCCTCCCATAGCCGAGACTGGTAGGGAGAACTGGAAACTCTCCAGATGCTGAGAGGGGACTGTTCTAAGTCCCGGAGTAGATACAAGGTAATCACAATGGACACCGTTCCTGTCCCTTGTGGGGCTCACAGCCTTCACCCCCATTTTACAGATGAGGTAGCTGAGGCACAGAGAAGTGAAGCGACTTAGGTCACACAGCGGACAAGTGGCGGATTAGAGATTAGAACCCGGGTTCTTTTGACTCCCGGACTCGCGGTCTATCCATTAGGCCATGGGAAAGAGTCACGGGAAATTGTGACAAATCAATTTTAGGAAGCTAAATTTGAGATTGTTTTGCGCTAATTTTATTCGTAACAAGGAGTTGGGACAAATTTTAGGAAGCTACATTTGAGATTGTTTTGCACTAATTTTATTCGTAACAAGAAGTTGGGACAAATTTTAGGATGTGAGAAATCTGAGGAGCCTAGTAGAATGAGCATGGGGCCTGGGATCAGAGGATCTGGGTCCTAATCCCAGCTCCACCACTTGTCTGTTGTGTGACCTCGGGCGAGTCACTCAACTTCTCTGTGCCTCAGTTACCTCATCTGTGAAAAGGGGATGAAGACTGTGAGCCTCAGGTGGGAAATGGCCCGTGCGCCATCTCTTTATTTTGTATCTACTCCAGCTCGGCATATAATAATAACAATAATGGTATTAAGCGCTTATTATGCTCAAAGCACTGTTCTAAGCGCTGAGCAGTTAGTACTGAACAAGTACCATTATCAAAAAGCTTCCTGCATCATCAAAATTGGTTTCTTTAGCTATCTGAGAAGGGTCAGGAGTTTGTGGATGATTCAGAGAGGAATGGGCTCACTGAGGGCTCGGAGGGTTTGGAGGAGTAGCGAGACATGTGCGGTACAATGTGCGACACTCTCTCTCCTCTTCGACAGTCCCACAGGCAGCTGGGGCCCTGACTCACTAAATAATTGGACTCTTTTTCCTTCTCGGCTCTCTCCTTCCCAACCCTCTCCTCCATCTTATTAAGACTCCTAAATAACGGAGCGGGCAGAATGCCGGTGTTTTATGGGGTCTGCGGTTTTTTCAAGCGGGTCTCCGCCTTGGAGGAAGTTAGTTTACATTCGTTTTTATGGGGCACAAAGCTTCTGAGGCGGCCCTGAGACATTAGTTTTCAAGAAATACCACGCCGACTGCCAGGCGCTGGCAGCTATTGTTATTAGCCTATTTCTTCCTGTGCACCAGCCACGTGATGTGTGACTCCAGTTCCCCGTACTTCAAAAACTGGAAACTTCCCTGAAGCCCTGTAAATTCCTTGGATTTCAGTTCATCTTTAAAGTGAAAAATATAATAATAAGAATGGCATTTGTTAAGAACTTACTATGTACAAGGCACTGTTCTGAGTGCTGGGGAGGTTACAAGGTGATCAGGTTGTCCCACGGGGGGCTCACAGTCTTCATCCCCATTTTACAGATGAGGTAACGGAGGCCCAGAGAAGTGAAGTGACTTGCCCAAAGTCGCACAGCTGACAATTGGCGGAGCCGGGATTTGAACCCATGACCTCTGACTCCCAAGTCCGGGCTCTTTCCACTGAGCCACGCTGCTTCTCACAGTTAAAAGATAGTGAGGGTAAACTTTTGTATCCATCGATCCATCCTTTTCATTCATTCATTCAATCATATTTATTGAGCGCTTACTGTGTGCAGAGCACTGTACTAAGCGCTTGGGAAGTACAAGTTGGCAACATATAGAGGCAGTCCCTACCCAACAATGGGCTCACAGTCTAGAAGGGGGAGACAGACAACAAAACAAAAGATATTAACAAAATAAAATAAGTGGAATAGTAAGTGGTGTTTATTGAGCGCCTACTGATCCCAGAGCACTGCGCTAATCGCTTGGGAAAGGACAATGCAATACGGACGGTAGACGTGATTCCTGTCCTCAGGGAGCTTATAGTCGAGATGCTCCTTTTCAAAAAGAAAGAAATCTGCAGGAGGAAGAGGAAAGTTCATGGCACTTAATGGCATGCTGGAGAAGCAGCATGGCTTGGTGGAAAGAACACGGGCTTGAGAGTTAGAGGTCATGAGTTCTAATCCTGCTCTGCCGCTTGTCAGCTGTGTGACTTTGGGCTGGTCACAACTTCTCTGGGCCTCAGTTCCCTCATCTGGAAAATGGGGATTAAGACTGTGAGCCCCACATGGGACAACCTGATCACGTTGTATCTACCCCAGTGCTTAGAACAGTGCTTGGCACATAGTAAGCGCTTAACAATCACCATCATTATTATTTAGGTATCAAAGTCAGTGAGGCTGGGATTCTGAGTCTCTTTCTGCACAGTTTAACAGTGGATTGTTTTGCACTAATTTTATTCGTAACAAGAAGTTGGGACAAATACATTTTAGGAAGCTAAATTTGAGATTGTTTTGCCCTAATTTTATTCGTAACAAGAAGCTGTGACAAACAAATTTTAGAAAGCTCAATTTGAGAAGTCTGAGGAGCCTAGTAGAATGAGCACGGGCGTGGGATCAGAGGATCTGGGTTCTAATCCCAGCTCCACCACTTGTCTGTTGTGTGACCTCGGGCAAGTCACTCAACTTCTCTGTGCCTCAGTTACCTCATCTGTAAAAAGGGGATTAAGACTGTGAGCCTAAGGTGGGTCATGGCCTGTGCGCCATCTCTTTATTTTGTATCTTCTCCAGCTCTTAGTACAGTGTTTGGCATATAATAATAACAATAATAATAATAATAATAATAATAATAATGGTATTAAGCGCTTACTATGTGCAAAGCACTGTTCTAAGCGTTGAGCAGTAAGTACTTAACAAGTACCGTTATTAAAAAAAGCTTCCTGCACCATCAAAATCAGTTTCTTTAGCTACCTGAGAAGCAGCATGGAGTAGTGGAAAGGGCACAGCCACGCGAATCAGAAGGCCTGGGTTCCAATCCCAGCTCTGCCGTTTGCCTGCTCTGTGACCTTGATGATCACTTCTCTATGCCTCAGTTTCCCCATCTGTAAAATGGGGATTCAATACCTTTTCTCTCTCCTGACTGGATAGTGAGCCCATGTGGGACAGGGACTTTTTCTGACCTGATTATCTGCTATATGCTTGATGCAGTGCTTGGCATGTAGTAGCACTTAACACGTATTATTATTATTATTATTATTATTATTATTATTGTTGTTGTTGTTGTTGTTGTTATTGTTATTGTTATTATTGTTGTTATTATTATTATCTGCCAAGGTCTGAATTCAGGGTTTTAGGGTGTAGCACTAACAATACAGTCAAGGCAAATTTTGAGGAGCAGATTATCCAGGCTGTGACAGATCAAGCTCTGTCTGTTTCCCTTTTTCTCTCTCTGGAATCATTTTGCTACTTGGCATATCTGCCAGAAGATCAGCAATACAAGGGCTGGAGCTCAAACCAACCCACCACAAGTTTTCCTTTTGTTTCTTATAAAAATAATAATAATAATAATTACAATTATTGTATTCATTTAAGTGCTGTGTCCCAGACACTCTTCTAAGCGCTGGAGTAGAGACGAGATAATTGAGATGGACACAATCCCTGCCCCGCAGAGAGCTCAGAGTCTTCATCCCCATTTTACAAATGAGGGAACTGAGGCCCAGAGAAGTGAAGAGGCTTACCCAAGGTCACACAGCAGACAAGTGGTGGAGTCAGGATTAGAACCCATGACCTTCTGACTCCCAGACAAGTGTGGAAGGAGATAGAAATCGTGGACCAAAATTAGGGTGGAGGGCGATATTTCTAAGTTGATTTTCTGTGCTGCCCGGCAGAGGACTACTGGGCAAGAATTCCTCCTCCCATGAGGTTTTCGAGGTTTCAAGAAATATTCGAAATTCAGCAGACTGGAAGGGTCCTCGAGAGGTCATGGTATCTTCTTTCCACTGCATCGGCTTACCTAAGGACGTCATCACCTTTCCTCCGAGAGTGGACCGTCCGCTCCATCCATCAGCCGACACCCACTATGTGCAGAGTGTTGTGCTACCTACTGGTGTGAGTCCCAAAGGAAGATGAGGAGGAAGGGCCCTCAAGGAGCTTCCTGATGGAAAAACTTCGCAAGAAAAAAGGCAGAGTCTGCTGACAGGAAGGAGCTCAGGGCAATACAATGAGTTGCTGAAAGAGCAACTCCTTAAAGATGGGGATTGTGTCTTCTAACTCTATAGTCCTCTCCCAAGTGGTTAGTACACTGTCCTGCACAGAATAAGCTCTCAATAAATACTATTGATTTACTGACCGCACCTCAACAGTAGAGGTACTTGGAAATAATCAATCGAACAAATAAATCAGTGGTGTTCACTGCGCGTTTACTGCGTGCATGCATCCCCTTCTAGACTGTGAGCCCACTGTTGGGTAGGG
This sequence comes from Tachyglossus aculeatus, assembly GCF_015852505.1. Lineage (NCBI taxonomy): Eukaryota > Metazoa > Chordata > Mammalia > Monotremata > Tachyglossidae > Tachyglossus > Tachyglossus aculeatus. The sequence continues at coordinate 68,704,348 of NC_052069.1, read as the reverse complement.
ACCGTCTCTATATGTTGCCAACTGTACTTCCCAAGCGCTTAGTACAGTGCTCTGCGCACAGTAAGTGCTCAATAAATACGATTGAATGAATGAATGAATGCATGCAGAGCAATGTACTAAGGGCTTGGGAGAGTGCAATCCAACAGAGTTAGTGGACAAATTGTATATTATAAATAATTTATTCGTATTAATGTCTGTCTCCCCCATTAGACTGTAAGCTCCTTATGAGCCAACTCTGTTGTACTCTCCCAAGCTCTTAGTACGGTGCTCTGCATGTAGTAAGCGTTCACTAAATACCCTTGATGATGATGATGATAACATGTTCCTTGTCCACAATGAGTTTACGGTCTAGAGGTGGACACGGACATTAAAATAAATTCTAGATATGTACGGGGCAAGTGTTTGGGGGAAAATATCAAGTGCTTAAAGGGTATTGATTGAAGCTCAAGGGTGACGAAGAAGCAAGAGGGAGTCAGGGAACAGAAGATATTTTCTGAAGCCACGGAGGTGAAGTACGGAAGAAATACCGGCCAACCTGGCCTTATGGAGTGAGCCAGACGTGAGAGTCAGAGGGCCCGGGTTCTAATCTCTGCTCTTCCACCCATCTGCTTGTGTGACCTCGGACAAGTCAGTTCACTTCCTGGTGCATTTGTTTCCTGGAGGTTCATTCGTTCATTCAATCATATTTATTGAGCGCTTGCTGTGTGCAGAGCACTGTACTAAGCGCTTGTTGCCTGTTCTCCATCTTACTTAGACTGTAAACCCTGTGGGGGACAGGGACTGTGTCCAACCTGATTATCTCATGTGTTCCCCAGTGGTTGGCATGTAGTAAGCCATTAACAAATACTATTGTTATTATTATTACCAGTATGGCCTAATAATAATAATGATGGCATTTATTAGGAGCTTACTATGTGCGAAGCACTGTTCTAAGCGCTGGGGAGGTTACCAGGTGATCAGGTTGTCCCACGGGGGGCTCACAGGCTTCATCCCCATTTTACAGATGAAGGAACCGAGGCCCAGAGAAGTGAAGTGACTTGCCCAAAGTCACACAGCTGACCAGTGGCAGAGCCGGGATTTGAACCCATGACCTCTGACTCCAAAGCCCGGGCTCTTTCCACTGAGCCACGCTGCTTCTCTAATGGATAGAGCACAGGCCTAGCAGTCAGAAGGACTCTACCACTTGTCTGCAGTGTGACCTTGGGCAAGTCACTTCACGTAAGCTCCCTCTAGACTGTAAGTTCATTGTGGGCAGGGAATGTGTCTGTTTATTGTCGGATTGTACTCTCCCAAGGGCTGAGTACAGTTTTCTTCACACAGTATGCGCTCAATGAATATGACTGAATGAATTTCTCCATGCCTGTTTCCTCATCTATAAAATGGGGATCAAGACTGTGAGTCCTATGTGGGACAGGGACTGTGTTCAACCTGATTAGCTTGTATCTATCCCTATGCTTAGTATAGTGCCTGGCATCTAGTAAGTGCTTAAATACCATAAAGGAAAAGATTAAAGGGATTTACGTTTCCCGGCTTCCCAGCATATAGCTCCCTGTCTCTCTTTCCCTCTCCCTTTATCTCTCTCTTTCCCTCTATCTCTCTCTCTCTTTCCCTCCATCTCTCTCTTTCCCTCCATCTCTCTCTTTCCCTCTATCTCTCTTTCCCTCTTTCTCTCTCTTTCCCTCTATCACTCTTTCCCTCTATCTCTCCCTTTCCCTCTCCCTCTTTCCCTCTATCTCTCCCTTTCCCTCTCTCTTTCCCTCTATTTCTCTCTTTCCCTCTCCCTTTATCTCTCTCTCCCTCTATCTATCCCTTTCCCTCTATCTCTTTCCCTCTATCTCTCTCTTTCCCTCTCCCTTTATCTCTCTCTCCCTCTATCTCTCCCTTCCCCTCGATCTCTTTCCCTCTATCTCTCTCTTTCCTTCTATCTCTCTCTTTCCCTCTCCCTTTATCTCTCTCTCCCTCTATCTCTCCCTTTCCCTCTATCTCTTTCCCTCTATCTCTCTCTTTCCCTCTCCCCTTATCTCTCTCCCTCTCTCTCTCTTTCCCTCTGTCTCTCTCTTTCCCTCTCCCTTTATCTCTCTCTCCCTCTATCTCTCCCTTTCCCTCGATCTCTTTCCCTCTATCTCTCTCTTTCCCTCTGTCTCTCTCTTTCCCTCACCCTTTATCTCTCTCTCCCTCTATCTCTCCCTTTCCCTCGATCTCTTTCCCTCTATCTCTCTCTTTCCCTCTCCCTTTATCTCTCTCTCCCTCTATCTCTCCCTTTCCCTGTATCTCTCTCCCTCTATCTCTCTCCCTCTAGAGAAGCCGAGTGGCTCAGTGGAAAGAGCCCGGGCTTTGGAGTCAGAGGTCATAGGTTCCAATCCTGGCTCTGCCATTTGTCAGCTGTGTGACTTAGGGGAAGTCACTTCACTTCTCTGGGCCTCAGTTACCTCATCTGTCAAATGGGGATTAAGACTGTGAACCCCCCGTGGGACAACCTGATCACCTCGTAACCTCCCCAGTGCTTAGAACAGTGCTTTGCACATAGCAAGCACTTAATAAACGCCATCATCATTATTATTATAGCCTGTCTACATGTTTTGTTTTGTTGTCTGTCTCCCCCTTCTAGACTGTGAGACTGTTGTTGCGTAGGGACTTAGTGCTCTGCACACACTAAGCGCTCAATAAATATGATTGAATGAATGAATGAAAGGGATCGTCTCTATATGTTGCTGACTTGGGCTTCCCAAGCGCTTAGTACAGTGCTCTGCACACAGTAAGCGCTCCATAAATACGATTGAATGAGTGAATATAGCCTTTGAAATCATCATCATCATCATCAATCATTTCGAAATCAATCATTTCGGCAGGGAGTGCCAGATAGTGGGAAAAGAACTGCTTCTGCTGCAGCAGTTGCAGTTGGAGAAGGAAAAGGAGGGACAGACAGGGGAGGTCACAGAGCCAGTCAATACCAAACAAGCCCCTTCTTTCTCCCTGGGCACGGCTGGGGCCCTCAGACGATTTCTGCAGCTCTCCGCTTAATTCAATTTTTGCTCTTTAAGCGGTGCGCTTCTGCCATCTTCTGGTTCTCACATTTTGATAAAACTCTACATCAGTATATCCCTCAGACTCCAGGTACTTAACAAAGGTAGAGCAAACCCAGTGCAGAAGCAAATAAAAAGAGGATTAGAGCCCCTGAGGCCCGTACTAGAGATAGACCAGTAGTGCTTAGCGAGACAGAAAATGGCGCGGTGCTTCAGAAGTTAGCCTGAAAGGCAAACATTGAAAAGGGGCCATTTTTCTTTTTCTTGGGAATCAATTTGTCTCTTTTTAAGCGCTTACTATGTGCAAAGCACTGTTCTAAGCACTGGGGAGGTTACAAGGTGATCAGAGTGTCCCATGGAGGGCTTACAGTCTTAATCCCCATTTTACAGATGAGGGAACTGCGGCCCAGAGAAGTTAAGTGACTTGCCCAAAGCCACACGACTGACAATTGGCAGAGCCGGGATTTGAACCCATGACCTCCGACTCCAAAGCCCGGGCTCTTTTCCACTGAGCCACGCTGCTTCTCTATGCTGCTTTGAGGAGGATGAGCTTTGTTTTTACATTATGCTTCATATGAGCCCGTTGTTGGGTAGGGAACGTCTCTATATGTTGCCTATTTGTACTTTCCAAGCACTTAGTACAGTGCTCTGCACACAGTAAGTGCTCAATAAATACAATTGAATGAATGACTGAATGAATTTCATTCGTTCATTAACCCAGGATCAGCAGTTACCATGATGTGAGCCTGTTGTTGGGTAGGGACCGTCTCTATATGCTGCCAACTTGTACTTCCCAAGCGCTGAGTACAGTGCTCTGCACACAGTAAGCGCTCAATAAATACCATTGAATGAATGAATAATTTCCCCTCTTGGAAAGACAGGCATTGAAGTCACGATCTATGACATAGAAGATAACCAAAGTAGACCAGGTTGAAACTCAGCAAGGAAGACACTTCATGAGACTGGATTGACAGTGGATAAAAGCATTAAAAATATTCTTGGCTTCTTAGAATTCCATAAGTGAAATCCTACTCTTCCTGAAGATTTTTTTTTTTTTAGTTGTGTTTTTTTTTAATCAGGCCCTCAGGTGATTCATTAGCACAGTAACAGATGCTACTGGCTTTAGAGCAGTGAGTTGGGGCGAATCCAACTGCAGAATAGCACAGCAACAGGTATATCTTGATATAGATCTAAACTGAACACAAACTGTGACAGATAAAATTGGTCTTGAGACAACATAATAACAACGAGTTTAAGCTTCATGTGAAAGTCAATACTCCATTACACAAATTTAGCCTAAACGGATTCCCAGGAAAAGACATATAAATACGCATACAGTCTTGGCTGTATCCTGTGATTTGGCAAAGGACCACATTCATACGGGCAACATTTATTTTTGGAAAATAAGCGTGAGTAAATATAAAGTAGCAGGAAAGTCTGTACAATAATGTACTAAGAAAGTCTCTTTCTATATAGATGAAGAATTCAAGAATATGAAATTGCACAAGAGCCGTGCAATTCTCAACTCCAGTAAGATGGAGTTAAGGTTTTCATGAGAACATAGAGGTAATAGAATTGCCAAATGTATTCTTGAGAACAAAAATCAACGTGATGGATTTTCAGTAGCAGACCACTGATGATGAAAATATGATGTATTTATAGAGTGGTTTTTTCCTTCCAAAGTACTTTCACATCAATTATCTCATTATCGCTTCCTCTAGACCGTAAGGTCCTCCTGTAGGCTGTAAGTTCCTTGTGGGCAAGGAACATATCTACCAACTCTGTTGTATTCTCCCAAACGCTTAGTCCAGTGCTCTGCACACAGTAAGTGCTCAATAACTACGATTGATTGATTCACTGATCATTTTGTCCTCACCACATCTCCGTGAGTTGGGGAGAGGATTTTCCCGTTACACGGATGAGGAACCTGAAGCCCAGAGAAGTTAAGGGACTTGTGTGAATCACAAAACAATCCAGGGCCCAAGCTGGGACTAGAACCAAAGCCTCCTGCTCTTTCCATTAGATCAGGCCCAGAATTGGAAGGAATAATCCCTTTCGAAAGCTTCTTTGGCTAAGCCAGTAGCTAACAGTCAATGGCATTGATTAAGCGTTTACTATGTGCAGAGCCATGAGCTAGTTACTTGGAAGAGTACAATAAATAGACACAATCCCTGTTTTGAAAGAGTTTACAATCAAACTAGCAGGGGAGGGGAAGCAGCAGGGCATAAGGAGACATGCATAAGGGTGGGGAGGCTTGGTAGAGGCATCTACCAAGTGTCTAAGTGCTTACGGGGTACGGACGCGAGCACACAGGTGCGATAGTAAGGAGGAAAAAGAGGGTTTGGGAGCTGAGAGATGAATCAGGGAAAGCTTCCTGGGAGAGATGTCATGGAATAATGACTGTGCCTCTGAGCCCCATGTGGGACAGGGAATGTGTCCAACCTGATTATATATGTTTGTACAGATTAATCAATCAATAGTATTTATTGAGCGCTTACTGTGTGCAGAGCACTGGACTAAGCACTTGGGAAGTACAAGTTGGCAACACATAGAGTGTGAGTCCAACAGTGGGCTCACAGTCAATTGATTTTACTTATACACATGTACTATTCTATTTATTTTGTTAATAATAATAATAACAATAATAATAATGGTATTTATTAAGCACTTACCATGTGCAAAGCACTGTTCTAAGCGCTGGGGGAGATACAGGGTGATCAGGTTGTCCCATGTGGGGCTCACAGTCTTAATCCCCATTTTACAGGTGAGGGAACTGAGGCCCAGAGAAGTGAAGTGACTGTTACTGAATTGTACTCTCCAAGCACTTAGTACAGTGCTCTGCACACAGTGTTTAATAATAATAATAATAATGGCATTTATTAAGCGCTTACTATGTGCAAAGCACTGTTCTAAGCACTGGGGAGGTTACAAGGTGATCAAGTTGTCCCACGTGGGGGCTTACAGTCTTAATCCCCATTTTACAGATGAGATAACTGAGGCCCAGAGAAGTGAAGTGACTTGCCCAAAGTCACACAGCTGACAATTGACGGAGCCGGGATTTGAAGCCACGACCTCTGACTCCAAAGCCCGGGCTCTTTCCACTGAGCCACGCTGCTTCTCTGATGATGTGCATTTAGCCTTAATTCTATTTGTTCTGACGACTTGACACCTGTCTACATGTTTTGTTTTGTGGTCTGTCTCCCCCTTCTATTCATTCAGTCATATTTATTGAGCGCTTACTGTGTGCAGAGTACTGTACTAAGCGCTTGACCATGAGCCCGTTGTTGGGTAGGGACCTTCTCTATATGTTGCCGACTTGTACTTCCCAAGCGCTTAGTACAGTGCTCTGCACACAGTAAGCACTCAGTAAATACGAATAAATGAATGAACATCTAAACAAGTATTTATATCGATAATATATAAATATAAATAAATGGAATTATAGATATATAAATAGAATTCTACTCATTCAGATGCAGACTCCTGTTCTTTTTTTACGGTATTGTTAAGCCCTCACTATGTGGCAAGCACTGTTTTAAGTGCTGAGGTAAAAATAATAATAATGATGGCATTCGTTAAGCGCTTATTATGTGCAAAGCACTGTTCTAAGTGCTGGAAGATACAAGGTGCAAGTTAATCAGTTTGGACGTAGGCCCTGTCCCACATTAGGCTCACAGTCTAAGTAGGAGGGAGAAGCAGCGTGGCTCAGTGGAAAGAGCACGGGCTTTGGAGTCAGAGGTCGTGGGTTCAAATCCCAGCTCCACCACTTGTCAGCTGTGTGACGTTGGGTAAGTCACTCCACTTCTCTGGGCCTCAGTTCCCTCATCTGTAAAATGGGGATGAAGACTGTGAGCCCCTCGTGGGACAACCTGATTACCTTGTTCCTACCCCAGCGCTTAGAGCAGTGCTTCGCACATAGTAAGCGCTTAACAAATACCAACATTATTATTATTATTATTATAACAGCTATTTAATCCCCATTTTCAAGTTGAGGAAACTGGAACGCGGCACGGAGAAGTGAAGTGACTTGCTCGAGGTCACGCTCAGAGCAACCGGCAGAGCTGATATTAGAATTCAGTTCCTCTCACTCCCAGACCTGCGGTTTCCAACAGGCCATGCAGCTTCTTTTCAGAAAAACTGCAGCGCCATGACATCTCACCCTCCACACATCTCAGATGTCCGACTTTCCAGAAGCTTTCACTGTGAAATCCAAAGCTGGTAAAGGCCGTGGCTTCCGTACTTCCACCTGGGAAGCAGTTAGGAGCCTTGCTGTTAAAGGAAAACGGTCTCCATCAATCCGGTAACCACACCGGGAAATTGACCAGGACCTCTGCCTGCGTATCCGATTACCTTAATACCTATTGATTCAAAATCTATTTGTCCTAAATCATTAGTGAAACATATAGTGCTAAAGATCCACTGATGTAAGTATTGTTTCCTTTCTATTGTTCATTATCACCTTATTGAATCACCTTAGAGAAGCAGCGTGGCTCAGTGGGAAAGAGCCCGGGCTTTGGAGTCTGAGGTCATGGGTTCAAATCCCGGCTCCACCACTTGTCAGCTGTGTGACTTTGGGCAAGTCACTTAACTTCTCTGGGCCTCAGTTACCTCATCTGTAAAATGGGGATGAAGACTGTGAGCCCCACGTGGGACAACCTCATCACCTTGTATCCTCCCAGCGCTTAGAACAGTGCTTTGCACATAGTGCTTAATAAATGCCATTATTATTATTATTATTATTGAATACGGAACTACCAGGGATGAAGAAAGGGATATCTGACATTAAATACGCCAATTTTATGGCGGTTATAGGTAGCGAAAGCTGCCTATATTGACTGCCTATTTATTGATTGTGAATTCTAGAGCGTGATTCCTCTCTAGAAGATCGGTGGGCATTTGTCATTTGCATTTGCACAGAGTAAGCGCTTAATAAATGCCATTATTATCATTATTATTATTATTTGTCAGAGGAGGCATCATTTATCCTGCTCGTAACGCTTCACTTGGTTAGCTTCTCTGGCCGAGTTGTCTTTCATCTATGTACAAGTTGCCTAAGAAGTTTAATATGCTGCTGGAAGTGACAGCACTGAATTTTCGCCCCTTTCCATTGCTCCGGAGCGATAACTTCAATTACAGTGATGATTTCCGTGGTGCCGTTAGGATCTTAACTTTGCGAAGGTGGGTCTGAACTGATAGGCAGCATGAGAAGCACGCTGACAGAAGCAGTGTGGCTCAGTGGAAAGAGCCCGGGCTTGGGAGTCAGAGGTCATGGGTTCGAATCCCGGCTCCGCCACTTGTCAGCGGTGTGACTTTGGGCAAGTCACCTAACTTCTTTGTGCCTCGGTTACCTCACCTGTAAAATGGGGATTAAGACTGTGAGCCCCTTGTGGGGCAGGAACTATGTCATCATCATCATCATCAATCGCATTTATTGAGTGCTTACTATGTGCAGAGCACTGTACTAAGCGCTTGGGAAATACAAATTGGCAACATATAGAGACAGTCCCTACCCAACATTGGGCTCACAGTCTAAAAGGGGGAGACAGAGAACAAAACCAAACATACTAACAAAATAAAATAAATAGAGTAGATATGTACAAGTAAAATAAATAAATAAATAAATAGAGTAATAAATACGTACAAACATATATACATATACACAGGTGCTGTGGGGAAGGGAAGGAGGTAAGATGGGGGGGATGGAGAGGGGGACAAGGGGGAGAGGAAGGAAGGGGTTCAGTCTGGGAAGGCCTCCTGGAGGAGGTGAGCTTCTCCCCCATGACAACCTGGGGTCATCAGGTTGTCCCAAGTGGAGCTCACAGTCTTAATCCCCATTTTACAGATGAGGTGACTGAGGCACAGAGAAGTGAAGTGACTTGCCCTAAATCACAAGCTGATAAGTGGCAGAGGCAGTATTAGAACCCACGATCTCCGATTCCCAAGCCCGGGCTCTTTCCGCTGAGCCACGATCAAATATGTGGTTGAAGGAGAGAGATGGGTTGAGGATAATGCCCCAACTGGCAGCCATGCTGGTTGGGTTAGGGTAATAATAATGATAATAGTGGTATTTGCTAAACGTTTACCATATAAATAATAATAATAAAAATGTTGGTATTTGTTAAGCGCTCACTGTGTGCCAAGCACTGTTCTAAGTGCTGGGGTAGATACAAGGTAATCAGGTTGTCCCACGTGGGGCTCACAGTCTTCATGTCCTTTTGACAGATGAGGGAACTGAGGTCCAGAGAAGTGAAGTGACTTGCCCAGGGTCACACAACTGACAAGTGGCGGAGCCAGGATTAGAATCCGTGACCTCTGACTCCCAAGCCCGGGCTCTTTCCACAAAGCCATGCTGTTTCCCCAGGCACTGTACTAAACACCGGGGCAAATACAAGCAAGCAGTGTTGGACACAGTCCCTGTCCCGTGTGGGGCTCACAGTCTCAATCCCCATTTCACAGATGAGGTAACTGAGGCCCAGAGAAGTGAAGTGACTTGCCCAAGGTCACACAGCAGACAAGTGGAGGAGCAGGGATTAGAACCCATGGCCTTTTCACTCCCAGGCCTGTGATCTAGCCACTACATCATGCTGCAGGTGATAGCCTGCAGGTGATAGAGAAGCAGCGTGGCTCAGTGAAAAGAGCCCGGGCTTTGGAGTCAGAGGTCAGGGGTTCAAATCCCAGCTCTGCCAATTGTCAGCTGTGTGACTTTGGGCAAGTCACTTCACTTCTCTGGGCCTCAGTTCCCTCATCTGTAAAATGGGGATGAAGACTGTGAGCCCCCCGGGGGACAACCTGATCACCTCGTAACCTCCCCAGCGCTTAGAACAGTGCTTTGCACATAGTAAGTGCTTAATAAATGCCATCATCATTATTATTATTATAGCCATCTGACATGACAGCAATTTGAACTGCACATATTTGGAGGTAAGGGAGGCGATTACCCCCTTCCCCCACCCTTATCCTTTTCCTCAGGGCTGCCCAACTGCATTTATCCAGCCCGGTTGTCACCGCCTAGCTGATAATCTCCCCAAAGGCCCACCAACCTTCCTGCTTTTAATAAGAAACCCTGTCATTCATTCACTCAATCGTATTTATTGAGCGCTTACTGTGTGCAGAGCACTGTACTAAGCGCTTGGAAAGGACAATTGCTGCCTGACTAATAAAAGGGCTTAAATCTAGATGTGGAAATTAGCCCATCTTTCAGGTAAGAGACTTATTTCCAAAGTACTTCGTGGCTCAGTGGAAAGAGCCCGGGCTTTGGAGTCAGAGGTCATGGGTTCAAATCCCAGCTCCGCCAAATGTCAGCTGGGTGATTTTGGGCAAGTCACTTCACTTCTCTGGGCCTCAGTTACCTCTTCTGGAAAATGGGGTTCAAAACTGTGAGCCCCCCGTTGGACATACTGATCACCTTGTAACCCCCCCAGCACTTAGAACAGTGCTTTGCACATAGTAAGCGCTTAACAAATACCATCATTATTACAAAGGATCCTACATAGGAGCACAATAAATTGAGTGACTACATCTGCGTTAGATTTCAGTGTTCACATTTATCTTTGCTCCTTATCGCCCTGGGCTAAAATATTAAGTACTTTGACATTCTTTCTATGGAGCCTGTAAGGTGCAGGAGGGGGCGGGGGGAAATTAATTGAACCACAAGTTCTAAGTGGAAATTCAAATAAAGAACAAGAAAACATTCAATTCATTCAAGTCCACAGTATTACCCGAGTGCATACTGAAAGAAGTGAAATGTACAATCTCTTCCCTCAGGGACTTTACCCCCTAATGGGGCAGCAGCTTGGCTCAGCATATAGAGCACTGGCTTGGGAGTAAGAAGGTCGTGGGTTCTAATCCTAGCTCTGCCACTTGTCTGCTGTGTGACCTTGGGTATGTCATTTCACTTCTCTCGTCCTCGGTTACCTCATCTGTAAAATGGGGAGCGAGACTGTGAGCCCCAAGAGGACAGGGACCGTGACCGACCCGATTGGCTTGTACCCAGAAGCAGCGTGGCTCAGCGGAAAGAACACGGGCTTAGGAGTGGAGAGGTCATGGGTTCAAATCCTGGCTCTACCCGCTTGTCAGCTGTGTGACTTTGGGCAAGTCACTTCACTTCTCTAGGCCTCAGTTACCTCATCTGTAAAACGGGAATTAAGATGTGAGCCCCACATGGGACAACCTGATCACCTTGTATCCTCCCCAGCGCTTAGAGCAGTGCTTTGCACATAGTAAGCGCTTAACAAATACCAAAATTATTATTATTATTATTTTAGTGCAGTGCCTGACACATAGTAAGTGCTGAACAAATACCACTATTATTAACGGGGGAGACTAACACACGTAAATGTTATGCATACAGTCCTCCCCTCATAGACCGTAAGCTCCTTAATGGCGGGGATTGCAATGACTATCTTTGTTTCATTGTACTTTCAAGCAAAGTGCTCTGCACAGATTAAGTGCTCAATACATATCATCAATTGACTGATTCAGTGGGAGCTGAAGGAATAAATATAGACTCACCTGGCAACAACAAGAGCAAGGAGAAAATAAAGAAATAAGTGACTAAATACACGCAGTTTGAAAACTGATATATGCATATGTATTTAGGGTGGCACTTGGGATGACAGAATCTGGGCTGGTAGAAATGAATTAATTTAATCAGGCAATGTTTCATGGAGGAGATGAGCTTTCAGGAGGGCTGGGATGTGAGTTACGGTGAGTTGCAGGGAGTTATATTCCAACAGCACTGTATTAATAATTTACGTTCCACCACACACCACGATAATTTGGATCCAGAGGATAGCTGTCTGAAATTGGCTTCATGCTTTGAAAGCAGGGGAGATAGTTGACAGAGAACGTCCTACTTAGCTGTCAGGTTGGTTTCTACTTAGTGAAAAATCAGGTCCCTGCCTTGTCAACTGAATTTCATAAAAAATGGCCTGTGACTGCCTTATCCTGATCATAATCCTCGCCCTCCTCCCACCGAAGCCCATCATGCCATAAGTCAGGAATTTGGTTTGAAAGATGCTCCAAAAATCTAACAGATCTGCAGCAACGGGGGCCTCGATCCAACTGACTCCTGAGACGACACTGCCACGTGTACAAATAACCGCATTTACCTCTATCTCTCTTTGGAACCGAAACTGAATTTGACTGCTGTCAAATGGAAACAGTTTAAACCAGCTCAGAAAATGTACTTTTAAAGCTTTTGAAAGGACTTTACAACCCACAAAATTTTAAAAAGCGGGAAGCTATCGGCTTTTTTCCAGGAAGAATTCTAATAGGGACCCCCTGGAACTATCGCATGAGAGTAGAAATGTCTGTCGTCCCTTAATAATAATAATAATAATGGCATTTATTAAGCGCTTACTATGTGCAAAGCACTGTTCTAAGCACTGGGGAGGTTACAAGGTGATCAGGTTGTCCCACGGGGGGCTCACAGTCTTAATCCCCGTTTTACAGATGAGGTCACTGAGGCACAGAGAAGTTAAGTGACTTGCCCAAAGTCACACAGCTGACAATTGGCAGAGCCGGGATTTGAACCCCTGACCTCTGACTCCAAAGCCCGGGCTCTTTCCACTGAGTCACGCTGCTTCCCCTTAATTCTTAAGAGCTCAGAGACATGGCTGGAGTCAGAATAAACTTCTCATCCACTGGCAAACTATTCTAGCTCAGCGAGTTAAGAGCATCATCAGAAGTCACTGGGACTGTGATTTAGGAATCGTTATACGGGCTTTCCTCGACTTCAGTCATTTCAAGTTAAGGCAAGTGGAACTTTACAAAGTTTCTAAATTTCCTTTGGATTCTAGCTGTCCTAGACATCAGTTCAGATCTCACGACAAACGTGTTCTTTATGGACCTGGGCCCGGGGACACTAGCAGTCAGGGGCGGGGGAAAAGGTCTGAGAGCTACAGGAAAATGGGGAAATCAATCAATCAATCAATCAATCAATCATATTTATTTAGCGCATACTGTGTGCAGAGCACTGTACTAAGCGCTTGGGAAGTACAAGTTGGCAACCTATAGAGACGGTCCCCACCCAACAGTGGGCTCACAGTCTAGAAGGGGGAGACAGAGAATAAAACCAAACCTATTAACAAAATAAAATAAATAGAATAGATGTGTACAAGTGAAATAAATAAATAAATAAATAGAGTAATAAATATGTACAAACATATATACATATATACAGGTGAAATAAATGTTAAGCTTCACAATGTGAAGAGGAAGAGAAGGAATGTTTAAAGAGACCAGAAAGGGGCAGGAAGGGTTACCAGAAATCCCGGTGAAATCACTAGAGAGGGTTGGCATGTCCATTTTATTTCCAGTGAAGTTTATTGCCCTATGTGGAGAAGCAGCATGGCATCGTGCAAAGAGCACCGACAGAGTCAGAAGGAGTCAGAAGGCTATGGGTTCTAATCCCGGTTCTGCCGTTTTTTTGCTGTGTGACCTTGGGCAAGTCTCTTGACTTCTCTGGGCCTCAGTGATCTCATCTGTAAAATGGGGATTGAGACAGTGATCCCCATGTGGAACAGGGACTGTGCCCAACCCGATTGGCTTGTATCCACCCCAGTGCTTAGTCTAGTCCCTGGCACATAGTAGATGCTTATAAATGCCATTATTATTATTATTATTAAGGGACGACAGACATTTCTACTCTCATGCAATAGTTTCAGGGGGTCGCTATTAGAATTCGTCCTGGAAAAAAGCCAATAGCTTCCTGCTTTTTAAAATTTTGTTGGTTATAAAGTCATTTCAGAAGCTTTAAAAGTACATTTTCTTAATTGGTTTAAACTGTTTCCATTTGACAAATACCATAATTATCAAAATCTCTCTAAAATTCATATATACTTGATTTAATACACGATTCTCAGTATTTTTGGTTAAAATAGGGTATCTGACCTGGGTTCAGGAGCCAGGCTCCCATTTATAACATTGTTCCTGGAGAAAACTGACGCTGCTTTGCAACAGGCCATCTCAAGATGGAGTTTTCTGTTGGACTGTCTGTCGGAAAAGAAGAGGAAAAGGGTTCCAGGCCAGAGGCAGGTTGTGAGCAAGAGTTCGGCGGCGAGATAGAAGAGATTGCGGGTAGATGAGTAGATTGGCTTTAGAGGAGCGAAGTGAGCGGGCTGGGTTGTCGTAGGAGAGCAGTAGGAGGGGCAAGGTAATTGAATGTTTTTAAGCTGACGGAAAGGACTTTCTGGGAATCCTACACACAACTAAAAGTGCTCATCACTCGTCATTAAATTCTGCTACCTTGGTAGCAGTTTTAGGGGGTTAAAAAAATCCAACACGGTACTAAGTACTTACTATGTGCTAGGCACTATACTTAAGCGTGGGGGGAGAGCCCTTGTTCACTGTGAGCCTGTTAGCCTGCTGTTGGGTAGGGAACGTCTCTATATGTTGCCAACTTGTACTTCCCAAATGCTTAGTGCAGTGCTCTGCACACAGTAAGCGCTCAATAAATACGACTGAATGAATGAATGAATGACAGGGATTTTCTCTGTTGCTGAATTGTACTTTCCACACACTTGAGCACTCCTTTTAGACTGTGAGCCCACTGTTAGGTAGGGACTGTCTCTATATGTTGCCAGCTTGTACTTCCCAAGCGCTTAGCACAGTGCTCTGCACACAGTAAGCGCTCAATAAATACGATTGATTGATTGATTGAGCACACATTAAGAGCTCAATAAATACAACTGATTGAATGAATCATGCACAGAGAGACAGAGAGATAGAAAATAGAAAAGAACCAATATGGTCTTTGACGGACTATAAGACAGGGAGTAGCAGCAATGGAGCAACAAGCGCAGTATCAAGCCAAAGGTGTAAACTGTTGTTGTGAAGGCTTATGCTTATGATTACAGCATGGCTCAGTGGAAAGAGCCCGGGCTTTGGAGTCAGAGATCAGGGGTTCGAATCCTGGCTCTGCCAACTGTCAGCTGTGTGACTTTGGGCAAGTCACTTAACTTCTCTGTGCCTCAGTTACCTCGTCTGTAAAATGGGGATTAAGACTGTGAGTCTCAAGTGGGACAACCTGATCACCTTGTAACCTCCCCCCAGCATTTAGAACAGTGTTTTGCACATAATAAAGCACTTAGTAAGCACTTAGTACAGTGCTCTGCACACAGTAAGCGCTCAATAAATCTGATTGATAAATACGATTGATAGTAAGCACTTAATAAATGCTATTCAATCAATCAATCAATCAATCATATTTATTGAGCACTTACTGTGTGCAGAGCACTGTACTAAGCGCTTGGGAAGTAAAAATTGGCAACATATAGAGACGGTCCCTACCCAACAGTGGGCTCACAGTCTAAAAGGGGGATTATTATTATTATTATGAGGCCATGGGATTTACAGAAGCCATATTCAGTTTCTGGACCAGTTTCATTAACATCATCTATGAGCCATACTCACCACCAAATAGCTGGACAAGGTGAGCAACAATGAGACCCTGGAGTGTAATCAACTGAAATATTCTCAAAGGAAAGCAGTTCCGACGAATGAAACTAGGAAGAGGCCAGCAGGAGAGCCGGCCGGCTGCTGCATGGTGAATTGAAAACAGTTTGTTCAAGCTGGGGGAACGGCATAAACGTTTTCACGTTCACCCTCTTTTCCCACCGAATTATCAATCAAAAACACTGGGAACCCCCCGCCGGTGGGAAAAGAGTCGCAAACAACGCTGTGAAAGAGAGACCGGCCTAACGGGTGGAAATCAGGAGCAGAATTGCTCTCCTCTGAGCAAAGGCTTCGTGAAAATCAAGATGTAAGAAGGCAGAGTCGAAAACAGAAACAGGTACAAATGAGGGACAGATCTTCCAGCACAATCAATCCATCAGTGGTATTAATTCAGCGCTTCCTGTGTGCAGAGCACTGTACTAAGCGCTTGGGAGGGTACAGTGTATATGCGATTCTGCCCACAAGGAATTTACAGGCTGGAGGGAGCTTAAAGACTACTGCAAGAACAATAAACACAGTTCTGATTTTCCCTACCTTTTCCCTCTATTTATGGAGCTTCAGACATCCTGTCTCTGTGCCACGTTGTGAAGCAGTGTGGCTCAGTGGAAAGAGCCCGGGCTTTGGAGTCAGAGGTCATGGGTTCAAATCCCAGCTCCGCCAACTGTCAGCTGTGTGGCTCTGGGCAAGTCACTTCACTTCTCTGGGCCTCAGTTACCTCATCTGTATTCATTCATTCATTCAATCGTATTTATTGAGCGCTTACTGTGTGCAGAACACTGTATTAAGCGCTTGGGAAGTACAACTTGGCAACACCTAGAGACGGTCCCTACCTGACAGCGGGCTCACAGTCTAGAAGGGGGAGACGGACAACGAAACAAAACATATCAGCAAAATAAAATAAATAGAATAGCCAATATGTAAGGGGGAGATGGACAACAAAAGAAAACACATTAGCAAAATAAAATAAATGGAATAGTCAATATGTACGAGTCAAATAGGATGACGACTGTGAGCCCCCCATGGGACAACCTGATCACCCGGTAACCTCCCGAGAGCTTAGAACACATAGTAAGCACTTAATCAATCAATCAATCATATTTATTGAGCACTTACTGTGCGCAGAGCACTGTACTAAGCGCTTGGAAAGTACAAGTTGGCAACATATAGAGACAGTTCCTACCTAACAGCGGGCTCACAGTCTAAAATGCCATCATTATTATTATTCAGGCAGAACATAGTTGACTATACAGTCTTTTTTTCACTACTGCATTGCTTTCTATTTTTCTCTATTCCTCCTACTTACTGGGGGAAGCATTATCCCTCATTTCCTCATCATGGTCTATCCAAAATGCACAGTGAGAACACAGGCTGTGGACGAAACTGTAGACGAATCCGGATTTTTCTTCTTTCCTTTCCAAGTTTTTAGCTCGGCCACAGGATGGCAATACGATCCTACCGATCTTTTTTAATAACTGTGTTATACAGCTGCGGTTTTGTGTTCGAGGATGGCGTTTTTGAGGGTGAGGAGACTTGAAGAGGTACCGTCAGTCTTCTGCTCTGTGTGCTCTGAAGACAGAGCTTTTCTGTGGCAATGGGCTTCTTCCCTACCGGATCTCCTCGTCCATTGAAATCTACCTCTTGCTATCAATCAATCAATCAATCATATTTATTGAGCGCTTACTGTGTGCAGAACACTGTACTAAGCGCTTGGGAAGTACACGTTGGCAACATATAGAGACGTTGTTCATGAAGACTTTGTTCAAAGAAAATATCCCAGCTCCCCATTCCTGCCCCTCTTGAAGCCCCCATCAGTAGAGTTCCAATAGTTTCATTCATTTATTCTTTCATTCAATCGTATTCATCGAGCTTGTACTTCCCAAGCGCTTAGTACAGTGCTCTGCACACAGTAAGCACTCAATAAATACGACTGAATGAATGAATGAATGAATGAATTGAGCGCTTACTGCGTGCAAAACACTGCTTGGAATGATTAGGGGAGTACAATAATAATAATAATAACGATGGTATTTGTTAAGCGCTTACTATGTGCAAAGCACTGTTCTAAGTGCTGGGGAGGTTACACGGTGATCAGGTTGTCCCACAGGGGGCTCACAGCTTTAATCCCCATTTTACAGATGAGGTAACTGAGGCACCGAGAAGTGAAGTTACTTGCCCGAAGTCACACAGCTGACAGTTGGCAGAGCCGGGATTTGAACCCATGACCTCTGACTCCAAAGCCTGGGCTCTTTCCACTGAGCCATGCTGCTTCTCCATTCATTCACTCAATCGTATTTATCGAGCGCTTACTGTGTGCAGAGCACTGTACTAAGCGCTTGGGAAGTACATGTCGGCAACATATATATATACACAATATATATATATGTTAGATGAATATATATATATACTATATATATGTGTGTTAGATGTATATATATATATATATAGAATATAATAATAAACAGACACATTCCCTGCCCACTATGAACTCCAATCGATCAATCGCATTCTAGACCATGAGCCAGTTGTTGGGTAGGGACCGTCTCTATATGTTGCCGACTTGTACCTCCCAAGCGCTTAGTACAGTGCTCTGCACACAGTAAGCGCTCAATAAATATGATTGAATGAATGAATTTATTTTGGGTTTACTGTGTGCAGAACACTGGTACTAAGCGCTAGGGAAAGTACAGTACAATAGGCTTGGTAGACATATTCCCTGCTCACAGACAGCTTACAGTTTAGCGGCTTACTAAGCTACATTGTTTAAGACCGGGCTTCACCGTGTCTTTAAATCATTTATTCTTGCTCTTTCCGTCTGCTGTTTTCTTCCCATGGTCCGCACGTGTCCCATTTGGCAGTGCTGCACTGTGGTCTATTTTGGTCACCTAAAAGGTTATCCGAAATATCCTACAGAGGCTCGGCCAGGGAGCTGGAAGGAAAAAAAGGAACAAAAAAGCTACATTTCCGAGGAAGCAAAGGGGATTGATTGCCCTTTGATTGATTTGAGCCCACTGTTGGGTAGGGACTGTCTCTATATGTTGCCGACTTGTACTTCCCAAGCGCTTAGTACAGTGCTCTGCACACAGTAAGCGCTCAATAAATACGATTGATTGATTGATTGATTGATTTAGGAGGTGGCCCCACCCGGGGCCAAGCCTCTGCTAGGTCTTTTGAAGGGTGGAAGGATTTCTCCGCCCTCTCTCCATTCCCTTGCTGATGTTAGGTGAGGAAGGGATATGATTTTTAGAACTGGCACCGCACGGGGAAGCTCAAGTCTGCTTAATTAAACCAAAGGGGAGTCAAATCGTGGACCAATAATAATAAATGTGGTATTTGTTAAGCGCTTCCTGGGTGCCAAGCACTGTACTAAGCTCTGGGGTGGATACAAGGAAAGTGGGCTGGACACAGTCCCTGTCTCTCGTGGGGCTCACAGTCTCAATCCCCATTTTCCAGATGAGGGAACTGAGGCCCGGAGAAGGGCCCAAGGTCACACAGCAGACATGCGGCAGAGCCAGGATTGGAACCCGTGACCTTCTGGCTCTCAGGCCGGTGCTCTAGCCACTATTCCAGGAAGAGAGATTGACAAGACTGTAAGCTTGATGTGGGTAGGGAATGTTTATTCTACTCTCCCAAGAGCTTAGTACGGTGTTCGGCACACAGTAAGCGCTCAGTAAACTCATTCATTCATTCAGTCGTATTTATTGAGCGCTTACTGTGTGCAGAGCACTGGACTAAGCGCTTGGGAAGTCCACGTTGGCAACATATAGAGACGGTCCCTATCAATCAATCAATCAATCGTATTTATTGAGCGCTTACTGTGTGCAGAGCACCGGACTAAGCGCTTGGGAAGTCCAAGTTGGCAGCATATAGAGACGGTCCCTACCCACCGGTGGGCTCACAGTCTAGAAGATTTAAGATTTAAGGGGACTTATATGTGATCGATTGATTGGTTGATGATCCCTTTTGGGTGTTTTCTTGTCAGTCAGTCACTCCTATTTATTGAGCGCTTACAATACAACAGCAAACAGATACATTCCCCGCCTACAACGAGCTTGTAGTCTAGAGGGTGTAAATCTGAGTTTGTGTTCTACCTGTCTATTTTTGATTGTTGGAAAGATTAACCTCGTGAATGTGAATATGTCCATTCATAGTTGTATTGTGCTCTCCCTAGCGCTTAGTACAGTGCTCTGCCCACATTAAGCGCTCAATAAATACGACTGAATGAACTAATTTTTGCTCCAGTTCAAAAGCCCCTCTAAGCTAAGCCTGCTGCGGGCAGGGAACGTGTCCACCAACTCTGTTGTACCGTCCTCTGCCAAGTGCTTGGCACAGTGCTCTGCTCAAAGTAAGCACAAGAGAAGCAGCGTGGCTCGGTGGAAAGAGCCCGGAAGTCAGAGGTCATGGGTTCAAATCCCGCTCCGCCACTTCATCGTCATCATCATCAGTCGTATTTATTGAGCGCTTACTATGTGCAGAGCACTGTACTAAGCGCTTGGGAAGTACAAATTGGCAACATATCGAGACAGTCCCTACCCAACAGTGGGCTCACAGTCTAAAAGGGGGAGACAGAGAACAAAACCAAACATACTAACAAAATAAAATAAATAGAATAGATATGTACAAGTAAAATAAATAAATAAATAGAGTAATAAATATGTACAAACATATATACATATATACAGGTGCTGTGGGGAAGGGAAGGAGGTAAGATGGGGGGGGTGGAGGTCACTTCACTTCTCTGTGCCTCAGTGCCCTCATCTGTAAAACGGGGATTAAAATGGGACAACCTGATCACCTTGTAGCCTCCCCAGCGCTTCGAACAGTGCTTTGCACATAGTAAGCTCTTAATAAATGCCATCATTATTACTATTATTATTAATAAATCCCACTGATTGACCTTGTTGGTTTATCCTGCTTCCAGCTAAGTCAATATCAATACTATACCACCTTTTTATTGGAATCCTGAGTTGAATTTCTTGGTCCATAACTTTCTTCGATCCTTCCAAATTCAGGACAGCCGGAGTTGATCCTAGTTTATGAGTGTATAGCAATCCGGCCCAAAATCCAGGCAGGGAGTCGGATTGCTGTGAGCCGACTCCCTCCCGGGATCTTGTGGGCAGGGATCGTGGATTGTAAAGAGAAAAACCTTCCTGGGAAACTTTGTCCTGAAAATACTGCCGTCACCTGCCCATTTCCACAAAATACGGAGCCACCGCTGAAGTTGACATCGGTTGAAGTTGAAGTAGCCATCGCTGACAGCTGAACAAAAAAGGAACTTCCTCTCTGAAGAAAGGGGCCGGAAAAACAGTGTATAATAATAATAATAATAATGACATTTATTAAGCGCTTACTATGTGCAAAGCACTGTTCTAAGCGCTGGGGAGGTTACAAGGTGATCAGGTTGTCCCACGGGGGGCTCACAGTCTCAATCCCCATTTTCCAGATGAGGGAACTGAGGCACAGAGAAGTTAAGTGACTTGCTCAAAGTCAAATAATAATAATGATGGCATTTATTAAGCACTTACTATGTGCAAAGCACTGTTCTAAGCGCGGGGGCGGAGGGGATACAGGGTGATCAGGTTGTCCCACGTGGGGCTCGCAGTCTTAATCCTCATTTTACAGATAAGGTAACTGAGGTCCAGAGAAGTGAAGTGACTGGCCCAAAGTCGCACTGCTGACAAGTGGTGGAGCCGGGATTTGAACCCATGACCTCTGACTCCAAAGCCCGGGCTCTTTCCACTGCGCCACGCTGCTTCTCTAAGACGGATAGAGCTTGGGCCTGGGAATCAGAAGGGACTGGATTCTAATCCTACTATTCCACTTGTCTGTTGAGTGATCTAGGGCAAATCATTTACCTTCTTTGTGCCTCAGTTACCTCATCTGTAAAATGGGGATTAAGACTGTGAGCCCATGTGGGACAAGGATTGTATCCAACCTTACTACCTTGTATTCATTCATTCATTCATTCATTCATTCATTCATTCAATCGTATTTATTGAGCGCTTACTGTGTGCAGAGCACTGTACTAAGCACTTGGATCTACCTCAGAGCTTAGAACAGTGCCTGGCACGTGGTAGACACTTAAGAAATACCATAAAAAATATAAAGTAAGCTTACCTAGAGCTTTTCCAATTTTATTTCACTTGTACCTTTGGCTATTTATCATCTTTTTCTGCGGCAGTTTAGGATTTACTGGTCTCCCACCTCCCATTTTCCCATTTGGAAGCTGCGTGGCTTACTGGCAATAGCCCAGGCTTGAGAGTAAGAGGTCATGGGTTCTAATCCTGGCTCCGCCACTTGTCTGTTGTGTGACCTTGGGCAAGCCGCTTAGCTTCTAGACTTTGAGCCCGCTGTTGGGGAGGGACCGCCTCTATATGTTGCCAACTTGTACTTCCTAAGCGCTTAGTACAGTGCTCTGCACACGGTAAGCACTCAATAAAAACGATTGAATGAATGAACTTCTCTGTGCCTCAGTTGCCTCAATTGTGAAATGGGGATTAAAACTGTGAGCCCCACAGGGCACAACCTGATTACCTTGTATCTACCCCAGCGCTTAGAACGGTGCTCGACACATAGTAAGCGCTTACTTACTTACAAATACCATCATCATTATTATTATTACTATTACTATTATTATTATTATTACTATTTGCTGTTAATATTCTTTCTCCTAGAAGACAGTGTATGTAGCAAGAGCTCCCCCTACTGAGCGTTAGAGGGAAAAACAATCAGTTTAGCACAAGAACTATATTTGTTCTTTTGGCCTTAACAATAATAATAATAATAATAATAATACTGGTATTTGTTAAGCGCTTACCGTCATTCTCATTATTATAACTATTATTATTATTATTATTACTATTTGTTGTTAATGTTTTTTCTCCTGGAAGACAATGTATGCAGCAAGAGCGCCCCCTATTGACTATTGGAGGGAAAAACAGCCAGTTTGGCACAAGAACTATATTTATTCCTTTGGCCTTAACAATAATAATAATAATAATAATAATAATAATAGTGTTTGTTAAGCGCTTACCATCATTATCATTATTGCTATCATTATTATTATTATTACTATTTGCTGTTAATGTTCTTTCCTCTCTCCTAGAAGACAGTGTATGCAACAAGAGCTCCCCCTACTGACCGTTGGAGGGAAATGCAGCCAGTTTAGCACAAGAACTATATTTGTTCTTTGGCCTTAACAATAATAATAATAACAATAATCGTACTTGTTAAGCGCTTACCATCATTATCATAATTATTACTATCATTATTATTATTATTACAATTTGCTGTTAATGTTCTTTCTCTCTCCTAGAAGACAGTGTATGCAGCAAGAGCTCCCCCTACTGACCGTTGGAGGGAAAAACAGCCAGTGTAGCACAAGAACTATATTTGTTCTTTGGCCTTAACAACAACAACAACATAATAATAATAATAATGGTATTTGTTAAGTACTTACCATCATTATCATTATTATTACTATCATTATAATTATTATTATTACTATTTGCTGTTAATGTTCTTTCTCCTAGAAGACTGTGTATGCGGCAAGAGCTCCCCCTACTGACCGTTGGAGGGAAAAACAGCCAGTTTAGCACAAGAACTATATTTGTTCCTTTGGCCTTAACAATAATAATAACAATGGTATTTGTTAAGCGCCTGCCATCATTATCATTATTATTGCTATCATTATTATTATTATTACTGTTTGCTGTTAATGTTCTTTCTCCTGGAAGACAGTGTATGCAGCAAGAGCTCCCCCTAATAATGATAATAATAATAATAATAATAATCAATCAATCAATCAATTGTATTTATTGAGCGCTTACTGTGTGCAGAGCACTGTACTAAGCGCTTGGGAAGTACAATTTGGCAACATATAGAGACAGTCCCTACCCAACAGTGGGCTCACAGTCGAAAAGGGGGAGACAGAGAACAAAACCAAACATACTAACAAAATAAAATAAATAGAATAGATATGTACAAGTAAAATAAATAAATAAATAAATAATAGAGTAATAAATATGTACAATGTACATAATAATATGTAATAATGGCATTTATTAAGTGCTTACTATGTGCAAGGCACTGTTCTAAGCACTGGGGAGGTTACAAGGTGATCAGGTTGTCCCACAGGGGGCTCACAGTCTTAATCCCCATTTTCCAGATAGAGGAACTGAGGCCCAGAGAAGTGAAGTGACTTGCCCAAAGTCACACAGTTGAAAATCGACAGAGCCAGGATTTGAACCTATGACCTCTGACTCCAAAGCCCGTGCTCTTTCCACTGAGCTACGCTGCTTCTCTGCTTCCCTACTGACCCTTGGAAGGAAAAACAGCCAGTTTAGCACAAGGATTATATTTGTTCCTTTGGCCTGAACAAGAATAATAATAATAATAATAATAATGGTATTTGTTAAGCGCTTACTATGTGCCGAGCACTGTTCTAAGCACTGGGGTAGATACAAGATTAGCAGGTTGTCCCACGTGGGGCTCACCGTCTTAGTCCCCATTTTACAGATGAGGGAATTGAGGTACAGAGAAGTGAAGTGACTTGCCCAAAGTCACCCAGCTGACAAGTGGCATAGCCGGGAGTCGAACCCATCACCTCTGACTCCAAAGCCCGTGCTGTTTCCACTAAGCCACTCTGCTTCTTAAAGCCTATAGATTTAAAAATCAATCAACCAATCAATCATATTTATTGAGCGCTTACTGTGTGCAGAGCACTGTACTAAGCGCTTGGGAAGTACAAGTTGGCAACATATAGAGACAGTCCCTACCCAACAGTGGGCTCACAGTCTAGAAGGGGGAGACGGAGAACAAAACCAAACATATTAACAAAATAAAATAAATAGAATAGATAGGTACAAGTAAAATAAATAAATAGAGTAATAAATATGTACATTTAAAAAAATGGAGAGGGACACCACCGGAATTATGATAACTTTTTTTTTTTTGTCCATGGAGCAAACCCTTCTGCTGATGGGTTTGGTGTTGCTTCCTTATCTGGTAGTAAATGAACAGTCGGGCATAGAGTGAGATTAATGGCTGAGCCAAGAGTGCCCTGCTGGTCAGCCCTTGGCTTCCCCCAGTTTGCAAGAGACTAGGCCCTTAGCGCTTAGAACAGTGCTCAGCGCTTAGAACAGTGCTTTGCACATAGTAAGCGCTTAACAAATACCATCATTATTATTATTAGGCCCAGAACCAGAGGGCTGAGAGGGGGCTCCAGGAAGCAGGACAACAGGAGTTTATTGTCTAGATGGGGGAGATATATATCAATATATCAATATAAATAAATAGAATTGCAGATATATATATAATTACAGATATATATAATATATATATACAGATATATATATATATATATATATATATATATATATATGCACAAGGGCTGTGGGGCAGGGAGAAGGGGGAAGAGCAAAGGGGCCTGGGTGTCAGAAGGTCAGGGGTTCCAATCCCGGGCTCTGCCGCTTGTCTGCTGTGTGAACTTGGGCAAGTCACTTCACTTCTCTGGGCCTCAGTTCCCTCATCTGTAGAACGGGGATCGAGGCTGTGAGCCCCATATGGGACAGGGATTGTGACCAAAACGATTTGCTGGTATAATAATAATGATGGTTTTTGTCAAGCGCTTACTATGTGCCCAGCACTGTTCTAAGTGCTGCGGGAGATACAGGTTATCCAGAATTCATCCCCATTTGACAGATGAGAGAACTGAGGCCCAAAGAAGTTAAGTGACTTGCCCAAAGTCACACAGCTGACAAGTGGTGGAGGCAGGATTAGAACCCACGACCTCAGCCCGGGCTCTTTCCACTAAGCCATGCCGCTTCTATGTATCCACCTCATGTACCGTGGGTACTTAATAAATGTCAAGTAGACATCTTAACTAACAAGATTACTGATACAGGGGCAGATGATAATAAAAATAGCCATTATTATTATTACCATTATTATGGTATCTAAGTGTTTACTATGTCTGTAAAATGGGGATTAAGACTGTGAGCCCCAACGTGGGACAACCTGATGACCTTGTATCTACCCCAGCGCTTAGAACAGTGTTGGCACATAGTAAGCACTTAACAAACACCATCATCATCATCTTACCTGGTGCTCGTTTCATCATCATCATCAATCGTATTTATTGAGCGCTTACTATGTGCAGAGCACTGTACTAAGCGCTTGGGAAGTACAAATTGGCAACATATAGAGACAGTCCCTACCCAACAGTGGGCTCACAGTCTAAAAGGGGAAGACAGAGAACAAAACCAAACATACTAACAAAATAAAATAAATAGAATAGATATGTACAAGTAAAATAAATAAATAAATAGAGTAATAAATATGTACAAACATATATACATATAAACAGGTGCTGTGGGGAAGGGAAGGAGGTAAGATGGGGGGATGGAGAGGGGGACAAAGGGGAGAGGAAGGAATTTCACCACTCCGTGACCACAGAACTTTTGCAATTCAGGGCAATGCAGAAGGGAGAGGGAGTAAGGGAAATAAGGGCTTAAACAGGGATGGGCTCTTGGAGATATGGTTGGAATTAGTTGGAATTAGTTGGAATTAGTAAGACTTTGAATTTGGGAAGAGTGCTGCTAGTCTGTCATATATGAAGGGGGAGAGAGTTCCAGGCTAGACGGAGGGGGAAAGGGGTCGACGGCGAGATAGACGCGATCGAGGCACGGTGAGTAGTTTGGCATTAGAGGAGCGCAGTATTTGGGCTGGACTATAGAAGGAAGCCAGAGAGGTAATCAATCAATCAATTGTATTTATTGAACGCTTACCGTGTGCAGAGCACTGTACTAAGCGCTTGGGAAGTACAAGTTGGCAACATATAGAGATGGTCCCTACCCAACAGTGGGCTCACAGTCTAAAAGGTAAGACAGGTAAGGTAGGAGGGGCCAAGCTGATTGCTTTAAAGCTGATGGTAAGGAGTTTCTGTTTGACACAGAGGTGGATGGGCAGCCGTTGTTTTTGTTTAAAATAAATAATCTGAGCGGCAGAGCCAAGTGTGGATCGGAGTGCGGAGAGACAGGAGGCGGGGAAGTCTGAGAGGAGGCCGATGCAGTAGTCGAGGCAGAATACGATCAGTGTTTGGTTTAGTTCATTCATTCAATCATCAATCAATCAATCAGTCGTGTATATTGAGCGCTTGCTGTGTGCAGAGCACTGTACTAAGCGCTTGGGAAGTACAAGTCAATGGATCATATTTATTGAGTGCTTACTGTGCGCAGAGCTTGGGAAGTACAAGTTGGCAACACATAGGGACGGTCCCTACCCAACAACGGGCTCACGGTCTAGAAGGGGGAGACAGACAAGACAAAACAAAATGTGGACAGGTGTCAAGTCATCAGAATAAATAGAAATAGGGCTAGATGTACATCATTAACACAATAAATAGAGTAGTAAATAGGTACAAGTAAAATAGAGTAATAAATCTGTACAAACGTATGTACAGGTGCTGTGGGGAGGGGAAGGAGGTAGGGTTTAGTAAAATAGAGTAATAAATCTGTACAAACATATATACAGGTGCTGTGGGGAGGGGAAGGAGGTAGGGTTTAGTAAAATAGAGCAATAAATCTGTACAAACATATATACAGGTGCTGTGGGGAGGGGAAGGAGGTAGGGTTTAGTTGGGTTTAGTGTTGAAGCAGTGTGAATGGAGAGGAAAGGGAAGGTTCTAGAAATGTTGTGAAAGTAGAACCAACAGAATTTGGTGACAGATTAACCATGTGGGTTGAACGAAAGAGATGAATTAAGGATAATGCCAAGGTTATGGGCTTGTGAGACAGTGAGGATAGTGCTGTTGTCTACAGTGATGGAAAAGACAGGAGAGGGACAGGGTTTGGGTGGGCAAATGAGGAGTTCTGTTTTGGACATGTTAAGTTTGAGGTGTCCGCGGGACAAGCTCGCCCTTCCTCATCCGCAGCCCCTGAGGTGACAAGAGCTGAGAGGATCAGCAGGCTAGGAAGAGAAGGATGGTGCCTCAGTGGAAAGAGCCCGGGCTTGGGAGCCAGCGGTCATGGGTTCTAATCCCAGCTCCACCACTTGGCTGTGTGACTTTGGGCAAGTCACTTTACTTCTCTGGTCCTCAGTTACCTCATCTGGAAAATGGGGATTAAGACCGTGAAGCCCCGCGTGGGACAACCTGATCACCTCGTATGCCCCCCCCCGCCCCCCCCCACCGCCGGCGCTTAGAACAGTGCTTCGCCCATAGTAAGCGCTTAACAAATGCCATCATCATCATCATTAGGTTAGGGGAAAGAAGGCCTGAGAGGAAACCCACTCTCACTCTCTACCCCTTTAATAATAATAATAATGGCATTTATTAAGCGCTTACTATGTGCAAAGCACTGTACTAAGCACTGGAGAGATTACAAGGAGATCAGGTTGTCCCACGGAGGGCTCACAGCCTTAATCCCCATTTTACAGATGAGGGAACTGAAGCCCAGAGAAGTGAAGTGACTTGCCCAAAGTCACACAGCTGACAATGGGCAGAGCCGGGATTCGAACCCATGACCCCTGACTCCAGGGCCTGGGCTCTTTCCACTGAGCCACGCTGCTTCTCTATCCCGCCTCAGCTCAGACCGTCCCCTCAACTGTAGCAGTCCTGGGAGCCGCAGATAGGGAAGGGACCGGGCCGGCTGTGAAACAGAAAAAGAGAAAAGTCAAAAAGCAGGGCCGAGAAGGGAGAAGGACCAGCGTGGTAGACCTCCATGAATCAATCATCATCATCAATCGTATTTATTGAGCACTTACTGTGTGCAGAGCACTGTACTAAGCACTTGGGAAGTACAAATTGGCAACATATAGAGACAGTCCCTACCCAACAGTGGGCTCACAGTCTAAATCCATTGATCAATCCATATTATTGATTAAGTGCCTACTATGTGCTGCGTAAAATAGAATATTAAGGACGTGGGAGAGTGTAATAGAAATGATAATAAAAATGGGATTTATTTTACGGGCCAAACATTGAGGTAGATACAAAATAGATGGGACACAATCCCTACCTTATACAGGACTTGCAGTCTGAGAGGGAGGGAGAACAAATATTTTATCCCTATTTTGCCGCCATTTTGCAGAGAGGATAAATGTCTTGCCCAGGGTTACACAGTAGGTAAGTGGTGGAGTCAGGATTAGAACCCAGGTCACCTAACTCCCTGTCCCATGCCCTTACTGGAATAAACTGCTCCTTCCCTTCAAGTCACTTCAGCAGGGGAGGCGGACACTCAAATATATTCCAAATATCAGGAAGTCATAGAGTACTGGGATGAAGACTGTGAGCCCCCCGTGGGGTGACCTGATCACCTTGTAACCTCCCCAGCGCTTAGAACAGTGCTTTGCATATAGTACGCGCTTAATAAATGCCATTATTATTATTATTACTGTACCCACGTATTATGGGATTTTTTTAAAGGTACTTTTTAAGCACTTACAGTGTGTCAGACACCGTACCAAGTGCTGGGTTAAACACAAATAAGCAGGTTGAACACAGTCCCTGTCCCACATTAGGCTTTCAGTCTAAGTCAGGGGGAGGAGGACTGAATCCCCGTTACTTACTGGCGAGGTCACTGAGGCCCAGAGAAGTGAAGTGATTTGCCCAAGTTCGCACAGCAGAGATCAATCAATCAATCAATCAATCAATCGTATTTATTGAGCTCTTACTGTGTGCAGAGCACTGTACTAAGCGCTTGGGAAGTACAAGTTGGCAACATATAGAGACAGTCGCTACCCAACAGTGGGCTCACAGTCTAAAAGGGGGAGACAGAGAACAAAACCAAACATACTAACAAAATAAAATAAATAGAATAGATATGTACAAGTAAACTAAACATGCTGCTGAGCTGGGATTAGAACCCAGGTCCTCTGGCTCTCTGGCCCGTGCTCTATCCACTAGGCCACACTGCTCCCTGCCCTCAAGTTGGCATTTGTTAAGCGCTTACTATGTGCAAAGCACTGTTCTAAGCACTGGGAAGGTTACAAGATGATCAGATTGTCCCACGGGGGGCTCACAGTCTTCATCCCCATTTTACAGATGAGGTAACTGAGGCCCAGAGAAGTTAAGTAACTTGCCCAAAATCACACAGCTGACAAGTGGCAGAGCCAGGATTTGAACCCATGACCCCTGACTCCAAAGCCCGGGCTCTTTCCACTGAGCCACGTGGCTTCTCTGAAGCTTCTCTGCTCAATAAATATGATGGCCTGACTAACAAGTCACTTAACTTCTCTGTGCCTCCGTTTCCTCAACTGTAAAAATGTGGATTCAGTACATATTCTGTATTGACTGTGAGCCCCGTGTGGAATAATAATAATAATGGCATTTTATTAAGTGCTTACTATGTGCAAAGCACTGTTCTAAGCGCTGTGGAGGATACAAGGTAATCAGGTTGTCCCATGTGGGGCTCACAGTCTTAATGCCCATTTTACAGTTAAGGTAACTGAGGCAGAGAAGTTAAGTGACTAGCCCAAAGTCACACAGCTAACAATGGACAGAGCTGGGATTTGAACCCATGACCTCTGACTCCAAAGCCGGGGCTCTTTCCACTGAGCCACGCTGCTCCTCTGAAGCTTCTCTGCTCAAAAAATATGATGGCCTAACAAGTCACTTAACTTCTCTGTGCCTCAGTTTCCTCAACTGTAAAAATGTGGATTCAGTACGTCTTCTGTGAGCCCCGTGTGGGATAGGGACAGTATCCTACCTGTCCGATAAGCATTTAACAAATACCATGAAAAAATGGCAGTGGCAGAGCAGCATTAGAACCCCGCTCCCCGGCCTGCCAAAGTTGTGCTCTTCCCCCTTCTCTTCTTGCTCTTCAATCAACACAAATGTCGGCAGGCAAGCACAGAGTTTCCCCCGGTTAGAGATTGTCTTTTTTTTTTAATGCTTTCCTTGGAGGGACCCAGCCTGCCTTAGCTACCTCTTCTTGGGCTTAGTGCGCTCTATCCCATTTCTCCCTCTCGGTGAGGGAAACTGAGGCTCCTTCAACCCTCAAGGGTCCAGGATCTTCCCTGGAGACTCCACAGGGAGAGGCCCAACTCCTCCCTAAACTCCGGCGAGAGGAGGACGCAAAAAGACATTGCGTAGTCTCCCTTAAATAGCTCGATACTCACCCCGGCCCCAACAGCATTTATGTACACGTCCATAAACACCGTCGTTTATTTTAATGTCTGCTCTCCCTGTAGACTGAAAGCTCCTTGTGGGGAGGGGTCACGTCTACCACCTCTCCCGGCGCTTAGTACAGTTCTCTGCATACGGTAAGCACTCAGTAAATGCCATTTACTGGAGAAGCAGCGTGGCTTAGCGGAAAGAGCCCGGACTTGGGAGTCAGAGGTCGTGGGTTCTAATCCCGGCTCCGCCGCTTATCAGCTGTGTGGCTTTGGGCAAGTCACTTAACTTCTCATCTATAAAACGGGTCTTAATCAATCAATCAATCGTATTTATTGAGCGCTTACTGTGTGCAGGGCACTGTACTAAGCGCTTGGGAAGTACAAGTTGGCAACATATAGAGACAGTCCCTACCCAACAGTGGGCTCACAGTCTAAAAGGGGGAGACAGAGAACAAAACCAAACATACTAACAAAATAAAATAAGTAGAATAGATATGTACAAGTAAAATAAATAAATAGAGTAATAAATATGTACAAACATATATACATATATACAGGACTTAAGACTTAGTCTTAAGACTAAGAGCCCCGTCTTAAGACTAAGAGCCCCACGTGGGACAACCTGACTATTTTGTATCTACCCCAGGGCTTAGAATAGCGCTGGGTACTAGTAAGTGCTTAGGAAACATTATTATTATTATTATTATTATTATTATTATTATTATTATTATTATTATTAATTGACGAACGGGGTGAGGGGGAATGAGTTAAGGTGCAACCACCCCCAAGGCCAGTGAAGCAAGACTTGGTTCAAAAGGGCAAATTCAGAGCTGGAGAAACCCATGGGAGAGGATCAAGGCAAATCTCTGTGGAGACAGAGATTTATGTATTAATTCTTACATCCTGGTTGGAACAGACATGGCTGTGGGGGTCCTGGAATTGCCTCAGTGGGAGTAAGCCTTGTCATGATTGCTCAGAACTCAAGACAAATGAGAAACTGCTTGGGGCCACTTAGGGTGGAAAAGTGTGCAGAAATCCCCCCTAGACGTAAGCTCCTGGAAGGCAGGGACCATGTCTACCAATTCTATTGCATTGGAATAATACTAATAATGGTATTTGTTTAGCACTTACTACATGCCAAGCACTGTTCTAAGTGCTGAGGTCTATTGTATTGTAATAATAATAATAATAATGGTATTTGTTTAGCACTTGCTACATGCCAAGCACTGTTCTAAGTGCTGAGGTCTATTGTATTGTAATAATAATAATAATAATGGTATTTGTTTAGCACTTACTATACGCCTAGCACTGTTCTAAGTGCTGAGGTCGATACGAGGTAATCAGGTTGTCCTACGGGGGGCTCACAGTCTTCATCCCCATTTTACAGGTGAGGGAACCGAGGCCCAGAGAAGTTAAGTGACTTGCCCTAAGTCACATCACATAGGTGATATAGAAGCAGCGTGGCTCAGTGGAAAGAGCACGGGCTTTGAAGTCAGAGGTCATGGGTTCGAATCCCGACTCTGCCACATCTGCTGTGTGACCTTGGGCAAGTCACTTAAGTTCTCTGAGCCTCAGTTACCTTATCTGTAAAATGGGGATTAAGACTGTGAGCCCCACATGGGACAACCTGATCACCTTGTAACCTCCCCAGCGCTTAGAACAGTGCTCTGCACATAGTAAGCGCTTAATAAATGCCATTAAAAAAAAAAGTGGTGGAGCCAGGATTAGAACCCACAACCTCAGACTCCCAAGCCCATGCTCTTTCCATTGAGCTACCTTGTTTCTCTACTCTCCTAAGCTCCCAAGAACTCATTAAATACCATTGACTGATGGACTGAAGTCAAGGAATTCCTGCTTCCTTTCAAGCCTCCTTTTATAATAATAATAATAATGGCATTTATTAGGCACTTACTATGTGCAAAGCACTGTTCTAAGCACTGGGGAGGTTGCAAGGTGATCAGGTTGTCCCACGGGGGGCTCACAGTCTTAATCTTTTAGACTGTGAGCCCACTGTCGGGTAGGGACTGTCTCTATATGTTGCCAACTTGTACTTCCCAAGCGCTTAGTACAGTGCTCTGCACACAGTAAGCGCTCAATAAATACGATTGATTGATTAATCCCCATTTGACAGATGAGGGAACTGAGGTCCAGAGAATAATAATAATAATAATAATGATTGCATTTGTTAAGCGCTTACTATGTGCAAAGCACTGTTCTAAGCGCTCGGGGGGATACAAGGTGATCAGGTTGTCCCATGGGGGGCTCACAGTCTTAATCCCCCTTTTACAGATGAGGGAACTGAGGCCTAGAGAAGTGAAGTGACTTGCCCCAAGTTACACAGCTGACAAGCGGCAGAGTCGGGATTTGAACCCATGACCTCTGACTCCGAAGCCCGGGCTCTTTCTGTGGAGCCACGCTGCTTTTTTCTTCCCTGGATTTACCAGGAAGCGTTTTAAAAATGGTGCTGTCGGGCTAAAAGTTTAGTCCTCTTTCCGGTACACCACAACTGCATTCCTAACACCCCCAAAGCCAATACACGGCAATGGGGAGAGTGACTAGTAATCAATCAATCAATCAATCGTATTTATTGAGCGCTTACTGTGTGCAGAGCACTGTACTAGAGACTAGAGCGACTAGAGACTCTAGAGACCAGAGAGTCGGGTACATGACAAGAGAAGCAGCGTGGCTCAGTGGAAAGATCCCGGCCTTGGGAGTCAGAGGTCAGGGGTTCGAATCCTGACTCTGCCACCTGTCAGCTGTGTGACTTTGGGCAAGTCATTTCACTTCTCTGGGCCTCAGTTACCTTATCTGGAAAATGGGGATTGACTGTGAGCCCCCCATGGGACAATCTGATCACCTTGTAGCCACTCCAGCGCTTAGAACAGCGCTTTGCACATAGTAAGTGCTTCACAAATGCTATTATTATTATTATGACTAGTTTCCCAGTGCTTAGAACAGCGCTTTGCACATAGTAAGTGCTTCACAAATGCCATTATTATTATTATGACTAGGATTCCAGCGCTTAGAACAGTGCTTTGCACATAGTAAGTTCTTAACAAATGCCATTATTATTATTATGACTAGGATCCCAGCGCTTAGAACAGCACTTTGCACATAGTAAGTGCTTCACAAATGCCATTATTATTATTATGACTAGGATCCCAGCGCTTAGAACAGCGCTTTGCACTTAGTAAGTGCTTAACAAATGCCATTATTATTATTATTATGACTAGGATCCCAGCGCTTAGAACAGTGCTTTGCACGTAGTAAGTGCTTAACAAATGCCATTATTATTTTTATGACTAGAATCCCAGCGCTTAGAACAGTGCTTTGCACATAGTAAGCGCTTCACAAATGCCATTATTATTATTTTGACTAGGATCCCAGCGCTTAGAACAGTGCTTTGCACATAGTAAGTGCTTCACAAATGCCATTATTATTATTATGACTAGGATCCCAACGCTTAGAACAGCGCTTTGCACATAGAAAGTGCTTCACAAATGCCATTATTGTTATTATTATGACTAGGATCCCAGCGCTTAGAACAGCGCTTTGCACATAGTAAGTGCTTCACAAATGCCATTATTATTATTATGACTAGGATCCCAGCGCTTAGAACAGTGCTTTGCACGTAGTAAGTGCTTCACAAATGCCATTATTATTATTATGACTAGAATCCCAGCGCTTAGAACAGTGCTTTGCACATAGTAAGTGCTTCACAAATGCCATTATTATTATTATGACTAGGATCTCTATATGTTGCCAATTTGTACTTCCCAAGCGCTTAGTACAGTGCTCTGCACATAGTAAGCGCTCAATAAATACGATTGATGATGATGATGATGATGATGATCCCAGCACTTAGAACAGTGCTTTGCACATAGTAAGTGCTTCACAAATGCCATTATTATTATTATGACTAGGATCCCAGCGCTTAGAACAGTGCTTTGCACATAGTAAATGCTTAACAAATACCATTATCATTATTATTATTATATTAGCTCAGGCAACAAGATTATTCAAGAGATGTTAAGCACTTACTATGCATCAGTCACTGTACTACTCCCTGGGGTCATAATAATAACAATAATAATAATAATGATGGCATTTGTTAAGTGCTTACTATGTGCAAAGCACTGTTCTCAGCGCTGGGGAGGTTACAGGGTGATCAGGTTGTCCCACGGGGGGCTCTCAGTCTTAATCCCCATTTTCCAGATGAGGTAACTGAGGCCCAGAGAAGTGAAGTGACTTGTCCAAAGTCACACAGCCGACAATTGGCAGGGGCCGTCTCTATAGGTTGCCAACTTGTACTTCCCAAGCGCTTAGTACGGTGCTCTGCCCACAGTAAGCGCTCAATAAATACAATTGAATGGATGAATGAGTTGGCGGAGTCAGGATTTGAACCCCTGACCTCTGACTCCAAAGCCTGGGCTCTTTCCACTGAGCCACGCTGTGTCTCTCCAGGTAATAATAATAATGATGGTAGTTGTTAAGCGCTTACTATGTATCAAGCACTGTTTTAAGAGCTGGGGGAGATACGAGCTAATCACGTTGAACGTCGTCCACGATCCCCATGGGGCTCACAGTCTTCATCCCCATTTTACAGATGAAGGAATTGTTCAAACTCCCTTTGGAGGAGGAACTGAAGTCACAGAGGACTGAAGGGGGGAAGGGAGAGTTTGGTCCCGCAGCGTGGCTCAGTGGAAAGAGCGAGGGCTTGGGAGTCAGGTCATGGGTTCGAATCCCAGCTCCACCACTTGTCAGCTGTGTGACCTTGCGCAAGCCACTTAACTTCTCTGTGCCTCAGTTACCTCATCTGGAAAATGGGGATTAAGAGAGTGAGCCCCAAGTGGGACAACCTGATCACCTTGTAGCCACCCCCCAGCGCTTAGAACAGTGCTTTGCACATAGTAAGCGCTTAACAAATACCACTATTAGTATTATTATTTGCTGTGCTCTTTCCTCTAGGCCACTCTGCTTCCCATATTCATTCATTTAATCGTATTTATTGAGCCCTTACTGTGTGCAGAGCACCGTACTAAGCGCTTGGGATGTACAAGTCGGCAACATATAGGGCAGCGGTGGCTCAGTGGAAAGAGCCCGGGCTTTGGAGTCAGAGGTCATGGGTTCGAATCCCGGCTCCGCCAATCGTCAGCTGTGTGACTTTGGGCAAATCACTTAACTTCTCTGCGCCTCAGTTAACTCATCTGTAAAACGGGAATTAAGACTGTGAGCCTCCCGTGGGACAACCTGATCACCCTTGTAACCTCCCCAGCACTTAGAACAGTGCTTTGCACATATGTATATATGTTTGTACATATTTATTACTCTATTTATTTATTCATTTTACTTGTGCATATCTATTCTATTTATTTTATTTTGTTAGTATGTTTGGTGTTGTTCTCTGTCTCCCCCTTTTAGACTGTGAGCCCAATGTTGGGTAGGGACTGTCTCTATATGTTGCCAATTTGTACTTCCCAAGCGATTAGTACAGTGCTCTGCACATAGTAAGCGCTCAATAAATATGATTGATTGATTGATTGATTAACAAATACCACTATTATTATTATTGTTTGCTGTGCTCTTTCCTCTAGGCCACTCTGCTTCCCATATTCATTCATTCAATCGTATTTATTGAGCGCTTACTGTGTGCAGAGCACTGTACTAAGCGCTTGGGATGTACAAGTCGGCAACATCTAGAGACGGTTCCCTACCCAACAGCAGGCTGGATGAGGCCACCCAGTCCTAAATATTCCTCCGGGGCCAATCTCTGAACTGGCCGCCCGCCCCAGAAATTTTGGACTCTCCTCCAACATCCCTTCAAACAAAGTCACCGCTCCTGGGCCAACGAACGTGACCGTGGGAGCCGAGACGGAGCTGAGACGGGCATTTTAAAATACAAACACTGATGGTACGTGAAGCAGCACAACATAGTGGATAGACCATGGGCCTGGGAGGTTATGGGTTCTAATTCTGGCTCCGCCGCTTGTCTGTTGGGTGACCTCGGGCAAGTCACTGCTCTGGGCCTCAATCACTTCGTCTGTAAAAGGGGGATCGAGGCCGTGAGCCCCCCGTTCATTCATTCATTCAATTGTATTTATTGAGCGCTTACTGTGTGCAGAGCACTGGACTAAGCGCTTGGGAAGTACAAGCTGGCCACATCTAGAGACGGTCCCCAACAGTGGGCTCTCAGTCTAGAAGGGGGAGACAGAGAACAAAACAAAACATATTAACAAAATAAAATAAATAGAGACAGGGACTGTGTCCAACCCATTTTGCTTGTAACCTTCCTCTCCCCCTCGTCCCCCTCTCCATCTCCCCCGCCTTACCTCCTTCCCTTCCCCACAGCACCTGCATATATGTATATATGTACGGATTTATTACTCTATTTATTTGTTTATTTTACTTGTACATATCTATTCTATTTTATTTTGTTAATATGTTTGGTTTTGTTCTCTGTCTCCCCCTTCTAGACTGTGAGCCCACTGTTGGGTAGGGACTGTCTCTATATGTTACCAACTTGGACTTCCCAAGCGCTTAGTACAGTGCTCTGCACACAGTAAGTGCTTAATAAATATGATTGATTGATTGTAACCACCCTAGTGTTCAGTAGAGTGCCTGGAACATAGTAAGCGCTTAACGGATACCTCAGTTATTCTTATTATTATTGTATAAAGGTGTCCTGCACCACATCTATCCCAGGCAGGGGACAGAACAGCTTAAGACAGGATTGGTTGGAATAAAATCAGTCACTCATTCATTCAATCGTACATATCTATTTATTTTATTTTGTTAGTATGTTTGGTTTTGTTCTCTGTCTCCCCCTTTTAGACTGTGAGCCCACTGTTGGGCAGGGACTGTCTCTATATGTTTCCAATTTGTACTTCCCAAGCGCTTAGTACAGGGCTCTGCACACAGTAAGCGCTCAATAAATGTGATTGATGATGATGATTTATTGAGGGCTTACTGTGCACTGAGCACTGTACTAAGCGCTTGGGAGAGTACAATGCAGCAATAAACAGATACATTCCCTGCCCACAATGAGCTTACAGTCTAGAGAAACAAACCAGACGAATGGCCACCTTACCCCGGTGTGCGAAACCAAACCTTCGTGCCTAAGAGCACCAAAGCAGTAAAAGATGATGAGCGGGATGATGAATTCATCTCGAGATATCTTCTATCTCCAACCCTGATAGAACAGCTTTCCCTTAGAACAGTGCTTTGCACATAGTAAGTGCTTAATAAATGCCATCATTATTTCCCTGAATGTCTTTATATGCTAATTACACTCTTATGGGGTGGGACCGTCTTGTGGGATCTGCTAAACCGTGAGACAATATTTCATTTCCTTGAATAAACCGGAGTCTCCATTCATTCATTCATTCGATCGTATTTATTGAGCCTTTACTGTGTGCAGGGCACTGTACTAAGCGCTTGGAAAGGACAAGTTGGCAACATATAGAGATGGTCCCTACCCAACAACGGGCTCACCGTCTAGAAGGGGGAGACGGACAACAAAACAAAACATGCGGTCAGGTGTCAAGTCATCAGAATAAATAGAGGTAAAGCTAGATGCACATCATTGACAAAATAAATAGAATAGTAAATATGTACAAGGTAAATAATAATAATAATAATAATAATAATGGCATTTATTAAGCACTTACTATGCGCAAGGCACTGTTCTAAGCCCTGGGGAGGTTACAAGGTGATCAGGTTGTATATGTACAATATCCACATTCTCTGACTAAAGGAGTGCATTTTCCACAGACTTGGATTCTGTGACTTCCCAAAGCATAGGACGGGCTAAAAAATAGAAAATAAGTCCCGTGCTTTCTTCCTTCATTCAAACTATAATAATAATAATAATATTAGTAATAATAATATTTATTAAGTGCTTACTGTGTGCAAAGCACTGTTCTAAGCACTGGGGAGGTTACAAGGTGATCAGGTTGTCCCATGGGAGGCTCACAGTTTTAATCCTCATTTTCCAGATGAGGTAACTGAGGCCCAGAGAAGTGAAGTGACTTACCCAAAGTCACACAGCAAGTGGTGGAGCCGGAATTTGAACCCATGACCTCTGACTCCAAAGCCCGGGCTCTTTCCACTGAGGTGAAGCAGCATGGCCTAGTAGAATGATCTCAGCTCTTGAAATGGAGAGACCTGGGTTCTAATCCTATGTCACCACTTGCCCATTGGGTGACCTTGAGCACATTCATTCATTCAGTCGCATTTATTTAGCACTTACCGTGTGCAGAGCACTGTACTAAGTGCTTGGGAGGTACAAATCGGCAATGTATAGAGACGGTCCCTATGACTTAGCAGCATGGCCTGGTGGCTAGAACGTGGGGCTGGTGTCAGCAGTCCTGGGTTCTAATCCCAGCCCTGCAACTTGTCTGCTTTCTGACCTCCGGAAAGTTACTTAACTTCACTGTGCCTCAGTTACCTCGTCAGGAAAGTGGGGATAAAATACCTGCTCTTCCTCCCTCTTAGACGGTGTACAATCTGTTTACACTGTGTCTACCCCACCAGTGTGTGTTAAGCACACAACAAGTGCTTAACAGAAATAAAAACAAAAATTTAGCTTCCCTGTGCCTCGGTTCCCTCAACGGTACAATGGGGATTAAAGACATGTTGTCCTTCTCCCTTAGACTGTGAGCTCCACAGGGGACACATACTGTCCACTTAGCTGGTATTGACCCCAGCACTTAGTACATTGCTTGGTACATAATAAATCTCGTCTTGTCTTATGCTATCTTCTAGACCGTGAGCCCGCTGTTGGGTAGGGACCGTCTCTATACGTTGCCAACTTGGACTTCCCAAGCGCTTAGTCCAGTGCTCTGCACACAGTAGGCGCTCAATAAATACGATGGAATGAAGGAATGAATGAGTTGTCTTTGACCCTTAGTAATCTCTCCCGGAACGCCCCACCTCCACCTGCAATCGTTCTGGTACTGGATCCATAGAGTTTTCACGGTAAATGGGTAGGGACCGTCTCTATATGTTGCCAACTTGTGCTTCCCAAGCGCTTAGTCCAGTGCTCTGCACACAGTAGTGCTCAATAAATACGATGGAATGAAGGAATGAATGAGTTGTCTTTGACCTTTCGTAATCTCTCCCAGAACGCCCCACCTCCATCTGCAATCGTTCTGGTACTGGATCCATAGAGTTTTCACGGTAAATGGGAAGGGACCGTCTCTATATGTTGCCAACTTGGACTTCCCAAGCGCTTAGTCCAGTGCTCTGCACACAGTAGTGCTCAATAAATACGATGGAATGAAGGAATGAATGAGTTGTCTTTGACCCTTAGTAATCTCTCCCAGAACGCCCCACCTCCATCTGCAATCGTTCTGGTACTGGATCCATAGAGTTTTCACGGTAAATGGGAAGGGACCGTCTCTATATGTTGCCAACTTGGACTTCCCAAGCGCTTAGTCCAGTGCTCTGCACACAGTAGTGCTCAATAAATACGATGGAATGAAGGAATGAATGAGTTGTCTTTGACCCTTAGTAATCTCTCCCAGAACGCCCCACCTCCATCTGCAATCGTTCTGGTACTGGATCCATAGAGTTTTCACGGTAAATGGGAAGGGACCGTCTCTATATGTTGCCAACTTGGACTTCCCAAGCGCTTAGTCCAGTGCCCTGCACACAGTAAGTGCTCAATAAATACGATGGAATGAAGGAATGAATGAGTTGTCTTTGACCCTTAGTAATCTCTCCCAGAACGCCCCACCTCCATCTGCAATCGTTCTGGTACTAGATCCGTAGAGTTTTCATGGTAAATGGGTAGGGACCGTCTCTATACGTTGCCAACTTGGACTTCCCAAGCGCTTAGTCCAGTGCTCTGCACACAGTAAGCGCTCAATAAATACGATGGAATGAATGAGTTGTCTTTGACCCTTAGTAATGTCACGGACACATCTCTCCCAGAACGCCCCACCTCCATCTGCAGTCGTTCTGGTACTGGATCCAGAGAGTTTTCACGGTAAAAATGGGGAAATATTTTCCCACTGCCTCCTTTCACTCAGTTAACTTGAGTCTCCGCCCTCGACTCTCTCCCGTGTCGCTGCTGCCCGGCACGGGGGAGTTTTGACTTGTAGCAGATTGCCTTCCGCTCGCTAGCCGCAGTCCAAGCTAGGAGTGGAATGGATAGGCCTCTGCTTGACTCTCCCTCCTGTAGCCGAGACTGGTAGAGTACCGGAAACTTTCCAGGTACAAGCATGAGAGGGGACGTAATTAATACTTACAAATATTATTATTATTGTCAAAGGTGGGGCTGGGAAGGAAACGGCAATCAGGTCAGGCTGGTAGCAAATAATAATAATGGCATTTGTTAAGCGCTTACTATGCGCCAAGCACTGTTCTAAGCGGTGATAATAATGGCCTCTGTTAAGCACTTACTACATGCAAATCAATCAATCAATCAATCGTATTTACTGAGCGCTTACTGTGTGCAGAGCACTGTACTAAGCGCTTGGGAAGTCCAAGTCGGCAACGCATAGAGACAGTCCCTACCCAACAGCGGGCTCACAGTCTAGAAAGCACTGTTCTAAGCGCTGGAGAGGCTACAGAGTGATCAGGTTGTTCCACGGGGGGCTCACAGTCAATCGCCATTTTACAGATGAGGTAACTGAGGCCCAGAGAATAATAATAATAATAATGGCATTTATTAAGCACTTACTATGTGCAAAGCACTGTTCTAAGTGCTGGGGGGATACAAGGTGATCATGTTGTCCCACGTGGGGCTCACAGTCTTCATCCCCATTTTACAGATGAGGGAACTGAGGCCCAGAGAAGTGAAGTGACTTGCCCAAAGTCACACAGCTGACAAGTGGCGGAGCTGGGATTTGAACCCATGACCTCTGACTCCCAAGCCCGGGCTCTCTCCACTGAGCCACGCTGAAGGGAAGTGACTTGCCTGAAGTCACACAGCTGACAAGTGGTGGAGCTGGGATTTGAACCCATGACCTCTGACTCCCAAGCCCGGGCTCTCTCCACTGAGCCACGCTGAAGGGAAGTGACTTGCCCGAAGTCACACAGCTGACAAGTGGTGGAGCCGGGATTTGAACCCATGACCTCTGACTCCCAAGCCCGGGCTCTTTCCACTGAGCCACGCAAATGATCCTTATATGCGGGGCCTCAGAAAGGGAAACACGCTGACACACGCTCTCCACCCTCTGACAATCCCAGGAAGGGGCCATAAGGAGATTTCCCATTCTCTCTCCCTCTCCAAGAGGGTGCCATAAATCGCCCCACCAGTAAGGAATTTTATAGCTTGCCGCGCTCCATCCCTCCCAGCAGGAAGAGTGGGGACACAGTGTGACAGAAACTCATCTTCAAAGGCATATGTTTGTTTATTTTTTGCAGCTCCACTCTACGAGTGTTCCCTTTGCGCAAAAGTAATTGGCATCATTTAACGCCCTTCTGTTCTAATATGTTCACCCGGAGGCTCTTCGCTTCCCATCCCAGACCTCTGAATCAATCAATCGTCTGTATTGAGCGCTTACTGTGTGCAGAGCACTGTACTAAGCGCTTGAAAGAACCACAGGGCGATGGGCCAGCAGCCGTGTGGGTCACCTCCGCGGCGGCCACACCGGCGTTAAACCCTCACATTACGCCAAGAATTCAATCTGTTTCGGGTTCCTGCACCCTAACAGAAGCTGTTGCTGTGTTACTATTTTACAACAGGCTACTTCTGTTCGGATACAGGCTTTCCTCCGTAAGGCTTCCGTATCCGTGCGGGATACGTCGACCCAAGAAGGTCCGGGGACCGATAGCTTCGGACTTGAGCTGACTGATGAGCGGGCCTCGAACGGCCATCGCTCCGCATCCTCCTGACTGGAGAAAGAGGGGCTGATGGGAATATCCCTGGGATGTGCGCGTGATGGGGGTGAGGAAAGGCCCCGGTGGTCTTGAGGATGAGAAAACTGGCCGAGAGGAGAACTGGCTTAGGGCATGGTCTTGTGGAAAGCAAGGGGCTACGACTCCACTAATACCGATTCTGGTTCTAGCTCTACGGCGGGCCTGCCGTGCGATCTGGGGCAAGTCTAGACTATAAGCTCACTGCGGGCAGTGACTGTGTCTGTTTATTCCTTCATTCAATCGTATTTATTTCATTCATTCATTCAATCGTATTTATTGAGCGCTTACTGTGTGCAGAGCACTGTACTAAGCACTTGGGAAGTACAAGTCGGCAACATATAGAGACGGTCCCTACTTTCATTCATTCATTCATTCAATCGTATTTTTTGAGCGCTTACTGTGTGCAGAGCACTGTACTAAGCACTTGGGAAGTACAAGTCGGCAACATATAGAGACGGTCCCTACTTTCATTCATTCATTCATTCAATCGTATTTATTGAGAGCTGACTGTGTGCAGAGCACTGGACTAAGAGCTTGGGAAGTACAATTCGGCAACATATAGAGACGGTCCCTACCCAACAGTGGGCTCACAGTCTAGAAGGGGGAGACAGAGAACAAAACAAAACATATTAACAGAGTAAAATAAATAGAATAAATATGTACAAGTAAAATAAATAAATAGAGTAATAAATCCATACAAACATATATACATATATACAGGTGTTTTGGGGAGGGGAAGGAGGTAAGGCAGGGGGATGGAGAGCGGGATGAGGGGGAGAGGAAGGAGGGGGCTCAGTGTGGGAAGGCCTCCTGGAGGAGGTGAGCTCTCAGTAGGGCCTTGAAGGGAGGAAGAGAGCTAGCTTGGCGATGTGAGGAGGGAGGGCATTCCATTTATTTTACTTGTACATATCCATTCTATTTATTTTATTTTGTTAATATGTTTTGTTTTGTTCTCTGTCTCCCCCTTCTAGACTGTGAGCCCACTGTTGGGTAGGGACCGTCTCTATATGTTGCCAACTTGTACAGTGCTCTGTACACAGTAAGCGCTCAATAAATACGATTGATTGATTGATTGATTGATTGATTCCAGGCCAGGGGGATTACGTGGGCTGGGAGTTGACAGCGGGACAGGGGAGAACGAGGCATGGTGAGGTGTTTATTGTTATATTGTACTCTCCCAAGCTCTTACAATGCTTTGCACAGAGTAATAATACTAATAATAATGATGGCATTTGTTAGGCGCTTAAAACCATTGTTCTAAGCACTGGGGGGGGATACAAGGTGATCAGGTTGTCCCACGGGGGCTCACAATGTTAATCCCCATTTTACAGATGAGGTAACTGAGGCTCAGAGAAGTTAAGTGACTTGTCCAAGGTCACACAGCAGACATGTGGGCGAGCCGGGATTCGAACCCATGACCTCTGACTCCAAAGCCCGGGCTCTTTCCACTGAGCCACGCTGCTGCCACCCAAAGATTGTAACTTCTTCATCTGGTCTGGTGTGGGATTGTAGAAATATGATGAGGTCCTTGGACAAAAATCCCACTGAAAGAGATGCAATAAATGAAGCAGCAGTGGCTCCTCCCATTTCCAAATGATATCTCCTCCCCAATTCAATTTCCGGCTCCCTCTGCTCAATGACTCCAGGTGTACAAGCATCCAGGTCTCTCTATCTTTAATAATAATAATAATAATAATAATGGCATTTATTAAGCGCTTACTATGTGCAAAGCACTGTTCTAAGCGCTGGGGAGGTTACAAGGTGATCAGGTTGTCCCACGGGGGGCTCACAGAGAAGCACCGTGGCTCAGTGGAACGAGCCCTGGCTTTGGAGTCAGAGGTTATGGGTTCAAATTCCGGGCTCCGCCAATTGTCAGTTGTGTGACTTTGGGCAAGTCACTTCACTTTTATGGGCCTCAGTGACCCCATCTGCAAAATGGGAATTAAGACTGTGAGCCCTCCGTGGGACAACCTGATCACCTTGTAACCTCCCCAGCGCTTAGAACAGTGCTTTGCACATAGTAAGCGCTTAATAAATGCCATCATTATTATTATCATTAATCCCCATTTTCCAGATGAGGTCACTGACACCCAGAGAAGTGAAGTGACTTGCGCAAAGTCACACAGCTGACAAGTGGCGGAGCCGGGAATAGAACCCATGACCTTTGACTC
Organism: Tachyglossus aculeatus; assembly: GCF_015852505.1. Taxonomy (NCBI): domain Eukaryota; kingdom Metazoa; phylum Chordata; class Mammalia; order Monotremata; family Tachyglossidae; genus Tachyglossus; species Tachyglossus aculeatus. The sequence goes on along the minus strand of NC_052069.1, from coordinate 68,659,722 downwards.
CAAAGCCCAGGCTCTTTCCACTGAGCCACGCTGCTGCCACCCAAAAATTATAACTTCTTCATCTGTTTTGGCGTTGGATTGTAGAAATAGGATGAGGTCCTTGGACCAAAATTCCACTGAAAGAGATGCAATAAATGAAGCAGCAGTGGCTCCTCCCGTTTCCAAATGATATCTCCTCCCCAGTTCAACTTCCGGCTCCCTCTGCTCCAGGTGTACAAGCATCCAGGTCTCTCTGTCTATCTTTAATAATAATAATAATAATAATGGCATTTATTAAGTGCTTACTATGTGCCAAGCACTGTTCTAAGCGCTGGGGGAGGTTACAAGGTGATCAGGTTGTCCCACGAGGGGCTCACACTCTTCATCCCCATTTTCCAGGTGAGGTCACTCCGGGTGTACAAGCATCCTGGTCTCTCTGTCTATCTTTCGGTTGTTCACACTCTGAGATGGGAACACCCAATGCTCTGCACACCTAGAATAGCACCCATCCTCAGCTGTACACACTCAGGACTCCGCACATTCCCACCCAAAGTTCTGCACACCGAGAATTGTATGGATAGGGAACTCTACCCACCTGCTTTCCACACCTGTATCTCTGCACCTCAGTCAATAATAATAATAATAATTGGCATTTGTTAAGCGCTTACTATGTGCAAAGCACTGTTCTAAGCGCTGGGGAGGATACAGGGTGATCAGCTTGGCCCATGTGGGGCTCACAGTCTTCATCCCCATTTTACAGATGAGGTAACTGAGGCCCAGAGAAGTTGTGACGTGCCCAAGATCACACAGCAGACATGTGGTGGAGTCGGGATTCGAACCCATGACCTCTGAGTCCAAAGCCCGTGCTCTTTCCACTGAGCCACGCTGCTTCTCAGTTGTGCACACCCAGAACTCTGCCAATTCCCACCCGAAGTTCTACACACCTGGAATTAATTCTATGTGTACTGTGTGCAGAGTACTCTTCAGATACACCCCACTACACGATCATTTGAAAATTCATTCATTCCTTCAATCGTATTTATTGAGCGCTTACTGTGTGCAGAGCACTGGACTAAGCGCTTGGGAAGTCCAAGTGGGCAACATACAGAGACGGTCCCTACCCAACAACAGGCTCACAATCTAGAATCTTCTAGATCTTCACAGTCTTCTAGACTATGAGCCCACTGTTGGGTAGGGACCGTCTCTATATGTTGCCAACTTGTACTTCCCAAGCGCTTAGTACAGTGCTCTGCTTACAGTAAGTGCTCAATAAATACGATGGAATGAATAGAAGGGGGAGACAGACAAGAAAACAAAACATGTCGACAGGTGTCAAGTCGTCAGAACAAAATGTGACTGAATTGCCAATAGCTGTATCGTGGGGTGCTTACCTATTGTAAATTAGGATCCAGTCCAAAACCTCTGGGAAAGTAATGTAAAATTTCTTTTATAATAATAATAATGGCATTTATTAAGCGCTCACTATGTGCAAAGCACTGTTCTAAGCGCTGAAGCACTGTTCTAAGCGCTGCTTTTCAGAGAAGCAGTGTGGCTCAGTGGAAAGAGCCTGGGCTTTGGAGTCAGAGGTCACGGGTTCTAATCCCGGCTTCGCCACTTATCGGCTGTGTGACTTTGGACAAGTCACTTAGCTTCTCTGGGCCTCAGTTCCCTCATCTGTAAAATGGGGATTAAGATTGTGAGCTCCACATGGGACAACCTGATCACCCTGTATCCTCCCCCCCTTAGAACAGTGTTTTGCACATAGTAAGTGCTTAACAAATACCATTATTATTATATGGAACTCTACACACCTGGGGCTCTGCACACCCAGAATACCACCCGTCCGCAGCTGTGCACATCCTGAACTCTGCACACTCCCACCCAAAGTTCTGAACACCTAGAATTCTATATATATATTCATTCAATCGTATTTATTGAGCACTTACTGTGTGCAGAGCACTGTACTAAGCGCTTAATATACATGTATATTGTACTTAACTTGTACTTCCCAAGGGCTTAGTACAGTGCTCTGCACACAGTAAGTGCTCAATAAATACAATTAAATGTATATATACATGTTTCATATACATGTATATGAATTGTACACACCTGGATCTCTACACACCTCGGGTTGCGCACACCTAGAATGGCACCCATCCTCAGGTGTGGACACACAGAACTCTGCACACTCCCACCCAAAGTTCTGCACACCTAAAATACTATGTATATGGAACGCAATAATAATAATAATGGCATTTATTAAGCGGTTACTATGTGCAAAGCACTGTAGGTCACAAGGGGATCAGGTTGTCCCACGGAGGGCTCACAGTCTTAATCCCCATTTTACAGATGAGGTCACTGGGGCAGAGAGAAGTGAAGTGACTTGCCCGAAGTCACACAGCTGACAATTGGCAGAGCTGGGATTTGAACCCATGACCTCTGACTCCAAAGCCCGGGCTCTTTCCATTGAGCCACGCAGCTTCTGGGGTACACACCTGGCTTTCTGCACACCTGAAATTCTGCACACCCAGTGTGGAAAAAAAGGGCTGGCAGAGTACTTAAGTACTAAGCACAGGACACTGGAAACATTTTTCTACCTCCTCACGCGAAGCCACAGAGATAGCCGAGGGCACCTTTCTTCAGTTTCTGCTCTCCTTAATCACATTTTCCCTTCCCCAATTTCCAACTTGTACTTCCCAAGCGCTTAGCGCAGTGCTCTGCACACAGTAAGCGCTCAATAAATGCGATTGAATGAATGAATGAATGAATGGATCGATGAAAGGAGGATGACACCTCTGTTCATTGGTGTGTTGTGAATAATAATCGCAGCATGCCAGGCTTCAGAGAATTGAAAATGCCCATCCCAATTGACCCCTGTTGGGTAGGGACTGTCTCTATATGTTGCCAATTTGTACTTCCCAAGCGCTTAGTACAGTGCTCTGCACATAGTAAGCGCTCAATAAATACGATTGATGATGATGATGATGAAGATTTGGTGAAAGGGTGTTTTCCCAATTGGGCCCCATTAAGGAAAAGGGTGGGGCGTGGGAGGAGCCCTTTGAGCTTCTACTGGTAAAATGAAATGTGGAATGAAACTTCAAAAATGATCACCTAGTGAGGCAGAGCAGGGACATATGAAGATACAAATGCGCAGTTTCAACTTAGGAGGTAATAATAATAATAATAATGATAGCATTTATTAAGCACTTACTATGTGCAAAGTACTGTTCTAAGCGCTGGGTAATAATGGGACGCAGCATGGCTCAATGGAAAGAGCCCGGGCTTTGGAGTCAAAGGTCATGGGTTTGAATCCCGGCTCCACCACATGTCAGCTGTGTGACCTTGGGCAAGTCACTTAACTTCTCTGAGCCCCAGTTCACTCAGCTATCAAATGGGGATTAAGACTGTGAGCCCCACGTGGGACAACCTAACCTAATCACCTTGTATCCCCCCAGTGATTAGAACAGTGCTTGGCACATAGTTAGCGCTTAACAAATGCTGTCATTATTATTATTATTATTATTATTATTATTATTATTATTATTATTATTAAGCACTTACTATGTGCAAGGCACTGTTCTAAGCGCTGGGGAGGATACAAGGTGATCAGGTTGTCCCACGGCGGGCTCACAGTCTTCATCCCCATTTTACAGATGAGGGAACTGAGGCCCAGAGAAGTTAAATGACTTGCCCAAAGTCACACCGCTGACAAGTGGCGGAGCCGGGATTTGAACCCATGACCTCTGACTCCAAAGCCCGTGTTCTTTCCACTGAGCCACACTGCAGCATGGCCCAGTAGACAGAACATTCATTCATTCAATCATATTTATCAAGTGCTTACTGGGTGCACAGCACTGTACTAAACGCTTGGGAAGTCCAAGTCGGCAACGTATAGAGATGGTCCCTACCCAACAACGTGCTCACAGTCTAGAAGGGGAACACAGGCCTGTGAATCACAAGGACCTGGATTCGAATCCCAGGCCCACCACTTGTCTGCTATGTGACTTCAGGCAAGTCACATAACTTCTCTGGGCCTCAGTTGCCTCATCTGTAAAATGGGGGCAGAGACTGTGCCCAACCTGATTAGCGTGTTTCTACCCAGTGCTTAGTACAGCGCATGGCGCATGGTAAGTGCTTAACGAATACTTTAAAAAAAAAAGTCACCGCCGCTAGGAATCGGAGAAGGAAAAGGCTTTCCAGACTTGGAAGTGGAACCGAGGGGCGAAGGCGTGGAAAGAACTCCAACTGGCAGTCACGGTAAGATTAATTCAACCTTCCCCTTTCCCTCATTTCCTCACACCCCAGTCCCCCTCCGCCCCAGGATAAAAGTCAGTCAGTCAAAAGTCAGTTATTGAGTGCTTACTATGTGCACAGCACAGTACTGAGACCTGAGGAGAGTGCAAAATAATATAACAGACACATCCCCTGCCCACAGTGAGCTCATGATCTAGAGGGGAAGGCAGACATTAATATCAATAAATAAGGGACAGATATGTACATAACTGTCGTGGGGCTGGGAGGGGAGATGAATAAAGGAAGCAAGTCAGGCGGTGCAGAAAGGAGTTGAAGAAAAGGGAAAAGAGGGCTTAGTCAGGAGGAGATGAGCCTTCAATAAGGCTTTGAAGAGGGAGAGAGTGATAATAGCCCCTTTTGGTGTGAGCCACCTCTTCCTGCCTCTTCTTTCGGTGCTGGAATTAGCCCGACCCGACACTCAAGGCCGAGGAACAGTGACGTCTGGGAAATCTGGGGCCAAACCAAGGAAGAAGTCATTTTCCAGCCAGGCAGTTTTCTGCCAATGTCTGCAAGGGCCCAGAGGACCCAGGAGGATCCCAGGATTGGTCTTGTCCATAAATAGCCCTAATTCTGACTCAGGTCCCAGTTCCTCTAATAAAGTTTCCTGGCCTGCCATGGGCTTGGTAGACTCTCAGAAAGAGGGATCAGATTGAAGTGAATTGGATTGGAGTCGGGGAGAGGGATGTCTCCTGGAAGATCAGCCATGCTCTCTTTCCATTGCTAGCGAATTTCCCTTCTGGCAGCGGAATTCGGCTCTGCTGAAGTCATTCCCCAGTATCCAAATTTTCCAGTGGATTTCCTGAACGCCCTCAGGAATCGGCACAGACGGTTCCCTTCTTTCTCCTCCGACTCCCGCCACTGACACTGGGATCGATCCTAGCCTTCACTGGGCATCCACAATGATGAGAGCAATCATTCGATGGTCCGTAAGGAGCATTTACTATCTGAACATTATTATTATATATTATAATACTGATGATGATAATAATAATGATAGTAGTGGCATTTTTTCAGCGCTTACTATGTGCCAAACACTGTACTAGGCGCTGGGATAAATACAAGATAATCAGGACCAGAAACAGACCCTGTCCCATGTAGGACTCTAAGTCTAAATAGGGGGGAGAAAGGGTATGAATCCTCATTTTACAGATGAGGAAACCGTTGTCCCGAGAAGTTGTGACTTGCCCAAGGTCGAAGAGCGGGCAAGGGCCAAGCCCTGTACTAAGCGCTTGGGCGAGTGCAATAGAGTTGTCCTCAAGGAGATTCCAACCCAACGGATTACCAGTCATTCAATTGTATTTATCGAGGGCTTTCTGTGTGCAAAACACTGTACTAAGCGCTTGCCATGCAGAGGACAGGATCTAGCTGGTGTCTTCAGGCCAACCCCATTTCCTCCTCTCCAGCATGCTCTGTCTTCTTCTTCCCATAACTCCTCCGAACGTCCCTAGCTGGGGCTCCTTTCCCTGGCCTCCCCCCACTCCCACGGTACAAATGTGCATTTCTGAAAGGTAACTCTCAAATGGCAACTGGGCATGTGCTTCTTAAGAGTAAAGAGAATGAAAAGCACAAGATAAAAAAGATCAACAGTTTAACGACAAATGGCAGGTGTGCTTGATCTGTGGAGGAGCCAAAACGTTTTGACTTGAAACAACCACCGACGAGTCCCCTGAAAAAAGCCAATGGGAAAAGTTTTAGAGGATTCAGCCCAAAGGACATCATGAAAAGATGAAAACACGGTTAAACGTTTCTGAATATTACACGCACAGACACACCCAACCCATTTCTAGACTGAACCCGCTGCTGGGTAGGGACCGTCTCTATACGTTGCCCACTTGTACTTCCCAAGTGCTTAGTACGGTGCTCTGCACACAGTAAGCGCTCAAAAAATACGATTGAATGAGCGGGGAGAATGATGTCTGTAGTTGTAAATCTGTGGTATCTACCTGTATCCTAATCCTCCTCGACCACTCAGCTGCCTTTGACACTGTGGACCATCCCCTTCTCCTCAACATGTTATCCAACCTTGGCTTCACAGACCTTGTCCTCTCCTGGTTCTCTTATCTCTCCGGCCGTTCATTCTCAGTCTCCTTTGCGGGCTCCTCCTCCCCCTCCCATCCCCTTACTGTAGGGGTTCCTCAAGGGTCAGTTCTCGGTCCCTTTCTGTTCTCTATCTACACTCACTCCCTTGGTGACCTCATTCGCTCCCACGGCTTCAACTATCATCTCTACGCTGATGACTCCCAAATCTACATCTCCTCCTCGGTTCTCTCTCCCTCCCTCCGGGCTCGCATCTCCTCCTGCCTTCAGGACATCTCCATCTGGATGTCTGCCCGCCACCTAAAGCTCAACATGTCCAAGACTGAGCTCCTTATCTTCCCTTCCGAACCCTGTCCTCTCCCTGACTTTCCCTCCCTTCTGATCTCCCATCCTCCTGTCTCTCCCTGTTTCAGTCTCTACTTCACTCTGCTGTCCGGATTATCTTTGTACAGAAACGGTCTGGGCATGTGACCCCCCCTCCTCAAAAATCTCCAGTGGCTGCCTGGCAACCTACAAATCAAGCACAAACTCCTCAATCTCGGTTTGAAGGTTCTCCATCACCTCGCCCCGTCTTACCTCACCTCCCTTTTCTCCTTCTCCAGCCCAGCCCTCACACTCCGTTCCTCTGCCGCTAACCCCCTCAATGTGCCTCGTTCTCACCTGTCCCACCGTTGACCTCCGGCCCACGTTTTACCTCTGGCCTGGAATGCCCTCCCTCCGCACATCCTCCAAAATAGTTCTCTTCCCCCCCCTTTAAAGCCCTACTGAGAGCTCACCTCCTCCAGGAGGCCTTCCCAGACTGATGCCCCCCTTATCCTCTGCTCCTCCTCCCATCCCCATCGCCCCCACTTCCTCTCTCTACCCTCCCTTCTTCCCCTCCCCATAGCACTTGTGTATATTTGTACATATTTACTACTCTATTTTATTAATGATGCATATATAGCTATAATTCTATTTTTTGATGGTATTGACACCTGTCTACTTGTTCTGTTTTGCTGTCCGTCTCCCCCTTCTAGACTGTGAGCCCGCTGTTGAGTGGGGACCGTCTCTATATGTTGCCAACTTGTACTTTCCAAACGCTTAGAACAGTGCTTTGCACGTAGTAAATGCTAAGCAAGTACCGTCATTATTATTATATAAGACAGAGACTATGTGCAACCTCGTTATCTTGTGTTTATCCCCTGCTCTTAGTATGTTCTTTGGTGCGTAGTAAGCATAGTGTGGTAGATACAGCACTGTCCTGGGAGTTAGAAGGTCATGGGTTCTAATCTAGACTCCGCCACGTCTTCTGGGTGACCTTGGGCAAGTCATTTCCCTTCCCTGGGCCTCAGTTACCTCATCGGGAAAATGGGGATGGAGACTGCAAGCCCCACATGGGACAGGGCCTGTGTCCAACCTGATTTGCTTGTATCCACCCCAGTGCTTAGTACAGTGCCTGGCACATGGTATTCCTTAACAAATACCATGATTATTATTATTATTAAGTACTTAATAAGGACTATCATTCTTATAGACATTATTATTATTAAGTTGAATGACTTTGCTCAACTTGATGCCCCAACTCTGGGAGAGTCCTGTGGCAGAGGTCAGGGGGTTCAGGGAGAAGAGAAAGTTTTCTCATCCCTTCCGTTGTTCTGTATTATCCCAAGCACTTAGTACAGCACTCTACACTCTTCTCAATAAATACCACCGATTGATTGATTGATTGATCCATTGGACCCAATGAGAGGAGAGGATCTGGCTGAACCCTGGAGGAGGAAGAAGAGGTAAAAGTGAAATCCTAAATGCAAATTCCAGCCTCTTTTCTCCTAAAGAGAAGAGAAATATAAGTTCCAGATGTGTAGACTTCAGCATGGGTTTCCAAAGTATGATCCAGCCAAGGTTAGGATTTATTTTTCCTTCGCAATCATGGGATGGGTTGGAATGGTAATAGGAGCGGATTCCAAGATCAACTAATCAGCCTATTGCACTGGGAAAGAAAGCCTGCATAAGCAATTGCTCCCCCACCCAAATTATTTAATGTGATGCCCGGTACCGTAATAATTTGGGCATTTATTAAGTGATGACTCTATGTTAAGCGCTGGGGTAAGCACAAGACTTTGAGAGCAGGCACAGTCCTGACATACTTGGGGAATCACAATCTAGCTTTTCCCCATTTCATGGCTGAGAAAATAAGCCCAGGGAGGTTAAGTGATTCCCCCGTCGCCACCCAGTAGAGCAGTGGCAGAGCTGAAATTCAAACTCGTGATCTTGGGTAGGGACTGTCTCTATATGTTACCAACTTGTACTACCCAAGCGCTTAGTACAGTGCTCTGAACACAGTAAGCGCTCAATAAATACAATTGATTGATTGATTGGACTCTTCCTGCACTTTCTCCCCCCTGCCTCCAACTGCCATCTTAAGCCCTAATTTCCTTTTTTCTCACTCACCCTGACTTGCTCCTTTTACTCACCCCCACCCAGCCCCGCCGCACCTATGTATGGAGCCATATTTTTTTTTTATTTCTATTAAAGCCTGTCTCCCCCTTTAGACTGTAAGCTCATTGTGGGCAGGGAATGTGTCTGTTATAATGTTGTGTTTTACTCACCCAAGCACTTAGTACAGCACTCTGCACACAGTAAACACTCAGTATGGCTTAGTGGCAAGAGCACGGCCTTGGGAGTCGAAGATTGTGGGTTCTAATCCTGGCACTGCCACTTTTCATTCATTCAATCATATTTATTGAGCGCTTACTGTGTGCAGAGCACTGTGCTAAGCCCTTGGGAAGTATTAGTTGGCAACACATAGAGACGGTCCCTACCCAAAAATGGGCTCACGGTCTAGAAGGAGGAGACGGACAACAAAACAAAACATATGGACAGGTGTCAAGTCATTAGAATAAATAGAAATAAAGCTACATGCACATAGTAAATATGTACAAGTAAAATAAATAGAGTAATAAATCTGTAGAAACATATATACGGGTGCTGTGGGGAGGGGAAGGAGGTAGGGTGGGGGGATGGGGAGGGGGAGAGGAAAAAGGGGGCTCAGTCTGGGAAGGCCTCCTGGAGGAGGTGAGCTCTCAGTAGGACTTTGAAGGGAGGAAGAGAGCTAGCTTGGCAGATGTGCAGAAGGAGGGCATTCCAGGCCAGGGGGAGGACGTGGACCGGGGGTAGACGGCGGGACAGGCGAGAGCGAGGCACGGTGAGGAGGTTAGTGGTGGCAGAGGAGCGGAGGGTGCAGGCTGGGCCGGAGAAGGAGAGAAGGGAGGTGAGGTAGGAGGGGGCGAGGGGATGGACAGCCTTGAAGCCCAGGGTGAGGAGTTTCTGCCTGATGCGCAGATTGATTGGTAGCCACTGGAGATTATTGAGGAGGGGAATAATATGCCCAGAGCGTTTCTGGACAGAGATGATCCGGGCAGCAACGTGGAGTATAGACTGCAGTGGGGAGAGATAGGAGGATGGGAGATCGGAGAGGAGGCTGATGCAGTAATCCAGTCAGGATAGGATGAGAGATTGAACCAGCAGGGTAGCAGTTTGGGTGGAGAGGAAAGGGTGGATCTTGGCGATGTTGCGGAGGTGAGACTGGCAGGTTTTGGTGACAGATTGGATGTGAAGGGTGAACGAGAGTGCAGAGTCGAGGATAATAATAATAATGATGATGATGGTATTTGTTAAGTGCTTACTATGTGCAAAGCACTGTTCTAAGCACTGGGGAGGTTATAAGGTGATCAGGTTGTCCCACAGGGGGCTCACAGTTTTTAATCCCCATTTTACAGTTGAGGGAACTGAGGCACAGAGAAGTTAAGTGACTTGCCCTGTCACACAGCTGACAATTGGCGAAGCCAGGATTTGAACCTATGACCTCTGACTCCCAAGCCTGTGCTCTTTCCATTGAGCCACGCTGCTTCTCAGGATGACACCAAGGTTGCAGGCTTGTGAGACGGGAAGGATGGTGGTGCTGTTTACAGTGACGGGAAAGTCAGGGAGGGGGCAGGGTTTGGGAGGGAAGATAAGGAGTTCAGTCTTGGACATACTGAGTTTTAGATGGCAGGCAGACATCCAGATGGAGATGTCCTGAAGGCAAGAGGAGACCCGAGCCTAAAAGGAGGGAGAGAGAGCAGGGGCAGAGATGTAGATTTGGGTGTCATCAGCGTAGAGATGATAGTTGAAGCCGTGGGAGCAAATGAGGTCACCAAGGGAGTGAGTGTAGATAGAGAACAGAAGGGAACCGAGAACTGACCCTTGAGGAACCCCTACAGTAAGGGGATGGGACGGGGAGGAGGAGCCCGCAAAAGAGACTGAGAATGCATGACCAGAGAGATAAGAGGAGAACCAGGAGAGGACGGAGTCTGAGAAGCCAAGGTTGGATAGCGTGTCAAGGAGAAGGGGGTGGTCCACAGTGTCGAAGGCAGCCGAGAGGTCGAGGAGGATTAGGATAGAGTAGGAGCCATTGGATTTGGCAAGCAGGAGGTCATCGGTGACCTTTGAGAGGGCAGTTTCCGTGGAGTGTGGGGGATGGAAGCCAGATTGGAGGGGGTTGAGGAGAGAGTTGGCATTGAGGAATTTGAGGCAGCGGGTGTAGATGACTCATTCAAGGAGTTTGGAAAGGAAGGGTAGGAGGGAGATGGGGTGATAACTAGAAGGGGAGGTGGGATCAAGAGTCGTTTTTTTTAGGATGGGGGAGACGTGGGCATGTTTGAAGGCAGAGGGGATGGAACCAGTGGAAAGTGAGCGGTTGAAGATGGAAGTTAAGGAGGGGAGGAGGGAAGGGGAGAGAGATTTCATAAGATGAGAGGGAATGGGGTCAGAAGCACAGGTCTGCTGTGTGACCTTGGGCAAGTCATTTCACTTCTCTGGGCCCCATTTACCTCATCTGTAAAATGGGGATTAGGATTTTGAACCCCATATGAGACAGGGACTGTGTCCAACCTGAACAGCCTGTATCTACCCCAGCACTTTAGAATGGTGTATGGCACATAGTAAGCGCTTAATAAATCCCATAATCATTTTAATTATTATTATAAATAAGATTGCTTGATTGATTATATCGTATTTTCCTAATCACCTAGTATGGAGCTCTGCCCACAGTAAGCACTCAGTAAATGCAATTGATTGACTGAGCTCACCCACGTATAGTGAATTGCATTCAGAAAGTTATCCTATTTCCTGCACTTTCTGTGTTTAAAAATAACAATTTCCTTACAAGCAGATGGGCATATCAATCAGTCAATCAATTAATTGTATTTATTGAGTGCTTACTGTGTGCAGAGCACTGTACATAGCGCTTGGGAAGTACAAGTTGGCAACATATAGAGACGGTCCCTACCCAACAGTGGGCTCACTGTCTAAAAGGGGGGAGACAGAGAACAAAACCAAACAAATTAATCAAGATAAAATAGAATAGATATGTACAAGTAAAATAAATAGAGTAATAAATATGTACAAACATATATACCTATATACAGGTGCTGTGGGGAAGGGAAGGAGGTAAGATATGGGGGGCAGGAGAGGGGGGGCGAGGTGGAGAGGAAGGAGGGGGCTCAGTGTGGGAAGGCCTCCTGGAGGAGGTGAGTTCTCAGTAGGGCCTTGAAGGGAGGAAGAGAGCTAGCTTGGCGGATGGGCAGCGGGAGGGCATTCCAGGCCCGGGGGAGGACGTGGACCGGGGGTAGATGGCGGGACAGGTGAGAACGAGGCCCGGTGAGGAGATTAGCGGCAGAGGAGCGGAGGGTGCAGGCTGGGCTGGAGAAGGAGAGAAGGGAGGTGAGGTAGGAGGGGTCGAGGGGATGGACAGCCTTGAAGCCCAGGGTGAGGAGTTTCTGCCTGGTGCGCAGATTGATTGGTAGCCACTGGAGATTTTTGAGGAGGGGAGTAACATGCCCAGAGCATTTCTGGACAAAGACAATCCCGGCAGCAGCGTGAAGTATGAATTGAAGTGGGGAGAGACACGAGGATGGGAGATCAGTGAGAAGGCTGCTGCAGTAGTCCAGACGGGATAGGATGAGCGATTGAACGAGCAGGGTAGCCGTTTGGATGGAGAGGAAAGGGCGGATCTTGGCAATGTTGCGGAGCTGAGACCGGCAGGTTTTGGTGACAGCTTGGATGTGAGGGGTGAATGAGGGAGCGGAGTCGAGGATGACACCAAGGTTGCAGGCTTGTGAGACGGGAAGAATGGTAGTGCCGTCAACAGTGATGGGAAAGTCAGGGAGAGGGCAGGGTTTGGAAGGGAAGACAAGGAGTTCAGTCTTGGACATGTTGAGTTTTAGGTGTCGGGCAGACATCCAGATGGAGATGTCCTGAAGGCAGGAGGAGATGTGAGCCTGGAGGGAGGGGGAGAGAGCAGGGGCAGAGATGTAGATCTGGGTGTCATCAGCGTAGAGATGATAGTTGAAGCCGTGGGAGCGAATGAGGTCACCAAGGGAGTGAGTGTAGATCGAGAACAGAAGGGGACCAAGCACTGAACCTTGGGGAACCCCCACAGTGAGAGGATGGGAGGGGGAGGAGGAGCCTGCCAAAGAGACTGAGAAAGAACGACCGGAGAGATAAGAGGAGAACCAGGAGAGGACGGAGTCTGTGAAGCCAAGGTCAGATAGCGTGTTGAGGAGAAGGGGGTGGTCCACAGTGTCAAAGGCAGCTGAGAGGTCGAGGAGGATTAGGACAGAGTAGGAGCCGTTGGATTTGGCAAGCAGGAGGTCACTGGTGACCTTTGAGAGGGCAGTTTACGTGGAATGAAGGGGACGGAAGCCAGACTGGAGGGGGTCGAGGAGAGAGTTGTTGTTGAGGAATTCGAGGCAGCGCGTGTAGACAACTCGTTCAAGGAGTTTGGAAAGGAATGGTAGGAGGGAAATGGGGTGATAACTAGAAGGTGCTGCTTCCTAGAGAAGCAGCATGGCTCAGTGGAAAGAGCCCAGGCTTTGGAGTCAGGGTCATTCATTCATTCAATTGCATTTATTGAGCACTTACTGTGTGCAGAGCACTGTACTAAGCGCTTGGGAAGTACAAGTTGGCAACATATAGAGACGGTCCCTACCCAACAGCGGGCTCACACTTAGCTGTGTGACTTTGGGCAAGTCACTTCACTTCTCTGGGCCTCAGTTCCCTCATCTGGAAAATGAGGATGAAGACTGTGAGCCCCACGTGGGACAACCTGATCACCTTGCATCCCCCCAGTGCTTAGAACAGCACATAGTAAGCTCTTAACAAATGCCATTATTATTATTATTATTATTATTATTATTATTATTATTGTTATTGAGTGGAGCCCAGATGCTAAAAAGCCAGCTGGAAGAGACAAGTCTCTAATACGTGGTTCAGTGGAAAGAGCCCGGGCTTCAGAGTCAGAGGTCATGGGTTCAAATCCTGGCTCCGCCACATGTCTGCTGTGTGACCTTGGGCAAGTCAGTTAACTTCTCGGAGCCTCAGTTACCTCATCTGTAAAATGGGGATGATGACTGTGAGCCCCACGCGGGACAATCTGATCACCTTGTATCCCCCCAGCACTTAGAACAGTGCTTTGCACATAACAAATGCTTAACAAATGCCATCATCATTATTATTATTATTATTATTATTGCTATTGAGTGGAGCTCGGGTGCTAAAAAGCCACCTGAAAGAGACAAATCTCTAATACGTGGCTCAGAGGAAAGAGCCCGGGCTTTAGAGTCAGAGGTCATGGGTTCGAATCCCAGCTCCGCCACATATCTGCTGCGGGACCTTGGACAAGTCACTTAACTTCTCGGAGCCTCAGTTACCTCATCTGCAAAATGGGGATGATGACTGTGATCCCCATGCGGAACAACCTGATCACCTTGTATCCCCTCAGCTCTTAGAACAGTGCTTTGCAAATAGTAAGCACTTAACAAATGCCATTATTATTATTATTAACCACTCCTTGCCACCTAGCCCTGTCCCTTTAGGTGACCTTCTTGTTTGATTTTCCTGGAGACTCATGTGAGTGAGTGAACTCTGAGCCCCTAGGATCCTCGAAAACATGAGTCCCCATAAGACTTCTGGATAAGTTAGCCCCAGATTTCCGGTGAAACAAGGCGATTCCCACTAAAATCCCCCTCACACTGGATGTGTTGGCTTAAATACCCATTTTCCCGGAAAGGGCGAGCAAACTGGCCGCCCCTAAAGTAAGGCAGCACTTAGAAGCCCCAAGGGGAGGTGGGCTTTGAAAAACGGAATTACCAGCCAAGCCGCTTCTCCTTATTCTTGTGAGCCGCTTCTCTTCATGGAAAGAGCATGAAGCTGGGAGCCAGAAAACCTGGCTTTTAATCTCATTTCTGCCGTTCGCCTGCTGGGCCATTGTTAAGTTCATCACTCAGCCTCTCTAGGCTGTTTCTTCATCTGTAAAATGGTGATAATGATTCCTGCCTCTCCTGACCTCACAGGGATGTTAGGAGCGCAGAATGAGGTAGGCGGCGGGAAAGCTATTTGGAAAGATCAATGTTTTCTACAGATTTGAGGTAATAATAATAATGATGGCATTTATTAAGCGCTTACTATGTGCAAAGCACTGTTCGAAGCGCTGGGGAGGTTACAAGGTAATCAGGTTGTCCCATGTGGGTGGGTTTGTTCTCTGTCTCCCCCTTTTAGACTGTGAGCCCACTGTTGGGTAGGGACCGTCTCTATATGTTGCCAACTTGTACTTCCTAAGCGCTTAGTACAGTGCTCTGCACACAGTAAGCGCTCAATAAATACAATTGATGATGATGATGATGATGTGGGGCTCACAGTCTTAATCCCCATTTTACAGATGAGGGAACTGAGGCCCAGAGAAGTGAAGTGGCTTGCCCAAAGTCACACAGCTTGGCACTTTGGTGGAGCCGGAATTTGAACCCATGACCTCTGACTCCAAAGCCCGGGCTCTATCCACTGAGCACGCTGCTTCTCCCGCGTTTCCCGTCTCTGTGAATTTATCAGGAAGCCGACGAACACTGCTCCGGACTTGAGCCCAGAGAGAGTCCATTCAGTCGTATTTATTGAGTGCTTACTGGGCGCAACGCACTGTACTAAGCGCTTGGGAGAGTACAGTATAACAATCGACACATTCCCTGCTCCCAGTGAGCTTACAGTCTAGACAGTAGCAGCGGCAGCATTTCATTCATTCATTCGATCATAGTTCCTGAGCGCTTACTGTGTGCAGAGCACTATACTAAGCGCACAGAAAAGACACTTCCGCAGTAGTGTCAGCAGTATTTGTTAAACAATGACTATGTGCAGAGCACTGTAATGAGCACTGGAAGACAATATACAGGTGAGGATTAAACATGGTTCCTGTCCCTCATGGGGGTTTCAATCTAATAATAATAATAATAATGGTATTTGTTTAGCGCTTACTATGTGCCAAGCACTGTTCTAAGCCTTGGTAGATACAAAGTAATCAGCTTGTCCCATGTGGGGCTCAGTCTTAATCCTCATTAATTCCCAACTGGATGACTGCATCAGCCTCCTCTCGGATCTCCCATCCTCCTGTCTTTCCCCGCTTCAGTCTATATTTCACTGTGCTGCTCGGATTATCTTTGTACAGAAACGCTCTGGGCATGTCACACACCACCCCCCGCCCCCCTCAAAAATCTCCAGTGGTTGCCTGGAGATTATTTATTAAATAAATATTTAATATTTAATTTTAATTTCAATACTAACACTTTAATTTTAATATTAATTTTTAAATGATATCCTATTAATATTAATTAATATTAATTTTAAAAATTAATTTTAATATTAATAATTAACGGTGATGGTAATGTTAGTGGTTGTGATATTAATTTTAATATTTGATTTATTAAATAAATTATTTTTTTTACCTGTACATATCTATTCTGTTTATTTTATTTTGTTAGTATGTTTGGTTTTGTTCTCTGTCTCCCCCTTTTAGACTGTGAGCTCACTGTTGGGTAGGGACTGTCTCTATATGTTGCCAACTTGTACTTCCCAAGCGCTTAGTACAGTGCTCTGCACACAGTAAGCGCTCAATAAATATGATTGATTGATTGATTGATTGTCAACCTATAAATCAAACACAAACTCCTCACTCTTGGCTTCAAGGCTCATCACCTCGCCCCCTCCTACCTCTCTTCCATCCCCCCATCTGCCCTACCTCTTTCCCCTCCCCACAGCACTTGTATATATTTGTACATATTTATCACACTATTTATTTTACTTTTGCATATTTACTACTCTATTTTATTAATGATGTGCATACAGCTATAATTGTATTTATTCTAACGGTTTTGACACCTGTCTACATGTTTCATTTTGTGATCCATCTCCCCCTTCTAGACTGTGAGCCCGTTGTTGGGCAGAGACCATCTCTATACGTTGCTGAATTGTACTTCTCAAGCGGTTAGTACAGTGCTCTGCACACAGTAAGTGTTCAATAAATACGATTGAATGAATGAATGAATAAATACGATTGAAGGAATGAGTGAACGAATGAATGAGTGATGAGTGAGTGACCTAATGAATGAATGAGTGAGTGACCTAATGAATGAATGAGTGAATAATAATAATAATAATAATGATAATAATGGCATTTATTAAGTGCTATGTGCCAAGCACTGTTCTAAGCACTAGGGAGGTTACAAGTGGATCAGGTTGTCCCCGATGGGGCTCCCAGTCTTCATCCTCATTTTACAGATGAGGTGACTGAGGCCCAAAGAAGTGAAGTGACTTGCCCAAAGTCACACAGCTGACAAATGCTGGGGCCAGGATTTGAACCCACAACCTCTGACTCCCAAGCCCGGGCTCTTTCGACTGAGCCAGAATGAGTGAGTAGGCAAACTATTAAATTCATTCATTCATTCAGTCGTATTTAGGGAGCCCTTACTGTGTGCAGAGCACTGTACTAAGCTCTTGGGAAGGACAAGTCAACAACATATAGAGATGGTCCCTACCCAACAATGGGCTCACAGTCTAGAAGGGGGAGATAGACAACAAATGAAACATGTGGACAGGTGTCAAGTTGTCAGAACAAACAGCATTAAAGCTAGATGCACATCATTAACAAAATAAAAGAATAGTAAACGTACAAGCAAAATGAATAGAGTAATAAATCTGTACAAACATATATACAGGTGCTGTGGGGAGGGGAAGGAGGTAGGGCGGGGGGGATGGGGAGGGGGAGAGGCAAAAAGGGAGCTCAGTCTGGGAGTGAGTGAGTGAACTAATGAATGAATGAATGAATTCAATCGTATTTATTGAGTGTTTACCGTGTGCAGAGCACTGGACTAAATGCTTGGGAAGTACAAGTTGGCAACATATAGAGACGGTCCTTACCCAACAACGGGCTCACAGTCTAGAAGGGGGAGATGGACAGCAAAACCAAACATGTGGACAGGTGTCAAGTCATCAGAATAAATAGAAGTAAAGCTAGATGCACATCAATAACAAAATAGAATAGTAAATATGTACCAGTAAAATAAAAATGGAGTAATAAATCTGTACAAACATATATACAGGTGCTGAGGGGAGGGGAAGGAGGTAGGGCAGGGAGGATGGGGAGGGGAAGAATGGGGAGAGGAAGGAGGGGGTTCAGTGTGGGAAGGCCTCATGGAGGAGGTGAGCTCTCAGTAGGGCCTTGAAGGGAGGAAGAGAGCTAGCTTGGCGGATGGGCAGAGGGAGGGCATTCCAGGCCCGGGGGAGGACAGGGGACAGGGGGTCGACGGCGGGAAAGGCTAGAATGAGGGACAGTGAGGAGGTTGGCGGCCGAGGAGCAGAGGGTGCGGGCTGGGCTGGAGAAGGAGAAAAGGGAGGTGAGGGAGGAGCAAGTGAGGTGATGGACAGCCTTGAAGCCGAGGGTGAGGAGTTTTTGCTTAATGCATAGGTTGACTGGTAGCTACTGGAGATTTTTTAGGAGGGGAATAACATGCCCAGAGCGTTTCTGCACAAAAATGATCCGGGCAGCTGTGTGATGTATGGACTGAAGTGGGAAGAGACAGGAGGATGGGAGATCAGAGAGGAGGCCAATGCAGTAATCTAGTCGGGATAGGATGAGAGATTGAACCAGTAAGGTAGCGGTTTGGATGGAGAGGTAAGGGTGGATCTTGGCAGTGTTGCGGAGCTGAGAACGGCAGGTTTTGATGACGGCTTGGATGTGAGGGGTGAATGAGAGAACGGAGTCGAGGATGACACCAAGCTTGCGGGCTTGTGAGACGGGAAGGACGGTAGTGCCATCTACAGTGATGGGAAAGTCAGGGAGAGGGCAGGGTTTGGGAGGGAAGATAAGGAGTTCAGTCTTGGACATACTGAGTTTTAGGTGGCGGGCAGACATCCAGATGGAGATGTCCTGAAGGCAGGAGGAGACCCGAGCCTGAAGAGAGGGAGAGAGAGCAGGGGCAGAGATGTACATTTGGGTGTCATCAGCGTAGAGATGATAGTTGAAGCTGTGGGAGTGAATGAGGTCACCAAGGGAGCGAGTGTAGATAGAAAACAGAAAGGGACCGAGAACTGACCCTTGAGGAACCCCTACAGTAAGGGGATGGGAGGGGGAGGAGGAGCCCGCAAAGGAGACTGAGAATGAACGGCCAGAGAGATAAGAGGAGAACCAGGAGAGGACGGAGTCCATGAAGCCAAGGTTGGATAGCGTGTCGAGGAGAAGTGGGTGGTCCACAGTGTCGAAGGCAGCCAAGAGGTCGAGGAGGATTAGGATAGAGTAGGAGCCATTGGATTTGGCAAGCAGGAGATCATTGGTGACCTTGGAGAGGGCAGTTTCTATGGAGTGTAGGGGATGGAAGCCAGACTGGAGGGGGTCGAGGAGAGAGTTGGCATTGAGGAATTCGAGGCAGTGGGTGTGGACGACTCGTTCAAGGAGTTTGGAAAGGAATGGTAGGAGGAAGATAAGGCGATAACTACAAGGGGAGGTGGGGTCAAGGGAGGGTTTTTTAGGATGGGGGTGACGTGGGCATGTTTGAAGGCAGAGGGGAAGGAACCAGTGGAGAGTGAGCGGTTGAAGATGGAAGTTAAGGAGGGGAGAAGGGATGGAGCGAGAGATTTCAAAAGATGAGAGGGAATGGGGTCAGAAGCACAGGTGGCCAGAGTAGCATTTGAGAATAGGGAGGAGATCTCATCTGAAGATACTGCCAGGAAGGATGGGAGAGTAGTAGAGAGTGTTGAGAGCCGGGGGGGTTGGAGAAAGGGGGGGAGTGACTTTGGGGAGCTCATACCTGATGGAGTTAATTTTACTAATGAAGTAGGAGGCCAGATCGTTGTGGGTGAGGGAAGGAGGAGAGGGAGAAACCGGGGGCCTGAGAAGGGAGTTAAATGTACGGGAGAGTTGGCGGGGATGATGGACATGGGTGTCAATAAGGGAGGAGAAATAGTTTTGTCTGGCAGAGGAGAGGGCAGAGTTAAGGCAGGAAGGCATAAACTTGAAGTGAACAAGGTCGGCTTTGTGTTTAGACCTATGAATAAGTGAGTGAGTGACCTGATGAGTGAATGGATGGATGAATGAATGAGTGAGTGAGTGAACGAATGAATGAATGAGTGAGTGAACGAATGAATGAGTGAACAAATGAATGAATGAGTGAGTGAACGAATGAATGAATGAGTGAGTGAACGAATGAATGAATGAGTGGATGAGTGAACGAATGAATGGATGGATGAATGAGTGAGTGAACGAATGAATGAATGAGTGAATGAACGTTGAATGAGTGAGTGAACGAATGAACGAACAAATGAATGAACGATTGAATGAATGAGTGGGTGAGTGAACGAGCGAATGAATGAATGAGTGAGTGAATTAATGAATTAATAAAGCAATGAGTGAGTGAATGAACGAATGAATGAGTGAGTGAGTGAACTAATGAATTAATGAAGCAATGAGTGAGTGAACGAATGAATGAATGAATGAGTGAGTGAAGGAATGAATGAAGTAATAAGTGTGAACGAATGAATGAATGAGTGAGTGAAGGAACGAATGAAGGAATGAGTGAACAAATGAATGAATGAATGAGTGAGTGAACTAGTGAGTTAATTAAGCAATGAGTGAACAAACGAATGAGTGAGTGAGAATGAATGAGTGAGTGAACGAATGTATGAATGAGTGGGTGAGTGAACGAATGCATGAGTGAGTGAACGAATGAATGAATGTATATGTGAGTGAGTGAACTGATGAATTAATGAAGCAATGAGTGAACGAATGAATGAGTGGGTGAGTGAACGAATGAATGAATGAACGAGTTGGTGAGTGAATGAATGCACGAGTGAGTGAACGAATGAATGAATGTATGAGTGAGTGAGTGAACTGATGAATTAATGAAGCAATGAGTGAGTGAACGAACGAATGAATGAGTGGACGAACGAAGGAATGAGTGGACGAACGAATGAAGGAATGAGTGGGTGAACGAACGAATGAATGAATGTATGAGTAAGTGAATGAACTGATGAATTAATGAAGCAATGAGTGAGTGAACGAACGAAGGAATGAGTGAGTGAACGAATGAATGAAGGAATGAGTGGGTGAGTGAACGAATGCATGAGTGAGTGAACGAATGAATGAATGTATGAGTGAGTGAGTGAACTGATGAATTAATGAAGCAATGAGTGAGTGAACGAACGAATGAATGAGTGAAAGAACGAATGAAGGAATGAGTGAGTGAACGAACGAATGAAGGAATGAGTGGGTGAGTGAACGAATGCATGAGTGAGTGAACTGATGAATTAATGAAGCAATGAGTGAATAAACGAACGAATGAATGAGTGAAAGGACGAATGAAGGAATGAGTGAGTGAACGAACGAATGAAGGAATGAGTGGGTGAGTGAACGAATGCATGAGTGAGTGAACTGATGAATTAATGAAGCAATGAGTGAATGAACGAACGAATGAATGAGTGAAAGAACGAATGAAGGAATGAGTGGGTGAGTGAATGAATGCATGAGTGAGTAAACGAATGAATGAATGTATGAGTGAGTGAGTGAACTGATGAATTAATGAAGCAATGAGTGAGTGAACGAACGAATGAATGAGTGAGTGGACGAACGAATGAATGAATGAATGAACGAACGAACGAAGGAATGAGTGAGTGAACGAACGAAGGAGTGAGTGAACGAACGAATGAAGGAATGAGTGGGTGAGTGAACGAATGCATGAGTGAGTGAACGAATGAATGAATGTATGAGTGAGTGAACTGATGAATTAATGAAGCAATGAGTCAGTGAACGAACGAACGAATGAGCGAAAGAACGAATGAAGGAATGAGTGGGTGAGTGAATGAATGCATGAGTGAGCAAACGAATGAATGAATGTATGAGTGAGTGAGTGAACTGATGAATTAATGAAGCAATGAGTGAGTGAACGTACGAATGAATGAGTGAGTGGACGAACGAATGAATGAGTGAGTGAACGAATGAATGAAGGAATGAGTGAGTGAACGAACGAATGAAGGAATGAGTGGGTGAGTGAACGAATGCATGAATGAGTGAACGAACGAATGCATGAGTGAGTGAACGAATGAATGAGTGAACTGATGAATTAATGAAGCAATGAGTGAGTGAACGAACGAATGAATGAGTGAAAGAACGAATGAAGGAATGAGTGGGTGAGTGAATGAATGCATGAGTGAGTAAACTAATGAATGAATGTATGAGTGAGTGAGTGAACTGATGAATTGATGAAGCAATGAGTGAACGAACGAATGCATGAGTGAGTGGACGAACGAATGAATGAGTGAATGAAGGAATGAGTGAGTGAACGAACGAAGGAATGAGTGAGTGAACGAACGAATGAACGAGTAAACGAACGAATGAAGGAATGAGTGGGTGAGTGAACGAATGCGTGAGTGAACGAACGAATGAATGCATGAACGAGTGAGTGAACTGATGAATTAATGAAGCAATGAGTCAGTGAGCGAACGAATGAATGAGTGAAAGAACGAACGAATGAAGGAATGAGTGGGTGAGTGAACGAATGTGTGAGTGAGCGAACAAATGAATGAATGTAGGAGTGAGTGAGTGAACTGATGAATTAATGAAGCAATGAGTGAGTGAACGAACGAATGAATGAATGAAAGAACGAATGAAGGAATGAGTGGGTGAATGAATGAATGCATGAGTGAGTAAACAAATGAATGAATGTATGAGTGAGTGAGTGAACTGATGAATTGATGAAGCAATGAGTGAACGAACGAATGAATGAGTGAATGAGGGAATGAGTGAGTGAACGAACGAAGGAATGAGTGAGTGAACGAACGAATGAATGAGTAAACGAACGAATGAAGGAATAACTGGGTGAGTGAACGAATGCATGAGTGAGTGAACGAATGAATGAATGTATGAATGAGTGAGTGAACTGATGAATTAATGAAGCAATGAGTGAGTGAACGAACGAATGAATGAGTGAGTGAACGAACGAACGAAGGAATGAGTGGGTGAGTGAACGAATGCGTGAGTGAGCGAACAAATGAATGAATGTAGGAGTGAGTGAGTGAACTGATGAATTAATGAAGCAATGAGTGAGTGGACGAACGAATGAATGAATGAGTGGACGAACGAATGAATGAGTGAATGAGGGAATGAGTGAGTGAACGAACGAAGGAATGAGTGAGTGAACGAATGAATGAGTGAGTAAACGAACGAATGAAGGAATGAGTGGGTGAGTGAACGAATGAATGAATGAGTAAACGAACGAATGAAGGAACGAGTGGGTGAGTGACCAA
Organism: Tachyglossus aculeatus; assembly: GCF_015852505.1. Lineage (NCBI taxonomy): Eukaryota > Metazoa > Chordata > Mammalia > Monotremata > Tachyglossidae > Tachyglossus > Tachyglossus aculeatus. The sequence goes on along the minus strand of NC_052069.1, from coordinate 68,636,778 downwards.
ATGCATGAGTGAGTGAACGAATGAATGAATGAGTGAGTGAGTGAACTGATGAATTAATGAAGCAATGAGTGAGTGAACGAACGAATGAATGAGTGAAAGAACGAATGAAGGAATGAGTGGGTGAGTGAACGAATGCAAGAGTGAGTGAACGAATGAATGAATGTATGAATGAGTGAGTGAACTGATGAATTAATGAAGCAATGAGTGAGTGAACGAACGAATGAATGAGTGAAAGAACGAATGAAGGAATGAGTGGGTGAGTGAACGAATGCGTGAGTGAACGAATGAATGAATGTATGAATGAGTGAGTGAACTGATGAATTAATGAAGCAATGAGTGAGTGAACGAACGAATGAGTGAGTGGACGAACGAATGAATGAGTGAGTGAACGAACGAATGAAGGAATGAGTGAGTGAACGAACGAATGAAGGAATGAGTGAGTGAACGAACGAATGAAGGAATGAGTGGGTGAGTGAACGAATGAATGAATGTAGGAGTGAGTGAGTGAACTGATGAATTAATGAAGCAATGAGTGAGTGAACGAACGAATGAAGGAATGAGTGGGTGAGTGAACGAATGCGTGAGTGAGTGAACGAATGAATGAATGTAGGCGTGAGTCAGTGAACTGATGAATTAATGAAGCAATGAGTGAGTGGACGAACGAAGGAATGAATGAGTGGACGAACGAATGAATGAGTGAATGAAGGAATAAGTGAGTGAACGAACGAAGGAATGAGTGAACGAACGAATGAATGAGTGAACGAATGCGTGAGTGAGTGAACGAATGAATGAATGTAGGCGTGAGTCAGTGAACTGATGAATTAATGAAGCAATGAGTGAGTGGACGAACGAAGGAATGAATGAGTGGACGAACGAATGAATGAGTGAATGAAGGAATAAGTGAGTGAACGAACGAAGGAATGAGTGAACGAACGAATGAATGAGTGAACGAATGAATGAACGTATGAGTGAGTGAGTGAACGAACGAATCAAGGAATGAGTGAGTGAACGAACGAACGAACGAACGAAGGAATGAGTGAACGAACGAATGAATGAATGAATGAACGTATGAGTGACTGAGTGAACGAACGAATGAATGGTGAATGAGTGAGTGAGCCGCCCGGGGTTGTGGCGCGAGGTCCTCCGCCTTCCCGTCGTCCCGCGGGCTTCCGGCGTCGGCGCGGGCGCGGCGCATGCGCGCGGGGCGCAATGGCGGCGGGCGGCGGCGGAGGCGGCGCGGGGCCGGCGCCGGCGGCCCGTGAGGTGAACACGGCGTCCCTGTGCCGCATCGGGCAGGAGACCGTGCAGGACATCGTCTTCCGCACCATGGAGATCTTCCAGCTCCTCAGGAACATGCAGGTCCGGCGAAGGGAGTCCTCCCATCCTCCTTCTCCTCAGGATCACCGTCAGCGTAATGGCGGCCCTTCTCAATCGATCAGTCATTCAGTCGTGTTTATTGAGCGCCCACTGTGGGCAGAGCACTGGACTGAGCGCTTGGGAAGTCCAGGTTGGCGACGTATAGAGACGGTCCCTACCCCACAGCGGGCTTACCGTCTAGAAGCGGCGTGGCTCTGTGAAGAGAGCCCGGGCTTTGGAGTCAGAGGTCGTGGGTTCGAATCCCGCCCCCGCCGACCGTCAGCTGGGTGACTTCGGGTGAGTTGTTTCACTTCTCTGGGCCTCAGCTCCCTCATCTGGAAAATGGGGATGAAGCCTGTGAGCCCCCCGTGGGGCAACCTGATCACCTCGTAACCTCCCCAGCGCTTAGAACAGTGCTTGGCACACAGTGAGTGCTTAATAAATGCCATTATTAGTATTATTATTATTATTGTTATTATTAGAAGCGTTTACTACGAGGCGATCAGGTCGTCCCGCAGGGACAGTCTTCATCCCCATTTGACAGAAGAGGGAACTTGAGGCCCGGAGAAGTGAAGTGACTTGCCCAAAGTCACACAGCCGAGATTCGAACCCACGACTTCTGATTCCAAATAATAATAATAATAGTGATAATAACGAACGATGGCATTTGTTTTGCACTTACTATGTGCAAAGCACTGTTCTAACCGCTGGGGAGGACACGAGGAGATCAGGTTGTCTTCATCCCCATTTGACAGATGAGGGAACTGAGGCCCGGAGAAGTGAAGTGACTTGCCCAAAGTCCCGCAACCGAGAGTCGAATCCACGACCTCTGACTCCAAATAATAATAATAATAGCGTTTGTTATGCACTTACTATACGCAAAGCACTGTTCTAAGTGCTGGGGAGGACACGAGGCAATCAGGTCATCCTACAGGGACAGTCTTCATCCCCATTTGACAGATGAGGGAACTGAGGCCCGGAGAAGTGAAGTGAGTTGCCCAAAGTCCCACAGCCGAGATTCGAACCCACGACCTCTGACTCCAAATAACAATAATAATAATAATGATGGCATTTGTTATGTGCTTACTATGTGCAAAGCACCGTTCTAAGCGCTGGGGAGGACACGAGGCGATCAGGTTGTCCCACGTGGGGCTCACAGTCTTCATCCCCATTTGACAGATGAGGGAACTGAGGCCCAGAGAAGTGGAGTGACTTACCCAAAGTCACACAGCCGAGATTCGAACCCATGACCTCTGACTCCAAATAATAATAACAATAATGGTGGCATTTGTTATGCGCTTACTATGTGCAAAGCGCTGTTCTAAGCGCTGGGGCATTTACAAGGTGATCAGGTTGTCCCACAAGGGGCTTACAGTCTTAATCCCCAATTTACAGATGAGGGAACTGAGGCCCAGAGAAGTGGAGTGACTTACCCAAAGTCACACAGCCAAGATTCAAACCCACGACCTCTGACTCCAAATATTAATAATAATAATGGTGGCATTTGTTATGCACTTACTATGTGCAAAGCACTGTTCTAAGCGCTGGGGAGGACACGAGGAGATCAGGTTGTCCCACGGGGGCTCACAGCCTTAATCCCCATTTGACAGATGAGGGAACTGAGGCCCGGAGAAGTGGAGTGACTTGCCCAAAGTCCCACAGCCGAGATTCGAACCCACGATCTCTGACTCCAAATAATAATAATGATGATGGCATTTGGTATGCGCTTACTATGTGCAAAGCACTGTTCTCAGCGCTGGGGAGGACACGAGGCGATCAGGTTGTCCCACGGGGGTGTCACAGTCTTCATCCCCATTTGACAGATGAGGGAACTGAGGCCCGGATAAGTGGAGTGACTTGCCAAAGCCCCACATCCGAGATTCGAACCCACGACCTCTGACTCCAAATAATAATAATGTCATTTGTTATGCGCTTACTATGTGCAAAGCGCTGTTCTAAGCGCTGGGGAGGACACGAGGCGATCAGGTTGTCCCGCAGGGACAGTCTTCATCCCCATTTGACAGATGAGGGAACTGAGGCCCGGAGAAGTGGAGTGACTTGTCCAAAGTCCCACAGGCGAGATTCGAACCCATGATCTCTGACTCCAAATAATAACAATAATGATGGCATTTGTTATGCGCTTACTATGTGCAAAGCACTGTTCTCAGCCCTGGGGAGGTTACAAGGTGATCAGGTTGTCCCACGGGGGGCTCACAGTCTTAATCCCCATTTGACAGATGAGGGAACTGAGGCCCGGAGAAGTGAAGTGACTTGCCCAAAGTCCCACAGCCGAGATTCGAACCCACGACCTCTGACTCCAAATAATAATGTCATTTGTTATGCGCTTACTATGTGCAAAGCGCTGTTCTCAGTGCTGGGGCATTTAAAAGGTGATCAGGTTGTCCCACAAGGGGCTCACAGTCTTAATCCCCATTTTACAGATGAGGGAACTGAGGCCTGGAGAGGTGAAGTGAGTTGCCCAAAGTCCCACAGCCGAGATTCGAACCCACGACCTCTGACTCCAAATAATAATAATGATCACATTTATTATGCGCTTACTATGTGCAAAGCGCTGTTCTAAGTGTTGGGGAAGACACGAGGCGATCAGGTCGTCCCACAGGGACAGTCTTCATCCCCATTTGACAGATGAGGGAACTGAGGCCCGGAGAAGTGAAGTGAGTTGCCCAAAGTCCCACAGCCGAGATTCGAACCCACGATCTCTGACTCCAAATAATAATAATAATGATCGCATTTATTATGCGCTTACTATGTGCCAAGCACTGTTCTAAGCACTGGGGAGGACACGAGGCGATCAGGTCATCCCACAGGGACAGTCTTCATCCCCATTAGACAGATGAGGGAAATGAGGCCCGGAGAAGTGGAGTGACTTTCCCAAAGTCCCACAACCGAGATTCAAACCCCCGACCTCTGACTCCAAATAATAATAATAATGAAGGCATTTGTTATGTGCTTACTATGTGCAAAGCATAGTTCTAAGCGCTGGGGAGGACACGAGGCGATCAGGTTGTCCCACGTGGGGCTCACAGTCTTAATCCCCATTTTACAGATGAGGGAACTGAGGCCCGGAGAAGTGAAGTGACTGGCCCAAAGTCCCACAGCCGAGATTTGAACCCACGACCTCTGACTCCAAATAATAATAATATTAATAATGATGGCATTTGTTATGTGCTTACTATGTGCAAAGCACTGTTCTAAGCGCTGGGGCATTTACAAGGTGATCAGGTTGTCCCACGTGGGGCTCACAGTCTTCATCACCATTTGACAGATGAGGGAACTGAGGCCCGGAGAAGTGAAGTGACTTGCCCAAAGTCCCAAGCCGACAAGTGGCGGAGCCGGAATTTGAACCCATGACCTCGGACTCCCAAGCCCGGGCTCTTTCCACTGAGCCACGCTGCTATACTAAGCGCCGGCCTGTGAGCTCGTTGTGGACGGAGAGTGTGTCTGTTTGGGGTTGTACCCTACTCTCCCAGGCGCTTCATCCACCGCTTACTATGTGCAAAGCACTGTTCTAAGCGCTGCGGAGGTTACAAGGCGATCAGGTTGTCCCACAGGGGGCTCACAGTCTTCATCCCCATTTTATAGATCGTGTAACTGAGGACCGGAGAATAATAATAATGATGGCATTTATTTAGCGCTTACTACATACCAAGCGCTGTTCTAAGCGCTGGGGAGGTTACAAGGCGATCAGGTTGTCCCACGGGGGTGTCACAGTCTTCATCCCCATTTTACAGATCACGTAACTGAGGCCCGGAGACTAATAATAATGATGGTATTTATTAAGCACTTACTATGTGCCAAGCACTGTCCTAAGCAGTGGGCAGGACACAAGGTGATCAGGTTGCCCCATGGGGAGCTCACAGGTTTCATCCCCATTTGACAGATGAGGCAACTGAGGCCCGGAAAATAATAGTAATAATGATGGTATTTGTTAAGCGCTTACTATGTGCCAAGCACTGTTCTAAGCGCTGGGGAGGACACAAGGCAATCAGGTTGTCCCACGGGGGGCTCACAGTCTTCATCCCCACTTTACAGATGAGGCAGCTGAGGCACAGAATAATAATAATGATGGCATTTATTAAGCGCTTACTATGTGCAAAGTGCTGTTCTAAGCTCTGGGGAGAACACAAGGTGACCAGGCTATCCCACGGGAGGCTCACAGTCTTCATCCCCACTTTACAGATGAGGCAACTGAGGCACAGAGAATAATAAGAATGATGGCATTTATTAAGTGCTTACTATGTGCAAAGTGCTGTTCTAAGCGCTGGGGAGAACACAAGGTGACCAGGCTATCCCACGGGAGGCTCACAGTCTTCATCCCCACTTTACAGATGAGGCAACTGAGGCACAGAGAATAATAAGAATGATGGCATTTATTAAGCGCTTACTATGTGCAAAGCGCTGTTCTAAGCGCTGGGGAGGACACGAGGCGATCGGGTTGTCCCACGATGGGCTCACAGGTTTCTTCCCCATTTTACAGATGAGGGAACTGAGGCCCAGAGAACAATAAGAATGATGGTATTTATTAAGCGCTTCCTATGTGCAAAACTGTTCTAAGCACTGGGGAGGACACAAGGAGATCAGGTTGTCCCCCGGGGGGCTCACAGTCTTCATCCCCATTTGACAGATGAGGGAACTGAGGCCCAGAGAAGTGAACTGACTTGCCCAAAGTCACACAGCCGACAAGTGGCGGAGCCGGGATTCGAACCCACGACCCCCGACTCCAAAGCCCGGGCTCTTTCCACTGAGCCACGCTGCTTCCCTGAAGCGGCGGGGCCTGGCGAGCCTGGGCGGAGGGGGCGGTCAGAAGGACCCGGGTTCTGATTCCGGCTCCGCCGCTTATCTGCCCGGTGACCTTGGGCAAGTCACTTCTGTGCTGCAGTTACCTCATCTGTAAAATGGGGATTAAGACTGCGAGCCCTTTGTGGGACCCGAACTGCGTCCTGCCTGATAAGCTCAAACGACCCCCTGCACTTAGTACAGTGCCTGGCTTCTAGACTGTGAGCCCACTGTTGGGTAGGGACCATCCCTATATGTTGCCAACTTGGACTTCCCAAGCGCTTAGTACAGTGCTCTGCACGCAGTAAGCGCTCAATAAATACAACTGATTGGCACGTAGTAAACGCTTAAGAAATACAGACAGACTGAGCCCCCTTTTTCCCCACCTCCTTCCCCTCCCCGCAGCACTTGTACAGATTTATTACTCTATTTATTTTACTTGTACATATTTACTATTTATTGTGTTAATGAGGTGCATCTAGCTTTAATTCTATTTGTTCTGACCATTTTGACACCTGTCTACATGTTTTGTTTTTTGTCGTCCGTCTCCCCCTTCTAGACTGCGAGCCCGTTGTTGGGTCGGGACCGTCTCTATATGTTGCCCACTTGGACTTCCCAAGCGCTTAGTACAGCGCTCTGTACACGGTAAGCGCTCAATAAATACGATTGAACGGGTGAATGCAGAGCACTGTACTAAGCGCTTGGGAAGTCCAAATTGGCAACATATAGAGACAGTCCCCACCCAACGGCGGGCTCACAGTCTTGAAAACCCTGAAAGAGGAAGATTTTTTGAAAAGGAAACTAGGGCGGCCTAATAGGACTTGGGGAGCTCGGCCGCCACTTTGTCTCCATTTAATAATGATGGCATTTATTGAGCGCTTCCTATGTGAAAAGCACTGTTCTAAGCACTGGGGAGGATACAAGGTGATCAGGTTGTCCCACACGGGACTCACAGTCTTAATCCCCATTATGCGGATGCGGTAACTGGGGCACGGAGAAGTTAAATGACGTGCCCAAAGTCACACAGCTGGGAGTTGGCGGAGGTGGGATTTGAACCTATGACCTCTGACTATGACCTGTATATATGTTTGTACATATTTCTCTATTTATTTATGTATTTTACTTGTACATATCTATTCTATTTATTTTATTTTGTTAGTATGTTTGGTTTTGTCTCCCCCTTTTAGACTGTGAGCCCACTGTTGGATAGGGACTGTCTCTCTGTGTTGCCAATTTGTACTTCCCAAGCGCTTAGTACAGTGCTCTGCACACAGTAAGCGCTCAATAAATACGATTGATGATGATGATGCTCTGCACACAGTAAGCGCTCAATAAATACGATTGATGATGATGACGATGATGATGATGATGATGATGATGATGATGATGATTGATGATGATGAATGAATGAATGAATGAATGAAAAAAAAAGCAGCATCCAAACAGCTCAGTTAGTGTGGGTAGCTGTCAGTGAATGAGGGATGTTTCACCTATGGCTCCCCCTCTCTGGACTGTAAGCCCCTTATGGGCAGGAAACACATCTGACAACTCTATTGTTAGACTATAGAAAGGGAAGCAGTATGGCTCAGTGGATAGAGCTCGGGCCTGGGAGACAGAAGGTCACGTGTTCTAATCCCGGCTCCGCCACTTGGCTGCTGTGTGACCCTGAGCAAGTCGCTTCACTTCTCTAGGCCTCAGTGGCATCATCTGGAAAATGGGGACGGAGACTGTGAGCCCCACGTGGGCCAGGGACTGTGTCCAACCCAATTTGCTTGTATCCGCGCCAGTGCTTAGCACACTGCATGGCGCATAGTCAGCGCTTAACAAAATACCGTTATTCCATGATTATCCTCACTGTGTTCTCCGAGCACTTAGTACGGTGCTGGGAGAAGCAGCATGGCTCCCGGGAAAGAGCCCGGGCTTGGGAGTCATGAGGTCATGGGTTCAAACCCCGGCTCCACCAACTGTCAGCTGTGTGACCTTGGGCAAGTCACTTAGCTTCTCTGGGCCTCCGTTACCTCATCGGTAAAATTGGGATGAAGACCGAGCCCTCCGTGGGACAACCTGATCACCCTGTATTCATTCAATCGTATTTATTGAGCACTTACTGTGTGCAGAGCACTGGACTAAGCGCTTGGGAAGTGTATTCTCCCCAGCGCTTAGAACAGTGCTTTGCACGGAGCGCTTAACAAATACCATCCTTATTATTATTATTATTACAGCCCTGCTCAATAAATACCATCGATTGATTGAACGATCCTTCTGTGCCTCGAGATTGGCCGGCTCGGTGATCCGCAGGTGATCCAGCGACGGCGTGTGCCTGGCCCACGTCAAGGGGAGAAAGAGAGTCATGGGGCCAAGATGGGCCAGGAGTGTGGCCCGGAAAAAAGGAAGGGATTCCTCAGGTGCCTCATCAACACCATCTTCAGGACCTGGAATAACAGTGGGACACTAAAAGGGGAAAGGGCGGGGCAAGAGAGATGACTGGGAGAGGACGGGTCCTCTGCGAAAGGTTCGGTAAAGCAAGGTGTGAGACCCTGCTTATTTATTGATGACGTCTTCGGTGAGTCATCTGCCACGTAGTCCTCACGCGGGCCTCCTGACGTGGAATCCGTTCGAAGGAAAATTAGATTTTACAGGTGGGACTCCCAAAGTTTCCTGGCCTAATCCCGTCCTCTTAGTTTATTTCTCTTTTTTAAAAAAATTTCGGATGTGTATTTGAGGAAGACGCTATTTGGACTGTTTGATTATTCGTGTGCTTTAGTTTGGGCCCTGAAGGTAGAAATGGCTTCTGGTGAGATTGTCTGAGAAGAGGGCGTAGCAGTTGGAAGTTTCCCAGTAGCCTTCAAAGGATTAGAGAAGTAGCGTGGCTCAGTGGAAGGAGCCCGGGCTTTGGAGTCTGAGGTCATGGGTTCCAATCCTGGCTCCGCCGCTTGTCAGCTGTGTGACCTTGGGCAAGCCACTTAACTTCTCTGGGCCTCAGTTGCCTCATCTGTCAAATAGGGATGACGGCTGTGAGCCCCCCGTGGGACAACCTGATCACCTTGTAACCTCCCCAGCGCTTAGAACGGTGCTTTGCACATAGTGAGCGCTTAATAAATGCCATTAGTAGTAGTAGTAGTAGTATTTGCATGTATTTGGGGCTTGCTCCAGTATGAAAAGCGTCTACTGTGATAATAGATTTCTGCTTATCCGCATGGAGGTTTCGGAAAAATGTGAACCTACTGAAGTTATTTACCGTGCAGATTTCATTTTCAAGTGCTTGCTTTTATTTTGATTTTTCTTTTTGCCTGCCACCCTCATAAATTTGTTATATGATTGTTTTGGCTGTCAATATTTATTCTTATAGCCCAACCTCATGACAAATGCGAACCTGATAAAATGTTTCAGAAATGTCTGCATTTCCCCTGCCACATAATAATAATACTAATGGCATTTGTTCAGCGCTTACTATGTGCAAAGCACTGTTCTAAGCACTGGGGAGGTTACAGGGTGATCAGATTGTCCCACGGGGGGGCTCACAATTTTAATCCCCATTTTCCAGATGAGGTAACTGAGGCCCAGAGAAGTGAAGTGACTCGCCCAAAGTCACACAGCTGACAGTTGGCGGAGCTGGGATTTGAACCCACGACCTCTGACTCCAAACCCCGGGCTCTTTCCTCTGAGCCACGCCACTTCTGATGGTTACATCCCTTTCGTGCTCAGCTGAGACGAATTTGTGCTCACCCACTCACCAGCCTACTGTCCGATGAAGCAGGCAGAGCAAACCCAAATTAAAATGCTTTAAAACCACAAACGGCGAGTAGAATCACCTGCGGGTAGGGTAGGATGGTATTCACTAGGTGGGATGGCTTCACCGACAGAGTGATTATATTCTGTTGTTTAATTTTCATTGTAATTGCCCCACAGTTTAGCCTCTCGACTAATCCAGTAGGGTTGTGGGCGGGGAATGTGTCTGTTTATGGCTGTATTGCACTCTCCCAAGCGCTTAGTACAGTGCTCTGCACACAGTAAGCGCTCAATAAATATGGTTGAATGAATATCTTCCACCCTTGACCTCCCTGTCTCCATATTCGTGGTCCAGTCCACACCTCTGCCGCCTGGATCATTTTTCTAAAACGATATTCTCCATGCATCTCCTTACTCCTCGAAAATCTCCAGGGATTGACCATTCCGCTCCTCAGTAAACCACAATTCCAGACCACTGGCTTTAAGATGCTCAGTCAGCTCTCTCCCCTTTGTTATCCTCATTCTTCTCCTGCCACACTCCAGCTCTCCGGTGTCATTCCCCTCAAGCCAACCTACTCACCGTGCTCAGGTTTCATCATCATCATCAATCGTATTTATTGAGCGCTTACTATGTGCAGAGCACTGTACTAAGCGCTTGGGAAGTACAAACTGGCAACACATAGAGACAGTCCCTTCCCAACAGTGGGCTCACAGTGTAAAAGGGGGAGACGGAGAACAAAACCAAACATACCAACAAAATAAAATAAATAGGATAGATATGTACAAGTAAAATAAATAAATAAATAAATAGAGTAATAAATATGTACAACCATATATACATATTTACAGGTGCTATGGGGAAGGGAAGGAGGTAGGATGGGGGGATGGAGAGGGGGAAGAGGTTTGTCTCTCCCATCGCCAACCTCGTGCTCACCCTCACCCGTCTTCTTCAAACTCCTTCTCCCTTCACAGCCCGCAGATCACGGATCTCCCCAGCCTCAGAGCTCTTCGGAAATCACATCTCCTCCAGGAGTCTTTCCCTGATTTATCACTCATCTCCCCGCCTTTATATCCTCCCTCCCCTAGCCATAGATGCCACTTCCATGTCACCCAACCACTTGGGTGCCCACCCCTCTTCTCCCTCCTCCCTCCGCCACCCCAAAAAGCATCCATATGAGTAACTTCATCCTCATTTCATCATCATCATCAATCGTATTTATTGAGCGCTTACTATGTGCAGAGCACTGTACTAAGCGCTTGGGAAGTACAAATTGGCAACACATAGAGACAGTCCCTACCCAACAGTGGGCTCGCAGTCTAAAAATAATTTCTTCCCCGCCTATAATTTTTCTTCACCGTCTGTCTCCCCACTAGATCATAAGCTCCTGGAGGGTGGAAATCATGTCTACTAACTCTCTTGTACTCTCCCCAAAGCTCCAAGTGGTTCTCCGCACACAGGCGCTTAGTGAATACTATTGATTGATTTGACCTAACTACCCTGTTTTGTATGGGAGATAAGTTATAATTTTACAGTTGGTTCTGTTTACTTCGTTTGATTTTTTGACTTGTGAGAAATCTCCGTTTGCATTACGTGGCATCCTCACCGTGTTTTTGTTTGTCTTTTTGCCTCCGGCCCGATAAGCTACCAAATGGCGTTACCTACCACACTGGGACATATCAAGACCGACTAGGAAAACTGCAAGATCATCTCCGTCAACTCTCCATCCTCTTCAGGAAACTAAGATTAGTCTATGACAAATGCAACGAAAATTGTGCGGGATTGGATCCTGTTCCGATCGAGGTAGGTGTTCACTTATGACATTTGAGAGGGCGGGGAAAGAAAAAGAACGATCTTCGTTGAAAATGTGTTTCCAAATTCCAAAAGCCCATTTTAATGCTGCGCTCTGTGGTACAACCAACATTTAACTAATTAATCAGTGAGTCGTATTTATTGACTGCTTACGGTGTGCAGAGCACTGTACTAAGCACTTGGGAGAATGCAGTACGACAGTAAACAGACACATTCTCTGCCCACAACCTGCTTGCAGTCTAGAGGGGACAAATGAAATTCTTCTAGTTAAGAATGATGTTAATCTCTGTATCCTGAAAATTCATTCATTCATTCAATCATATTTATTGAGCGCTTCCTATGTGCAGAGCACTGTACTAAGCGCTTGGGAAGTCCAAGTTGGCAACATATAGAGACGGTCCCTACCCAACAGCGGGCTTACAGTCTAGAAGGGGGAGACACACAACAAAACAAAACATATTAACAAAATAAAATCAATAGAATTTATGAATTTGCTAAGCTTCCTTTTCTTCTGACCTCTCTGTTCTGGTTCATTGTCACTTGAGATCACTGTTTCCACCACTTTCTGCCCGGTTCCCCATCTCCCACCCTTTCTCCCACCACTTCTCCTGCTTTCTCCTTCTCTCTTCCTCTCCTCTGTCCAATTTGGAGAAGAACATGGCCAGGCAGATTTGGGTAGCAAGGAGGAAGTACTGCAATTGTCCCTTTCTAAGTATAAATTACGTCTGTTCAGATTTGAATTTGAACTAAATGAATTTGCCTGGGAAGAGCCCTTGCTTCATCTTGCCCGTCCCACCTATTCCCATTCCCTAGAGCTTCCCAGAGCCCCCCTGCCCCGCGTACACTCCAGGTTTGCCCCTTCTCTCTCCCCTTTATCCCAGATTTAAACAGAAAGAGGGAAAAATAAAACCCTGCCTCACTCACTGAACTCATTGTCGAGTTCTAGCCAGAAGAGCTGAGTTTCCTTAAGGGCAATATTAAGGGAAGTGGGAGAGTCAGAGCAGCCTGTTGACTGTGATGCTTTTTTTGTACGTCCTTTCCCTGAAAATAACTGCTTGAGGGATGGCAGAGCTAGAGGAATGGCCCGTTGTTGGGTAGAGATTGTCTCCATCTGTTGCCGAATTATACTTTCCAAGCGCTTAGTCCAGTGCTCTGCACACAGTAAGCGCTCAATAAAAACGATTGAATGAATGACCGAGATTCCTATTTGTTTAATTTGAGTAAAGCCGAATAGACTAATGGGCTCAGATTAGTATGTTAGTGACAGTTTGGGAACACGCGAATGTCGTGCCATCCCTGAGCAAATGAGTTGGCCTGAATCGGTGTCCGGTTTTCATTCGGGATGGATTATCCGTTTTTTGGCTACGCGGCCCCAAAAGAAGAAGCAGCACGGCCCAGTGGAAAGAGCGTGATCCTGGGAATCTGAGGACCTGGGTCCCAATCCCGTCTCCGATGTTTTTTTTGCTGTGTGGCCTTGGGCAAGTCGCTTAACTTCTCTGTCCTCAGTTTCTTCAACTGTAAAGTGGGAATTAAATGCCTCATCTCCCCCTGCATGACCGTGAGCCCCAGGTAGAACAGGGACTGTGTCCTATCTGATTATGTTGTACCTGCCCAGGGGAAGCAGCGTGGAAAGAGCACAGGCTTGGGAGTCAGAGGTCATGGGTTCGAATGCCGGCTCCCACACATCTTAGCCACTTGACTTCCCTGTGCCTCAGTTCCCTCATCTGGAAAATGGGGATTAAGACTGTGAGCCCTACGTGGGACAACCTGATCACCTTGTATCCCTCTGAGCATTTAGAACAGTGCTTGGCACATAGTAAGCACTTAACAAATACCACCATCATTATTATTATTACCCCAGCTCTTAGAACAGTGCTTAGCACGTAGTAAGAGCTTAACAAATACCATCATAATATTAATAACCTAGCAGCTGTCCTGCCTATGGCTATCTGCCTTACAACCCTTCACTATAATAATATTAAGAAGAATAATGGCATTTATTAAGCGCTTACTATGTGCAAAGCACTGTTCTAAGTTCTGGGGAGGTTACAAGGTGATCAGGTTGTCCCACGGGGGGCTCACAAGTCTTAAATCCCCATTTTGCAGATGAGGTCACTGAGGCACAGAGAAGTGATGTGACTTGCTCAAAGTCACAAAGCTGACAATTGGCGAAGCTGGGATTTGAACCCATGACCTCTGACTCCAAAGCCCGGGCTCTTTCCACTGAGCCACGCTGCTTCTTTTAATCATCAATGCCTCTCCCACACTGTCTTGGAAAAATAAAAAGAGATCACACCCCAACCAGTCAGTTTAGAGACCTGTCAGCAGTCACTGTTTAATCGTTTCAACTCCGTCCGCTGTTAAAGTAATGTGTTGATCAGCGGATTGCAAAAATAATAATAATTGTGGTACTTGTTAAGCGCTTAATAATAATAATAATAATAATAATAATAATAATAATGATGTTGGTATTTGTTAAGCGCTTACTATGTGCCAAGCACTGTTCTAAGCACTGGGGAGGTTACAAGGTGATCAGGTTATCCCACGGGGCCGGGGGGGGGGGAAGGGGGCTCACACAGTTTTAATCCCCATTTTACAGATGAGGTAACTGAGGCCCAGAGAAGTTAAGTGACTTGCCCAAAGTCACACAGCTGACAGTTGGCGGAGCTTTGAACACATGACCTCTGACTCCAAAGCCCGGCTCTTTCCACTGAGCCACGCTGCTTCTCTATGTCACGCTGCTTACTGTATGTCAGGCACTGTACTAAGCGCTGGGGTAGACACAGTCACCGTCCTACATGGGGCTCACAGTCTCAATCCCTATTTTACACATGAGGGAACTGAGGCCCAGGGAAGTGAAGTGAGTTGCCCAAGGTCACCCAGCAGACGGGTGGAGGAGCCGGGATTTGAACTCACGACCTCTGACTCCAAAGCCCGGGCTCTTTCCACTGAGCCACTCTGCACAGGTAATTCAATCAGTCGTATTTTTTGAGCGCTTACTGTGTGCAGAGCACTGTACTAAGCGCTTGGGAAGTACAAGTTGGCAACATATAGAGACAGTCCCTACCCAACAGTGGGCTCACAGTCTCAAAGTTGGCTTCGAGCGCTTGTAAATATAGGTGGCTGAGGTGGGATCTTTGGTCCTGGGGTAGATGTCCTGCAGGTCAAGTGTTCAATTTGTATCAAAATCTGTCTTTTCCTCCTACCTCATCTCCTTTAATCCACGTCCGGTGCCTCTAGGGCTGTACTGATTTACATAGCTCTTTACGCACTCCACTTATGTTTTATTTTAGCAGCGTAGCGGAGAGTGCTCATTAGCCATTTTTAAAATAGGAATGTGAGAAGAAATGAATGGAGGAAGGAAATCTCTGAACCCCGGAAATAACTGAGATTTGAAATATGGCCCAGAAAACTATCTAGAGCATAGATTTCTCTATCCCCTCTGCAGTGTCGCTTCTGTCGGTAACGAAGCCGAGCGTCGGCCGCGTTCCACTTAGGTGGAACGTGTCGCGCTCATCTCCCGTGGTTCCTGCTTCGAAATTTCCATCTCGGCACCTCCAAGATGGGGACATTTTGGCTTTTAGCAAATGGAGAATTTTGCATTCCCCCCACCACCACCGGATTCCTCTTAGTGCCGGAGTGCACTGCGGAAACCCGGAGGGCTGTGGTTCATTCATTCATTCATTCAATTGTATTTATTGAGCGCTTACTGTGTGCAGAGCACTGTACCAAGCGCTTGGGAAGTACAAGTCGGCAAAATCTAGAGGCGGTCCCTACCCAACAGTGGGTTCACAGTCTAGAACGGGGAGACAGAGAACAAAACATATTAACAAAATCAAATAAATAGAATAAATATGTACAAATAAAATAAGTAAATAGAGTAATAATAAATAGAGTGATATGAATAAATAAATAATAAATATTATTTAGAAAAATAAAATATATAATATACTACATATAACATATATTATACATTGTATTATATATTATAATATATAATAAATAAGTAAATAGAGTAATAATAAATAGAGTAATAAAATAGAATAATAAATTAAATAGAGCAATAAATAGGTTCCTTAGCAGGGATGGGCAGCGACTCTGTCCGATGGGACCCTGACAGTCTTCGGTGAGCGCCGTGGCCAGTGAGGATCTGAGGAAGGGGCGGGGGGAAGAACTTCAGGTGTGGGTTCACAGGTACTGACCTTAGACGACCCTTCGAGACCATAAGCTCCTTGTGGGCAGGGTATGGGTCTACTTACTCTCGTAGCGTACTCTCCCAAGCGCTTAGTACGGTGCTGTGCACACAGTAAGTACTCAATTTGTTGCATTGACGGATGCATCTACGAGAGCCATTTTGCCCACCTTCAATCCAGAAGAAGGTGGAGTGATTTTTACAGCCAAGGAGAGCCCTTTTGTTTCTCTGTGTAAAATCCTGGATTCCTTCTCTTCCTTCTTAGTCTTCAGCCCCGTTAGTTGAGGCAGCAAAAAGGGGCTTTTTCATTAATATAGTAAAATATCATCTTATCTGTCGCGTCCAAATTGCGGGCTTCCATTCCTAGGTTTTCATACTCAGCCTCTGTCTGGAGTGTGCTTTGCATTTGCTACACCACAGTTGAATTTAAAAGATTCGAGGGATTAGATGGCCCGTATCTGTCTGTCCCCTCTCAGGTGTGTAGACACCTGCAGCAGACAGGTGTCCACAAGGTGCTCGCTCCTTAACTCCATGTGATTGATGGAGATTAGCCTGACTGAAAAAGCTGTTGAATCCCTCAGCATATCCTGGGTAATGTAAGCTTTGGGTTCGTTTTTTTTTTCCCTGGGTGATCTGTTACTCTCTGATTGTGTTCGTCTCGCCCCAGCAACTTGTTCCGTACGTAGAAGATGATGGATCCAAGAATGACGATCGCGGGAGCACCGGCCAGCTCCGATTTGCTAGTGAAGAGCGGAGGGAGATTGCGGAAGTAAATAAGGTAAGAGTCAGTTGGTTGTGTTTATTGAGCGCTTACCATGCGCAGAGCCCTGTACTAAGCACTTGGGAGGGTACAAAATAACCAAAAACAGGCACATTCCCAGCCCACCATGAGCTTACCGTCGAGGGGGAGACTGATGGTACTCTAAATAAATTACAGGTATTCATTTAATCGTATTTATTGAGCGCTTACTGTGTGCAGAGCACACAAGAGGTGAGTGTGGTGACATTTCCAGATTTCTGCTAACGATTCTTAATGCAAAAGCCACGGCTCGTTACGGTATTTACTAAACGTGAAGCCTTCCGGAAAGCACACAGGATTCCCCTGGGTTTACTGCGTGATTTTTGGGCATGCCATCGAACCTCTCGGGACCTGACTTCTCTCCTCTGTGAAACGGGGAGCGGGACATTGTTGGGAAAATTGTGAACGAGGGTATCTGGAATGGGAAACCAAAGAAAATGAGAACGCTCCTCCATTCAAGGCATCCAAATTCAGTCTTGTTTTTACTACCCTGTAAGCACTTGATCTTCAGGCCCATAAAACGTACATACATACTGTTGTAATGTCTGTTTTTTCCCCTCTAGACGGTAAGCTTCTTGTGGGCAGTGAACATGTCTGCCGACTCTGTAGTATCATACTCTCCCGCACACTCAGCTCAGTGCTTTAAACACAGTAAACGCTCAATAAATGCCTTTTAAAAAGACACAATTTTAGTAGGCTTTTTGGACAGCCGAGAAGCTTTTGGTGAACATTTTTGAAAGGCAAATTCCCGGACACAATATTAACAAACAGTAGTAATTTACGCCGCAGATATGTACCTCCACAGAATTTACTTTGGGTAGAGTTGGAACATGAAAAGGGAACGCTAAGATTGAAAACTCCCAAAACTCCAGGATTTTGGCCTCTGATTGTTCCCACCAGTCTTTCCGTACGTGCTGATGAAATATTAAGGAGGGACGGATCCCTTCCCACCCCCCAGCTGGTTTTCGGGGCGAGGCCTAGAGTTGTGGGAACAGAGAGGGACAAAGTCTTTCCAAGGGAATTCTGGACGCTCAGCTCCACCCAGAACAACCCCTTGGGTTGCTGGAAAATGTGCTGAGTTGCCTCCTTTTCCCATCAGGACATATAGTTCTCAACTTTCCCTCCCTCCGATATTCCTCTTCCTTGTCTTATGCTGTCGAGCCATCTCCGACCTGTAGCGACGCCGTGGATGCATCTCTCCCAGCACCCCCACCTCCTCCCGCAATCGTCCTGGTAGTGGATCCAAAGAGTTTTCCCGGTAAAAACACGGAAGCGGTTGACCATTGCCTCCTTCCGTACAGTAAACCTGAGTCTCCGCCCTCGACTCTCTCGCATGCCGCTGCTGCCCACAGCACAGGGGAGTTTTGACTAGTAGCGACTTGCCTTCCACTCACTAACCGCTGCCCAAAGTAGGAATGAAATGTGAAGGCCCTCTTCCTCGACTCTCCCTCCGGTAGCCGAGACAGAGTACTGGAAATCCTCCAGGTGCCGTCCCGAGAAGGGGTTGGAATACCTTCCCCTACCTTAAATGTGAATCACCAGTCTCAGCTCGATTGGCCTTTTTTTCAGCGTGTGGCTGGAGAATCCTTCTTGTATAATAATAATAATGATGATGATGGCATCTGTTAAGCGCTTACTATGTGCAAAGCACTGTTCTAAGCGCTGGGAAGGATACAGGGTGATCAGGTTGTCCCAAATGGGGCTCACAGTCTTAATCCCCGTTGTACAGATGAGGGAACTGAGGCATAGAGAAGTCACACAGCTGACAAGTGGCAGAGCTGGGATTTGAACCCACAACCTCTGACTCCCGAGCCCGGGCTCTTTCCACTGAGCCACGCTGCTTCTCCACGGCCTTGTATAAGGGTGAGCTGTTGAAACCTTTTCAGTCTTCAATAATGTAAGGACTTGATTCGTTCAGATTAAATTCTAGAGATGAGAGAGTAGGCCATGTAAAATATTGCGTGGTCTTTGGTGATTCTCCGTCAGTCGCACGTCTTTCACCTGAAGTTCTTTTGCTTCTGGAATAAAAGATTTTTCCAGACGAGTAAAGTGCTCTAGCAAGCTCTTTGAATTAGGAAATATCATTTCCGAAATGAAGTGTGCCTTTTGGGCTAGACGAGTATTTTGCTCCAGTTCGGTGGTACATCAGGTTCAGATTCCAGTGTGGGAAAGACTTTACTGCTGTAACCGGCTGCCTGCAGATAAGATGACATTTCCCCGAATCAAATTCCTAATTGAAGTCATCGCCGTTAGAAACTAAAAGGTTTAAATGCGTTGACCTGATTTTAGCAGGCTGGCTCTCTGGAAAAATCTAATGTCATTTTCGTGTTCCCCGCTTGTCTGTTATCTTACTCAGTGATCTCAGTTCTGCCGTCATTGATTTTTCTCTTTATTAAATGCAGTGGTTAGATATTGGTAGATAAGTTAACAGTAAAATATCATGGTGAAGTTCTAGCTGCTTAAGATGGTGTCCTCAAAATCCTCTCCGACTTATCGTGGGGCTGTAAAAATGAGTCATTTTCAGTACTGCACTTTTTTTCCTTCTCTCCTGGCTCTCAGTGGCACTGCTTCATGCGAGCATGGAACAATTCTTGGCAGAATTTTCACGTTTCTTATTCTGTCCTGTTGGTTGACTGAATAATTTCCAGTTGGATTCTTTGAAAATGTGCAGGAGTTTCTCAGGAAACTCAAACTGCAAAAATTTCCTCTTTATTCTTCTGTCCTTCTTCCATTCAGATAGACCTTTCCTCAAGGCAGAATACATGATTTCCGCCAAACAGGCACCTGTCTATAATAAGAACTTACATAACACTACAGCTCGTTTTATGTAACTAATAGCTTGTAGGCATCTCTTCTGCTATCACTTCAGGAATTCGTTCAGATTGTATTTTTAGCTTCTGTGGGTCATCACCATTCTAAACTTTGGTTTTTATCCAAATTGAAGTGGCTCACATTGTTCCGTTCTCGATACCAGACGGGGCCGTGTTGCCAGCGCTGTGGAAGAAATGGATTAAATGCGAAGTGACATGGGTCACATCGGAAAAATAGCCCTAACAGTATATTGTAAAATGTAGAAGGTTCCAGGACAGGTCAGAACATTCAGGCGTGAAAATCAAAAAACACAAATTCAGGATGGAGAATGGCTACTTAAATGGCACAGAAGAAAAACCCAGGGGCCGTAGCTGAGCAGAGGCTAAAAGAGAGGAGACAATGTACTATCAGTGTATAAAAACAAAAGCCAGTAGAGTAGGGCGCTGCTGAGGGGGATTTAGATTGTGAGAGTTAGGAAATCATCTTTTTGCTATATTATGTCCCGGCCAGCCTCTTAGAGTGCTTTGGGTCAGCACACTTTATGAAGGATAAAGAGCTCTGAAGAATGATTCGTTCATTCATTCATTCAGTCGTATTTATCGAGCGCTTACAGTGTACTGAGCGCTTGGAAAGTACAATTCAGCAACAGACGTGGGACAAGCTGATCACCTTGGAACCTCCCCAGCCCTTAGAACAGTGCTTTGCACATAGTAAGCGCTTAATAAATGCCATCGTTATCATTCTTACCCACGTGCATAGGGCAGTGCTTGGCACAGAGTAAGCTCTTAAATACCACAGTTATTTTTATCGCTCTTGCCTCCATCCTCTCTCCGAAGCAGACTTCATTCGGCTGCCCAGATCATTAAAGAAAAATCACGCCGTACATAAACTCACGTCTCCTCAAAAGTCTACCCACTTTCTCACACCAAGACGGAATAACTGACCACTGCCTCTAGGGTTCTCCATCAGCTCTTCCTCCCTATTTATTTATTTATTTTATTTGTACATATTTATTCTATTGAATTTATTTTGTTAATATGTTTTGTTTTGTTCTCTGTCTCCCCCTTCTAGACCATGAGCCCACTGTTGGGTAGGGACCGTCTCTATATGTTGCCAACTTGGACTTCCCAAGCGCTTAGTACAGTGCTCTGCACACAGTAAGCACTCAATAAATGCGATTGAATGAATGAATGAATGAATCCCTGCCCAACAGCGGGCTCACAGTCTAGAAGGGGGGAATCAGAGAGATGATCAGAGAGAAACTGCAAAATGATCAATGGTTGAAAAGTGAGCCCTGTGAAGAAAGGGTAAGGGAAGTGGGATTGTTTAGCCTGGAAAAGAGGAGGCTTAAAAACTGTCTTCAAGCCTAGGGTAGTATTTATAACCAAGCACCATAGTAGGTACAAGATAATCAGAGCAGATACAGTTCCTATCCCACACTGGGCCCCAGTATCCCAGACTGGAGAAAGCAGGAAGTGGATAGTCCCCATTTTGGAAACGAGGAAACTGAGGCACGGAGAAGTTAGGTGACTTGCCCGGGGAAGCCCAGCAACCAAATGGTGGAGCTTGGACTAGTTCTTAATGCTCTGCACACTGCAAGTGCTCAACAAATAGCATTGATCGATTGTGTACGGTCAGTCTTGGGACAGGCCAGAGGATGGGTTTGGAGAAATCAAGTCACTTTAGCAAAGTGTAGCATTTAGTGTAAATAGGTGGTGTGATGTAGCTGGGTTTTTTTGGAATCTGCCTGATTTATACAGCTCTTATAGTGTGATGGCTAATGACTTTTGACAATGGCAGCTGTCCACCTCTGAATCCACTAATATCTAGATATGGCAAGATCGTAATCATAATAATAATGTTGGTATTTGTTAAGCGCTTACTATGTGCCGAGCACTGTTCTAAGCGCTGGGGGAGATACAGGGTAATCAGGTTGTCCCAGGTGGGGCTCACAGTCTTCATCCCCATTTGACAGGTGAGGTCACTGAGGCACAGAGAAGTGAAGTGAGTTGCCCAAGGTCACACAGCTGACACATGGTGGAGCCAGGTTAGAACCCACAACCTCTGACTTCCAAGCCCGGGCTCTTTCCACTGAGCCATGCTGCTCCTCCAATATCATCTATATTAAGTGCCTTATTTATGTAGTGCCCTGCTTTGAATTTCTCTGCATTTTTTCGTGCTCTTTTAATAAGCTTAATAGATGACATATTATGGCATATTATGGTGCTTGTTATTTTACTTGTATGCTGATTTGTTTTGTAAAGCTCAGTGGCAAGACGGTATTGCGAAAGGGATTGACGGTTCGCTACAGACCTTTGTTGAAAGAAGGTGTGAATATGGGCAGGAATTGAACATTATACCGTGGGCCCGCATAAGAAAGGAAAACAACCGGATATATTGTACCCAAGTGCTCAGTACAGTCCTCGTTGTTTGACCAGCCGGGACCAAATACAAACATTCAGTCTGCAGTGCTGTTGCTTCGCCCTCTTGAACCCATCCGTATAGAAATTCTAAATTAAGCCCTAGCTAAAAGTAGAGATCAGGTGTCTTTTAGGTTTGTAAAACTTTTTAGTTTCCCAGGGAGAGGCTTGTCTCAGAAGGTTTCTGGCTTTGAGATGTACTCAGGGCTCCAGGGGGGCAGAGAGAGCGAGGGTGGCATCTCCCACCCGGTTTGGGGCACAGGAGGGGCAGAGAGAGTGGGCCCCCCGTGACCCCTGGGTCTGGGAAAAGGGCTGGAGGTGAAGCCCCCCGTTCTCGGTTGCCAGGGCGAGACCCCCGTTGCCCGCCCTGGGTCGCAGGGACGGAAGGAAGCTTTCTAGTTTTACTCAATAATCTGATGCTTGGTTTATGGTGGGGGTTTCCGTCGTCTCCCAATATACTTCTCCCAGTATGCTTTAGAGAAGCAGCGTGGCTCAGTGGAAAGAACCCAGGCTTTGCAGTCAGAGGTCATGGGTTCAAATCCCAGCCGTGTGACTTTGGGCAAGTCGCTTCACTTCTCTGGGCCTGTTACCTCATCTGTAAAATGGGGATTAAGACTGTGAGCCCCTCCATGGGACAACCTGATCACACTGTAACCTTCCCAGTGCGTAAAACAGTGCTTTGCCCATAGTAAGCGCTTAATAAATGCCATTATAAATAAAAATAAAAATACCGCTACGTCCCCCAGTTAGTGGTTTGGGAAAATAGGCTGGTTTTGTTTAGTTTCCCAGGTATTTACTCTCTGACAGGGTTAGAAAGCATCTGAGCCCCTTAGGAGTTTGCTTTAAACTATCAGCTCATGAGGAATGAATGTAAATATTTTCAGTGTTGTGTGTTTGCCTTAATAGTAATAATAGTAATTGTAGTAGTTGTTAAGCACTTATTATGTGCCAGGCACTGTACTAAGCACCGGGATGGATACAAGCAAATTGGGTTGGACACATGCTCTGTCCTACATGGGACTCAATCCTCATTTTACAGATGAGGAAACTGAGGCACCGAGAAGTGAATTGAGTTGCCCAAGGTACTGCGGGTAGACAAGTGGCAGAACCAGAATTCGAACTCATGACCTTCTGGCTCCCAAGCCCATGCTCTATCCACTTCATCATGCTGTTTCTCTCTCAATCTTAATCTCTCTTAATGTGCTTTGCACATAGTAAGCACTTAATAAATGCCATTGTATTATTATTATTAATCATATTGCAGGATTGAGAGACTTTCATTCATTCATTCATTCAGTCGTATTTATTGAACACTTACTGTGTGCTGAGTACTGTACTAAGCGCTTGGAAAGTACAATTCAGCAACAGGTAGAGACAATCCCTACCCAACAACGGGCTCACAGTCTATAAGGGGGAGACAGACAACAAAACACAAGTAGATCAGTGGAAAGAGCACGGACTTTGGAGTCAGAGGTCATGGGTTCAAATCCCTGCTCTGCCAATTGTCAGCTGTGTGATTTTGGGCAAGTCACTTCACTTCTCTGGGCCTCAGTGGCCTCATCTGTAAAATGGGGATTAAGACCCTGAGCCCCCCGTGGGACAACCTGATCACCTTATGATCTCCCCAGCGCTTAGAACAGTGATTTGCACATAGTAAGTGCTTAATAAATGCCATCATTATTATCAATAGCATCAAAATAGATCAATAGAATTATAGCTATATACACATCATTAATAACATAAATAGAATAATAAATATGTACATATATACACAAGTGCTGTGGGGCGAGGGAGGGAGTAGGGGCGATGGGGAGGGGAGGAGGAGCAGAGGAAATGGGGGGCTTAGTCTGGGAAGGCCTCCTGGAGGCGGTGAGCTCGCAGTAGGGCTTTGAAGGGAGGAGGAGAGCTAGTTTGGCGGATGTTGGGAGGGAGGGCATTCCAGGCCCGGGGGAGGACGTGGGCCAGGGGTCGACGGCGGGACGGGTGAGAACGAGGCCCGGTGAGGAGATTAGCGGCGGAAGAGCGGAGGGTGCGGGCTGGGCCGGAGAAGGAGAGAAGGGAGGTGAGGTAGGAGGGGGTGAGGCTTGTTCTCTGCCTACCAAGAGCAGCAGACTAGAAAAGCAGCGTGGCTTAGTGGATAGAACACGGACCTGGGAGACAGAAGGTCATGGGTTCTAATCCCGGCCCCGCCACCTCTCTGCTTTGTGACCTTGGGCAAACAGCTTTACTTCTCTGTGCTTCAGTTACCTCATCTGGAAGGTGGGGATTGAAATGTGAGCTCCACGTGGGACGGAGACTGTGTCCAACCCAATTTGCTTGTATCTACCCCAGAATTTACTGTATTCATTCATTCATTCAATTGTATTTATTGAGCGCTTACTGTGTGCAGAGCACTGTACTAAGCGCTTGGGAAGTACAAGTTGGCAACATATGGAGACAGTCCCTGCCCAACAGCGGGCTCACAGTCTAGAAGGGGGAGACAGACAACAAAACAAAACATACTAACAAAATAAAATAAATAGAATAAATATGTACAAGTAGGGCCTGGTGCATAGTAAGCGCTTAACAAATACCATAATTACTCATTATTATTATTGCTGTTATTATTATTATTATTATTATTAAAGGGAGACAAAATAAGGCAGTTGTTCCTTTTCAGTTAAGGATGTAGTGCTTGTTAGCACAACAGATTTGTGGGGCCTTTGGATCAGTACATTCATTCAATCGTATTTCAGTCATATTTATTGAGCGCTTACTGTGTGCAGAGCACTGTACTAAGCACTTGGGAAGTACAAGTTGGCAGCGTATAGAGACGGTCCCTACCCAACAGTGGGCTCACAGTCTAGAATACATAATACAATACATAAATAAGTGAAGGGCCGGAACAATTGACGGCGAGTTGAGTTCAGAACCGTTCTTTTTTTGTTCATCTTTAACGTAGTAGGCAGTCTTATACTTCCCTGTAAAGTATAATTCTTCAGTGCTCATAGTAGACTGAATACCCGTGAAAAGCCGAGAAAGTATTTTTTTTCTGATTTAGACTAAATGCCCAGTGAAAGTGAATAACTTGTTTTTGTTCTTATCTGGTGGCACTAAGATAAGCTTTAGATGCCAGTGTGTTTGAAAACTAGTCTATATTAGGAATAACGACAACCAGAATGTTTATGGCCCATTATCTAATCAAGGAAGAAAAGTACTGTTCAGTACCCATTCATGTCATATTTGGAACTGTTTGAAGAAAACAGTGCCAACAGTCGGGTGATGGAGGTTCATTTAGGGGTGGTGGTATTATTTTTCTCCTACGCATATACATATGGAGTGCCTTTCATCCCAAAGGGCATAATAAGAAATTTGTTCCTTACGCAGTACTGTTTGGATATCTCAGTAACCGTTCAGTAAAGTTTGAGTCTAAAGACTGAGCCACAGTAACTGAGTTGATGTTATACTTTGCACATAGTAAGCACCTAACAAATTCATTCATTCATTCATTGAATCGTATTTATTGAGCACTTACTGTGTGCAGACCACTGTACTAAGCGCTTGGGAAGTACAAAGGGCTTGGGAAGTAAATGCCATCATTATTATTATTATAAAGAAAGATAGAGCAGTGATTTAGATTAGTGATTAGCCTGTGATTTAGAGTTGATGGGGCAGAAGGGAATTGCCAAGGGGAGGAGGTATATAAACTCCACAATGTCTGCTTGACCAATTTATTAGGAAAACTACCTGCCCAGTTATATCTGTGCATCCAACTTGCCTTTGTTCTATCCTTGCCAACACTGTGGCATAGAGGAGAGGAACAGGGGAGAATCCTAAATCAGACCAAGCCATCCCCTTGCTCCATCACTGCTTTGCATTTTGCCTGGGAAAGAGGCTAAAAAGAGCCTCTCCCTGGCATGCAGTCTGGGCTGTTGAGCTGGGAGATGCCTGGTTCTCATTTCCAGCTCTGGGATACAGAAGCAAAACTTGAGAAACATTATATCCAGGGTGAGATTACTGGTTTAGCCCCCACTCGAAAGCAGGTGCCCCAGACTTCCACCCTGTGGCTCAGTGGAAAGAGCTCGGGCTTGGAAGTCAGAGGTCGTGGGTTCTAATCCCGGCTCCGCCCCTTGTCAGCTGTGTGACTTGGGGCGAGTCACTCCACTTCTCTGGGCCTCAGATACCTCATCTGTAAAGTGGGGATGAAGGCTGTGAGCCCCACCTGGTCTCCTGGTATCTCCCCCAGTGATTAGAACAGTGCTTGGCACCTAGCAAGTGCTTAACAAATGTCATTATTATTATTATTATTATTATTATTATTATTATTATTATTATTCAGGGAGTGGTTGGTGAGAGTTTGGGCCCAGCCCAGGGCACCCCTTCACCCCAGTCAGTCAATCAGTGACAATTATTGAGCCCTTACCATGTGCAGGACACTGCTCTAAGCGCTTGGGAGAGTGCAGTAAAACAGAATTAGCAGAAACATTCCCACCCACATTGAGCATACTGGTTTAGAGGGGGAGACAGACAGACTAAGCGCTGGGGTAGATACAAGCTGATCAGGTTGGACACAGTCCGTGCCCCACATGGGCCTCCCAGTCTTAATCCCCATTTTACAGGTGAGAGGACTGAGGCACAGAGAAGTGAAGTGACTTGACACAGAGCGGACAAGTGGCAGAACCAGGATTAGAATCCGGATCCTTCCGATTCCCAGGCCCGTGCGCAGTTTAAAGGAATAAATGTTATGGGGGTGGCGCAAATAACAAATGTCCCAAGGTTCACAGGTAATTATAATGATGGCATTTGTTCAGCGCTTACTTTGTGCAAAGCACTGTTCTAAGCGCTGGATCCAAGTGCAGAGATGATGGAGAAGGGAGGGTGACCTGGGGAAAAGAGGGCTTAATTGGGGAAGGCTCGATGGAGAAGATGTGACCTTAACTGTGCTTTGAAGGTGGAGAGAGCGGTAGTCTGGCTTTCACGGAGGGGAAGGGAGTTGCAGGGGAGGTGGAGGACGAGGAAAAGGGGTCAGCAGCGAGATAGACAATAATAATAACAATGATGGCATTTATTAAGCGCTTACTACGTGCAAAGCACTGTTCTAAGCGCAGACAAGGTGGGGGCACAGTGAGAAAGCTGGCGCCAGAGAAGCGGAGTGTGAGGGCTGAGTTGTAGCGGATTAGTTAATGTCAGGTAGGAAGGAGCGAGCCGATTGAGTGCTTTAAAGTCGACGATGAGGAGTAAGTGGCCAGGGGTTCTTAGTGAGCGACTACTCTGGGCGGGCCACTGGACTGAGCGCTTGGGAGAGTACAACGGAGTTGGTAGACGCTTTCATCATCATCGTATTTATTGAGCGCTTACTATGTGCAGAGCACTGTACTAAGCGCTTGGGAAGTACAAATTGGCAACATATAGAGACAGTCCCTACCCAACAGTGGGCTCACAGTCTAAAATGGGGAGACAGAGAACAAAACCAAACATACTAACAAAATAAAATAAATAGAATAGATATGTACAAGTAAAATAAATAAATCGAGTAATAAATATGTACAAACATATTGGTACATATTTCATTCCCTGCCCACCAGAAGCTCGTAGTCTAGAAGGAGGAGACAGACATCGATGTAAATAATGGGGATATTTATGTAAGTGCTGCGGGGCTGAGGCCGAGGTGACTGTCAAGAGCTTAAAAGGGTACAGATCCAAGTGCGTAAATAATAATAATAATAATAATAATAATAACAATAATAACAATAATAATAATGGTGGTATTTGTTAAGCGCTTACTATGTGCCAAGCACTGTTCTAGGGGAGGTAATCAGGTTGTTCCATGTGGGGCTCACAGTCTTAATCCCCATTTTCCAGATGAGGGAACTGAGGCCCAGGGAAGTGGAGTGACCTCCCCAAAGCCACCCAGGTGCAAGAGGCAGAGCCGGGATTTGAACCCCTGACCTCTGACTCCCGAGCCCGGGCTCTTTCCAGTGAGCCACGAATACAGACGGGAGAGGGAGTAGGGGAGACGAGGGTTTAGGAAAGGCCGACTCGTCCCTCTCGCCTCCTCCGTCTCGTCTATCTCACCACCGACCCCTCACCCACGACCCACCTCTGGCCCGGGACGCCCTCCCTCTTCCGACAGACGGTGGCTTGCGGAGATGGGTGGGCAATCCGTGGGACCGTGGCTGAATTCGGGGGGGGTAATCAATCAATCAATCAATCAATCAATCGTATTTATTGAGCGCTTACTATGTGCAGAGCACTGTACTAAGCGCTTGGGAAGTACAAATTGGCAACACATAGAGACAGTCCCTACCCAACGGTGGGCTCACAGTCTAAAAGGGGGAGACAGAGAACAGAACCAAACATACCAACAAAATAAAATAAATAGGATAGAAATGTACAAGTAAAATAAATAAATAAATAAATAAATAGAGTAATAAATATGTACAACCAGATATACATATATACAGGTGCTGTGGGGAAGGGAAGGAGGTAAGATGGGGGGATGGAGAGGGGGACGAGGGGGAGAGGAAGGAAGGGGCTCAGTCTGGGAAGGCCTCCTGGAGGAGGTGAGCTCTCAGCAGGGCCTTGAAGGGAAGAATAATGGAGTAATGGAAGCGGTGACAAGTCAAGGGCCTAGGGTGGGCTCAGTTCGCTGGCCTAGGCCCGGATTCGTGCCCCCCGCCCAGCCCCAGCTGCTTCCCTCCACTGCCGCTTTTGTTTGGAGACCTGCCCGGGGCCGCCGCCTCTTCCTCATTCATTCATTCATTCATTCAATCGTATTTATTGAGCGCTTACTGTGTGCAGAGCACCGGACTAAGCGCTCGGGAAGTCCAAGTCGGCAACATATAGAGACGGTCCCTACCCAACACTGGGCCTCCCCGTCCTTCCTCCGCGTGCACCCCTTCGCACCCCGGGAGCGAGCGAGGCCACGAAGGAGCCGCTCTAGGTGGGTTTGCTCCGGGCCCTGACGTGGCTAAGCGGCAAGAGCCGAGGCTTGGGAATCAAGAGGTCATGGGTTCTAATCCTGGCTCTGCCACGTAATAATAACAATGGCATTTATTAAGCGCTTACTATTTGCAAAGCACCGTTCTAAGCGCTGGGGAGGTTACAAGGTGATCAGGTTGTCCCACGGGGGGCTCACAGTCTTCATCCCCATTTGACAGATGAGGGAACTGAGGCACAGAGAAGTGAAGCTTCCCCACGGCACCTGTATATAGGTATATATGTTTGTACATATTTATTACTGTATTTATTTATTTATTTTGCTTGTACATATCTATTCTAGTTTATTTTGTTAGTATGTTTGGTTTTGTTCTCTGTCTCCCCCTTTTAGACTGTGAGCCCACTGTTGGGTAGGGACTGTCTCTATATGTTGCCAACTTGTACTTCCCAAGCGGTTAGTACAGTGCTCTGCACATAGTAAGCGCTCAATAAATACGATTGATTGATTGAAGCGACTTGACCCAAGTCACACAGCTGACAATTGGCAGAGCCGGGATTTGAACCCATGGCCTCCGACTCCAAGGCCTGTGCTCTTTCCACTGAGTCACGCTGCTTCTCACATCACAGGCCCGAGTCTCTAGGACCACCCGAGGGCTTAGGACGGGGCGGCCATCCCCTCCCCGCACCCCCGGACGACTACGTCGGCTCCACGTGGGCACCTTCCCCAACTAGGCGTTCGATAAATGAGAGGCAGCCTCCAAAAACCATGGTGGGTGACCTTGGGCAAGTCACTTCACTTCTGTGGGCCTCAGTTACCTCACCTGGAAAACGGGGGTGAAGACTGTGAGCCCCACGTGGGACAACCTGGTATCTACCCCAGCGCTTAGAACAGTGCCTGGCACATAGTAAGCGCTTAATAAATACCAAAACTATTATTATTATTACCCAGGCTCAGCCCTCCCCCACTGCATGACAGCTGCGGCAGGTCCCCTGGAGCCCGCCCCATCCAGTCGCTCCTTTGCAGCCGCAGTCTGGTGTTATTTACTGAGCGCCTCCTGTGTGCAGAGCACCTGGGGAAGCCTACAGTAGAAACACCCGATTCCATCCCCTCCCCTCAAGGAGCTTGCAGTCTGATTGGGAGGTATCTAATCCCGGCTCCGCTGCTTGTCTACTCTGTGGCCTCGGATAAGTCGCTTCAACTTTTCTGTGCCTCAGTTCCCTCGTCTGTAAAATGGGGATTAAGACCGTGAGCCCCTTGCGGAACACGGACTGCGTCAAACTTGATTAGCTGGTATCTACCCCAGCACCTAGAACAGTGTTTGACGCGTAGCAAGCGCTTTACACATTACCATTAATAGTCGTGTTACAAATAGTAGGAACGGGGGGAAGTCCAAAGGCACCAACTCGGAATAGCAGGAGTGTCAAAAGATGAATGTTAAAAACCATCATCATCATCATCAATCGTATTTATTGAGCGCTTACTGTGTGCAGAGCACTGTACTAAGCGCTTGGGAAGTACAAATTGGCAACATACAGAGACAGTCCCCACCCAACAGTGGGCTCACAGTCTAAAAGATTAAAAGTCTAAAAATGACAAGTAGTCTACATACAAAGATATACGGATGCTCAAAGAATTGTATTGACAGAAATGCAAAGAGTCGGAAAAGGATAGGAAAGGGGGCTGTCGGACTCACCCAATATATTTGAGCGCCCGGATTTAGGAAGCTAACACTTTTTTTCCCCAGAATTAATAATAATAATGATATTTATTAAGCGCTTACTATGTGCAAAGCACTGTTCTAAGCTCTGGGGCGGTTACAAGGTGATCAGGTTGTCCCACGTGGGGCTCACAGTCTTAATGCCCATTTGACAGATGAGGGAACTGAGGCACCGAGAAGTGAAGTGACTTGCCCAAAGTCACACAGCTGACAGTTGGCGGAGCTGTGATTTGAACCCATGACCTCTGACTCCAAACCCCGGGCTCTTTCAACTGAGCCACGCCGCTTCGTTGCACATTTGAAACAAACCGGAGTAGATAAGTTTTGAAATGTAGAGGAGAAATAACATCTGAGTATTAAATCAGAGTAACCTAATCCTTTGGCGTGCGTGTTCTCAGTACTGTCATTTCAGTTGAGTGTCGGTAAAATCCTTTGCAAACTCAAATCTGGTACGAGGGATTTGCCCGCATGATATTTATCGGTGATTAAAGCTGCACTCATTTTCCGAACATCTGCAGAAAGAATCGAGAGTATTGATTCCTGGAATTGTGTCTGCGGAATTCGTCTTGATTGGAAATGCGTCAGTTTCGTGTTAAAATGCTTCTCTGAAGGCGTGGTATTTGTGGTGATTTAGGGGCACCAGGAGCTTCAAAAGGCAGAAAGTCGCAGGTGTTATTTAAATCTGTTCTCCGGTTACCTAAATCCAACGGGAAAATATGGGTGGACACTGTTCTTTTAACCTTCAGAGTGAAGTCCTCCTTGGCAGATTTTTAAAATTCCATTTTCTTTTGGACTTTGAGTGGATGAAGGGGAAAGTCAGTTGGTATTTCAGTTAATACTCTGTCTCCTGCTCCCTTTGTGGACACTACCTAAAGCAGTTTATAGTAAAATGGCAGGGGGACTCATCCCCCTATAAAGGTACAGTATATTGGAAGTGAAATGCAGTAAATCAACATTCATTTCTATTCATCTGGAATAAACTGTTACTCAGCTGGGGAAAGTTGAGTAGCTATTGCTGAGACAGCTATATGGATTTTTTGATGCATTTACAATAAAAGTGCATCCGTGTTTTTCCATCTGAATGATTTCCCCCTTGTGATTAGAGCCAGTCATATTTGACTAGACCCTCCGGATTGCAAAGAAGCAGCCTGTCTCAGTGGAAAGAGCCTGAGCTTGGGAGTCAGAGGTCGTGGGTTCGAATCCTGATGCTGCCACATGCCTCCTGTGTGACCTTGGGCAAATCACTTCACTTCTCTGAGCTCAGTTACCTCTTCTGTAAAATGGGGACTAAGACTGTGAGCCCCGCGTGGGACAACCTGATCATCTTGTATCCCCCCAGCACTTAGAACAGTGCTTTGCACATAGTAAGTCCTTAACAAATGCCATAATTATTATTATTATTATGGGTTCTGATCCCAACTCTGCCACTTGTCTGCTGTGTGACTTTGGGCAAGTCACTTCACTTCTCTGAGCCTCAGCTATCTCATCTGTAAAATGGGGGCTAAGACTGTGAGCCCCCCATGGGACAACCTGATCACCTTGTATCCCCCCCAGCACTTAGAACAGTGCTTTGCACATAGTAACTGCTTAACAAATGCCATCATTATTATTATTATTATTATTGTTATTATGGGTTCTGATCCCGACTCTGCCACCTGTCTGTTGTGTGCCTTTGGGCAAGTCACTTCACTTCTCTGACCCTCAGTTATCTCATCTGTAAAATGGGGGCTAAGACTGTGAGCCCCCCGTGGGACAAACTGATCACCTTGTATTCCCCCCCCCCAGCGCTTAGAACAGTGCTTCGCCCATAGTAAGTGCTTAATTATTATTTCAGGCATTAGCGAGCAGAGAGGACTTAAATCAGCAAGGTTTTGGGAAGCCGGCTCAGCTTGCCCCATTTTCTCCTGGGAATCGGACCCCCCTTCCTATTCTCAGAGGGCCACGGTACCGAGCAGGAGTGGCCCGGGATGGTTATCGTCACCCCACCCCATCTACAGGAACAACCACCAGTTGAGGGAGTTTGAAAGACTTTTTGAGCTTTGACCAGCGTGCCCTTTGAAACCCTGCTCAAAGAATGCGGGTGGCGGGCCTGGGGAAAGGAAAATGCATTGGTTTGCTCAGGTTGCATAGAACAGACCGTATAATGATAATAATGATGGTATTTGTTCAGCACTTACCATGTGCCAAACACTGTTCTAAGCGCTGGGGAGGATACAAGGTGATCAGGTTGTCCCGATGGGGTTCACAGTCTTAATCCCCATTTTACAGATGAGGTAATTGAGGCACAGAGAAGTGGAGTTGCCCACAGTCACACAGCAGACAAATGGCAGGGCCGGGGTTGGGAAGGGGGAATTAACTTCGGGGTCCCCGTCTGATCCAAACACCGCCGATAATTTCTTTATTCCTTCAGAAACTCAAGCAGAAGAATCAACAGCTGAAGCAAATTATGGATCAATTAAGGACTCTCATCTGGGACATAAATGCCATGTTGGCGATGAGGAACTAAACGGATTTTTAAAAGTCAGTGCTTTCCCAAGTGGCATAACGTTTATCATTGTCTCCGGAGTGCCGAGTTTTGGTTCTTTTTTCTAAGAAGTAATTTGTTTTGCCTTCATCCCAATGAAATAAAAAATTGATGTAACTTAACTATCTAAACATCTTGTATCTTTATTAAGTATTCATGTAACATTAGAAAACGGTGTAACCGCTAAACATGTGACATACTATCTTTTGATGGAAGCAGTTGTATTTTGATTAGTGTGTCAGGATTTCCCTAAACAAAGTAAAAAGCAAATGGACGGCTGTTTTTTTTAAAGAAAAAGTTCAATAAATTATTTTGCTTACGGAAGTTTGGTTTTTCTAATTGTATTTTTAGATTTTATTTTTACAGCATCCCTTTTGTTTGAACAGGAAAGATATTAAAAACTACTCCTATAGTGACAGTACATTGCAAAGGGCCCGAAGAAATCTTAAAAAGAGTGGGGTAAGCGTAATGTGAAATTGTAAATGTAGCCTATGAAAGTGTGTATTTTTGTGAATGTCTGTGACCGTCATCTAGATTTTGAAGATCATGCGACGAACGCTGATATTTTATCGGTGTCTACAAGAGTGGCCGACGAAACCGGTGATGGACTGGCAGCCTCTTTCTCATCGTGATTTTTTCATGTGCTATTTGTTAAGCGCTTACTATCTGCCAGGCACTGTACTAAATGCTGGAGTGGGCACAAAATAATCATGTTGGTCAGAGTCCTTGTTCCACGTGGGGCTCACGGTCATAACCCCCATTTTACAGATGAGGTAACTGAGGCCCAGAGAAGTGACTTGCCCTCAGTCACACAGCAGACAAGTGGCAGAGCCGGGAATGGCCGCCCCTTGCTTCACAGTCTCATTCCCCCTCCTCCCCTTCCTCATCCCCCCCGCCTTACCTCCTTCCTCTCCCCACAGCACCTGTATATATGTATATATGTTTGTACACATTTATTACTCTATTTTATTTGTACATATTCTATTTATTTTATTTTGTTAATATGCTTTGTTTTGTTCTCTGTCTCCCCCTTCTAGACTGTGAGCCCGCTGTTGGGGAGGGACCGTCTCTATATGTTGCCAACTTGTACTTCCCAAGCACTTAGTCCAGTGCTCTGCACATAGTAAGCGCTCAATAAATACGATTGAATGAATGAATGAATTCCCCCTCCCCATCCCCCCGCCTTACCTCCTTCCCCTCCCCACAGCACCTGTGTATATGTATATGTACGTATTTATTACTCTATTTTATTTTGTTAATATGTTTTGTTTTGTTGTCTGTCTCCCCCTTCTAGACTGTGAGCCCGCTGTTGGGTAGGGACCGTCTCTAGATGTTGGCAACTTAGAGAAGCAGCGTGGCTCAGTGGAAAGAGCCCGGGCTTTGGAGTCAGAGGTCATGGGTTCAAATCCCAGCTCCGCCAGTTGTCAGCTGTGTGACTTTGGGCAAGCCATTTCACTTCTCTGGGCCTCAGTTACCTCATCTGTAAAATGGGGATGAAGACTGTGAGCCCCCTTTGGGACAGGCTGATCACCTTGGAACCTCTCCGGCGCTTAGAACAGTGCTTTGCACATAGTAAGCGCTTCATAAATGCCATCGTTATCATCGATCGTATTTATTGAGTGCTTACTATGTGCAGAGCACTGTACTAAGCGCTTGGGAAGTACAAATTGGAAACATATAGAGACAGTCCCTACCCAACAGTGGGCTCACAGTCTAAAAGGGGGAGACAAAGAACTAAACCAAACATACTAACAAAATAAAATAGACTAGGTATGTACAAGTATCATTATTATTATTGTACTTCCCAAGCGGTTAGTACAGTGCTCCGCACACAGTAAGCGCTCAATAAATACGATTGAATGAATGAATGAATTGTAATAATGATAACTGTGGTATTTAAGTGCTCACTGCGTGCCAAGCACTGTACTAAGTGCCGGGTTAGACGGACACAGCGGCTGCCCCACGTGGGGCTCACAGTCTGAGTGACCCCAAATTCTGGGTCCCATTAATCCTTCTCACTCCGGGTGTTCCAGTCTTCTACCAACCTGTCCTCCGATCCCGTCACCCAATTCTCGAGTGCAGGGCGCCGGGGCGATCTGTGCACCTTGCCTACCGTTTCCCATTCCCCACTCCCAGGAGAACGGCCTTTCAAAAGAGCACTCATCGGAGATGCAACGGGGAGCCATTCCAGTGTCGAACGACCCTCACACTTGGGGATTGGTTTCTTAAGGTTAGCTGTACGAGAGCTCGTTCCGTACTTGACGTCCACAATTAAGCACAGCGTGGCTCAATGGAAAGAGTCAGAGGGCGTGGGCTAAGACCGTTTTAATCTTCCTCCTCCAATTCAGTAGGATCTCAGAGCTAAATCAGTTTTTTTCTTTTCCTCCAGTTTAGCAGAACCTTAAAGCCAAGTCAGTTTGATTCCTTCCTCCTCCAGTTTAGCAGAACCTCAAAGCCAAGTCAGTTTGATTCCTTCCTCCTCCAGATTAGTAGGACCTCAAAGCTAGATCAGTTTTTTGTTTCCTCCTCCAGTTTAGCAGAACCTCAAAGCCAAGTCAGTTTGATTCCTTCCTCCTCCAGTTTAGTAGGACCTCAAAGCTAAATCAGTTTTTTGTTTCCTCCTCCAGTTTAGCAGAACCTCAAAGCCAAGTCAGTTTGATTCCTTCCTCCTCCAGATTAGTAGGACCTCAAAGCTAAATCAGTTTTTTGTTTCCTCCTCCAGTTTAGCAGAACCTCAAAGCCAAGTCAGTTTGGTTCCTTCCTCCTCCAGTTTAGTAGGATCTCAAAGCTAAATCAGTTTTTTGTTCTCTTCTCCAGTTCAACAGGATGTCAAAACTAATTCGGATTGGTTCCTTCCTCCTCCAGTTTAGTAGGACCTCAAAGCTAAATCAGTTTTTTGTTCTCTTCTCCAGTTTAACAGGATGTCAAAACTAATTCGGATTGGTTCCTTCCTCCTCCAGTTTAGTAGGACCTCAAAGCTAAATCAGTTTTTTGTTTCCTTCTCCAGTTTAACAGGATGTCAAAACTAATTCGGATTGGTTCCTTCCTCCTCCAGTTTAGTAGGACCTCAAAGCTAAATCAGTGCTTTGCTCTCTTCTCCGGTTTAACAGGATGTCAAAACTAATTCGGATTTGTTCCTTCCTCCTCCAGTTTAGTAGGACCTCAAAGCTGCGTCATATTTATCCCTTCCTCCTCAAGTTTAGAAGGACCTCCAAGCCAAGTCAGATTAATTCCTTCCTCCTCCAGTTTAGTTATTACCAATAATAATCATAAATGATAGTTTTATCCCTTCCTCCTCCAGTTTAGTAGGACCTCAAAGCCAAGTCAGTCTTTCCTATCCTTCTCCACTTTACCATGATCCCAAAGCTAAATCGGTTTTGTTCCTTCCTCCTCCAGTTTAGCAGGACCTCAAAGCTAAATCAGTTTGATTCCTTCCTCCTCCAGTGTACTAGGACCTCAAAACTAAGTCAGTTTTATCCCTTCCTCTTCCAGTTCAGTAGGACCTCAAAGCCAAGTCAATTTGATTCCTTCCTCCTCCAGTTTAGCAGGACCTCAAAGCCAAGTCAATTTGATTCCTTCCTCCTCCAGTTTAGCATCACCTCAAAGCTAGCTTTATCCCTTCCTCCTCCAGTTTAGCAGGACCTCAAAGCTAAATCCACTGTATCTCTTCCTCCTCCAGTTTAATAAGATTTCAAAGCAGTCAGTTTTATTCTTTCCCCCTGCATTTTAGTTAATAATAATAATAGTAATAGTTACAGTTTTATCCCTTCCTGCTCCAGCTTAATAGGCCCCCAAAGCTGTCAGGTTTTTTCCTTCCTCCTCCAGGTTAGTAGGAGCTCAGCATTACATCATTTTTATCCCTTCGTCTTCCAGTTTAGTAGGACCTCAGAGCAAAATCAGATTTTCCTGTCCTTCTCCAGTTTAACTGGATCTCAAAGCCAAGTTGGTTTTGTTTCTTCCTCCTCCAGTTTAATAAGTCCTCAAAGCTAAGTCACTTTGATTCCTTTTCCTCCATTTTAGCAGGACCACAAAGCCAAATCAGTTAAATGCCATCCTTTTCCAGTTTTGCAGGACCCCAAGGGTAAGTCAGTTTCAGCCCTTCTTCCTCCAGTTCAGTAGGACCGCAAAGCTAAATCAGTTTGATTCCTTCCTCCTCCAGTTTAAGAGGACCTAAAAACTAAGTCAGCTTGATTCCTTCCTCCTCCAGTTTAGCAGGACCTCAAATCTAAGTCAGCTTGATTCCTTCCTCCTCCAGTTTAGCAGGACCTCAAATCTAAGTCAGTTTGATTCCTTCCTCCTCCAGTTTAGCAGAACCTAAAAGCTAAGTCAGTTTGATTCCTTGCTCCTCCAGTTTAGCAGGACCTCAAATCTAAGTCAGCTTGATGCCTTCCTCCTCCAGTTTAGCAGGTCGGTGTGATTCCTTCCGCCTCCAGTTTAGCAGGACCAGAAAGCCAAGTCAGTTTTATTCCTTCCACCTCCAGTTTAGCAGGACCTCAAAGCTAAGTCAGTTTTATTCCTTCCTCCTCCAGTTTAACAGCACCTCAAGGCTGTAAGTTTCATTCCTTCCTCCTACAGCTTAGCCGGACCTCAAAGCTAAGTCAGTTTTATTCCTTCCTCCTCCAGTTTAGCAGGACCAGAAAGCTGTCAGTTTGATTCTTTCCTCCTCCCGTTTAGCCAGGCCTCAAAGCTAAGGCAGTTTGATTCCTTCTCCTCCAGTTTAGCAGGACCTCAAATCAAAGCCAGTTAATTCCTCCCTCTTCCAGTTTAGCAGGACCTCGAAGCTAAGTCAGTTTTATTCCTTCCCCCTCAAGTTTAGCCAGATCTCAAAGCTAAGTCAGTTTCCTTCCTTCCTCCTCCAGTTTAGCCTGACCTCAAAGCTAAGTCAGTTTTATTCCTTCCTCCTCCCGTTTAGCAGGCCAGTTTCATTCCTTCCTCCTCCAGTTCAGTAGGACCTCAAAGGTAAGTCAGTTTTATTCCTTCTCCAGTTTAGCAGGACCTCAAAGCAAGTCAGTTTTATGCTTTCCTCCTCCACTTTAGCAGGACCTCAAAGACAAGTCAGTTGTTATTCCTTCCCCCTCCAGTTAAGCAGGACCACAAAGCTAAGATAATTATACACCTTCCTCCTCCAGTTTAGCAGGACCTCAAAGACAAGTCAGTTTTATTCCTTCCCTCTCCAGTTTAGCAGGTCCACAAAGCTAAGATAATTATATACCTTCCCCCGCCTGTTTAGCAGGACCTCAAAGCCAAGTCAGTTTAATTCCTTCCTCCTTCAGTTTAGCAGGACCTCAACGCCATGTCACTTTTATTCCTTCCTCCTCCAGTTTAGCAGGACGAGAAAGCTGTCAGTTTTATTCCTTCTTCCTCCAGTTTAGCAGCACCTCAAAGCTAAGTCAGTTTTATTCCTTCCCCCTCAAGTTTAGCCAGACTTCAACTCTAAGTCATTTTGATTCCTTCCTCATCCAGTTCAGCAGTACCTCAAAACGAAATCAGTTTTATTCCTTCCTCCTCCCATTTAGCAGGTCAGTTTGATTTCTTCCCCCTCCAGTTTAGCAGGACCAGAAAGGTAAATCAGTTTGATTCCATTCTCTTCCAGTTTAGCAGCACCTCAAAGCTAAGTCAGTTTGATTCCTTTCTTCTCCAGTTTGGCAGGACCAGAAAGTTACGTCAGTTTCATTCCTTCCTCCTCCAGTTTAGCTGGACCTCAAAACTAAATCAGTTTATTCCTTCCTCCTCCACTTTAACAGGTCAGTTTGATTACTTCCTCATCCAGTTTAGCAAGACCAGAAAGGTAAGTCAGTTTGATTCCTTACTCTTCCAGTTTAGCAGGACCTCAAAGCTAAGTCAGTTTTATTCCTTCCTCCAATTTAGCAGGACCTCAAAGCTAAGTCAGTTTTATTCCTTCCTCCAGTTAGGAGGACCTCAATGCCAAGTCAGTTTTATTCCTTCCTCCTCCAGTTTAGCCAGACCTCAAAGCTATGTCAGTTTTATTCCTTCCTCCTCCAATTTAGCAGGACCTCAATGCCGAATCAGTTTCGTTCCTATTTCTCCAGTTTAGCAGGACCTCAAAGCTAAGTCAGCTTGATTCCTTCCTCCTCCAGTTTAGCAGGACCTCCAAGCCAAGTAAATTTATTGCCTTCCTCCTCCAGTTTAGCAGGTCAGTTTGATTTCTTCCTCCTCCAGTTTAGCAGGACCTCAAAGCTAAGTCAGTTGTATGTCTTCCTCCTCCAGTTTATCAGGGCCTCAAAGTTAAGTCAGTTTGATTCCTTACTGCTCCAGTTCTGCAGGCCCTCAAAGCTAAGTCAGTTTTATTCCTTCCTCCTCCAATTGAGCAGACCCTCAAATCTTAGTCAGTTTAATGCCTTCCTCCTCCAGTTTAGCAGCACCTCAAGGCTAAATCAGTTTGATTCCTTCCTCCTCCAGTTTAGCAGCACCTCAAAGCTAAGTCAGCTTGATTCCTCCCTTCTCCAGTTTACCAGGACCTCCAAGCCAAGTAAATTTAATGCCTTCCTCCTCTAGCTTAGCAGGTCAGTTTGATTCCTTCCTCCTCCAGTTTAGCAGGGCCTCAGAGCTATGTCAGTTTGATTCCTTCCTTCTCCAGTTTAGCCAGACCTCAAAACTCATTTTTATTCCCTCCTCCTCCAGTTTAGGAGGACCTCAAAGCTATGTCATTTTAATGCATTCCTCCTCCAGTTGAGCAGACCTCAAAGCTAAGTCAGTTTGATTCCTTCTTCCTCCAGTTTAGCAGCACCTCATGGCTCAGTCAGTTTGATTCCTTCCTCCTCCAGTTTAGCAGGACCTCAAAGCTAAATCAGTTTTATCTCTTCACCCTCCAGTTTTGCAGGGTCCCAAAGTTAAGTCATTATTATCCCTTCACCTTCCAGTTTAGCAGGACCCCAAAGCTAAGTCAGTTTTATCCCGTCACCTTCTAGTTTAGCAGGGCCCCAAAGCTAGTTTTATCCCTTCCTCCTCCAGTTTAGAAGGACCTCAAAGCTAAGTCAGGTCTATGCCTTCCTTTTGCAGTTTAACAGGACCATAAATCTAAGTCAGTTTTATCCCTTCATTCTCAGTTTAGTAAGACCTTGCAGATGCCAGGTTTATCCCTCCCTGCTCCAGTATAAGACCTCAAAGCCAAGCCAGTTTTTTTCCTTACTCCTCTAGTTAAGCACAATTCTCAAAGCTTAAGTTAGATTCCTTTATTTTCCAGTTTAGTAGGGCCTAAATTTAAAATTCTTAAATTTTTGTAGGTCAAATTTTTAACATAAATGTTATATTTTCCAGTTTATGCCTTCCTTTTCCAGTTTAGCATGACCTCAAAGCCGTGAATAAAACTCAGTTTTATTCCTTAGTCCTCTAGTTATGCACAATTCTCAAAGCTGTATAGGTTAAACAGGTTAAATTTTTAACACAAATGTTAAATTTTCCAGTTTGCCTTCCCTTTCCAGTTTAGCCCGACCTCAAAGCCAAGTCAATTTTATTCCTTACTCCTCTGGTTAAGCACAATTCTCAAAGGTAAGTTAGATTCCTTTATTCTCCAGTTTAGTGGGACCTAAATTTAAAATTCTTAAATTTGTATAAACAGGTTAAATTTTTAACACAAATGTTAAATTTTCCAGTTTGCCTTCCTTTTCCAGTTTAGCACGACCTCAAGGCCAAGTCAGTTTTATTCCTTACTCCTCTAGTTAAGCACAATTCTGAAAGCTAAGTTAGATTCCTTTATTCTCCAGTTTAGTAGCACCTAAATTTAAAATCCTTAAATTTTTATAGGTTAAATCTTTTAACATCAATGTTAAATTTTCCAGTTTATGCCTTCTTTTTCCAGTCTAGCACAACCTCAAAGCCGAGTCAGTTTTATTCCTTACTCCTCTGGTTAAGCACAATTCTCAAAGCTAAGAGAGTCCTTTATTCTCCAGTTTAGTGGGACCTAAATTTAAAACTCTTCAATTTTTAACAAATTTATATTCTCCTACTCCATTTTAGCAGGACCTCTAGGAATAGTCAGTTTTATACCTTCCTAGTCCAGTTTAGCAGCACCTCAAAGCTTAGTTAGGGTTCATTCTTTCCTCCTCCAGCTTAGCAGGACCTCATGGGTAAGGCAGTTGAGGACATAGACCATCATCTCTTCCTCCTAAGAAGGAGATTATTTTGAGCTACTCCTTCCTCCTAGGAGCGAGAGATGGTGTGAGGCCTCAACTGCCTTACCCATGAGGTCCTGCTAAGCTGGAGGAGGAAGGAATGCCAGGTGTTCTTTACTAGGTATTTACTGAAAGAGAAGATAAGTGTGTGCTAGCAATCTGTGATTAGGGAGGAAGAGAGAGTGGGGCAGGAGGGAAGAGGGTAGGCTAGAGAACCACAGGATGGGGGTTCAAATCCCACC
Source organism: Tachyglossus aculeatus (assembly GCF_015852505.1). Lineage (NCBI taxonomy): Eukaryota > Metazoa > Chordata > Mammalia > Monotremata > Tachyglossidae > Tachyglossus > Tachyglossus aculeatus. The sequence goes on along the minus strand of NC_052069.1, from coordinate 68,595,330 downwards.
TCTGGCTCTGAAAAATTAAAATTTTTAGGGAAACTAAAACAAGGCAAAGAGGGTAAGAGTGCCGTGTTTGTCTTTTCTCTCTCTTTTTCAAATCTAAAGTAATTTCCTTCTTCCCTCCTCCAGTTTAGCAAGCTCAATGCTGTCCATTTTTTTAATTTCCTCCTCCACTTCAGTAGGACCTCAACACTAGTTAGTTTTATTCCTTCCTCCTCCAGTTCAGTAGGAATTTACAGCTAAGTCTATTTGATTCCTTCCTGTAGTTTAGCAGGACCTCAAAGTCGGTTTTATTCTTGCCTCCTGCCATTTAATACGACCTCACACCTAATTGAATTTTATTCCTTCCTTCTCCAGTTTAGCAGGACCTCAAAGCCAAGTCAGTTTGATTCCTTCCTCCTCCAGTTTAGCAGGACCTCAAAGCCAAGTCAGTTTGATTCCTTCCTCCTCCATTCACAGCACCTCAAAGCCAAGTCAGTTTGATTCCTTCCTCCTCCAGTTTAGTAGCACCTCAAATCTAAATCAGTTTTATTTCTTCCTCCTCCAGTTTAGCAGGACCTCAAAGCCAAGTCAGTTTTATTCCTTTCTCCTCCAGTTTAGCACGACCTCAAAGCCAAGTCAGTTTTATTCCTTCCTCCACCAGTTTAGCAGGACCTCAAGCTAAGTCAGTTTCATACCTCCTCCACCAGTTTAATAAGGCCTCATAGTTACGTCAATTTTGTTCCTTCCTCCTCCAGTTTAGCAGCACCTTAAAACTAAGTCAGCTCTAGGGCCTTGTTATACTGGAGGAGGAAAGAATAAAGCTGACTTAGTTTTATGCCTTCCTCCTCCAGTTTAGCAGCACCTCAAAGCGAAGTCACTATTATTCCTTCTCCTCCAGTGTAACAGGACCTCAAAGTTAGTTTATTCCTTCCTCCTCCAGTTTAGCAGCACCTCACATCTAGATCAGTTTTATTCCTTCCTCCTCCAGTTTAGCAGCACCTCACATCTAAATCAGTTTTATTCCTTCCTCCTCCAGTTTAGCAAGACCTCAAAGCCAAATCAGTTTTATTCCTTTCTCCTCCAGTTTAGCAGCACCTCAAAGCTAAGTCAGTTTTATTCCTTCCTCTTCCAGTTTAGCAGCACCTCAAAGCTAAATCAGTTTTAATGCTTCCTCTTCCACTTTAGCAGGACCTCAAAGCTACAGTTAGTCTTATTCTTTCCTCCTCCAGTTTAGCAGCACCTTAAAATTAAGTCAGCTCTAAGGCCTTTTTAAACTGTAGGAGAAAGGCACAAAACTTAGTTTTATTACTTCCTCCTCCAGTTTAGCAGCACCCCAAAACTACAGCAGTTTTATTCCTTCCTCCTCCAGTTTAGCAGCACCTCAAAGCTATAGTTTTATTCCTTCCTCCTCCACTTTAGCAGCACCTCAAAGCTAAGGTAGTTTTATTCCTTCCTCCTCCAGTTTAGCAACCCCTCAAAGCCAACGTTAGTTTTATGCTTTTCTCCTCCACTTTACCAGGACCTCAAAGCTAAGTCAGCTATAAGGTCCTGTTAAACTGGAGGAGGAAGGAATAAAACTGACTTGGATTTGAGGCCCTGCTGATCTGGAGGAGGGAGTAATCAAGCCGCCTAGCTGGTAGGTGCTGCTGAACTGGGGAAGGAAGGAAAGGGAAGGGAAGGGAAGGAAATGGGGGAAGGGAAGAAGGGAAGGAAAGGGAGGAAGAAAGGAAGGAAAGGGAGGAAGGAAAGGGAGGAAGGAAGGAAGGAAGGAAGGAAAGGGAGGAAGGAAGGAAGGAAAGGGAGGAAGGAAGGAAGGAAAGGAAGGAAGGAAGGAAAGGGAGGAAGGAAGGAAAGAGGAAGGGAGGAAGGAAGGAAGGAAAGGGAGGAAGGAAGGAAAGAGGAAGGAAGGAAGGAAAGGGAGGAAGGGAGGAAGGAAAGGGAGGAAGGGAGGGAGGAAGGAAGGGAGGAAGGGAGGGAGGAAGGAAGGGAGGAAAGGAAGGAAGGAAAGGGAGGAAGGGAGGAAGGAAGGAAAGGGAGGAAGGAAGGAAAGGGAGGAAGGAAGGAAGGAAAGAGGAAGGAAGGAAGGAAGGAAAGGAAGGAAGGAAAGGGAGGAAGGAAGGAAAGAGGAAGGAAGGAAGGAAAGGGAGGAAGGAAAGGGAGGAAGGAAAGGGAGGAAGGGAGGGAGGAAGGGAGGGAGGAAGGAAGGGAGGAAAGGAAGGAAGGAAAGGGAGGAAGGAAGGAAGGAAGGAAGGAAGGAAAGGAAGGAAGGAAGGGAGGAAGGAAGGAATTGATTTTATTCCTCCCTCCTCCAGTTGGGCTAGATCTCAAAGCTCAATCAGCTGTGAAGTCTTGCTAACCTCTAGGAGGAGAGAATGAAACTGACTGAAGCTGTGAGGTTCTGCTAAACTGGAGGAAGGAATTAAACTGACCCAGCTGATTTAGCTTGGAGGTCCTGCTGTACTGGAGATTAGCAGGACCACTGAGCTAAATCAGCTATAAGTACTTGCTAGACAGGGGGCAGAAAGAATGAAACTACAAATAAAAGTATTTTATTCCTTCCTCCCCCAGTTTAGCGGCGCAGCAAAGCTAAATCAGGGGTGAGGTATTGATCAACTGGAGGAGAAAAGAATAATACTGATTAAGCTTGGAAGACCTCAGGGTTTAGCCAGAAGTTCGAGGCTAAATTAATTTTATTCCTTCTTCCTCCAGTTTAGCAGACCCTCAAACCTAGGTTAGTTGTATTCCTTCCTCCTCCAGCTTAGCCAGACCTCCTGGAAAAAGTCATTTGAGGATGTATACCATCATCCGTTTTTTTGAGGAGGAGGGGATGGTGTGAGTCCTCAACTGATTTATCTATGAGGTCCTGCTAAGCTGGAGAAGGAAGGAATACCAGATGTTCTTTATTCATCATTTTTGTGCAAGTAAACACAAAGCTTTGCTAGGATAGGAGGGGAAAAGAAGAAGGGAGGAGGGAAGGGAGAGCCTGGCCTCCAGAGCCAGAGGTTGGGGATTGTACTCCCACCGTGGGCTTCTGGCTGTGGAAAAATAAAACTTTAGGGGGGAGATTTAAAAAGGCAAGGAGGAGAAGGGAGTACTGCATCTGTCTTTCCTCTTTATCTCTCTGCTGTGAAAAAGGAAAAAGGTAAAAACTCCTAGCAAAGACTTACCTGGGAGGCCGAACCGATGGTTTCATGTAAATCAGGGCAATCTCCAACACTGTTACCTAAAGAAAACATGCAGAGGGGATTCCTTGGACAAAGTTGCTGTGTTCTTCCCCTCTTTTTTTTTCTCCTGTCTTTCAGTGTGAAGAGAAGAAGGGTTTGGCTGTAACTCAGAGTCAAGAGTCACCTTTGGGCTAAAGCTGTTTGTCCTATTCCACTCAGGGAAATTTCCCGCAGTGGTTACCTAAAGGAAAAATACGAGACATGGCAGGAGATTCAGAGGGAGAAAGTTCCAGACTCCTTTAGAGCACATCCAGTTTGCTGCCGCTTCTTCACACAGCCGTAGACCTAGGAATAAACAAGTGCTCGGGGGTCACTCACCTTGTTGGAGAGAAGCAGCGTGGCTCAGTGGAAAGACCACGGGCTTTGGAGTCAGAGGTCATGGGTTCAAATCCTGGCTCCACCAATTGCCAGCTGCGACTTTGGGCAAGTCACTTCACTTCTCTGGGCCTCAGTTCCCTCATCTGGAAAATGGGGATGAAGACTGTGAGCCCCCCCGTGGGACAACTTGATCACCTTGTAGCCTCCCCAGTGCTTAGAACAGTGCTTTGCACACTGTAAGCGCTTAATAAATGCTATCATTATTATTATTATTATAGTCTTTGGAGGAGAGGGGCTCTTCGTCATGAAATCTCACACCATCTGCCAACGCCAATTTTTACATGTGTCTGCCCGATGAACCGTTGAGCCTGCAAAAAAGGAGAAGAGTCATGAAAATTCATCTTAAAGACAAGAGGACGAGAGCCATCTCAGAACGAGTGTTTCTTTTCTGAGGGATCCCAGGAGCCAGGACCCCCACTTTTGATCAGCAGAAGGAGCATGGCTCAGTGGAAAGAGCCCGGGCTTTGGAGTCGGAGGTCATGGGTTCAAGTCCTGACTCCGCCAGTTGTCAGCTGTGTGACTTCGGGCAAGTCACTTCACTTCTCTGGGCCTCAGTTACCTCATCTGTAAAATGGAGATGAAGACTGTGAGCCCCCCGGGGGACAACCTGATCCCCCTAGTAACCTCCTCAGCACTTAGAACAGTGCTTTGCACATAGTAGGCGCTTAATAAATGGCATCATTATTATTATTATCAGAAACAACCGAGGATTGGGGGAGAGGCAATCTGTGACCGCTTTCGGCGGAAGACTTCAAGCTGGCAGGTTCAGGGCAGCTTTCATTCATTCATTCATTCAATCGTATTTATTGAGTGCTTACTGTGTGCAGAGCACTGTACTAAGCGCTTGGGAAGTACAAGTTGACAACATACAGAGACAGTCCCTACCTACCAGCGGGCTCACAGTCTAGAAGGGGGAGACAGACAACAAAACAAAACATATAAACCAAATAAAATAAATAGAATAAATATGTACAAGGAAAATAGAGTAATAAATATGTACAAACATATATACATATATACAGCTTTACAATTCCTGTGGAAATAAGCAGTCGAGAACCCAAGGCTCTCAGGGCCCAGGATCCTCGGAGGACAGTGTGAGATTTCAGAAAATGGCAGGGTGCTAGCCATTGACCAGTGATAGTCTGAGCACCGAGGAAACTACTACAGAGATATTAAAGACGCGATCGTTGTCCTCAGGGAGATTACATGTTGGAATAAACATTCATTCATTCATTCAATCGTATTTATTGAGCACTTACTGTGTGCAGAGCACTGTACTAAGCGCTTGGGAAGTACAAGTTGGTAATGTATAGATACAGTCCCTACCCAACAGCAGGCTCACAGTCTAGAAGGGGGAGACAGACAACAAAGCAACACATATTAACAAAATAAAATAAATAGAATAGCAAATATGTACAAGTAAAATAGAGTAATAAATCTGTACAAACATACACACAGGTGCTATGGGATCCTCTGCTAGGAAGGCTGAGTGGGAACATACAGAAAACAAAACAGGGAAGCCAGGGAAGGTCTCGTGGAGGAGTGGGATATGAGAAGCAGGCTGATTAGAGAAGCAGTGTGGCTCAGTGGAAAGAGCCCGGGCTTTGGAGTCAGAGGTCATGGGTTCAAATCCCGGCTCCACCAATTGTCAGCTGTGTGACTTTGGGCAAGTCACTTCACTTCTCTGGGCCTCAGTTACCTCATCTGGAAAATGGCGATTAAGGCTGTAAGCCCCCTGAGGGACAGCCTGATCACCTTGTAACCTCCCCAGTGCTTAGAATAGTGCTTTGTTCATAGTAAGTGCTTAATAAATGCCATCATCATTATTATTATTATATGAGAAGGTGGGAAGTGCTGCCAAACTGAGCTCCAGTCCAGGCTTTTTGGCGCAACCTGACAAAGCCTGAAAACCATACTGCCTCCATTTTCCTAGCTCTAAAAAGGGGCCTGGGGGGAGATATTAGAATAATAATAATAATTTTGGTATTTGTTAAGTGCTTACTATGTGCAAAGCACTGTTCTGAGCGCTGGGAGGGATACAAGGTGATCAAGTTGTCCCACGTGGGGCTCACAGTCTTAATCTGTTGCCAACTTGTACTTCCCAAGCACTTAGTATAGTGCTCTGCACACAGTAAGAGCTCAATAAATGTGATTGAATGAATGAATGAATGAATGAATCCCCATTTTACAGATGAGGTAACTGAGGCACAGAGAAGTTAAATGACTTACCCAAAGTCACACAGCTGACAAGTGGCAGAGCCAGGATTTGAACCCCTGACCTCTGATTCCCAAGCCCGGGCTCTTTCCACTGAGGCACGCTGCTTCTCTATTCAGCCTGACATTTTTGAGGAAAACCGGGACCCCTGAATATCACCCCAAGTTTAAGTCCCATCCTGCTTCCTGGTGGGTGGCCCCGGCCTGGTGGCGCGATCCCCTCACTCCCTCCCTCCATAATAATAATAATAATGGCATTTATTAAGTGCTTACTATGTGTAAAGCACTGTTCTAAGCGCTGGGGAAGTTACAAGGTGATCAGGTTGTCCCACAGGGGGCTCACAATCTTCACCCCCATTTTCCAGATGAGGGAACTGAGGCCCAGAGAAGTGAAGCGACTTGCCCAAAGCTGACAATTGGCGGAGCTGGCATTTGAACCCATGACCTCTGACTCCAAAGCCTGGGCTCTTTCCACTGAGCCACGCTGCTTCTTCCCCTCATCCCCCTCTCCATCCCCACCGTCTTACCTCCTTCCCTTCCCCACAGCACCTGTATATATGGATATATGTATACATATTCCCCCTTTTAGACTGTGAGCCCACTGTTGGGTAGGGACTGTCTCTATATGTTGCCAACTTGTACTTCCCAAGCGCTTAGTCCAGTGCTCTGCACACAGTAAGCGCTCAATAAATACGACTGATGATGATGATGATGATATTTATTACTCTATTTATTGATTTATTTTACTTGTACATATCTATTCTATTTTATTTTAATACGTTTTGTTTTCTTGTCCGTCTCCCCTTACTAGACTGTGAGCCCATGTGGGTAGGGACCGTCTCTAGATGTTGCCAACTTGGACTTCCCAAGTGCTCAGTACAGTGCCCTGCACAGAGTAAGCGCTCAGTAAATACAATTGATTGATTGATTCTCCATCTGTAGAAGCAGAAGATGCCAGGACTCAGGGCCCCCCGCTGCTGCCTCCAGATTTCCCCGCTGTTAGTTAGGAAGCCGGGGCGGAGATAATCCCCCTATCCAGCCTTGGACTCCTGGGTTCAATGGACCTCCTGTTCCAAAGTGGGAAAACCTCCCTTGGTCACCGACCTTTTCCCTCTCCATCCCCCCCATCTTACCTCCTTCCCTTCCCTACAACACCTGTACATATGTATATATGTTTGTACATATTTATTACTCTATTTAGTTATTTATTTTACTTGTACATATCTATTCTATTTATTTTATTTTGTTAGTATGTTTGGTTTTGTTCTCTGTCTCCCCTTTTAGACTGTGAGCCCACTGTTGGGTAGGGACTGTCTCTATATATTGCCAATTTGTACTTCCCAAGCGCTTAGTACAGTGCTCTGCACATAGTAAGCGCTCAATAAATACGATTGATGATGAGGAGGATGATGACCTTTTCCCGGCCTGCCCTTCCTCCTCGCCATCCCTGGTTTGTGAGTGGGATGACATAGTGAGGAAGACAGCACACAACAGAAAATGCTATACACCAGGTGGAAGAGAAGGCGGCCATCCGCTTCAGGAATAAATAATGCAGCCAAGTTGCCTTAAAAGAACCACCCTTAAATATAAACTGTCAATAATAATAATAATAATGATAGCATTTATTAAGCGCTTACTATGTGCAAAGCACTGTTCTAAGCGCTGGGGCGGTTACAAGGTGATCAGGTTGTCCCACGGGGGGCTCACAGTCTTCACCCCCATTTTACAGATGAGGGAACTGAGGCCCAGAGAAGTGACTCGCCCAAAGTCACACAGCTGACAATTGGCGGAACCGGGATTTTTTTTTTTTTGGATGGTATTTATTAAGCGCTTACTACGTGCCAAGCACTGTTCTAAGCGCTGGGGCGGTTACAAGGTGATCAGGTTGTCCCACGGGGGGCTCACAGTCTTCACCCCCATTTTACAGATGAGGGAACTGAGGCCCAGAGAAGTGACTCGCCCAAAGTCACACAGCTGACAATTGGCGGAACCGGGATTTTTTTTTTTTTGGATGGTATTTATTAAGCGCTTACTACGTGCCAAGCACTGTTCTAAGCGCTGGGGCGGTTACAAGGTGATCAGGTTGTCCCACGGGGGGCCCACAGTCTTCACCCCCATTTTACAGATGAGGAAGCTGAGGCCCAGAGAAGTGAAGTGACTCGCCCAAAGTCACACAGCTGACAATTGGCGGAGCCGGGATTTGAACCCATGACCTCTGACTCCAAAGCCCGGGCCCTTTCCACTGAGCCACGCTGCTTCTCTGTTGGTATCTAATAATAATTAAGGTGTTTAAGTGCTTACTATGTGCGAAACACTGTACTGAGCCCCAGGGTAATAACAACTTGTACTTCCCAAGCGCTTAGTACAGTGCTCTGCATTCATTCACTTCATTCATTCATTCAATCGTATTTATGGAGCGCTTACTGTGTGCAGAGCACTGGACTAAGCGCTTGGGAAGTCCAAGTTGGCAACATCTAGAGACGGTCCCTACCCAACAGCGGGCTCACAGTGTAGAAGGATGAGACAGGCAACAAAACAAAACATATTAACAAAATAAAATAAATAGAATAAATATGTACAAATAAAATAAATAGAGTAATAAATATATACAAACATATATACATATATACAGGTGCTGTGGGGTGGGGAAGGAGGTAAGGCGGGAGGATGGCGAGGGGGAAAAGGGGGAGAGGAAGGAGGGGGCTTAGTCTGGGAAGGCCTCCTAACCTGTCCTTACAACATAGCAAGCGCTTCACAAATACATGATAATCAACTCTGAGTACTGTACTAAATGCTTGGGAAGAAAACAATATAATGGGCATGATATTAATAAGTTTGGGTTTGCTTTTTTTTTACCTTTGCTGAACCGTTTAGAAGTTTTTTCCTGTGCCACATATGCTGTGCAACAGTGCCTAGGGAAAAGAGAACAGGAATGCAAGCAGGTAAGAACTTAATGATAATAACAGTAATAATGTTGGTATTTGTTAAGCGCTTACTATGTGCAAAGCACTGTTCTAGGCACTGGGGAGGTAACAAGGTGATCAGGTTGTCCCATGGAGGGGGGCTCACAGTGCTCTGCACACAGTAAGCGCTCAATAAATATGATTGATGATGATGATGATCCCTCCCGCCTTACCTCCTTCCCTTCCCCACAGCACCTGTATATATGTATATACGTTTGTACATATTTATTACTCTATTTATTTTACTTGTACATATCTATTCTATTTATTTTATTTTGTTAATATGCTTTGTTTTGTTCTCTGTCTCCCCCCCTAAACCGTGTGCCCACTGTTGGGTAGGGACTGTCTCTATATGTTGCCAACTTGTACTTCCCAAGTGCTTAGTACAGTGCTCTGCACACAGTAAGCGCTCAATAAATATGATTGATTGATTGATTTTAATCCCCATTTTACAGATGAGTTAACTGAGGCCCAGAGAAGTGAAGTGACTTGCCCAAAGTCACCCAGAGCCGGGATTTGAACCCATGACCTCTGACTCCAACGCCCGGGCTCTTTCCGCTGAGCCACGCTGCTTCTCTTAATAATGATGACGTTAAGCGCTTACTATTTCATCATCATCATCATCAATCGTATTTATTGAGTGCTTACTATGTGCAGAGCACTGTACTAAGCGCTTGGGAAGTACAAATTGGCAACATTGCAAAGATAGTAATAACAGTTGGGGCCTCTGTTAGGCATTTGGGTAAATACCAGAAAATCAGATCCCACACGGGGCTCACAGACAAAGTAGGAAAGAGAACAGGGACCGAATCCCTATTTTGCAGTGGAGGGAACAGAGGCACAGAGAAGTGAAATGACTCGTCTAAGGTCACATCATCGTCATCAATCGTATTTATTGAGCGCTTACTATGTGCAGAGCACTGTACTAAGCGCTTGGGAAGTACCAATTGGCAACATATAGAGACAGTCCCTACGCAACAGTGGGCTCACAGTCTAAAAGGGGGAGACAGAGAACAAAACCAAACATACTAACAAAATAAAATAAATAGGATAGATATGTACAAGTAAAATAAATAGAGTAATAAATATGTACAACCATATATACATATATACAGGTGCTGTGGGGAAGGGAAGGAGGTAAGACGGGGGGGATGGAGAGAGGGACGAGGGGGAGAGGAAGGAAGGGGCTCAGTCTGGGAAGGCCTCCTGGAGGAGGTGAGCTCTCAGCAGGTCCTTGAGGGTCACATCAGGTAAGGGCAGAGCCGGGATCAGAACCCAGGTCCTCAATCAATCAATCAATCAATCAATCATATTTATTGAGTGCTTACTGTCTGCAGAGCACTGGACTAAGCGCTTGGGAAGTACAAGTCGGTAACACATAGCGACAGTCCCTACTCGGATTCCCAGACCCCTGCTCTTTCCATTCATTCATTCAATCGTACTTATTGAGCGCTTACTGTGTGCACAGCACTGGACTAAGCGCTTGGGAAGTACAAGTGGGCAACATACAAAGACGGTCCCTACCCAACAACGGGCTCACAGTCTAGAAGGGGGAGACAGACAACAACAAAAAACACGTGGACAGGTGTCAAGTCGTCTCAACAAAAAGAGTTAAAGCTAAATGCACATCATTAACAAAATAAATAGAAAAGTAAATATGAGAAGCAGCGGAAAGAGCCCGGGCTTTGGAGTCAGAGGTCATGGGTTCAAATCCCGGCTCTGCCACATGTCTGCTGTGTGACCTTGGGCAAGTCACTTAACTTCTCTGAGCCTCAGTTCCCTCATCTGGAAAATGGGGGTGAAGACTGTGAGCCCCACGTGGGACAACCTGATCACCTTGGATCCCTCCCAGCGCTTAGAACAGTGCTTTGCACATAGTAAGCGCTTAACAAATGCCAACATTATTATTCATTCATTCATTCAATCGTATTTATTAAGCGCTTACTGTGTGCAGAGCACTGTACTAAGCGCTTGGGAAGTACAATTTGGCAACATATGGAGACTATCCCTACCCAACAGTGGGTAGCATTATTATTATTATGTACAAGTAAAATAACAGAGTAATAAATCTGTACAAATATATACAAATGCTGTGGGGAGGGGAAGGAGGCAGGGCAGGGGGGGATTGGGAGGAGGAGAGGAAAAAGGGGGCTCAATCTGGGAAGGCCTCCTGGAGGAGGTGAGCTCATGTCTAGTGACCTTAGGCAAGTCACGTCACTTCTCGGGGCCTGTTTCCTCAACTGGAAAAATGGGGATACTTCAAATCTCATGTCAGACAGGGACGGCTTTGGATCGTGTCTCTAATCCCTGTACTTACTACACAGTAAGCACTTAATGTGTGCAGAGCACAGTACTAAGTGTTTGGGAGAAAACAATATAATGGGCATGTTTCTAAGTTTGTTTTTTTTTAACCTTCGCTGAACAGTTTAATCGCTTTTTCCTGTGCCGCTGTAGTGTACGCAGCCAGAAACAGCACAGCCTAGGGAGAAGAGAACGGGATCGGGAGTCCGGAGACCTGGGTTCTAATCCTGCTCCGCCAACAGGAGAAGCAGTGTGGCTCAACAGAAAGAGCGCAAGCTTTGGAGTCAGAGGTCATGGGTTCAAATCCCGGCTCTGCCAACTGTCAGCTGTGTGACTTCGGGCAAGTCACTTAACTTCTCTGGGCCTCAGTTCCCTCATCTGGAAAATGGGGATTAAGACTGTGAGCCTCCTGTGGGACAAGCTGATCACTTTGTAACCTCCCCAGCACTTAGAACAGTGCTTTGCACATAGTAAGCGCTTAATAAATGCCATCATTAATTAACTGGCCGGCTGCGTGACCGTGGGCAAATGACTTAACTTCTCTGTGGCCATCACTTCATTCATTCATTCATTCAATCGTATTTATTGAGTGCTTACTGTGTGCAGAGCACTGTACTAAGCGCTTGGGAAGTCCAAGTTGGCAATATATAGAGACAGTCCCTACCCAACAGTGGGCTCACAGTCTAGAAGCGATAAAATGCCTGTCCTCCCTTCCCCTTAGGCTGGGGCTGATCATCATCAATCGTATTTATTGAGCGCTTACTATTTGCAGAGCACTGCTGATGTGACTGGAATCTAGCCCGGCACATAGTAAGCTCTTAAACACCGCAATTACCGAGCGCGTAGTACAGTGCTCTGCACACAGTAAGTGCTCAATAAATACCCCTGATTGATGAGACTGTAAGCTTGGTGTGGGCAGGGAATGTGTCTACCAACTCAGATGTAGTGTACTCTCCGAAGCGCTTAGTACAGTGCTCCGCACAGGGGAAGCGCTCAATGAACACCACTGATTGAGGGCTTTGTCAGACACTTGGAAGAGTACAATTCAAGCACACAAGCCCTGTGTTGGAGGAGATTGCAATCTTCTCAAGTGAAGTAGAAACATGTTCAGAATAACAGCAATAATAATAATAATAATAATAATAATAATAATAATAATAATAATAATAATAATGGCATTTATTAAGTGCTTACTATGTGCAAAGCACTGTTCTAAGCGCTGGGGAGGGTACAAGGTGATCAGGTTGTCGCACAGGGGGCTCACAGTCTGAATCCCCATTTTACAGATGAGGGAACTGAGGCTCAGAGAAGTGAAGTGAGTTGCCCAAAGTCACACAGCTGACAAGTGGCGGAGCCAGGATTTGAACCCATGACCTCTGACTCCAAAGCCCAGGCTCTTCCCACTGAGCCATGCTGCTTCTCTATAATAATAATAATAATAATAATAATAATAATAATGGCATTTGTTAAGCACTTACTATGTGCTGAGCACTGTTCTAAGCGCTGGGATAGATACAAGGTCATCAGGTTGTCTCACATGGGGCTCACAGACTTCATCCCCATTTTCCAGATGAGGTCACTGAGGCCCAGAGAAGTGAAGTGACTTGCCCAAAGTCACACAGCTGACAGGCGGCGGAGCCGGGATTAGAACCCACGACCTTCTGACTCCCGAGCCCGGGCTCTCGTAGCTAAGCCACACTGTTCGCAAGCTGGCCGGACACTGGGAAGGGGAAGACAGAAACATTTCAAAAGGCAGCTTTCCCTTCTATCCCGCTCACCTTCAAGCCGCCAGCCAGGATCACAGAGGAGATCTGGAAGGGTCAGTGTAGCGCTTAGTACAGTGCTCTGCACACAGTAAGCGCTCAGTAAATTCAACTGAATGAATGGTGCAAAATGGGTGACTCGAATTGTTCCAATATCTCCTATTTCGGTTGAAATGACCAGATGGAAAACAGAGTAGGGGCAACCTAACCCCCACTAACATATCATGTATTGACAATCAGTGCTATTTATTGAGGGGTTACTGGGTGCAGAGTGCTGTACTAAGCGCTTGAGAGAGTATGATAGGTGATAGACATGCTTCCCATCCACAAGGAGCTTATGCTGAACCTTGGCAAACAGCAGCTGCAGCCAGACAAAACTGTGTAGGGATTGTCTCTATCTATAATAATAATAATCATAATGATGGCATTTATTAAGCACATACTATGTGCAAAACACTGTTCTACATGCTGGGGAGGTTACAAGGTGATCAGGTTCTCCCACGGGGGGCTCACAGTCTTAATCCCCATTTTACAGACGAGGTAACTGAGGCCCAGAGAAGCGAAGCGACTTGCCAAAAGTCACACGGCCGACAATTGGTGGAGCCGGGGTTTGAACCCATGATCTCCGACTCCAAAGCCCGGGCTTTTTCCATTGAGCCACGCTGCTTCTCTGTGGCCGAACTGTACTTTCCAAGCGCTTAGTCCAGTGCTCTGCACACAGTGAGCGCTCAATCAATACGATTGAATGAACAAGCAAATGGATGAATACCTCCATCTTGCCACCAACCCCTGGCCCACATCCTGCCCCTGGCCCGGATCGCCCTCCCTCTTCATATCCCACAGACGATTCTCCGCCCCACCTTCATACTCTCCAGAGCGCTTAGTACAGTCCTCTGCACACAGCACAACCGATTGCTTCCCTGATCTGATTACGCCCAGCATTTGACATAGTTCTTCCTTCACGTCAAATAACCAAACCCCATTACCGACTCACCTGGATCGCTGCCGGCAAAGAGAAGAGACTCCAAGGTAACCAAGGACCCTAAAAGGCAAAAACCGAAAGAGTCACCAGGCCGTGAATACGTCAGCATAAAAGAAAGACCGCATGTGATTGTGTGTTGTTCGAAAGAAAGGGACAGTCACTCAAACCCAAGAGTAAAACTCCATCGATACATTGTATATATTGGATATCTAGGAGTCACCAGGCTGTGAATACATCAGCATAAAAGAAAAACGGCCTGTGATTGTGTGTTGTTCAAAAGAAAGTGACAGTCACTCAAACCCAGGAGTAAAACTCCATCAATACATTGTATTTATTGAATATCTAGGAGTCACCAGGCCATGAATACATCAGCATAAAGGAAAGACCACCTGTGATTGTGCACTGTTGGAAAGAAAGTGACAGTCACTCAAACCCAAGAGTAAAACTCCATTGATACATTGTATTTATTGAGTAGGAGTCACCAGGCTGTGAATACGTCAGCATAAAGGAAAGACCGCCTGTGATTGTGCATTGTTGGAAAGTGACAATCACTCAAACCTGAGTAAAACTCCATCGATACATTGTATTTATTGAGCATCTAGGAGTCACCAGGCTGTGAATACATCAGCATAAAAGAAAGACCACCTGTGATTGTGCGTTGTTCAAAAGAAAGTAACAGTCACTCAAACCCAAGAGTAAAACTCCATTGATACATTGTATTTATTGAGTAGGAGTCACCAGGCTGTGAATACGTCAGCATAAAGGAAAGACCGCCTGTGATTGTGCATTGTTGGAAAGTGACAATCACTCAAACCTGAGTAAAACTCCATCGATACATTGTATTTATTGAGCATCTAGGAGTCACCAGGCTGTGAATACATCAGCATAAAAGAAAGACCACCTGTGATTGTGCGTTGTTCAAAAGAAAGTAACAGTCACTCAAACCCAAGAGTAAAACTCCATCGATACTTGTATTTATTGAGTATCTAGGAGTCACCAGGCCGTGAATACATCAGCATAAAAGAAAGACTGCCTGTGATTGTGCATTGTTCGAAAGGCAGTGACAGTCACTCAAACCCAAGAGTAAAACTCCATCGATACATTGTATTTATTGAGTAACTAGGAGTCACCAGGCCGTGAATACGTCAGCATAAAGGAAAGACCACCTGTGATTGTGCGTTGTTCGAAAGAAAGTGACAGTCACTCAAACCCAAGAGTAAAACTCAATCAATACATTGTATTTATTGAGCATCTAGGAGTCACCAGGCAGTGAATACGTCAGCATAAAAGAAAGACCGCCTGTGGTTGTGCATTGTTCGAAAGAAAGGGACAGTCACTCAAACCCAAGAGTAAAACTCCATCGATACATTGTATTTATTGAGTATCTAGGAGTCACCAGACTGTGAATACGTCAGCATAAAAGACCGCCTGTGATTGTGCGTTGTTTGAAAGAAAGTGACAGTAACTCAAACCCAGAAGTAAAACTCCATCGATATATTGTATTTATTGAGTATCTACCGTGCGCTGAGCTCAGTACTATGCACTTGGAAGAGTATGATAGAATATAGGATCCCCATCCAGAAGGGGCCTGAAGTTTGGGGGGGAAAACAGGCATCCAGCCACTGGCAAGTAGGGTGAAGGAGGGTCAACCTGTATACAGAAGGGCAGTGAAAACTAACAAGTGCAGAAGTCCCATGAAGGTCCTGGAAACTTCCAGGGTCAAGGGAAACATGGTTAGGGACATTTCCTTTTTTTAAAAAAATAGCAACAAGTTTCATCTGCCCATAGAGAAGCAACGTGGCTCAGTTGAAAGAGCCCGGGCTTTGGAGTCAGAGGTCACGGGTTCAAATCCCTGCTCTGCCAATTGTCAGCTGTGTGACTTTGGGCAAGTCACTTCACTTCTCTGTGCCTCAGTTACCTCATCTGTAAAATGGGGATTAAGACTGTGAGCCCCCCGGGGGACAACCTGATCACCTTGTAACGTCCCCAATGCTTAAAACAGAGCTTTGCACATAGTAAGCGCTTAAAAAATGCCATCATTACTATTATTGTTATATTGGTCTTTTAGTCGGTCCATGGGATCCGGTGAACATTTACAGTGTGCAGAGCACTGTGCTGAGGTAAGCAGCTGCGGCAGGATTAGAACCCAGGTCCTCCAACTTCCAGGCCTGTGTTCTTTCCACTAGACATGCTGCTTCTAGGCTGCTTCTAGTCCTTCTAGACTGTGAGCCCGCTGTCGGGTAGGGACCGTCTCTATATGTTGCCAACTTGTACTTCCCAAGCACTTAGTACAGTGCTCTGCACACAGTAAGCGCTCAATAAATACAATTGAATGAATGAATGAATGCTTCCCATGACCTCGGGCAAGCCACGAAACTTCTCTGTGCACATTTCCTCACCTGAACTCTCAGATCTACCCCTGTTCTTACCATATAATAAGCATTTAGACAGTGAGCCCGCCTTTGGGTGGGGACCGTCTCTATATGTTGCCAACTTCTACTTCCTAAGTGCTTAGTACAGCGCTCTGCACACAGTAAGCGCTCAATAAATACAATTGAATTTAAGGTGCACAGAGCACTGTACTAAGTGGTTGGGAGGAAACACTACAGTAGGCATGTTATTTCTAAGTTTTTTTTAACCTTTCCTGAACAGTTTTTGGAGCTTTTTCCTGGCCCATATAGGGTACACACAGACTGAGCCCCACTTTTCTACTCCTCCCTCTGCCCTACCCCCTTCCCCTCCCCACAGCATTTGGGTAAATGTTAAATGGTTAAATGGTTAAAGCAAAGGTTAAAGTTTTTTTTAACCTTTCCTGAACAGTTTTTGGAGCTTTTTCCTGGCCCATATAGGGTACGCCCAGACTGAGCCCCCCTTTTCCTCTCCTCCTCCCCATAGCCCTCCCTCCCTCTGCCCTAAGCCCTTCCCCTCCCCACAGCACTTGGGCAGATTTGTACATATTTATTACTCTATTTTATTAACGATGTGTCTATAGCTATAATTCTATCGATTCGGATGACATTGTCACCTGTCTACTTATTTTGTTGTCTGTCCCCCACTTCTAGACTGTGAGCCCGTTTATTGGGTAGGGATCATCTCTACATGTCGCCGATTTGTACTTCCCAAGCGCTTAGCACAGTGCTCTGCACACAGTAAGCACTCAATAAATACGATTGAATGAATGAGTATGCAGCGAGAAGCGCACCGGTTAGGAGATACGTGTTCCCTGATCCATTTGCCTTCTAGTCCGATCTCTTCTCCCCCCCTCCTATAAAAATGTACTTTTGAACAGGATTCTTTCTCCCGAGCGCTTAGCACAGTGCCTGTATAGTCCCCCGGTGGGCCCGCACTGCCTCGAAGCAGGGCTCCTCCCGTGGGAACGGAGGGGTGGCTCTCTAATAATAATAAGAATGGCATTTGTTAAGCGCTTACAATGTGCAAAGCACTGTTCTAAGCCCTGGGGAGGATAGAAGGTGATCAGATTGTCCCACGTGGGACTCACAGTCTTCATCCCCATTTTCCAGATGAGGGAACTGAGGCCCAGAGAAGTGAAGTGACTTGCCCAAAGTCACACAGCCGACAATTGGCGGAGCCGGGATTTGAACCCATGACTTTCTGACTCCCAAGCCCGGGCTCTTTCCATTGAGCCACTCTCCTACCGGGTGGAAGGTCGGAGTCACCTAATGAGCCTTCCAGACGGCCCCGCCTGATGGGATACAGCGGATTTCGGTTCCAGAGGAACACGCCTCGAGCCCTAGGAAAATGACGATCATTAAATAATAAAAAAATAATAATAATGATAATGATGATGGCATTTGTTAAGCACTTACTATGTGCAAAGCACTTTTCTAAGCACTGCAGACAGTGAATCACCCCCACTTCAGAGACTTCTTGAAGGCCCATTCCCTCCAAGAGGCTTTTCCTGACTGAGCCCTCCTTTCCTCTTCTCCCTCTCCCTTCTGCATCGCCCTGACTCGCTCCCTTTATTCATCGCCCTCCAGCCCCACACCATTTATGTCCATCTCCCTCATTTCTTTATTTTTATTCATGTCTGTCTCCCCTACTAGACTGTCAGCTAGCAGTGGGCAGGGACTGGGTCTGCTTATCATCACTGTCCTCTCCCAAGTACTGTACTAAGCACTCTGTGGGCAGAGTAAGTGCTCAAGAAATACAACTGACTGATGGTGGTTTGTGTTAAGCGCTTACTATGTGTCAAGCAGTGGGCTAAGCGCTGGGATAGATACGAGATCATCCACTCCCGCACACGGTCTGAGAAGGAGGAGGAACTGTTACTGAATCCCCGTTTTGCAGGGGAGGGGAAATGAGGCACAGAGAAGTGACTAGCCCAGGGTCATGCAGCAGATAAGCGGCAGAGCCGGGATTAGAACCCAGGTCCTCCGACTCCCAGGCCCCTGCTCTTTCCACTAGACCATGCTGCTTCTCTGTACAACAGACATTGTTTGAAAAATCCATTCTGCGAAGAAAGTTTCTAATCAGGACCAGAACTGGGAGTCTTTTAATGTCTGTGGCTACCCGCTAGGACTGCTAGCTCCTTGAGGGCAGGGATCCTGTTCACCAATCAATCAATCAATGGTATTTTCCTAGGACTTACTATGTGCAGAACATTGTACTAAGCACTTGGGAGAACACAGTACAATGGAATTAGCAGGTACGTTCCTTGCACTTAACTCTCGCCCCTTCCCTCCTCCCCTCCTTAGCTTCTATCTTCAACCACTCACTCTCCAATGGCTACTTCCCCGCTGCCTTCAAACATGCCCACGTCTCCCCAATCCTAAATAAACCCTCTCTTGACCCCACCTCCCTTCTAGTTATCGCCCTATTTCCCTCCTACCCTTCCTTTCCAAATTCCTAGAATGAGTCGTCTACACTCGCTGCCTCGAATTCCTCAATGCCAACATTCTCCTCGACCCCCTCCAAACTGGCTTCTGTCCCCTACACTCCACCAAAACTGCCCTCTCCAAGGTCACCAATGACCTCCTGCTTGCCAAGTCCAACAGCTCCTACTCTATCCTAATCCTCCTTGACTTCTCAGCTGCCTTTGACACTGTGGACCACCCTCTTCTCCTCGACATGCTATCCAACCTTGGCTTCACAGACTCCATCTTCTCCTGGTTCTCCTCTTATCTCTCCGGCCATTCATTCTCAGTCACCTTTGCGGGCTCCTCCTCCCCCTCCGATCCCCTTATTGCAGGGGTTCCTCAAGGGTCAGTTCTTGGTCCCCTTCTGTTCTCTATCTACACTCACTCCCTTGGTGACCTCATTCACTCCCACGGCTTCAACTATCATCTCTACGCTGTTGACACCCAGATCTACATCTCTACCCCTGATCTCTCTCCCTCCCTTCAGGCTTGTATCTCCTCCTGCCTTCAGGTCATCTCTATCTGGATGTCTGCCCGCCATCTAAAACTCAGTATGTCCAAGACTGTACTCCTTATCTTCCCTCCCAAACCCTGTCCTCTCCCTGACTTTCCCATCTCTGTAGACAGCACTACCATGCTTCCCGTCTCACAAGCCCGCAACCTTGGTGTCATACTCGACTCCGCTCTCTTGTTCACCCCACAAATCCAATCTGTCACCAAAACCTGCCAGTCTTACCTCCTCAACATCGCCAAAATCCGCTCTTTCCTCTCCAGCCACACCGCTACCTTGCTGGTTTAGTCTCTCATCCTATCCCGACTGGATTACTGCATCGGCATCCTCTCTGATCTATCCTCTTGTCTCTCCCCACTTCAGTCAGTACTTCACTCTGCTGCCCGGATTATCTTTGTACAGAAACGCTCTGGGCATGTCACTCCCCTCCTCAAAAATCTCCAGTGGCTACCAGTCAATCTGCGCATCAGGCAGAAACTCCTCACCCTGGGCTTCAAGGCTGTCCATCCCCTCGCCCCCTCCTTCCTCACCTCCCTTCTCTCCTTCTCCTGCCCAGCCCACACCCTCCGCTCCTCTGCCGCTAACCTCCTCAGTGGGCCTTGTTCTCACCCATGCCGCTGTCGACCCCGGGCCCACATCTTCCCCCCGGGCCTGGAATGCCCTCCCTCTGCCCATCCGCCAAGCTAGCTCTCTTCCTCCCTTCAAAGCCCTACTGAGAGCTCACCTCCTCCAGGATGCCTTCCCAGACCGAGTCCCCTTTTTCCTCTCCTCGTCCCCATCCCCCCACCTCCTTCCCCTCCCCACAGCACTTGTATATATTTGTACAGATTTATTACTCTATTTATTTTACTTGTACATATTTACTATTCTATTCATTTTGTTAATGATGTGCATATAGCTTTAATTCTATTTGTTCTGACAACGTGACACCTGTCTACATATTTCGTTATGTTGTCTGTCTCCCTCTTCTAGACTGTGAGCCCGTCATTGGGTAGGGACCGTTTCTATATGTTGCCAACTTGTACTTCCCAAGAGCTTAGTACAGTGCTCTCCACACAGTAAGCGCTCAATAAATACAATTGAATGAATGACTGAGATTAAGTCTAGAGGGGGAGACAGACATTAATAGAAATGAGTAATTTATAAAATATACTTTAAAGATATTAATTAATCAATGGTATTCATTCAATCATATTTATTGAGTGCTTACTGTGTGCAGAGCACTGTTCTAAGTGCTTGGAAGAAGTAGTGGCTTAGTTGATAGAACACGGGCCTGGGAGACAAAAGGATCTGGGTTCTAATCCTGGCTCCGCCGCATATCTGCCTTGTGACCTTGGGCAAGGCACTTCACTTTTCTGTGCCTCAGTTACCTCTTCTGTAAAATGGGGAGACGAGTGTGAGCTCCACGTGGGACAGGACTGTGTCTATCCCAGTCCTTAGAAGAGTGCTTGGCACATTTTAAGAGCCTAACAAGTACCATAATTATTATTCGAGTTGGTGGGCCTGCAATCCCTGCCCACAAAGAGCTTCATTTCCCTATTCATTCATTCATTCATATTTATTGAGCGCTTACTGTGTGCAGAGCACTGTACTAGGCACTTGGGAAGTACAAGTTGGCAACATAGAGAGACGGTCCCTACCCAACAGCGGACAACACTGTTCTTCTAGACTGTGAGCCCACTGTTGGGTAGGGACTGTCTCTATATGTTGCCAACTTGTACTTCCCAAGCGCTTAGTACAGTGCTCTGCGCACAGTAAGCGCTCAATAAATATGATTGATTGATTGATTCTATCCCAAAACCCTCACCCTAGAACACAAGGAATAGGGATGGATGGTCCTAAATGTCTTCCTGAACTCAAAAGATGGGCATGGGTGGCTATGTGAAGGTTTGAAAAATCAAATTGCTATCTAATGACTGTCCTCCTACTGAGTTTAAAAGCGTGTTTCAATAGTAAGCCCCACAAACAGATATAGACTATATGGAGGTGCTTTAAGAAGGAGAAAAGAGAGAGCTATAGATACTACCTCATGATATCTATATAGGAGTAAATAGATATAAATATCATCTCTCTCTGTCTCTCTCTCTCTCTCCCCATATATAGGACCTAAAACAATAGATATAGCCATCACCTCATGTATATCATGTATATCTATATACATGACGATATCCATATCTCTTTACTCCTTCAAGTATCATCATATATATGTGTATATACGACTGAATGAATGAATGGAGTGTATATATTCCTCATTACATCACCTCATGAGATATATTCATTCATTCATTCAATCGTATTTATTGAGCGCTTACAGTGTGCAGAGCATGTGGGTGTCTTTGAGATGATGTAATGAGTCATATTAGTAGTAAGCTATAGATTAGACAAAATACTGTATTCTATGTCACTTTATATTCTGTATTAATTAGGCTATGTCAATTATCATCATATATTTATTAGTAGTATTATATTATATTATATTAGTATTATATTATATTATATTATATATTATATTATATATTATATTATATATTATATTATATTAGTAGTAAGCTATAGATTAGACAAAATACTGTATTCTATGTCACTTTATATTCTGTATTAATTAGGCTATGTCAATTATCATCAATCGTATTTATTGAGCGCTTACTATGTGCAGAGCACTGTACTAAGCGCTTGGGAAGTACAAATTGGCAACACACAATTAATAGGCTAAAGGTCATTCCGTACTTTATATCACCATGTTTCCTTACTTGACAACCGCGTAATACCTGCTGTTTGAGATCCTAGATTTTCCATTTATGTCTCATATATTTCGTATGAGGTTGCTGCCTGCTGTTTCAAAAAGACTGAGTTTGTTATTTATATTTTGTACATTTTGTATGACGGCACTGCCTGCTGTTGGAGCTACTAAATGTTTGCTGTTCCATTCTTTATATTTTGTATCAGCTTTTCGCCCGCTTAAGAAGCTATCGGCTTGCCTTCTAGCCCATAGATTTTCAATCAGTTGGAGGTCTGTTGCACGTTTCTTATAGCCATCTGCTTCGATTAAATTTCCTCTTCTCCCACTCCCTTCTTGCACCGCCCCGGCACTTGGATTTTTTTCCCTCTATTCACCTCTCCCTCAACCCCTCAGCACTTATGACCATATCTGTCATCTATTTATTTGTAATTTATGTGTTATTTGTAATTTGTATTTATTTGTATTTGTAATTTATTTGTCCGTCTTGCCCTCTAGACTGTAAGTTCACTGTGGGCAGGGAATGCCTACCGACTGTTTAGAAGCAGGGTGGCTTTAGAAGCAGCGTGGCTCAGTTGAAAGAGCCCAGGCTTTGGAGTCAGAGGTCATGGGTTCTAATCTTGGCTCCGCCAATTGCCAGCTCCGTTACTCTGGGCAAGTCACTTCACTTCTCTGTGCCTCAGTTCCCTCATCTGTAAAATGGGGATGAAGACGGTGAGCCCCCCCGTGGGCCAACCTGATTAGCTTGTATCCCCCCAGTGCTTAGAACAGTGCTTGGCACATAGTAAGCACTTAATAAATGTCATCATTAGTATTATTATTATGCTGTACTCTCCTGAGCTGTTAGTACAGTGTTCCACACGTGGTATGTGCTCAATAAATATGATTGATCAATTAAGAAACAAAATTAGATGTCAACCATGTAGACGCTCTCTGCTTACTAATCTGAACAGGTCGTATGCCTGGCCTGATGAATTTGTTGGTTACAGTTGCAAACCATCTGAACAACACTGCTTCAGAAACTTGAGGATCACAACTCACTAGACTATGATTTTCCCAGTTCTGAATCCAGATTGCTTTCCTGGAAACTATCCCGGGGAAGAAAGAGCACCGAGCCTGGACATCAGAGGACCTGGGTTCTGATCCCAGCTCCGCCACCTGTCCTCTGGGTGACCTCAGGCAAGTCACTTTGCTTTTCTGGGCCTCCGTTTCCTCATCTACAAAACAGGTGTTAGACTCTAGACTGTAAACTCATTCCGGGTAGGGAACCCATCTGTAATTCTGCTGTTCTGTAATAATAATAGCATTTATTAAGTGCTTACTAGGTGCAAAGCACTGCTTTAAGCGCTGGGGAGGTTATAAGATGATAATAATAATAACAATAATAATAATGGCATTTGTTAAGCACTTACTATGTGCAAAGCATTGTTCTAAGTTCTGGGGGAATATAATTTGATCAGGTGGTCGCACGGGGGGCTCAAAGTCTTACTCCCCATTTTACAGCTGAGGTAACTGAGGCACAGAGAAGTGAAGTGACTTGCCCAAAGTCACACAGCTGGCACTTGGCGGAGCTGGGATTTGAACCCATGACCTCTGACACCCTCCCAAGTGCTTAGTACAGTGCTCTGCAGACAGTAAGCACTTAGTAAATACTACAGAGTCACTTTGGGTGCATCACTTAACTCCTCTGCGCCTGTTACCTCATCTGGGGATTAAGAATGCGATCCCCATGTGGGACAGGGACTGTGTCCAACCTGATTACCTCATATCTATTTTACTTGTAGATATTTACCATTCTATTTATTTTGTTAATGATGTGCATCTAGCTTTACTTCTATTTATTCTGTCCACATGTTTTCTTTTGTTGTCTGTCTCCCCCTTCTAGACTGTGAGCCCGTCGTTGGGTAGGGACCGTCTCTATATGTTGCCGACTTGTACATCCCAAGAGCTTAGTACAGTGCTCTGCACACAGTAAGTGCTCCATAAATACGATTGAATGAATGAATATCTACGCCAGAGCTTAGAACAGTGTTTGGCCCATATCACGTGCTGAACAAATACCACAATTATTATTATGATATGGTCTGTTCATCTGTGCAAGCTGAGCAAACCACTGCTGTTTCCTTACCTTCCCAGAGGGGTTGGAGGATGGGGTAGCCCCCCACACTGATCTGCTCCGCCGATAGTCGTCACAAATGGAAGGAACTCTCTCTCCACCTTCCCAAAAGCCAGACATTTGGACCCTTGAAAAACATGGAAGTTAGCGTGGGATAGCATCATGTGGAAGAGAGAGCCATTTGGTGTGCAGCCTGGCTCGGACTGTGACTCCTGCGTTGGCTGTCTGTCACAGACACGCTTGGAGGGAAATTTCATCTTCAGGGCCAGAGTCTTCATCATCATCAACATCAATCGTATTTATTGAGCGCTTACTATGTGCAGAGCACTGTACGAAGCGCTTGGGAAGTACAAATTGGCAACATATAGAGACAGTCCCTACCCAACAGTGGGCTCACAGTCTAAAAGGGGGAGACAGAGAACAAAACCAAACATACTAACAAAATAAAATAAATAGAATAGATATGTACAAGTAAAATAAATAAATGAATAAATAGAGTAATAAATATGTACAAACATATATACATATATACAGGTGCTGTGGGGAAGGGAAGGAGGTAAGAAGGGGGGGATGGAGAGGGGGACGAGGGGGAATATCTTCAAGTAAGATGCACAATTGTGTGTGCATGTGCGAGTTAACATCAACGGAATAGCCCAGACCAGGGGTGGCAAAAATGCAGCTCATCACCTGCTGGATGACTCGACCTCCTGGGCTTCCTTATTTATCCTTTCGTCTCCACGATGCTGTCACTCACGTGGGGCCAGGGAGATTATTATTTTTTTAAACACTTACTATGTACCAGGCACTGCACTAAGCGCCGGGGTAGATACAAGCCAATCGAGTTGGACACAGTCCCTGTCCCACACGGGACTCACAGTGTCAATCCCCATTTTCCAGATGAGGTCACCCAGAAAAGTGAGTGATTTTGCCGTAGCTCATGCAGAAGACAAGTGGCAAAGATGGGATTAAAAACCCTGGTCCTTCTGACTCTGGGGCCCACGTTCGACCCGCTAGTCCACACTGCTTCTCGAGATTTTCTAGAGAACCAAATCTGTCTGTTGCTCGCTGCCACTACTAGTCACAAACCCCCTTTCCCACCATTCATTCATTTATTCAATCGTATTTATTGAGCGCATACTGTGTGCAGAGCACTGTACTAAGCACTTGGGAAGTATGGCAGCACCACTGTTCACCATCCTGCGCTTAGAACGGCGCTTGGCACATAGTAAGCATTTAAGAAGTACCGTCGCTATCATTATTATTATTTAGGTTCCGGGAAATGTTTTTGCCGCGCAGCTCTCGGCCGTACTGCATTTGTAGTTTGCGGTTTCTCAGTTCATGAGGTTTGGGCCACCCCTGGTTTGTACCTCCCGAGTGGGATGACACAGCGAGGAAGACAGCACACAACAGAAAAAGCTACACACCAGGTGGAAGAGAAGGCGGCCATCCGCTTCAGGAATAAATAAGGCAGCCAAGTTGCCTTCAAAGAACTACCATATATTAAATTTAAACTGTAGATATATAATAATAATTAAGGTGTTTAAGTGCTTACTATGTGCGAAACACTGTACTGAGTGCCAGGGTAATAATTATAATAATGATGGTAGTCTTCTAGACTGTGAGCCCACTGTTGGGTAGGGACCGTCTCTATATGTTGCCAACTTGTACTTCCCAAGCGCTTAGTAAAGTGCTCTGCACACAGTAAGCGCTCAATAAATACGATTGAATGAATTGAATGAATGAATGGTATTTATTAAGCGCTTACTGTGTGCCAAGCACTGTTCTAAGTACTGGGGGGGGGGGGGACACAAGGTAATCAGGCTGTCCCCCGTGGGACTCATAGTCTTAATCCCCACTTTACAGATGAGGTAACTGAGGCCCGGAGAAGTTAAGCGACTTGCCGTAGGACACAGAGCAGACAAGTGGTGGAGCCAGGATTAGAACCCATGACCTCTGGCTCCCAAGCCCATGGTCTTTCCATTGAGACACGCTGCTTGGGTCCCACATGAGATTCACAGTCATTCATTCAATTGTATTTATTGAGCGCTTACTGTGTGCAGAGCACTGTACAGTCAGTCCACAGGGAAGTAGCGCGCCTAATGGAAAGCTTGTACTTCCCAAGCACTTAGTACAGTGCTCTGCACACAGTAAGCGCTCAATAAATGCGACTGAATGAATGAATGAATGAAAGAACGCAGACCTGGAGTCAAAAGATGTGGGTTCTACTCCCACTTGTCTGTCGTGACACCTTGAGCAAGTCACTTGACTTTTCTGTGCCTCAGTTGCCTCATCTGTGAAACGGGGACTAAGAAGGTGAGCCCCATGTGGGACATGGATCCTGCCCAACCTGATTAACTTGTATCTATCCTAGCGCTTAGTACAGTGCCTGGCACAGAGTAAATAAGTGCTTAACAAATGTGTGAAAAGCGTATTGAATCCCCAGTGGCAGATGAGGTAACTGAGGCATATTCATTCATTCATTCAATCATATTTATTGAGCGCTTACTGTGTGCAGAGCACTATACTAAGCACTTGGGAAGTACAAGTTGGCAACATATAGAGACGGTCCCTACCCAACAGTGGGCTCACAGTCTAGAAGGGGGAGACAGAGAACAAAACCAAACGTATTAACAAAATAAAATAAATAGAATAAATATGTACATAGAAAATGCGGTTACCGTCTACTTGTTTTGATGTCTGTCTCCCTCCTTCTAGACTGTGAACCCGTTGTGGGCAGGGATTGTCTCTAGTTGTTGCCAACTTGTACTTTCCAAGCGCTTAGTATTGTGCACACAGTGAGCGTTCAATAAACAGGATTGTGTGAATTAATGAAATCTCACCAGAGGGGTGGGATCCATGCCTTTGGTTGCAACCGGCATGGGGAGACAGATATTAATCAAGCTGGTTTCGCCTGAATACCTACACAAGCAAATTAGAACACGGGGGAGAACTCGAGCAAATGAAATTATTCTCATTATTCAGTTAGTTGTCCAGAAGGGTGGGCCTTGGAATACTCAATGGACCAGAGGAACTTTCATTCATTCATTCATTCATTCATTCATTCATTCATTCATTCAATCATACTTACTGAGCACTTACCATAAGCAGACCACTGTACTAAGCACTTGGGAGAGTACAACGTAACGGTAGTCGGGAACCAGAAGAGCTGTTTTTTTCTGTACCCTCCTGGAAAAATCTAGCAGGTTTAATTAACCATAATTAATTTAGATTAATATATCTGTAATTAATGTATTTATATCAATATCTGTCTCCCCACTAGACCATAATCTCGTTGAGGGATTAGAAGATCAGGGTACAAGATAGAATGAGGGCCCCTAGGAAAAAAGGAAGAACGTAGCCCAGATTTAAATATAATATGGCGAGAAAAATAGTCTTCAAAACAGCTTGGGAAAAAAATCACTTGCAAAAACCCAGTAATCTTGTTGAGGGATTACAAGATCGGGGTACAAGATAGAATGAGGGCCCCTAGGAAAAAAGGAAGAACGCAGCCCGGATTTAAATATAATATGGCGAGAAAAAATAGTCTTCAAAACAGCTTGGGAAAAAGTCACTTACAAAAGCCCAGTAATCTCGTTGAGGGATTACAAGATCGGGGTACAAGATAAAATGAGGGCCCCTAGGAAAAAAGGAGGAATGCAGCCCAGATTTAAATATAATATGGGCGAGAAAAATAGTCTTCAAAACAGCTTGGGAAAAAAGTCACTTGCAAAAGCCCAGTAATCTCGTGGAGGGATTACAAGATCGGGGTACAAGATACAATGAGGGCCCCTACGAAAAAAGGAAGAACACAGTCCGGATTTAAATATAATATGGCGAGAAAAATAGTCTTCAAAACAGCTTGGGAAAAAAGTCACTTGCAAAAGCCCAGTAATCTCGTTGAGGGATTACAAGATCGGGGTACAAGATACAATGAGGGCCCCTAGGAAAAAAGGAAGAACGCAGCCCAGATTTAAATATACTACGGCGAGAAAAATAGTCTTCAAAACAGCTTGGGAAAAAAGTCACTTGCAAAAGCCCAGTACTGAAAATCCACAGATGGCAAAGCTAACAATAAATCAGCTACGGAAGGCAAAGCGCGAACAGAAGCGTAAATGGGAATTAAATCCATACAAATAGCCAGCAACGTCTGGAGTAAGTATTTTAACCACCAGTACTAAAATCTTAAATATAAAATTCTCAGATCAACGGAAATTGCCTGAATGGAGGGTAACCGGAGAATCACAGCAGGTACCAAAAAAAAAGAAAGAAAAGAAAATCAAGAAGCCTCTGTGTTCTGAGTAGATTGAGAAAGCATGATAGATGAACAGAAAAGGCCTGCTGAGGCAGTAACAATAGCGTAGGCAGGACCTGACTAAAGCGTCAAACAGGTTTAGTGGCAGAATTGGAATGAAATAGTCACAGGCTTTTCTCCAAAGACGATGATCCTGATGGATTCCTACGAGGGGATTGTTCTTACCAAGCATGGGCCGGCCCGATCTAGAGAAGTCGTAGAGATTTCCAACCAGGGACTCTACGTGGGAGCGAACAGTCATTTTCGTGAACTTCCAGCTACCGCTGGCAGAGTGAAGTAAAACCGTAATTAATTTAGATTAATAAATCTGTAATTAATTTATTTATATCAATATCTGTCTCCCCCGCTAGACCGTAATCTCGTTGAGGGCGGGGAACGTGTCTACCGACTCCGTATTATCGTAATCTCCCAAGCGCTGAGTACAGAGCTCTGCACGTAATAAGCACTCCGTAAATATGATCGATTGATTGATTCATTCGTTCATTCATTCAATCGTATTTATTGAGCGCTTACTGTGTGCAGAGCACTGTACTAAGCGCTTGGGAAGTACAAGTTGGCAACATCTAGAGACGGTCCCTACCCAACAGTGGGCTCACAGTCTAGAAGGGGGAGACAATAATGGCATTTATTAAGCGCTTACTATGTGCAAAGCACTGTTCTAAGCGCTGGGGAGTTTACAAGGTGATCAGGTTGTCCCATGGGGGGCTCACAGTCTTAATCCCCATTTTACAGATGAGGGAACTGAGGCCCAGAGAAGTGGAATATATATATGTATATATGTTTATATATCTATATATATGTATATATATATATGTATATGCATATATGTATGTATATGTGTGTATATATGTATATGTATATATGTGTGTATATGCATATATGTATGTGTATATGTACACATACATATGTGTATATATGTATATGTGTGTATGTATATGTATATATGTATATGCATATATATGTATATATATGTATATATGTTTGTATGCATTTATTACTCTATTTATTTATTTTACTTGTACATATCTATTCTATTTTATTTTGTTAATAGGTTTTGTTTTCTTCTCTGTCTCCCCCTTCTAGACTGTGAGCCCACTGTTGGGTAGGGACCGTTTCTATGTGTTGCCAACTTGTACTTCCCAAGCGCTTAGTACAGTGCTCTGCAAACAGTAAGCACTCAGTAAATACGATTGATTGATTGATTGGAAGTGACTTGCCCATAGTCTGACAAGTGGCGGAGCTGGGATTTGAACCCATGACCTCTGACTCCAAAGCCCCTGCTCTTTCCACAGAGACACGATGGCTAACATGTCCGTCCGTCCCATGATGAAGTGAAGCAGAGGGGTTCTTTTAGCTGTGTCGGTTTCACCAGATCAGACCTCTCAGTCCTCTTCAAAAACCTCCAGTGGCTTCCCCTTTCTGTCTGCGCCAAAGCAGAAACTCTAAACCATCCGCCTCAAGGCTTCTCCCACAATTATCTCCATCTTCTAGACCGTGAGCCCGCTGTTGGGTAGGGACCGTCTCTATATGTTGCCAACTTGTACTTTCCAAGCGCTTAGTCCAGTGCTCTGCACACAGTAAGCGCTCAATAAATACGATTGAATGAATGAATAAATGAATCTTCCATATCTCCACTTCTTCCCAAATGGCTCTCTTTGTTCTTCCCAGGCCTACCCAGAGAAGCAGCGTGGCTCAGTGGAAAGAGCCCGGGCTTTGGAGTCAAGGGTCAGGGGTTCGAATCCCGGCTCCACCACTTGTCAGCTGGGTGACTTTGGGCAAGTCACTTCACTTCTCTGGGCCTCAGTTCCCTCATCTGTAAAATGGGATTAAGACTGTGAGCCCTCCGTGGGGCAACCTGATCTCCTTGTAACCTCCCCAGCGCTTAGAACTGTGCTTTGCACATCGTAAGTGCTTAATAAATGCCATTATTATTATTATTATCATCATTATCATTATTATTATTATTACCTTCTACCAGCTCCTCGTTCATGCTGTTCTCTATGCCTGGATCTCCTTCTCCACATCAATCCATCAGACCACAGCTGTCCTCTGTCAAAACTCAACTAAACATTACATTCCTCCTCTTCCTCCTCACTTCCTCTTCCTCCACCTCCACCAACAAGCCTCCCCCATTAGAGGATAGGTTCAGCGTGGCTCAGTGGAAAAAGCCCGGGCTTGGGAGCCAGAGGTCATGGGTTCTAATCCCCGCTCCACCAGTTATCGGCTGTGTGACTTTGGGCCAGTCACTTCACTTCTCTGGACCTCAGTTACCTCATCTGGAAAGTGGAGATTAAGATTGTGAGCCCCACGTGGGACAACCTGATCACCTTGTATCCCCCCAATGCGTAGAACAGTGCTTTGCATATAGTAAGTGCTTAACAAATACCATAATTATTATTCCTTCAGGGCAGGGAATGTCTCATGCAGACATTCTTAATCATTCAATCGTATTTATAGAGCACTTCTGTGTGCACAGCACTGTACTAAGCACTTGGGAGAGTGCAGTATAACGGACCCCTTCCCTGCCCACAATAAGCTGACGGCTAAGAGCTCTTAAGAGCTTAGGATAGTTATTGCACCCTGAGCGTCCTCAATAAATATCACGACTGCTTGGGTTTATTGAGCACCACCCCTAAGTTTGTTCTGAATCTTCTACCTTCCTCTAGATCTGTCGTTCAGAAACGTTAATTGAGCCCTTCTTGTGTGCGGAGTACTGGACTTGACACTTAAGGACAAACAACACGAAGAGAAGATGTGGTGGCGTCTGCCTTCAAAGAGCTTATCAATTCAGCCAATTGTCCTTTTTCCCCTCGGCTGTATGCGGACCCAGATGGGTTTTTATCTGCTCACTTTGGTCAATGTTCCTTTTAAGCGATAAATTAATTCCTTTTCTATTTTGCTTTGCGCCACATCCCGCCAACGGGTTGGTTAACTTAATGAAGAAACTGAAAATACTTTTCCAGGTAAGAAAGCACTTATGCCTTAACAGCTGTGCAGTCAATCAATCAATGGTATTGACTGGGCACTCACGGTGTGTTGAGCACTGTACTAAGAACTTGGGAGAGTACAATAGAGTTGGTAAACACGTTCCCTGCCCACAACGGGCTGACAGTCTGGGGGGGAAAAGGGTGTGTCGAAACCGTGGCATCACTGAGCTCCCTTCTGTCTCTCAGGAGGAGCCGGGCCATTTTTCACAGCTCGGCGCTGAACGTAAAGAAGGCGGAACACAGGTACAACTTGAAGAGAAGGTGATGACCACTCGCCTAGAAAGGATCTGTTTGCTTCACGCTGCTTCTAAGCAGCGTGGCTCAGTGGAAAGAGCCCGGGCTTTGGAGTCAGAGGTCATGGGTTCAAATCCCAGCTCCACCAATTGTCAGCTGTGTGACTTTGGGCAAGTCACTTAACTTCTCTGTGCCTCAGTTTCCTCATCTATAAAATGGGGATGAAGACTGTGAGCCCCAGGGGGGACAACCTGATCACCTTGTAACCTCCCCACCACTTAGAATAGTGCTTTGCACATAGTAAGCGCTTAATAAATGCCATTATTATTATTATTATTATTATCACCTTGGATCTCTGCTTTGATTCAGAGGGGACAGGTTTCCCTTAACCCCTTAAACACTACTTGGAAAAAGAAGGTGGAGTTAGCAAGGGTGAGAAACATCTAGGCTTATTTCCTAGTTTTCTTCCTTCCCCTCTCTTCCAAATTCTCTCCCGTTTTTCTCAGGGCCTGCTTCCCATTTTGCATCAGCGATTCTATCCTTGTACGACTCTTGGCTGCCTCAACAGGCAGAAGAAACTCATGGGGTTTCATTATAAAGGAAACAAACTGTGTGTAATTAATCAAACTGATGTTTGCTGAATGGAGGGTTTCGGTATTAGGGATGTTTCTGGAGAAGGTTTCTGGAGAAGGCCACGGGAAGCAGCACGGCCTAAGGAATGGAGCACAGGACTGGCAGTCAGAAGGAACTGGGTTTTAATCCTGGCTCCACTACTTGTCTGCTGCGAGACCTTGGGCAAGTCACTTGCTTCTCTGTGCCTCAGTCACCTCATCTGTAAAATGAGGATTAAGACTGTGGGCCCCATGTGGGACAGAGACTACATCCAACCTGATTAGCTTGGGTCTATCCCAGCACTTAGTACGGTCAGCAATTAAGAAATACCATTAAAAAAGAAGAGTTTACCATTCCCTGCATACAGTTCAAGGGCTTTGTCGCAAAGCACGAAGTCCTTCACGTGCGCGGTGAGTTTCTTCGAGAGGTCCGAAGTCGGCCGTGGGGGTCAAGGGATTTTGCTGCTCAAAGAAAACATGGGTGGATTAATCAACCAGGGTGCTGGTGGGAATTCTGCAGCTGGAAAAGCCAGCATTTGGGATGAGGCTCAGGTCTGGGGTGAAGGCATGTCTGGTGGAGAGATGTGGGCATTTTTACTGCATAGGAAAATGAGCCCATGAGGGCTGAGGGTTTTGCAAGAATGAGCACATCTGTGGCGTAGGGGGAAGAAGTATGCAATCTTCCACTTTCAAAGGTTTGATAGCATTATTCATGGAAGCTGTTTGACAGCATTGTAGATGTCTGAATTCAAGCCAACACCAGTATAGTATTATTCAATCTGTACGGCAATTGTCTGTATGTAAAATAGAGGTCTCTTCAGACTACCTGAATCGAATCAGCACCTGCTTGTGCTCAACTCCATCTCCAGAACCTTCTGGGCCTGCAGATTGGTTTAGAAAAGTCTTCCTAACTTTACACTGGTAGTAACAATAATGGCACTTGCTAAGGGCTTACTATGCGCTAAGCACTAGGCTGAATACAAGTTAATCAATTTGAATGCAGTCCCTGTCTCACATGGGGCTCACAGTCTTAATAGGAGGGAAAACAGGAGAACGGAGGCACGGAGAAGTGAAGTGACCTTCCCAGTGCCACACAGCAATTGGCAGAGGCTGGACTAGAATCCAGGTCCTCCGATTCCCATGCCTGTGACTCGGGTGACTCTTCCGAGCAGTTTCGATTAACCCTTCCCCAAACCTAGAGCCCTGTGCTCCCCAAGCCTCTGGCGCTGCCTTTCTTGGCAGGAGTGTTCAACCAGCTTCCTCAAGCGTAGATACCGGTTTTCCACTCCTCTGATGGAACTGCCAACGGTTAGCTTAGGAAGAGGGAAAGCGATAGCCAAAATAGCTAAACAAACCAGGTCAAGCAAAGCAGCGGGCCCTAGTGCATAGAGCATGGGCCTGGAAGTTGGAATATACTTCACTCTGCTGCCCGGATTATCTTTGTACAGAAACGCTCTGGGCATGCCACTCCCCTCCTCAAAAATTCCCAGTGGTTGCCTGTCAACCTTCAAATCAAACAAAAACTCCTCACTCTCGGCTTCAAGGCTGTCCATCACCTCACCTCCTCCCACATCACCTCCCTTCTCTCCTTCTCCAGCCCAGCCCGCACCCTCCTCTCCTCTGCTGCCGCTAACCTCCTCACTGTCCCTCGTTCTCACCTGTCCCACCATCAACCCCCGGCCTACGTCCATCCTCTGGCCTGGAATGCCCTCCCTCCACACATCCACCAAGCTAGCTCTCTTCCTCCCTTCAAAGCCCTACTGAGAGCTCACCTCCTCCAGGAAGCCAACCCAGATTGAGCCCCCCTTCCTCCTCCCCTCCTCCTTCTCCCCTCCCCATCGCCTCCTCCCCTCCCACAGCACTTGTATATATTTCTACATATTACTCTATTTTATTTGTACATACTATATTGATTTTATTAATGATGTGTATATTGCTATAATCCTATTTATTCTGACAGTATTGCCACCTGTCTACATGCTTTGTTTTGTTGTCTGTCTCCCCCTTCTAGACTGTGAGCCCGTTGTTGGGTAGGGACTGTCTCCATATGTTGCCGATTTGTACTTCCCAAGTGCTTAGTACAGTACTCTGCACACAGTCAGTGCTCAATAAATACGATTGAATGAATGAAGCACCTAGGTTCTAATCCCAGATCCACCAGTTGTCTGCTGCGTGACCTTGGGGAAATCACTTCACTTCTCCGGGCCTCAGTTACCTCATCTGGCGCAGGGGGATTAAGACTTTGAGCCCCACGTGGGACAGGGACGGTGCCCAACCTGATCATCTTGTATCTACTCCAGCACTTTGTGCAGCGCCTGGCACTTAATAAGCACTTAAATACCTTTTTTTTTTTAAAAAAAAAAGGGAAGCGAATTGATTGTCCTGCTTTTTGCCTTGTCTTCTTCTGTCACGTCATCCCTGACCCATAGCAACTCCATGGACACATCTCTCCCAGAGCACCCTACCTCCCATCTGAAATTGTTCTGGTACTGTATCCGTAGAGTTTTCTTGGTAAAAATATGGAAGTGGTTTACCATTGCCTCCTTCCGCGCAGTAATTGAGTCCCCGCCCTTGACTCTCTCTTTCACTGCTGTTGCCCAGCACAGGTGAGGTATGATGTAGTAGATTGCCTTCCACTCACTAGGCACTGCCCAAGCTAGGAATGAAATTGTTAGGCTTCCGCTTGACTCTCCCATAGCCGAGAGTGGTAGAGTACTGGAAACTCCCCAGTTTCCAGTAGAAGCAGCGTGGCTTGGTGAGAGAAGCAGCATGGCTCAGTGGAAAGAGCCTGGGCTTTGGAGTCAGAGGTCATGGGTTCAAATCCCGGCTCCGCCACTTGTCAGCTGTGTGACTTTGAGAAAGTCACTTCACTTCTCTGGGCCTCAGTTACCTCATCTGTAAAATGAGGATGAAGACTGTGAGCCCCATGTGGGATAACCTGATGACCTTGTATCCCCCCAGTGCTTAGAACAGTGCTTTGAACATAGTAAGCGCTTAATAAATGCCATCATCATCATCATCATCATCCCCAGGTGCAATCCTGAGAGTTGGGGGTTCATGGTTTTAGCTCCTTAAATTCAACCACTCAAGTAGCATCTGGCTCTGCCAAGTGTCATCTGTGTGATGGTGGGCAAGTCACTTAACTTCTCTGTGCCTCAGTTACCTCATCTGTAAAATGGGGATGAAGACTGTGAGCCCCCCGTGGGACCACCTGATCACCTTATAACCTCCCCAGAACTTAGAACCGTGCTTTGCACATAGTAAGCGCTTAATAAATGCCGTCATTATTATTATTATTATCTCCTTAATCTCTCCATCGGGCAGCCGTGGCGGTACGGTGCCTGGGCGAACAAAGCCCTGAAGGAAGCACGACAAAGTTTAAGTGGAGGTAGAGGGTGGCCTCTTATCCTCGAGGAGCTCATGGGAACAGTGGTTGAAGCCTCTGCTCTTATTGTAAGCATTAAGGGAGACCGCTGCATCTTCCTCTTGCTTTCAGGTTCAGAGTCCAGAAGTGCTATGTGAAAGCGCTTAGTACAGTGCTCTGCACACAGTAAGC
The DNA here is from genome assembly GCF_015852505.1 of Tachyglossus aculeatus. Classification (NCBI taxonomy): domain Eukaryota; kingdom Metazoa; phylum Chordata; class Mammalia; order Monotremata; family Tachyglossidae; genus Tachyglossus; species Tachyglossus aculeatus. Next base: position 68,559,588 of record NC_052069.1, on the reverse strand, counting down.
GCTCAATAAATACGATTGATTGATCACAGTGGCAGGAAGGTGTGGGCAGCGACAGACCCAAAACCCCGGGCGAGATTGCCCACTGTTGGATAGGGACCGTCTCTATATGTTGCCAACTTGTACTTCCCAAGCGCTTAGTACAGTGCTCTGCACACAGTAAGTGCTCAATAAATACGATTGATTGATTGATTGCCGACGGCCATGCCGCTCCACCTCCTGCACATAATAAGCTAGGCCGCTCTGCTTCTCCATCTCTCGGGCGCTTCACCTTTCCCAGATCAGAGAGGGAAACCTACTTCTGTGCCCAACTTCCACCAGAGCTTCACCACTCCAACCTCAGCCTTGGGAAACTCGGCGGGAATTATTGGGAGCGGGAGGCGGGGAGGGGCTGGGAAGCGGAGACGGGGATGTAGAGAGGCAGGGAAAGACAGCCCCCGGTTTCACTCCTCCTCCCACCCAGAGGCCTCCACCCTGCTCCAATTTTCAGCTGTCCGTTCTCCACCTCCTTCTAGCAGTGTGGCTTAGTGGATAGAGCACGGGCCTGGGAGTAAGAAGGACCTGGGTTCTAATCCCAACTCTGCCACGAGTCTGCTGTGTGATCTTGGGGAAGTCGCTGAATAATAATAATAATAATGATGGTATTTGTTAAGCGCTTACTATGTGCGAAGCACTGTTCTAAGTGCTGTGGGGGGATACAAGGTGATCAGGTTGTCCCATAGGGGGTTCAGTCTTTAACCCCCATTTTTACAGATGAGGTAACTGAGGCTCAGAGAAGTTAAGTGACTTGCCCAAGGTCACACAGCAGACGTGGCGCAGCCGGGATACGAACCCGTGACCTCGGACTCCCAAGCCCGGGCTCTTTCCACTGAGCCACACTGCTTCTCTATGACTTACTTGCATGGTTACTTACTTGAATACTGCATGCAGAGATGATATACAGTACCACACACGTTCAAGTATAAGGATTCTACTCTGATATACATCAAGATTACCTTTTCAATCCCAGGTTAGAGTTTGTGTGCAGGAACAAATTCCTGGGTATTTTTTTAACTGGCTATTACAAATGAACTTCTCTGCACCTCAGTTACCTCATCTGTAAAATAGGGATTAAGATTGTGAGCCCATGTGGGACGGGGATGGTATCCAACCTGATTGCCTTGTATCTACCCCAGCACTTAGAACAGTGGTTAGCACATAGAAAGCGCTTAACAAGTACTATTATTATGATCATTACCCCTGCCAATGACTCTGAAAATTTCCATTAAAAAGGCTCGCTACGTAAGTGCTTCCAAGTATAAGCCAGTGCCTCATACAGTAACTAGCTGTTGTGACACTATCCTTTTAGCCCCTCTAATAATCATAATAAAGATGTTAATAATAATAATAATTATGGTATTTCATTCAATTGTATTTATTGAGCGCTTACTGTGTGCAGAGCACTGTACTAAAAGTGCTTGGAAAGTACAATTCGGTAACAGATAGAGACAGTCCCTACACAACAACGGGCTCACAGTCTAGAAGGGGTAGACAGACAACAAAACAAGTAGAGAGGTGGCAATATTTTTGTTAAGCACTTACTTTGTGACAGGCACTGTACTAAGCACTGGGGTAGATTCAAGGTGATCGGGTTGGTCCCTGACCCACTCGTGTCTCACAGTCTTCATTCCCATTTTGCAGATGAGGTCACTGAGGCAGGGGAAAGAGAAGTGAGTAGCCCAAGGTCCACAGAAGACATGTGGGATTAGGACCCAGATCCTTCGGACACCCAGGTTCTTTTTCTACTAGGCTGCATGTAACCGCACCAATATTCGCCTCGATAGAGTGCAAAGCACTTTACTGAGCATTTTATATCCAGGTGCCAGGCCCCAGCTGTGTGAGGAATGCTGTGATGGACGTCTACTCTGTGTGTAGCGATGTGCTGGGTGCGTGGGAGCCGACAGTGAAAGTAAAAGGCCCAGGGCCCATCCTTGAGGAGCTGACCAAGGGTCTGGAAAATAGGACAAATATCCTGAACTCAATGTGGCGCCAGCCAAAATGGAAAAAAAGCAGCAGACCTCTCAGTTGGGAACCTCTCAGCCCTGGGTTGGGGGCCATTACGCAGACGCTGGCATCTTCAAAAAGCCGGGTATCTGCCTCTGGCCAATAAGACCCTGGTTTTCCGATCGCGTTCTAGCATTAAACCCCGGGTTTCTTCTTGTTTTGAACCCGGGATTCTGCCCCTCAGACACCCCGACGCCAGTGACGCTGTGGGTTGGGGGTTTTCAGCATTTACATTTCCTCTTTTCTTTCTGGATGATTCGGTGACCCTGGGAAATCAGCCCAAACTGCTGACCTAGTTTCCTTGGGCCTCCTCCAAGGAGGAGGGAGGGTTGTTATCTGGAGGACGATGACCAGCTACTCCCTACTCTCCTCCGAGGCCAGAGCGAGAGAAGAAGTCCTTACCCTGTGATGAGAAGGAGCCCAGCTAAAGATAAGGGGATGGTTTCCCAACAGTGGAGTCTGCCTTAAGGGGACGGTTTCCCAACAGTGGATTCTGCCTTGCCTTGGCATGGATTGCTGAGAGAAGCTATGAAATCTTTCCCAGGGGATGGTTTTAAAGAGGCCAAGCCAGGCCCTGAAGGGCTGGAAAGAGCCTTGAGAGCTGAACCATGAATTCTAGCATTGGGCTGCTTCCCTGGATGATCCCCAGAGGTTTCGTTCCTCCTGCCCTCCCAGTCGGAGCTGGGAATCGTTCGGCAATTCTCCAGCCACGGTAGGGGCGGGTCTCTGGTTTTGGACTCCCCAGACCATCTTCCCTGAACCGTCAGTGAGTCAAATATATTTCTTGAGCTCATACTGTGTGCAGACCACTGTCCTACGTGTTTGGGAGAGTCCAATAGAACAACACAATGCCCACAACAACCTTACAGTCTCCCCTAGCCGGGAGCCAGAAATAAGTGGAAGAGTGAGTCACTGCGGTGAAGGGATCCGGTTTCACTTGAATTAGATCGACTGATCGGTCGATCGGTAGTATTTACTGAGCACTTGCTGCATGTAGAGCACTGCACAAAGCGCCTCTGTAAAAGTGACCCAACCCAAGGATGTGTCTGGAGAGGGTTTTTCCCTGGACCCCTCCATTGGTGTGTGACAAAGTCAGTCCTGTAAAACCCAGTGGTTCCTGGTTTGGGATCACTCCAGGGAGTAGGACAACTCATCCCTTACTTGCGAAGGGCTCTGGAACTTGTTTGTCACACCATGGAAGTCCCGGCAGTGGATGCTGGAAACTCCTTTCCGCCACCAAATCTTTGCCATTCTTTTGATACGGGCAGTCTATCCAAACTAACCCCTACCTACCATCACTACATTTCCTAGTTCTGAACTGGAGAACTGTTGGCCGCTGACCTAAGTGATTTTTTTCAAATCACTTAAACCTATCAGGGCCCGTTTCCTCATCTGCAAAATGGGCATCACAATACCCGTTTCTTTCCAACTACCCGAGGCGGTTGTAAAAATAAAAATGAGAGAACTGACGTAAGCGTACTCTGGGGATGTGAAGTGCTCTACGAATTACAGCTGTTGTTTGGAGGGCTGATAAACAAAATCTGGAATATGATTTTTGCCATATATAGCTATTAAGTTGCTCTGCTTCAATTTACTGAAAAATTAGCCTCTCTTGGCAATTACAGCAATTGAATTTATGGGAAATTGAAAAACCAGAAATGGAATGTTTCTACCCCAAGAGGCTTTGTCTTTGCCCTCTGCTTTTCCTCTGTTATGACAAAGTGCTCACATCTATCTGTAAGACAGAAAAACGAACAAATATCATTGAGGTTTGACTTTCTCGGTGAACAAAAGAGGCTGACTCGGCAATCCTGTTTGCACGGTTGCTCGTTTCTTACCCCAAAACAATTGTGGACTTGCATGCTGAGCTCTCTCTGACCTCGCCGTATCCTAACATTCAAGTAAAGATGGTGGAAATTTTGCAAAACGGGGTTGGCTCATATCTGGTCATTTGGACACAGTGCTCTGCACATAATAAGCGTTCAATAAATGGGCTTGATTGATTCATTATCCTTGCCAGATCACATGGAGGGAGGTGGATTTCAGGGATGTATGCAGTGTAGACTAAAGGCTGTAGACTCTAGACAGCGGTTAGACTGCAAGACCATTATAGGCAGGGAGCCTGTCTGCTAATTCTGTTCTATTGTACTCTCCCAAGTGCTTAGTACAGTTTTCTGCAAACGGTAGGTGCTCAATAAATATCACTCCTTGATTGATTGATCTGAAAATTCATTTGGGGATTTCAGCTGGTTCTTGGTTCAGTAAGATTGAATTCTCATCTTCAAATAGGGAAAAAGATGATGTTCCTCTGAAGAGGCCAGATCATATATATCCCACCAATTCCCCAGGTGATTTTATTTGTGTGAAGAGCTATCAGAAACATAACATCAATCTTCTGTGGATGGTTAGATTTCTCAGAGTGGTGATTAATTTTCAACAGCCAACTTTTGCACTTATCTATTTATATCCACCCTCAGAACTCCTCTACAGACGGATAGTCACTCGGAGTGAATTATTTATTCTTCTATTTCCTCCTGACATTTTCAAATTACTACCCATTATATTCTTATTCATCCTTCTGCCCCCCCACTATTTGCAAACAATTTTTGTCTGCCTCTCTCCCCCATTAGACTGTAAGCTCCTCATAAAGACTCTGTGTTTTCCTTCCTTTATACTCTCCCAGGTGCTTAGTATAATGTTCTGCACTTGGTATGAACTCAATTGGTACTACTGATTGATTGACTGGTGAAAGTTGAAGTTTTGGGGGGTCGGGGGGAGTATGGTCATCATGGTTTTACTGCCTGATTTGTATAAAAAGCTGTCCCTGGGGTCGGGTGGCGGTAATGGGAACAGGCCAGTAAGATCAATGAGTGACACGACCGTCCCTTCTGATATATATGCTCTAAGTATTACCTTTGGCTTCACTGTTGCATTTGTTCCCACAGAATGATGATGATGATGGCATTTATTAAGCGCTTACTATGCGCAAAGCACTGTTCTAAGCGCTGGGGAGGTTACAAGGTGATCAGGTTGTCCCACCCACCTGAAACGCAGTGAATGTTTCTCAACTTTCCCCTACCTGGTTTGTTCGTCTTCGGTTTGGTCACCGAGGGAAGAGATAGCTAGGCGACAAAATGAAAAAAGACATTACCAATCTTTTCATCACGCAAACAAATAAATGAAATGTAACACAGGTCGGAAGCACACTGGGCATTTGCACTTCTCTACAGAAAAAAGATGATTACTGTGAGAGACCTAGCCAGATAATAATAATAATGATGATAGCATTTATTAAGCGCTTACTATGTGCAAAGCACTGTCCTAAGCGCTGGGGAGATTACAAGGTGATCAAGTTGTCCCTCGGGGGGCTCAGAGTTTTAATCCCCATTTTACAGATGAGGTAACTGAGGCCCAGAGAAGTTAAGTGACTTGCCCAAAGTCACACAGCTGACAACTGGCGGAGCCGGGATTTCTGACTCCAAAGCCCAGGCTTTTTCCACTATCTAATGCTGTTTTCATATTAAACTCTTTGTGTCATCATAATCGTAGTTAATAATGATTATGGTATTTGCTAAGCACTTAGTATGTGCCAGACACAGGAGCAGATGCAAGTTAATCAGGTTGGACCTGATCCCCGTCCCAAATGAGGCTCACATCCTTCATCCCCATTTTACAGCTGAGATAACTGAGACCCAGGGTAGTGAAATGACTTACTCAAGGTCACGTAGGAGACCTTGCTTTTCTGAGTCTACCCGATTTGTCCGTCTTCCGGCTGGTCACCGAGGGAAGAGATAGCTAGGCGACAAAATGAAAAAAGACATTACAAATCTTTTAATCATGCAAACATATACATGAAATGGAACACAGATCTGAAGCACACTGGGCATTTGAATTCTCTAGAGAAGAAAGATGATCATTGTGAGAGACCCACCCAGATAACAATAATAATGCTAGCATTTATTAAGCTCTTATTATGTGCAAAGCACTGTTCTAAGCATTGGGGAGATTACAAGGTAATCCGGTTGTCTCACAGGGGGCTCACAGTCTTAATCCCCATTTTCCAGATGAGGTCACTGAGGGCCAGAGAAGTGAAGTGACTCGCCCAAAGTCACACAGCTGACAATTGGCGGAGCCGGGATTTGAACCCGTAACCTCTGACTCCAAAGCCTGTGCTCGTTCCACTGAGTCAGGCTGCTGCTTCATAATGATCACCAGTGGTATTCATTAATAATAATTATTATATTTTAACATAATAATATAAATTATTTAATAATTATTATTTATTGAGCACTTATGTGCAGAGCACTGTACTAAACTCTAAGGCGAGTTCAATGCACCAGAATCGTCAGACACATCCTCTGTGAGCCAGGCTGCTGCTTCATGATGATCGTCAGTGGCATTTATCATTAAAAATTATTATAATATTTTAATATAATAATATTATAAATTTTTAATAATTATTATTTATTGAGCATTTATGCGCAGAGCACTGTACTAAACTCTAAGGAGAGTTCAATGCACCAGAATTGTCAGACACATCCTCTGTGAGCCAGGCTGCTGCTTCATGATGATCGTCAGTGGCGTTTATTATTAAAAATTATTATAATATTTTAATATAATAATATTATGAATTATTTAATAATTATTAGTTACTGAGCACTTGTGCGCAGAGCACTGTACTAAACTCTAAGGAGAGTTCAATACACCAGAACTGTCAGACACATGAGTTTGCACAATGAGTTTCCAGCAGTAGACTCAGGATTTTTAAAATCCGTTATTTACGTGTGAGCCAGGCTGCTGCTTCATGATGATCGTCAGTGGCATTTATTATTAAAAACTATTATAATATTTTAATATAAGAATATTGCAAATTATTTAATAATTATTATTTATTGAGCACTTATGCGCAGAGCACTGTACTAAACTCTAAGGAGAGTTCAATACACCAGAACGGTCAGACACATGAGTTTACACTATGAGTTTACAGCAGTTGACTCAGGGTTTTTAAAATCCGTTATTTACGTTCACCTCACCTGTGTATAAAGTACCTCATCACAAGTTATTTTTACCTGCCTTCATGTCATCCAATCCTACAGAGACAGACAGCTTTTGCTGTCCGTAAATACCACATCCTTTTAGACTGTGAGCCCACTGTATTTATCGTATTTATTGAGCGCTTACTGTGTGCAGAGCACTGTACTAAGCGCTTGGGAGGTACAAATTGGCAACATATAGAGACGGTCCCTACCCAACAGTGGGCTCACAGTCTAAAAGGGGGAGACAGAGAACAAAACCAAACATACTACAAACTAAAATAAATAGAATAGATATGTACAAGTAAAATAAATAAATAAATAAATAGAGTAATAAATATGTACAACCATATATACATATATACAGGTGCTGTGGGGAAGGGAAGGAGGTAAGATGGGGGGGATGGAGAGGGGGACGAGGGGGAGAGGAAGGAAGGGGCTCAGTCTGGGAAGGCCTCCTGGAGGAGGTGAGCTCTCACCGCTTCTATATTTTTACCAAGAAAATTCTTTGGAGACACTACCAGGACGATTGCAGATGGAGGCAGGGCATTCCGGGAGAGACGGCGTCGCTATGGGTCGGACACGACTCGACAACAACAACAAAATTCCGCATCCCATTTCCAAGCCTCTGCAGATGCCAACAGGCTCAGTGGTTCCCACCACTGCCCTTATCTCAGAAATTCATTCATTCTAACATTAATTGAGCGCTTACTGTGTGCAAAGCACTGAATAATAACAATAATAATGATAGTATTTGTTAAGCGCTTACTATGTGCAAAGCACTGGGGAGATACAAGGTGATCAGGTTGTCCCACGTAGGGCTCACAGTCTTAATCCTCATTTTACAGATGAGGGAACTGAGGCACAGAGAAGTTAAATGACCTGCCCAAAGTCACACAGCTGACATTTGGCAGAGCCAGGATTTGAACCCATGACCTCTGACTCCAAAGCCCGGGCTCTTTCCCCTGAGCCACGCTGTTTCTCTAATGTTTGGGCAGTACAATACAAACACACAATTCCTGTCTATGACAGGGTCCTACCTGACAGTCCTCCCTCTTCTTGCTTGTTCTGTAGCTTTAAGCTCCTGGATGAGAGAAGCAGCGTGGCTCAGTGGAAAGAGCACGGACTTTGGAGTCAGAGGTCATGGGTTCAAATCCCGGTTCCACCACTTGTCAGCTGTGTGACTTTGGGCAAGTCACTTCACTTCTCTGGGCCTCAGTTCCCTCATCTGTAAAATGGGGATGAAGACTGTGAGCCCCACGTGGGACAACCTGATTACCTTGTATCCCCCCAGCGCTTAGAACAGTGCTTTGCATACAGTAAGTGCTTAATAAATGCCATTATTATTATTTTTATTATTATCCCACCATTCCTCTGATTCTCATGTATATATTTGTACATATTTATTACTCTACTTGTACATATTTACTATTTTATTTTATTAATGATGGGTATATAGCTATAACTCTATTCTGATGGTATTGACACCTGTCTACTTGTTTTGTTGTCTGTCTCCCCCTTCTATCAATCAATCAATCAATCGTATTTATTGAGCGCTTACTATGTGCAAAGCACTGTACTAAGCGCTTGGGAAGTACAAATTGGCAACATATAGAGACAGTCCCTACCCAACAGTGGGCTCACAGTCTAAAAGGGGGAGACAGAGAACAAAACCAAACATACTAACAAAATAAAATAGAATAGATAGGTACAAGTAAAATAAATAAATAAATAAATAAATAGAGTAATAAATATGTACAAACATATATACATATATACAGGTGCTGTGGGGAAGGGAAGGAGGTGTTGTTGGGTAGGGACCATCTCTATATGTTGCCGATTTGTAGTTCCCAAGCGCTTCGTACAGTGCTTTGCATACAGTAAGCGCTCAATAAATACAATTGAATTTAATAATAATAATAATGGCATTCGTTAAGCACTTACTGTGTGCAGAGCACTGTTCTAAGCGCTGGGGGGGATACAAGGTGATCAAGTTGTCCCGCATGAAGCTCACAGTCTTAATCTCCATTTTCCAGATGAGGTAACTGAGGCTCAGAAAAGTGAAATGACTTGCCCAAGGTCACACAGCAGACATGCGGTGGAGCCAGGATTCGAACCCATGACCTCTGACTCCAAAGCCCGGGCTCTTACTGCAAGGAAGGAGGCAATGGTAAACCGCTTTTATATTTTTACCATGAAAATTCTTTGGAGATACTACCAGAACTATTGTTCTTTCCACTGAGCCATGCAGCGTGGCTCAGTGGAAAAAGCCCGGGCTCTGGAGTCGGAGGTCATGGGTTCAAATCCCAGCTCCACCACTTGTCAGCTGTGTGACTTTGGGCAAGTCACTTCACTTCTCTGGGCCTCAGTTACCTCACCTGCAAAATGGGGGTTAAGACTGTGAGCCCCCCATGGGACAACCTGATCACCTTGTAACCTCCCCAGTGCTTAGAACAGTGCTTTGCACATAGTAAGCGCTTAATAAATGCCATTATTATTGAAAATCACCAGTTGATGATCCTAGCAATGACATTTCTTATATTCTTAGTAATAATAATAACGATATGTTAAGCACTTACTATGTGCCAAGCACTGTTCTAAACACTGGGGTAGATACAAGGTAATCAGGTTGTCCCTTGTGGGGCTCACAGTGTTCATTCATTAATTCATTCAATCGTATTTATTGAGCATTCACTGTGTGCAGAGAAATGTACTAAGCGCTTGGGAAGTACAAGTTGGCAACGTCTAGAGACGGTCCCTACCCAACAGCGGGCTCACAGTCTAGAAGGGGGAGACAGACAACAAAATAGACTGTGAGCCCACTGTTGGGTAAGGACTATCTCTATATGTTGCCAACTTCTACTTCCCAAGCGCTTAGTGCAGTGCTCTGCACACAGTAAGCGCTCAATAAATACGATTGATTGATTGACTGATATAAGCCAAATAAAATAAATAGAATAAATATGTGCAAGTAAAAAACAGTATTCATCCTCATTTTACAGATGAGGTAACTGAGGCACAGAGAAGTTAAGTGGCTTGCCCGAAGTCACACAGCAAACAAGCGGCAGAGATGGGATTAGAACCCACATCCTCTGACTCCCAAACCGCGCTGCTTCTCCAATTTCACGGAGCATTCAAAGATGGCACTGCAGACTATGACCTCCTATCCACGTCTGAAAGTGTAGCTGAAAAGGCCAGAGTGCGACTGACACTTCCCCAAGCAATAGCATTTATTGAACACTCCTTGTAGAACACTGTACTAAGCAGTGCACTAGGCACGGGTTCAATTCCCGGCTCCGCCAATTGTCAGCTGTGTGACCTTGGTTAAGTCACTTCACTTCCCCTTCTAGACTGTGACCCCCCGTCTAGACTGTGAGCCCGCTGTTGGGTAGGGACTGTCTCTATATGTTGCCGACTTGTACTTCCCAAGCGCTTAGTACAGTGCTCTGCACACAGTAAGCGCTCAATAAATACGATTGATTGATTGATTGATTGATTGATTCACTACTCTGGGCCTCAGTTCCCTCATCTGGAAAATGGGGGTGAAGACTGTGAGCCCCCCAAGGGACAACCTGATCACCTTGTAACCTCCCCAGTGCTTAGAACAGTGCTTTGCACATAGTAAGCACTTAATAAATATTATTATTATTATTATTATTATTATTATTACTAGAAGGTTACAATATACAGAGTAGACCCAATCCTTGCCCTCAGGGAGTTTACAGTCTTGCGGCTTTTTTTTGCACATGAGGATAGACTTTTGCTGCCCTGACGAATCTGTCCAATACAGGACCCACCTCTTTATGTCTACCACGTACCTGCGAGGCGACCTTAGACAAGTCGCTCAACTAATCTGTGCCTCAGTTCCTCATCTGCAAAATGGGAATTCAAAACCCATTCTCCCTTCTACTTAGACTGGGATCAGAACCCACGTCCTCTGACTCCCAAACCGCGCTGCTTCTCCAATTCCCTGGAGCACGTGGGACCCGAAGATTGCCTATCGACCCCGGCGTTTAATACAGTGCTTGTCACATAGTCAGCATTCATTTATTTATTCGTTGGGTCATCTTGGGCACTTACTGCACACAGAGCACTGTACTAAGTGCTCTGGGAGAGAAAAGTACACTTGGGAGAGAAAAGTACAACAATAAACAAACATTCCCTGCTCAAACACTAATTATTACTATTATTCATTCATTCAATCGTATTTATTGAGCGCTTACTGTGTGCAGAGCACTGTACTAAGTGCTTGGGAAGTCCAAGTTGGCAACATACAGAGACGGTCCCTACCCAACAGTGGGCTCACAGTCTTATCTTATCTTATCTTATCTTATCTTATCTTATCGTCTTATTTTATCAAGCGCTTAGTACAGTGCTCTGCACACAGTTAGCGCTCAATAAATACGATTGATTGATTGATTATCTTGATCCAAGCAAAGCCTTTGTCTATGATGAAAAATGACTCTTCTGATTGCTTCCCCAGTAGTCTCCTAACCACCCATTGCTCGGAAGCTGTGTTTCACTGTGCCTTTAAATCTTTTTTTCTACCACAGTTCAGTTCCTTAATAATAATAATAATAATAATAATAATAATAATAATAATAATAATAATAATAATAATCGTATTTATTAAGCACTTACTATGTGCCAAGCACTGTTCTATGCACTGAGCACTGTTGTAGGAGCTGATACAACAGCTCTCTGGTTATCTTTTCACCAGGGGACGTGTCCACCAACCCGCGCTTAGTACAGTGCTCTGCACACAGTAAGCGCTCAATAAATATGATTGATTGATTGATTGATCCCACTCTCCCCAACTCGTAATACAGTGCTCCTCACAGAGTAAGCGCTCAAGTACCGTTGGCGGATTGATAACCGTCAGCTTGTAAAGTGCTTCATTCATTCATTCATTCAATCGCATTTATTGAGCGCTTACTGTACTTGTACTTCCCAAGCGCTTAGCACAGTAAGCAGAAGCAGCGTGGCTCAGTGGAAAAGAGCCCGGGCTCTGGAGTCAGAGGTCATGGGTTCAAATTCCGGCTCCGCCGATCGTCAGCTGTGTGACTTTGGGCAAGTCACTTTACTTCTCTGGGCCTCAGTTACCTCATCTGTAAAATGGGGATTAAGACTGTGAGCCCCCCGGGGGACGACCTGATCACCTTGTAACCTCCCCAGCGCTTAGAACAGTGCTTTGCACATAGTAAGCGCTTAATAAATGCCATTATTATTGTTATTATTGTTAAATCCCGGCTCCACCAGTTGTCAGCTGTGTGACTTTGGGCAAGTCACTTAACTTCTCTGTGCCTCAGTTCCCTCATCTGTAAAATGGGGATTAAGACTGTGAGCCCCCCGTGGGACAACTTGATCACCTTGTAACCTCCCCAGTGTTTAGAACAGTGCTCTGCACATAGTAAGCGCTTAATAAGTGCCATCATTACTATTATTATCATTTGAAGTCAGAGGTCATGGGTTCTAGTCCCAACTCTGCCACATATCTGCTGTGTGACCTTGGGCAAGTCACTTAACTCCTCTGAGCCTCAGTTGCCTCATCTGTAAAATGGGGATTAAGACTGTGAGCCCCAAGTGGGACTTGATCACCTTGTATCCCCCCAGCGTCAGCTGTGTGACTTTGGGCAAGTCACTTCACTTCCCTGGGCCTCAGTTCCCTCATCTGTCAAATGGGGATGAAGACTGTGAGCCCCTCGTGGGACAACCTGATCACCTTGTATCAACCCCAGCGCTTAGAACAGTGCTTTGCACATAGTAAGCGCTTAACAAATACTAAAATCATCATCATCAACAGTGCTTTGCACATAGTAAGCGCTTAATAAATACCATCATTATTATTATTATTATTATTACAGTGTTCTGCACACAGTAAGTGCTCAATAAATACGATAGAATGAATGAATGTGCAGAGCACCGTACTAAGCGCTTGGGAAGTACAAGTTGGCAACATATAGGGACGGGCCCTACCCAACAACGGGCTTTGTTCTTTTCCTTTTCTTTTGTTAGCCCAAGATCTTGGGACAGCAGGCGTTTAATAAATACTACTGATGGCCTGGTCGCCATCCACTGTGCTCACCTGTCCCCCCCAGCAGTTGCTAGGAGACGCCTCAGCGCTGCTGAACAGACCGTATTCCATCCTATCATGACAGAGTGGATAGAGGGATGGGAGAAGCAGCGTGGCTCAGTGGAAAGAGCCCGGGCTTTGGAGTCAGAGGTTATGGGTTCAAATCCCGGCTGCACCAATCATCAGCTTAAATTCTCTGTGCCTCAATTACCTCATCTGTAAAATGGGGATTAAGACTGTGAACCCCATGTGGGACAACGTGATCACCTTGTATCCTCCCCAGCGCCTTAGAACAGCACATAGTAAGGACTTAATAAATGCCATTATTACTATTATTAGAGGACCGGCCTAGAAGTCAGAAGATCCTGGGTTCTAATCCCCGCTCCACCACTTGTCTGCTGTGTGACCTTGCACAGGTCACTTCACTTCTCTGTGCCTCAGTTACCTCAGCGGCAAAACGGGGATTGAGAAGCAGCGTGGCTCAGTGGAAAGAGCCCGGGCTTGGGAGTCAGAGGTCATGGGTTCTAATCCCGGCTCCGCCAACTGTCAGCTGTGTGACTTTGGGCAAGTCACTTCACTTCTCTGGGCCTCAGTTCCCTCATCTGGAAAATGGGGATTAAAAACTGTGATCCCTGCGTGGGACAACCTGATCACCTTGTAACCTCCCCGGCGCTTAGAACAGTGCTTTGCTCATAGTAAGTGCTTAACAAATACCATTATTATTATTATTATTATCCCCACGTGGGACAAGATACGATATTCAACCTGATTTCCATGTATCCACCCCAGCACTTAGCACAGTGCCTGGCACATAGTAAGCGTTTAACAAATACCATCATTATTATTATTATTATTATCCCCACGTGGGACAAGATACGATATTCAACCTGATTTCCATGTATCCACCCCAGCACTTAGCACAGTGCCTGGCACATAGTAAGCATTTAACAAATACCACCAGTATTATTATTGTCCGGTCATTTGAAGGTGGCGTCTGGGACTCGAACCCAAGTCCTCTGACACCTGGATGTTTGTCCTCCCCCCCACTGACTTGATCCAATAGGCAACTTGAGCTGAGTGAGTTGTGCCCCTTGGGCCCTTCTACTCAGAGGAAATAATAATAATAATTGTCAAAATCAATCAATCGTATTTATTGAGCACTTACTGTGTGCAGAGCACTGTACTAAGCGCTTGGGAAGTACAAGTTGGCAACATATAGAGACGGTCCCTACCCAACAGTGGGCTCACAGTCTAGAAGGGGGAGACAGGGAACAAAACCAAACATAGTAACAAAATAAAATAAATAGAATAGATATGTACAAGCAAAATAAATAGAGTAATAAATATGTATAAACATATATACATATATACAGGTGCTGTGGAATCACAAGACTCCGGGTCATACCAACCAGGACCTTCCTGGACCGGGGAAGCCTCGGTGACATGTACTAGACGTCAAACCACACTTCCCCTCACCAAGGTTACTGTGGAAAGTTTTTTACTTAGTTTTACCACCGAGCAAGGGAGCGACACACCCACACCCTCTCTCCAGAGAAGCAGCGGGGCTCAGGTGGAAAGAGCGCGGGCTTTGGAGTCAGAGGTCATGGGTTCGAATCCCGGCTCCGCCACTTGTCAGCTGGGTGACTTTGGGCGAGTCACTTCACTTCTCTGGGCCTCAGATACCTCATCTGTAAATTGGGGGTGAAGACTGTGAGCCCTCCCGTGGGACAACCTGATTACCTTGTATCCCCACAGTGCTTAGAACAGTGCTTGGCACATAGCAAATGCTTAATAAATGCTATTATTGTTATTGTTATTATTATTATTATTGTTATTATTATCTCAAGGGTCCATTACCAGTCTGCAGTCAAAGGAGCCCATTCTGCCAATATTTCTTCTTTCTGCTTCCAACTGCCTTCAAGTGCTGATCTCAGCTTGCTTTCTTCTCTGCATGCTTCTGCTCCTCTGCATTCTACCTCCAGGTGCCCTCCGGGTATGCCCCTTGGGAGAGAATAGATAATAATAATAATAATAATAGCATGTATTAAGTGCTTACTGTGTGCAAAGCACTGTTTTAAGCGCTGGGGAGGTTACAAGGTGATCAGGTTGTCCCACAGGGGGTCACAGTCTTCACCCCCATTTTCCAGATGAGGGAACTGAGGCCCAGAGAAGGGAAGCGACTTGCCCAAAGTCACACAGCTGGCAGAGCTGGGATATGAACCCATGACCTCGGACTCCAAAGCCGGGGCTCTTTCCACTGAGCCACGTGCATCAAACCAACTGCCTTTTATCTTATATTTTATTTTATAGAGAAGCAGCGTGGCTCAATGGAAAGAGCCCGGGCTTTGGAGTCAAAGGTTATGGGTTCAAATCCCAGCTCTGCCACTTGTCAGCTGTGTGACTTTGGGCAAGTCACTTCACTTCTCTGGGCCTCAGTTACCACATCTGTAAAATGGGGATTAAGACTGTGAGCCCTCCGTGGGACAACCTGATCACCTTGTAACCTCCCCAGAACTCAGAGAAGCACTGTGGCTCAGTGGAAAGAGCCCGGGCTTGGGAGTCAGAGGTCATGGGTTCTAATCCCGGCTCCGCCACTTGTCAGCTGTGTGACTTTGGACAAGTCACTTAACTTCTCTGTGCCTCAGTTACCTCATCTGTAAAATGGGGATTAAGGCTGTGAGCCCCTCATGGGACAACCTTGATCACCTTGTATCCCTCCCAGCGCTTAGAACAGTGCTTGGCACATAGTAAGTGCTTAACAAATACCACCATTATTATTAGAGTAGTGCTTTGCACATGGTAAGTGCTTAATAAATGCCATCATTATTATTATTATCTGCCTTAGGCTTGGCAGCTGTGGCTCTGCTTGGCAGTTATTTATTGGTCCAGGCCCGTTATAGAGTGGAACAGGGAGAGTAAGTCCCACCTCCCTCCATGCTCCATCCCTCCCACCCCACCAATCAATCAATCATATTTACTGAGCACTTACTGTGTGCAGAGCACTGTACTAAGCGCTTGGGAAGTACAAGTTGGCAACATATAGAGACAGTCCCTACCCCACAATGGGCCCACCACAGGCCTGCAATCACCTGTCTCAGGTGTAGCCCATCATTGGCTTCACCAGTCTGTTCCATTTTGTTGTTTACGGGGTCACAAACAGTCTCTAACGAGGCAGCTCACCACAATAAGGCCAACCTCCTCCAGGAAGCCTTCCCTGACTAAGCCCTCCTTTCCTCTTCTCCCACTCCCTTCTGCGTCGCCCTGACTGGCTCATTTTATTCATCACCAGCCAAGCCCCACAGCCCTTAGACTGTGAGCCCATTGTGGGAAGGGATTGTCTCTATTTGGTGCTGAATTGTACTTGCCAAGCGCTCAGTACAGTGCTCTGCACACGGTAAGCGCTCAAGAAATACAAATGAATGAATGAATAATGATAAGCGTATCTGTTAAGCGCTTAGTATGTGTAAAGCACCATTCTCAGCTATGAGATAGATACAAGTTAACGTGGCTCAGTGGAAAGAGCCCAGGCTTTGGAGCCAGAGGTCATGGGTTCAAATCCCAGCTCCGCCACTTGTCAGCTGTGTGACTTTGGGCAAGTCACTTCACTTCTCTGGGCCTTCTAGACTGTGAGCCCGCTGTTGGGTAGGGACCGTCTCTATATGTTGCCAACTTGGACTTCCCAAGCGCTTAGTACAGTGCTCTGCACACAGTAAGTGCTCAATAAATACGATTGATTGATTATATGTTGCCAACTTGGACTTCCCAAGCGCTTAGTACAGTGCTCTGCACACAGTAAGCACTCAATAAATACGATTGAATGAATTGTCAGCTGTGTGACCTTGGGCAAGCCATTTCACTTCTCGGTGCCTCAGTTACCTCATCTGTAACTGCCCCACATGGGGCTCACAGTCTTAACCCCCCATTTTACAGCTGAAGGAACTGAGGCCCATAATGGAGATGCATACTGTGAGCCTCACGTGGGACAACCTCATCACCTTGTATCCCCCAACGCTTAGAACAGTGCTTCACACATAGTAAGCACTTAACAAATACCATCACTATAGAAGCAGCGTGGCTCAGTGGAAAGAGCCTGGGCTTTGGAGCCAGAGGTCATGGGTTCAAATCCCAGCTCCACCACTTGTCAGATGTGTGACTTTGGGCAAGTCACTTAACTTCTCTGTGCCTCAGTTCCCTCATCTGTAAAATGGGGATTAAGACTGTGAGCCCCCCGTGGGACCACCTGATCACCTTGTAACCTCCCCAGCGCTTAGAACAGTGCTTTGCACAGAGTAAGCGCTTAATAAAATGCCATTATTATTATTATTAGGTTGGACACAGTCCCTGCCCCACATGGGGCTCACAGTCATAACCCCCCCCCAACCCCATCTTACAGAAGGAACTGAGGCTCAGAGAAGTGAAGTGACTCGCCCAAGGTCACTCAATGTAAGACAAGTGGCAGAGGAGGGATTAGAACCTGGGCCCTTCTGATTCCTAGCGCATACAGCACCGGCCACACTGTACGGGCTTTGGAGTCAGAGGTCGTGGGTTCGAATCCCAGCTCCGCCGATTGTCAGCTGTGTGACTTTGGGCAAGCCACTTAACTTCTCTGTGCCTCAGTTACCTCATCTGTAAAATGGGGATTAAGACTGTGAACCCCACGTGGGAAAACCTGATCACCTTGTAACCTCCCCAGCGCTTAGAACAGTGCTTTGCACATAGTAAGTGCTTAATAAATGTCATTATTATTATTATTATTATTCATTCAATCGTATTTATTGAGCGCTTACTGTGTGCAGAGCACTGTGCTAAGTGCTTGTGGATTACAAGTCGGCAACATACAGAGACGGTCCCTACCCAACAGTGGGCTCACAGTCTAGAAGAACGGGCTGTTGGATTTCCGCCCCGCGGCCTTTGAGCTGCGGCTTCTTTTCCCTGGAGGAGGACCAGGAAGCACTGACACGCCAAAGAAGAGAGCTATTTTGGATCTCGCTCTTTTTGTGCAATTTTCTCATGTGTAAAGTGCTCGGAGCAGTGGCAGAGGCTACTCAGAGAGTCAGGACGAGTCCTGCATCTTCTGAACTGCCACTCACAAGCGACGAAGGAGCCCCTGCACTTTTCCTCGGACACTTCCCTTTCTGCCTCTTTGAGAGTCGTTCGTGGATGCTGACTTCCATTCATTATCATCATCATCAATCGTATTTATTGAGCGCTTACTATGTGCAGAGCACTGTACTAAGCACTTGGGAAGTACAAATTGGCAACATATAGAGACAGTCCCTACCCAACAGTGGGCTCACAGTCTAAAAGGGGGAGACAGAGAACAAAACCAAACATACTAACAAAATAAAATAAATAGAATAGATATGTACAAATAAAATAAATAAATAAATAGAGTAAAAAATATGTACAAACATATATACAGGTGCTGTGGGGAAGGGAAGGAGGTAAGATGGGGGGATGGAGAGGGGGACGAGGGGGAGAGGAAGGAAGGGGCTCAGTCTGGGAAGGCCTCCTGGAGGAGGTGAGCTCTCAGCAGGGCCTTGAAGGGAGGAAGAGAGCTAGTTTGGCGGATGGGCAGAGGGAGGGCATTCCAGGCCCGGGGGAGGACGTGGGCCGGGGGTTGATGGTGGGACAGGCGAGAGCGAGGTACGGTGAGGAGATCAGCGGTGGAGGAGCGGAGGGTGCGGGCTGGGCTGGAGAAGGAGAGAAGGGAGGTGAGGTAGGAGGGGGCGAGGGGATGGACAGCCTTGAAGCCCAGGGTGAGGAGTTTCTGCCTGATTCATTCATTCATTCATTCATTCAATTGCATTTATTGAGCGCTTACTGTGTGCAGAGCACTGTACTAAGCGCTTGGGAAGTACAAGCCGGCAACGTATAGAGACGGTCCCTGCCCAACAACGGGCATTTACTGAGTGCTTACTTTATGCGGAGCACTATACTAAGTGCTTGGCCAAATACAACACAAATTGGCAACACAATCCCTGCCCACAAAGAGTTTAGAGTCGCCCAGCTACTAATGAAGTCACTTAAGTTCTCTGTGCCTCAGTTTACTCGTCTGAAAAATGGAGATTCAATACCTGTTCTCATTCCTACTTAGACTGTGAGCCCCATGCGGGACCTATCTACCCCAGCACGTGGCACACAGTAAGCACTTAACAAAAACCAGTTACCATTGTTACAGACCGAGACCATTAATGTCCCGTGCAATTTTGTCATGTGAAATTATTGGTCCCAGAGCCCAAGAGAGGGCCACCCTCCGATTCCCAATTAAGCCACTCCTGTTTGTTGGGAAAAATACTAGAATGCAGCTGCGACTTGGAGATTATGCAATGAGATGGGATTCGACCCCGACGAATCCATTCATTTATTCATTCAATCATATTTATTGAGCACTTACTGTGTGCAGAGCACTGTACTAAGCGCTTGGGAAGCACAAATTGGCAACATATGGAGACAGTCCCTACCCAACAATGGGTCCACAGTCAATCAGCGTGGCTCAGTGGAAAGAGCCCGGGCTTTGGAGTCAGAGGTCATGGGTTCAAATGCCGGCTCCTCCACTTGTCAGCTGTGTGACTTTGGGCAAGTCACTTAACAGTCTCCATTTTACAGATGAGGGAACTGAGGCCCAGAGAAGTGAAGTGACTTGCCCAAGGTCACACAGCTGACAATTGGCGAGCCGGGATTTGAGGGACCATCTTTATATGTTGCCAACTTGTACTTCCCAATCGCTTAGTACAGTGCTCTGCACACAGTAAGCGCTCAATAAATATGATTGAATGAATGAAAGAATTTGAACCCATGACCTCTGACTGTGCCTCAGTTACCTCATCTGGAAAATGGGGATTAAGTCTGTGAGCCCCATGTGGGACAACTTGATTACCTTGTATGTACCCCAGTGCTTCGAACAGTGCTTTGCACATAGTAAGCGCTTAATAAATGCCATTATAAAAAAAATCCAGCTATCCAGAGGAGGAGGAGGAGAACAACCAGGATGAAGAGGAGGAGGAGAAATCACCATCCTTCGTTGTTCGAGCTTCTGGTCAGTCCAATGAAAGCTTGGGCTAGCAGCCCCTTGTCTAGACGTCTACAATCTAGCCCCTCTCTCATTTTCAGCCAGTCAGTCAGCTGATCATATTTATTGAGCACTTACTGAGTGTAGACTGCTGTACTAGGCGCTTAGCATGGCTTAGTGGCCAGAGCACGGGCTTGGGAGTCAGAGGATGTGGGTTCTAATCCCGGCTCTGCCACCTGTCTGCTGGGTGACCTTGGGCAAATCAAGTCACTTCTCTGGGCCTCAGTTGCCTCATCTGTAAAATGGAGATTAAGACTGTGAACCCCACGTGGTACAACCTGATTACCTTGTAACTACCCCAGCGCTTAGTACAGTTCTGGGCAAGCGCTTAACAAATACCATCATTATTATTATTATTTACATTTATAACAATATAACAGACACCTTCCCTGCCCACCACGAGCACGAGAGTCCAGAGGGGGAGATGGACATTAATATAAATATAAATATAAATAAATAAATTACAGATACATACATAAGTGCCGTGGGCCTGGGAACGGGGATGAATAAAAGGAGCTAGTCAGGGTGATGCATAAGGGAGTGGAAGAAAAGGAAAAGAGGACTTCGACAGGGAAGACCTCTTCTAAGAGATCTGCTTTCAATAAGGCTTTTAAGTTGGGGGAAGAATATTTTTCCGTCAGTTATGAAGAAGGATGACATTCCAGGTTGGAGCAGGTTGTGGACCAGAGGTCAGTGGCGAGATAGATAATAATAATAATAATGTTGGCATTTGTTAAGTGCTTACACTGTTCTAAGCACTGAGGGGGGGGGGGATACAAGGTAATCAAAATTGTCCCACGAGGGGCTCACAGTCTTAATCCCCATTTTAAAGGTGAGGGAACTGAGGCCCAGAGGAGTGAAGTGACTTGCCCAAGGTCACACAGCTTGTACCCAGCTTTACAATGAGGAATAATGAATCTTCTGATAGTTCCTGCCACGGAAGGCTCAGCCGCTGAGCAATGTTCAATCCAGACTTCCGAACATTGTCACAAGAGGACAGAACTGATGATCTATGCTTTCCCCCATTCTTCATCAAGAAGAGGCACAGACTGTTGCCAATAATAATAACGCTACTTGTTCAGCGCTTACTATGTTCCAAGCACTGTTCTGAGCACTGGGGTAGATACAAGGTGATCAGGTTGTCCCACGTGGGGCTCACAGTCTTCATCCCCATTATACGGATGTGGTAGCTGAGACCCAGAGAGGTGCAGTGACTTGCCCAAGGTCACACAGCAGACATGTGGGGGGGTCGGGATTAGAACCCAGGTCCTTCTCACTCCCAGGTCCATGCTGTAATAATAATAATAATAATAATGATGATAGTATTTGTTAAGCGCTTACTATGTGCAAAGCACTGTTCTAAACCACACTGTTTCTTGTAATAATAATAAATAATAATAATAACTGTGGAATATTATGAGAAGCAGCGTGGCTCAGTGGAAAGAGCACGGGCTTTGGAGTCAGAGGTCATGGGTTCAAATTCATTCATTCATTCATTCAATCATATTTATTGAGCGTTTACTGTGTGCAGAGCACTGTACTAAGCGATTGGGAAGTACAAGTTTGCAACATATAAAGATGGTCCCTCAAATCCTGGCTCGCCAATTGTCAGCTGTGTGACCTTGGGCAAGTCACTTCACTTCTCTGGGCCTCAGTTCCCTCATCTGTAAAATGGGGATTAAGACTGTGAGCCCTGCGTGGGACAACCTGACCACCTTGTAACCTCCTCAGCGCTTAGAACAGTGTTTTGCACACAGTAAGCACTTCATGAATGCCATTATTAGAGAAGCAGCGTGGCTTAGTGGAAAGAGCCCAGGCTTTGGAGTCAGAGGTCATGGGTTCAAATCCCAGCTCTGCCACTTGTCAGCTGTGTGACTTTGGGCAAGTCACTTAACTTCTCTGAGCCTCAGTTCCCTCATCTGTGAAATGGGGATGAAGACTGTGAGCCCCCCGTGGGACAGCCTGATCACCTTGTAACCTCCCCAGCGCTTAGAACAGTGTTTGGCACATAGTAAGCACTTAATAAATACCATAAAAAATATGTTAAGTACTTACTATGTGCCAAGCACTGTATTAAGTGCTGGGATAAATACAAATAATGAGGTCCCACATGGGAGGGAGAACAGGTTTGAATCCTCACTGTGCAGATAAGGGAACTGAGGCACACAGAAGTAGGGAAGCATCATGGCCTAGAGGATAGAGCAAGGGCTTGGGCGTCAGAAGGACCTGGGTTCTAATCCTGACTCCGCCACCTGTCTTCTGTGTGACCTCATGGGAAGGGAACGTGTCTGCTAACTCTGTTGTATTGTGCTCTCCTAAGTGCTAAATACAGTGCTCTGCGTATAGTAAGTGCTCAATAAACATCATTGATGGACTGACTGATTGAAAGTCACTTCACTTCTCTGTTCCTCAGTTACTTTATCTGCACAACAAGGATTGAGACTGTGAGCCTCATGCATGGACTGTGTCCCACCCGATTCCCTTGTATCCACCCCAGCGCTTAGATCAGTGCCTGGTACATAGTAAGCACAATACCGATAACAAATACCATAAAAAAAGTTAAGTGATAGGCTCAAGGTCATAAAGCAGACAAGTGGCAGATTCGGATTTAGAATCCAGATCCTCTGACTCGCAAGCCTGCAACTCTTTCTACTAGGCCATGCTGCTCACCAGTCATTAGAGGACTTGGCATGAAATAAATTCAGAACGTTTTTTTACCTTAGCGACAACTTGATCTGGAAATCTGTCTCCCCCTTCAAATCTGTCAGACCACGTCCCTCCCCACCTTTAAATCCCTCCTGATGATGATGGTGACGATGGCATTTATTAAGCGCTGACTATGTGCACTGTTCTAAGTGCTGGGGAGGTTGCAAGGTGAACAGGCTGTCCCACGGGGGGCTCACAGTCTTCATCCCCATTTTACAGATGAGGTAACTGAGGCACAGAGAAGTTGTCACACAGCTGACAATTGGAGGAGCAGGGATTTGAACCCATGACCTCTGAAAAATCACCTCTTCCAAAAAGCCTTCCCCATTTAAGTTCCACTTTCCCAACTAGCATCTGTCGGCAGTTCTCATAGCACTCAGTGCTTAGTTACAACTAATATTAACTCACACTTATTGATTGATTGATTAATTATTCAATCGATCAGTGGTATTTATTGAGTGCTTACTACATGCAGAGCACTGTACAGTACTTGGGAGAGTACAATAACAACAGAATTAGCAGACTCGATCCATGCCCCATCCATGAGAAAAGTGGCGTGGCTTAGTGGAAAGAGCACGGGCTTGGGAATCAGAGGACATGGGTTCGAATTCTGGCTTCGCTGCTTGTCAGCTGTGTGACCTTGGGCAAGTCACTTCACTTCTCTGGGCCTCAGTTCCCTCATCTGTCAAATGGGGATTAAAAGTGTGAGCCCCATGTGGTACAACCTGATTACCCTGTATCTACCCCAGCGGTTAGAACAGTGCCTGGCACATAGTAAGCACTTAACAAATACCGTCATCATCATCATCATCATCATCATCATCACCATCATTTATTCCATTTATTGAGCGCTATGTGCAGAGCACTGTACTAAGCGCTTGGGAAGTACAAATTGGCAACATATAGAGACAGTCCCTACCCAACAGTGGGCTCAAAGTCTACAAGGGGGAGACAGAGAACAAAACCAAACATACTAACAAAATAAAATAAATAGAATAGATATGTACAAGTAAAATAAATAAATAAATAAATAAATAAATAAATAAGTAGAGTAATAAATATGTACAAACATATATACGTATATACAGGTGCTGTGGGGAAGGGAAGGAGGTAAGATGGGGGGATGGAGAGGGGGACGAGGGGGAGAGGAAGGAAGGGGCTCAGTCTGGGAAGGCCTCCTGGAGGAGGTGAGCTCTTAGCAGGGCCTTGAAGAGAGGAAGAGAGCTAGCTTGGCGGATGGGCAGAGGGAGGGAATTTCAGGCCCAGGGGATGACGTGGGCCCGGGGTCGATGGCGGGACAGGCGAGAACGAGAACATCATGCCCGTAATAAGCCCATAGTCTAGAGGGGGTGATAGACAATTTGTCCTTCTATATTTTTTCTGTCAGCAACCACAGAATTTTGTGCATAGCTTGTGTCTGTTTATCAGTCCCCTCTGTTAAGCTTTTTGAGGGCCAAGTTTCAAACTCATTTGAACTCCTGCAAGCACTTGGTACAGTGCTCTGCATTGCAGATCCTTCCTGGTTCTCCCCTTTTCACTCTGGCCGCTCCTTCTCAGAATATTTTGGCGACTCCGACTCTGCCTCCCAATCCCCTAACTGTGGGAGTTCTTCAGTCCTGGGTCCCCTACTACTCTCCATCTACAACCACTACCTTGGAGTACTCATTTACTCTGACAGCTTCGATTGTCGTCTCTATTCGGGTGATTCCCAAATCCACCTCTCCAGTCCAGATCACTCTCCTCCTCTGTAGTCTTGCAATTCCTCCCATCTTCAGGACATCCGTCTTGGGTGTCCCATCGACACCTCAGACTTAACAAGTCCAAAACTAAACTAATTTTCCCAAACAAATCCCGTGACTTTTCCATCCCTGTAGATGGCACCAATCATTCAATCATATTTTTTGAGCACTTACGGTGTGCAGAACAGTATACTAAGCTCTTGGGAGGTACAAAACAACAATAAACAGACAAAATCTCTGCCCACAACGAGTGTACTGTCTAGAGTGAGGGAGACAGACATCAATACAAATGAAGAAATGACAGATACATAAGTGCTGTGGGGCTGGGAGCCAGAAAGAATAAAGAGAGCAAATCAGGGTGACACAGAAGGGAGTGAGAGAAGAGGTTAGGAGGAAATTAGAGGAGATGTGCCCTTAATCAGGCTCTACCATCCTCCCTGACTCACAAGCCTTTAATCTTGGCATTATCCTCAGTCCATCTCTCTCATTCAAACCAAGTAGTTCACTCGTCACAGTTGACAACACTGTCGTCCTCCCACATCTCTGCAGCCCACAGTCTAGACATCGTTCTTGATTCCTCCCTTGGTTTCCACCCCTAAATTCAGCCTCACTAAAGCGTGCTGGTTGTGTCTCCACATTTCCAGGATCTTCCCCTACCTCTCCAAATGGCCATCATATCAGTCCAGGCGCTTGTCACTTCTTGGCTTGACTATTGCATCAACCTTCTCCCTCATCATCTCCTTCAGTGCTTAGAACGGTGCACATAGTATTCTACAGTATTATATTTTTAGCATATAGTAAGTGCTTAATAAATGCCATAAAAAAAATGCCGGCTCCGCAACTTGTCAGCTGTGTGACTTTCAGCAAGTCACTTCACTTCTCTGTGCCTCAGTTACCTCATCTGTAAAATGGGGATTAAGACTGTGAGCCCCTTGTGGGACAACTTGATCACCTTGCAACCTCTCCAGCGCTTAGAACAGTGCTTTGCATATAGTAAGCACTTAATAAATGCCATTATTATTATTATTATTAACCAATCAGTCAGTGTAGAGTGCGGAGCACTGAACTAAGTGCTTGGGAGAAAACAATATAACAGACACATTCCCTGCCCACAACAAGTTTATAGTCTAGATGGGGAGACTGACATTAATACAAATAAATAAATTACAGATGGGGACATAAATGTTGTGGGGCTGAGGAGGTGAATAAAGGGAGCAAATCAGGGCAACACAGAAAGGGGGTGGGAGGAAAGGAAATGGGGGCCCAGTCAGGGAAGGCCTCTTGGAGCTGATGTGCCTTCAGTAAGCCTTGGAAGGTGGGGGGAATAATCATCTGTCAGATATGGAGATGGAGGGCATTCCACCCAACCAATCAATCAATCAATCAATCGTATTTATTGAGCGCTCACTGTGTGCAGAGCACTGTACTAAGTGCTTGGGAAGTACAAGTTGGCAACATATAGAGACAGTCCCTACCCAACAGTGGGCTCACAGTCTAAAAGGGGGAGACAGAGAACAAAACCAAACATACTGACAAAATAAAATAAATAGAACAGATATGTACAAGTAAAATAAATAAATAAATAGAGTAATAAATATGTACAGACATATATACATATATACAGGTGCTGTGGGGAAGGGAAGGACCAATCAATACATCACTGTTATTGAGGGCTCAGTATGTGCAGTTCTATGCCAGAAGCAGGATGTAGGTGAGAGGTCGGAAATGAGATAGACAAGCTTACGGTACAGTAAGTGGGTTGGCATTAGAGGAATGAAGCGGGTTAAGTTGTAGAAGGAGAGTAGTGTGGTAAGGTGAGTCCCTTGTGGCACTCACAAGCTGAGTCTCATGTCAGACAGATCATGATGCTGCCCATCTTCAAAGCCCTGCTAGAGTCATTCCTCCTCCATAAAGCCTCTCTGACCCAACCCTCATTTCTCCTTTTCACCATTCCTTCTGCACCGTCTGTGCACTTGGACTTAATCCTTTAAATGCTTGCTATTCACCCTCACCCCCATAATACTTATATATATTATATATATATATATATATATATATATATATATATATATTTTACTGTCTCTTCCTCTAGAGCTGTGAGCTTTTGGGGGGTAGGAACATGTCTATCTACTCCAAGCTCCTAGTACAGTGCTCAGCACATAGTCAGTGCTCAATAAATACCAACTTAATGAATAAACACTAGGTCACTGTCAGGTGGAGTCCAAAAGGCTCAATTTTCCATGATCAATGGAATGGAAGTTACCTAGAGTAGAAAACACTCAGAAATTTCATCACCATCATCATTTTTACCAAGCGCGTACCATGGGGAGAATTCTATACTGGGCAGTTGAGAGCACTGAATGAAAACAGAAGAGAAGATTCCTGTCTTCAAGAGGTTTGTATCCTATGGATGGTATCAGTGAAAATTTCAGCTCCCTTTTGTGTCTCTTCATATATTCTTTAAGATTCTCAAAATGTACTGGCTGTTTTTGCTTAAATTAATAATAATAATAATAATAATAATAATGGCATTTGTTAAGCACTTACTAAGTACAAAGCACTGTTCTAAGCCTTGGGGTAGATACAAGGTGATCAGGCTGTCCCACGTGGGGCTCACAGTCTTAATCCCCATTGTACAGATGAGGGAACTGAGGCCCAGAGAAGTGAAGTGACTTTCCCAAAGTCACACAGCAGACTTGGAGGTGGGGGGGAGCCAGGATTAGAACCCATGACCTCTGGCTTCCCAGCCTGGGCTCTTTCCGCTGAGCCACGCTGAAAGTTGGAGGAGGGGAGAGGCAAAGGATGAAAGGAAGGAAGAAGAAACTCCTTTCTGTCGTAATAAAAGCCTCTTCCTAGTAATTCACATTTTGGAACAGTCTGTGCTATCTTCTTTTTGTTTCCTGTTTGTGACCTCTTTTGCTTAAACTCCCAGAAGGCTCATTTATTTCTAACCCGCTTGTCGAGGTGCCTCCGTTCTGCCTCTCTGTGCATATTCAGGGTCTGAGTGCCCAGGTCTCATTTAAGCACATCTCCCAATTGGGTTACAAGGAATTTTGCTGAAGTAAGAAACATAGAAGGGAGACCCTCAAGGATGCAGTCTTCATAATTAGGCTGGATATCCATCCTGATTGAGCTGGAACGGCCCCAGTGATTCGTAGGTTCCTCCTGGCAACTTTAGAAAAAACATACCTAACTTCCAAAAACAAGATTACCCTGACTAAATTGATCAACGCTTGGAACACTGCTTTGCACATAGTAAGCGCTTAATAAATGCCATCATTATTATGATTATTATTATCATCAACCAACCCTTACTCCAACCCTTTAAATGCTTGCACTTCCATGTCTGTGCTTCTTCTTGCCTCCAGGACATCTCCTCCTGGTTGTTGTCCATCTGGGAACTTAAACTCAATTTCTAGAGCCAGACTCCTCGTCTTCCTTCCAAATGATCTCCACCTAATTCACCCGTCACAGTTGACAACACTGCCGTCCGTCCCCATCTCTGCAGCCCACAGTCTAGACATCATTCTTGATTCCTCCCTTGGTTTCCACCCCTAAATTCAGCCCCACTAAAGTGTGCCGGCTGTGTCTCCACATTTCCAGGATCTTCCCCTACCTCTCCAAACGGCCATCACTCCAGTCCAGGAGCTCATCACCCCTTGGCTCGACTATTGCATCAACCTTCTCCCTCATCTCTCTGCCTCCAGGCTCTCCCTGCTCTCCGGTCCATACTTCATTCATTCATTCATTCAATCGTATTTATTGAGCGCTTACTGTGTGCAGAGCACTGTACTAAGCGCTTGGGAAGTACAAGTTGGCAACATATAGAGACGGTGCCTACCCAACAGCGGGCTCACAGTCTAGAAGGGGGAGACAGACAACAAAGCAAAACATGTGGACAGGTGTCAAGTCATCAGAATAAATAGAAGTAAAGCTAGACGCACATCATTAACAAAATAGAATAGTAAATATGTACAAGTAAAAGAAATAGAGTGATAAATCTGTTCAAACATATATACAGGTGCTGTGGGGAGGGGAAGGAAGTAGCGTGGCGGGGATGGGGTTTTAGCGATATTGTAAAGGTGGGACCAACAGGACTTGGTGACAGACTGAATATGTGGGTTCAATGAAACAGAGGTATCAAGGTTAATAATAATAATAATAATAATGATAATAATAATGATAGAATTTATTAAGCACTTACTATGTGCAAAGCACTGTTCCACTTCGGCACGGCGTAGTGAATAGAGCAAGGGCCTGAAAATCCGAAGGTTCTAATCCTGGCTCTGCCACTTGTCTGTTGTGTGACTTTGAGCAAGTCACTTCCCTTTTGTGGGTCTCAGTTACCCCACCTGTAAAATGGGGATTGTGACTGTGAGCTCCACATGGGACAGGGACTGTGTCCAGCCCGATTTGCTGGTACAGTGCCTGGCACATAGTAAGCGCCTAACAAATACCACAACTATCCATATTCTGGGATCAACTTTTGAAAATATTTTCTCCTCCAATGGTTGTCCACAGAGCTCCACAACAAGAAACTCCAGACCATTGGTTTTAAGTTGGTTCTCTCCCTTCTACTTACCCTCTTTCCTTCCACTGCATCCAAGCTCATACTTTCCATTTCTCTCCAACTAACCTGTTCATTGAGACTTGCTCTTTTCTCTTCCTGCGCTGTCTGACTTTTTGATCAAATGTTTCACCGGACCTGAAACTCTCTCCATCTTCAGATCCAGCACACCACTTCTCCTCCTCATCTTCAAAACCCTCTTGGAATCCCATCTCCTCTAGGAAGTTTCTCATGCTAATATCTCTTCCTCCAACATTTTATCTCCTCCACAACCACTTCAACACTCTCTTGTGCTCCGCACTCGTATGCTCCCAACTACTTATAGAGCTCTCGTACGAATTGACTTACCCACCTTACTAGTTAAGCAATGATTTAAATACATATTCCCTTTTCCTTCTCTCTGAAAATTATATAAGTCTTTGAGGCGAGGGGTCCTACCTACTAATTCAATTGTCCTGTCTTAATCTGTGAGCCCTGTGTAGGACAGGGACTGTGTCTGACCTAATTAACTCATACCTACCCCAGTGCTTAGAAGTGTGTTTGACATGTAGGGAGCCCTTAACAAATACCATAAAATAAAATAAAAATAAAACACCCCTCCATTCCCACAGATTCATTCATTCATTCATTCATATTTATTGAGTGCTTACTGTGGGCTGAGCACTATACTAAGTACTTGGGAAGTACAATTCAGCAACAAATAGAGACAATCCCTGCCCACAGTGGGCTCCCAGTCTAGAAGTTGGGGGACAGACATCAAAACAAGTAAACAGGCATTAGTAGCATCATTATAAGTGCTTAGTATAGTGTTCTGCACACAATAGGCAGACGAAAAATGCTGTTGATTGATGGATTGAACCCACTCCAGAACTTTGTACAGTGCCTGGCACATAGTAAGCACTTAAAAAATACCATAACTGTTATCGTTATTATTATTATTATTCACTGCTTGCTCAGTTATGTTCCCACAGCATTCTGGGACTTGTAGAACGGGGTTGACCAGAAAACTGGATGACTTTAATCCGCATTTTTCCTCTTTCCACTCCTCCTTGCCCATAGACTCTGTCAGGTGACAGCCTCTAAGCTGCAGGTAGGCTAATCTGGTTCTCAGCAAAAGTAATACCTTACGTTTCAGTTGGCAAAAAAAATATATGATTTGCCTATTTTTAAGGCTTATTTCATTCTCTACGTCATCTACACCTGGTAAACGTAACGGCTTAGGATGGACTATTTCAAGCTGTTTCCAATCAAAGCAGATTTGAATGTTCAGCCATATTCAGTCCCTTTCAACTTTCAAATTCTTCTTGAAAGTCTTCTACCTCCTTTGGAGATATCCTCCAACAGATTTCCATTGCCTCAGATTATGTTATAGCCCTTGTATCAATCAATCAATCAATCAACCGTATTTAGTGCGTGCTTACACTCTGCAGAGCACTGTACAAAGCACTTGGGAAAGTCCAACACGACACCATAATAGACACATTCCTTATCCCCACAAGCTTACAAACTCCTCTTATTTATTCACTTTATCATCATTTTCCCCTACTTTTCATTACCAGTTGTACGTACAGTTTTCCTCCTGCTCTGACAATGTATTTCATTCATGCCTGCCTTTCTTCCCCACAAGATTGCAAGCTACTGGAGGGCAGGGCCCTGCCTTTTAATATATTCCCTCAAGTGTCTACTATGCAACTCAGCATACAATAGGGAATCGATAAATAACATTTATTTATCGGTAGTCCAGCGATAAAGCCTCTTTCTGCCTTTTGATCTTTAAAAGAACAACATTAGTTTCTTGTGGATGGAAGCTCGTGGCTGGATTCTGAAAAGGAGATGGAGCTGAATACAGTTGCTTTAGCACTGCTGAGTGGAAGAATCAGATCATTCATTCAGTCATTCAATCATATTTATTGAGTGCTTACTGTGTGCAGAGCACTGTACTAAGCGCTTGGGAAGTACAAGTTCGCAACATATAGAGATGGTCCCTACCCAGATCAACCAGGGAAGGGTCATCAGAGACCCTTAGTCTCAGGCCTTCAGCGACTTCACTTTGTTCACACATTTAGGTAATAATAACAATGATAATTATGGTATTTCTTAAACGCTTGCTATGTGCTGGGCACTGTACTATGCGCTGGAATGGATATACGCAAATCAAATGGATGCAATCCCTGTCCCACATGGGGCTTTCAATCTTAATCTCTGTTTTACAGATGAGCGAACAGAGGCACAGAGAAGTGAAGTAGTAATAAGAATGGTCTTACTCTTTAAGTGCTTACTAGGCACTAAACAATTATTCTAAGCACTAGGGTAGATACCAGAGCAGGTAGGAGAAGTAGCAAGGTTTAGTGAAAAGAGCCTGGGTTTAGGAGTCAGAGGTCATGGGTTCTAATCTCACCTCCACCTGTCAGCTGTGGGACTTTGGGCAAGTCACTTAACTTCTCTGTGCCTCAGTTCCCTCATCTGTAAAATGGGGATTAAGACTGTGAGCCCCACCTGGGACAACCCGCTTACCTTGTATCTACCCTAGTGCTTAGAACAGTGCTTGGCACATAGTAAGTGCTTAACAAATGCCATCATTACATTTTTTTTTGCAAAGCAGCATGGCTTAGTGGAAAGAGCACAGACTTGGGAGTCAGAGGGCGTGGGTTCTAATCCCGCCTCGGCCACTTTTCTGCTGTGTGACCTTGGGCAAGCCACTGAAATTCTCTGTGCCTCAGTTACCTCATCTGTAAAGTGGGGATTAAGACTGTGAGCCCACGTGGGACAACCTGATGACTTTGTATCTACTCCAGCACTTAGAACAGTGCTTGGCACATAGTAAGTGCTTAACAAATGCCATCATTATTATACAAGTTAAACAGGTTGGAGTCAGTCCCTGCCCCACATGGGGCTCACAGTCTTGATCCCCATTTTACAGATGAGATAACTGAGGCCCAGAGAAGTGAAGCAACTAGCCCCAAGTCACACAGCAGACAAGTGGCAGGGCCAGGATTAGAACCCAGTGCTTCTGATTTCCAGGGCTGGGCTCTATCCACATTTAAAGAGGGGAAACCTGAAGAGAAATGAGTAGATAAAATGATACCCTCTTGCTCTATCGATGCCTGGCTCAGCGTCAGACAACTCCATGTGGTGTATCTGTCTGTGCACTTGTGTCTCTGATGGAGGATCAATTTTCACAATGACTTTGAGGTCTTCCTGGTATGCAGAGATTTAAAAATCTATTTTGCTACGGAGAAAATAACAAATGACCATCAAACCTCTGAGTATCTGTAAAATGACAGCAACCGAAGTCAAGGGTGTGGTTGCTGGGGTTTTTTCATTTAGGTCTCTGAAGGTCATCACCCTTATCTTAAAATGAATCTGTCACCTTTGGACATTTCATTCATTCATTCGATTGTATTTATTGAACGCTTAGTGTGTGCAGAGCACTGTACTTGGGAAGTACAAGTTGGCAACATACCCAACAACGGACTCACAGTCTAGAATGGGGAGACAGGCAACAAGACAAAATATGTGGACAAGTGTCAAGTCATCAGAATAAATACAAATAAAGCTAGATGCACATCATTAACTAAATAAATAGAATAGACATTTGATATTCGCCCCACCCCAAGTGCCAGATCTTTAAATGATATATTATAAATTACGTATTTACTCCTGTTAATGTCTTTTCCCCCCCTCTAGACTGTAAGCTCATTATGGGCAGGGAATGTGTCTGCTAATTCTGTTGTATTGTACTCTCACAAGTGCTTAGTTCAATGCCCTGCACATAGTAAGTACTCAATAAATACCGCTGACTGAGTGATTGAACAGGGAAGAATACCTGTCTTCTTATTTCGTCACTGACCAACAGTTTCTCATCTAGTTTCTAGTAACAATTAATCTTCTTCTTCCAATAATGTATGCCAAAGGAGGAAAATTGATGATCTGATGGAATTACCTACTTCTGAATAAAGGCTCTTGTGTGTAGGCCTCTCTGTCAAACAATTGCTTGTCTCTAGCCTTCCCTATCTGTCCAGAGGCTTTAAGAAGCCCAGGAGTCAAAAGGACCTGGGTTCTAATCCAAACTCCTTGAACGAGTCTTCTACATGCTCTGCCTCCAATTCCTCAACACCAACTCTCTCCTCGACCCCCTCCAGTCTGGCTTCCGTCCCCTACATTCCACGGAAACTGCCCTCTCAAAGGTCACCAATGACCTCCTGCTTGCCAAATCCAACGGCTCCTACTCTATCCTAATCCTCCTTTACCTCTCAGCTGCCTTCGACACTGTGGACCACCCCCTTCTCCTCAACACACTATCCGACCTTGGCTTCACGGACTCCGTCCTCTCCTGGTTCTCCTCTTACCTCTCCGGTCGTTCATTCTCAGTCTCTTTTGCAGGCTTCTCCTCCCCCTCCCATCCCCTTACTGTGGGGGTTCCCCAAGGTTCAGTTCTCGGTCCCCTTCTGTTCTCGATCTACACTCACTCCCTTGGTGACCTCATTCTCTCCCACAGCTTCAACTATCATCTCTACGCTGATGACACCCAAATCTACATCTCTGCCCCTGCTCTCTCCTCCTCCCTCCAGGCTCGCATCTTCTCCTGCCTTCAGGACATCTCCATCTGGATATCTGCCCGCCACCTAAAACTCAACATATCCAAGACTGAACTCCTTGTCTTCCCTCCCAAACCTTGCCCTCTCCCTGACTTTCCCATCTCTGTTGACGGCACTACCATCCTTCCCGTCTCACAAGCCCACAACCTTGGTGTCATCCTCAACTCCGCTCTCTCATTCACCCCTCACATCCAAGCCATCACCAAAACCAGCCAGGCTCAGCTCCGCAACATTGCCAAGATCCGCCCTTTCCTCTCCATCCAAACCGCTACCCTGCTCGTTCAAGCTCTCATCCTGTCCCGTCTGGACTACTGCATCAGCCTCCTCTCTGATCTCCCATCCTCGTGTCTCTCCCCACTTCAATCCATACTTCATGCCACTGCCCAGATTGTCTTTGTCCAGAAATGCTCTGGGCGTGTTACTCCCCTCCTCAAAAATCTCCAGTGGCCACCAATCAATATGCGCATCAGGCAGAAACTCCTCACCCTCGACTTCAAGGCTGTCCATCCCCTCGCCCCCTCCTACCTCACCTCCCTTCTCTCCTTCTCCAGCCCAGCCCGCACCCTCCGCTCCTCTGCTGCTAACCTCCTCACTGTGCCTCGTTCTCGCCTGTCCCGCCATCAACCCCTGGCCCACGTCCTCCCCCTGGCCCGGAACGCCCTCCCTCCGCATATCCGCCAAGCTAGCTCTCTTCCTCCCTTCAAGGCCCTACTGAGAGCTCACCTTCTCCAGGAGGCCTTCTCAGACTGAGCCCCCTCCTTCCTCTCCCCCTCGCCCCCACTTCATCCCCCCATCTTACCTCCTTCCCTTCCCCACAGCACCTGTATATATGTATATATGTTTGAACATATTTATTACTCTATTTATTTATTTTACTTGTACATATCTATTCTATTTATTTTATTTTGTTAATATGTTTGGTTTTGTTCTCTGTCTCCCCCTTCTAGACTGTGAGCCCACTGTTGGGAAGGGACTGTCTCTATATGTTGCCAACTTGTACTTCCCAAGCACTTAGTACAGTGCTCTGCACACAGTAAGCACTCACTAAATACAATTGATTGATTGATTGATTAATCCCTACTCTGC
Organism: Tachyglossus aculeatus; assembly: GCF_015852505.1. Taxonomy (NCBI): domain Eukaryota; kingdom Metazoa; phylum Chordata; class Mammalia; order Monotremata; family Tachyglossidae; genus Tachyglossus; species Tachyglossus aculeatus. Next base: position 68,524,674 of record NC_052069.1, on the reverse strand, counting down.
CATGGGTCTACTGTGAGACCTTGGACAAGTCACTTACCATCTCCAGCCTCGGTTACCTCCTCTGTAAAATGTGAACCCCATGTGGGTCGCGGACTGTGCCCAACCTTATTAGCTTGTATCTACCTCAGCACTTAGTACAAGCACCTGGCATGAAGTGTAAGCACTTAACAAATACCATTACAAAATTTAAAAACCAATTGCTTCCTCCTCTGAACTGTAAGTTCATTGTGGGCAGGGAATGTGTCTACCAACTCTGTTGTACTGTTATATTGTACTCTTCCAAGTGCTTACTACAGTGCCTTGCACATACTAACAGCTTGATAATAATAATAATGGCATTTGTTAAGCACTTACTATTTGCAGAGCATTGTTCTAAGCGCTGGGGGGATACAAGGTGATGAGGTTGTCCCACATGGGGCTCACAGTCTTAATCCCCATTTTCCAGATAAGGTAACTGAGGCTCAGAGAAGTTAAGTGACTTCCCCAAGGTCACACAGCAGACATGTGGGGGAGCCAGAATTAGAACCCATGACCACTGACTCCCAAGCCCGGGCTCTTTCCACTGAGCCACACTGCTTCAATAAATACTATTGATTGACTGATAGTTTTTTTTTTAAATCATCTGCAATTCTACACCTACCTCTAAACGAAGTATTGAGGCTAAATCACCCAGGCAAAAGTCCCCACCAGGACTTCATTCATTCATGCATTCAATCATATGTATTGAGCGCTTACTATGTGCAGTGCACCGTACTAAGGGCTTCGGAAAGTACAATACAACAATAAACAATAGCATTCCCTGTCCACAACGAGCTTACAGTATAGGGGGTGGGGGAGATAGACACCAGCACAAATAAATGAAGTTATAGATGTGTACATAAGTGCTGTGGAGAGTGGCAAAGGGGGGGAGAGTGAAGGGAGCAAATCAGGGAGACGTAGAAGGGAGTAGGAGATGAGGAAAAGTGGGGCTCTTGGAGGAGATGGGCCTTTGATAAGGCTTTGAAGTCGTGGAGAGGAATTGCCTGTCGGATTTGAGGAGGAAGGGCGTTCCAGGCATGGACTAGGGAAGACATGGACTAGGGATCTGCAGCGAGAAAGGCAAGATAGAGGCCCAGTGAGAAGGTTAGCACCAGAGGAGCGGAGTGTACGGGCTGGGCTGTAGAATCAATCAATCAATCAATCAATCAATCGTATTTATTGAGCGCTTACTGTGTGCAGAGCACTGTACTAAGCACTTGGGAAGTACAAGTTGGCAACATATAGAGACAGTCCCTACCCAACAGTGGGTTCACAGTCTAAAAGGGGGAGACAGAGAACAAAACCAAACATACTAACAAAATGAAATAAATAGAATAGATATGCACAAATAAAATAAATAAATAAATAAATAGAGTAATAAATATGTACAAACATATATACATATATACAGGTGCTGTGGGGAAGGGAAGGAGGTAAGATGGGGAGGATGGAGAGGGGGACGAGGGGGAGAGAAGGAGAGAAGCAAGGTGAAGTAGGAGGGGATGAGGTGATGGACGGCTTTAAAGCCAACGGCGAGGAGTTTTTGTTTTAAATGGAGAAGGATGGGCAGCCACTGGAGTTTTTTGAGGAGTGGAGAGACATGTCCTGAGTGTTTTTTGTCGAAAAATGATCCGGGCAGCAGAGTGAAGTATGGACTGGAGTGGGGAGAGACAGGAGGCTGGGAGGTCAGCAAGGAGGCTGATGCAGTCATCCAGGTGGGATAGGTTGAGGGATTGAGTTAACGTGGTAGCGGTGTGGATGGAGTAATTCATCATCATCTAAATGGCCATCCCCACAAATATTCTGCTGATGTAATCACCTGATTCAGGCCACAGGAGCCTGGCCTTGATTAATCCATCAATCAATCGTATTTATTGAGCGCTTACTGTGTGCAGAGCACTGTACTGAGCGCTTGAGAAGTAAAAATTGGCAACATATAGAGACAGTCCCTACCCAACAGTGGGCTCACAGTCTAAAGGTGATTAATGATGTGTATATAGTTATAATTCTGTTTATTCTGATGGTATCGACACCTGTTTACTTCTTCTAGACTGTGAGCCTGCCGTTGGGTGGGGACCGTCTCTATATGTTGCAAACTTGTACTTCCCAAGCGCTTAGTACAGTGCTCTGCACACAGTAGGCGCTCAGTAAATACGATTGAATGAATGAATGTTTACTTGCATTGTTTTGTTGTCGTCTCCTCCTTCTAGACTGTGAGCCTGTTTTTGGGTAGGGACCATCTCTATATGTTGCCGATTTGTACTTCCCAAGCACTTAGTACACTGCTCTGCGCACAGTAAGTGCTCAATAAATACGACTGAATGAATGAATGAGTGGAGTCTTAAGGCACTAGAGAGGAGAAAGATTTTAAAGAATCTGGAGTCATGAATCCCAGCATTCTCATGCAGCTTGCAATGGAAATTTTGGGTGGTGGTGCTGAAAGGTAGAGAGAAGCAGTGTGGCTCAGTGGCAAGAGCTTGGGCTTGGGAACCAGAGGTCATGGGTTCAAATCCTGGCTCTGCCAATTGTCAGCTGTGTGACTTTGGGCAAGTCACTTCGCTTCTCTCTGCCTCAGTTCCCTCATCTGTAAAATGAGGATTAAGACCGTGAGCCCCACGTGGGACAACTCGATCACCTTGTAACCTCCCCTGCGCTTAGAACAGTGCTTGGCATGTAGTAAGCGCTTAATAAATGCCATCATTACAGAGAGTCATGAGACAGCTCGAGATGAGTCAGTTATAATAGCAATGGTCAACTCCTGCTCAGTGAATGTGCCAAACCCCAGCTCTCAATAACCAATGGAGTTTTATCTGTTTCCAAATAAAAGGCAGTCTTCTTGAACAGTGGAAGACTGCCACATTTTCGCCACTAAGAGTGGTCAGGGACATTCTAAACCATCACAGGGAAATATGGATAGTCAATTATTTCTTCATTTATTCCATCCTGACAGATACATGTCTGTAGATCCATTGAACCATTAGTTGCCCTCCTTGAATGTACATTCTTATAAGAGGATGATTAATTGTCACTAGAAACTATCACTGACACTTAGGTATCTCTACTTGCAATCATTCACCTAGTTCATCCTAAGCTATTCTTGTCTTCTTGCTGCTGCCATGATTTATTAATAATTTATATCTCTCTTCCCCATTTGATTATAACCTCCTCAAGAGCAGGGTTTTGCTTTGGATTCTGGTGTGCTCTGCACACAATAAGCACTCAGTAATAATAATAATAATAATTAATAATAATAATAATAATAATAATGACATTTGTTAAGCGCTTACTATGTGCCGAGCACTGTTCTAAGTGCTGGGGAGGATACGAGGTGATCAGATTGTCCCACATGGGGCTCACAGTCTCGTGGCTCAGTGGAAAGAGCCCGGGCTTTGGAGTCAGAGGTCATGGGTTCAAATCCCGGCTCCGCCAACTGTCAGCTGTGTGACTTTGGGCAAGTCACTTAACTTCTCTGTGCCTCAGTTACCTCAGCTGTAAAATGGGGATTAAAACTGTGAGCCCCCCGTGGGACAACCTGATCACCTTGTAACCTCCCCAGTGCTCAGAACAGTGCTTTGAACATAGTAAGCACTTAACAAATACCATCATTATCATTATTATCCCCATTTTACAGATGAGGGAAATGAGGCACAGAGAAGTGAAGTGACTTGCCCAAAGCCATACAGCTGACAATTGGCGGAGCCGGGATTTGAACCCATGACCTCTGACTCCCAAGCCTGGGCTTTTTCCATTGAGCCACGCTAGATTGATTGAATATATTGCTCGGCACGCATTTCCTCACTCCTGAAAAACCTCCAGTAGTTTCCCATCCATTTCCGCATCAAACAGAAGCTCCTTCCCAGCAGCTTTAAGGCAGTCATTCATTCATTCATTCAATCATATTTATTGAGCACTTACTGTGTGCAGAGCACTGTACTAAGCGCTTGGGCAGTACAAGTTGGCAACATACAGAGACGGTCCCTACCCAACGACGGGCTCACAGTCTAGAAGGGAGAATTCATTCAATCAGCTCTCCTCCCAACTCTACTTATTATCACTCTTCTCCCACTAGTAATAATAATAATAATAATGATAGCATTTATTAAGCGCTTACTATGTGCAAAGCACTGTTCTAAGCGCTGGGGAGGTTGCAAGATGATCAGGTTGTCCCACAGGGGGTTCACAGTCTTAATCCCCATTTTACAGATGAGGGAACTGAGGCACAGAGAAGTGAAGTGACTTGCCCAAAGTCACACAGCTGACAAGTGGCGGAGCTGGGATTCGAACCCATGACCTCTGACTCCAAAGCCCGGGATCTTTCCACGGAGCCACGCTGCTTCTCTAAAAGTTGCTCCACTACAAATCCACTTTCCTCCAATGCCACCCTGACATGGCGCCTTGCTCTCGTCTCTCTAGCCATCAGAGTCAGAATGACCTGGGTTCTAATCCCAGCTCTGCCACTTATCCGCCGTTGACCTTCGGCAAGTCACTTAACTTCTCTGTGCCTCAGTTTTCTCATCTGTAAAATGGGGATTAAGACTGTGAGCCCTATTGGGGACAGGGGCTGTGTCCAACGTGGTAACTTTGATTCTATCCCAGGGCTTAGAACAATGCCTGGCCCATAGTAAGGGCTTAAAAAATACCTTAAAAAATTCCTGCCCCCTCACATCTGGCAGTCCACCAGTCTCCCCATCTTCTAAATCCTGCTAAAATCACCTCTCTTCCAGGAAGTCTTCCCTGACTAATTTCTCATCTTGCCCCTCCATCACCCCCATTACACTTCATCACCAATACTCTTGAGTCCTCAACCCCTAAGGCTTTAGGTCCCCATCCCCTCCCTCCCCGACAACACTCCCATCTATATCTTTAAACCTGGTCACTTCCCCTCTACGTGGAATTAATTTTAATGTCAATCTCCCCTGCTAGATTGTAAGGTCTTCGAGGCGGGAATCGTGTCAACTGAATCTGCCGTATTCTTCTAAGTGCTAAGTGGAATGACTGCACAGAGTAAGCACTCACTAAATACCGCTAATCAATCTACTGACTAATAGTAAAGCCGATTAATTTCCTCCCCTGGGTGGCTGAATGTCAGAGTCGTGGAAAAACAAAGAAACATCCAAGAAGAAGCAGAGTGGCCTCGTGAAAAGCATATAGGCCTGGGAGTCGGAGGACCTGGGTTCTAATACTCGTTCCACAACTTGTGTGCTGTGTGACCTTGGGCTAGTCACTTAACTTCTCTGTGTCTCTGTTACCTCATGGGGATTCATTCATTCATTCAATCGTATTTATTGAGCGCTTACTGTGTGCAGAGCACTGTACTAAGCCCTTGGGATGTACAAGTTGGCAACATATAGAGACTGTCCCGATCCAACAGTGGGCTCACAGTCTAGAAGGGGGAGACAGACAACAAAGCAAACCATTAACAAAATAAAATAAATAGAATAGATATGTACAAGTAAAATAAATAAATAAATAGAGTAATAAATACGAACAAACATATATACATATATACAGGTACTGTGGGGAAGGGAAGGAGGTAAGGCGGGGGAAGGAGAGGGGGAGAGGAAGGAGGGGGGGCTCAGTCTGGGAAGGCCTCCTGGAGGAGGTGAGCTCTCAGAAGCACCACTTGTGTGCTGTGTGACCTTGGGCTAGTCACTTAGCTTCTCTGTGTCTCTGTTACCTCATGGGGATTCATTCATTCATTCAATCGTATTTATTGAGCGCTTACTGTGTGCAGAGCACTGGACTAAGCGCTTGGGAAGTACAAGTTGGCAACATCTAGAGACGGTCCCTACCCAACAGCGGGCTCACGGTCTAGAAGGGGAAGACAGACAACAAAACAAAACAGACTGTGAGCCCCATGTGGAACAGGGATTGTTTCCAACTGGATGAGCTTGTATCTACCCCAGCACTTTCATTCAGTCTTATTTATTGAGCGCTTACAGTGTGCAGAGCACTGTACTAAGCACTCGGGAAGTACAAGTTGGCAACACATAGAGACGGTCCCTACCCAACAGTGGGCTCACAGTCTAGCACAATGCCTGGAACATAAGGCAATCAGTCAGTTGTATTTACTGAGCGCTTACTGTGGGCAGAGCACCGTGCTAAGCACTTGGTAGTAATAATAATAATAATAATAATGATGGCATTTGTTAAGCGCTTACGATGTGCAAAGCACTGTTCTAAGCGCTGGGGGGGATACAATGTGATCAAGTTGTCCCACATGGGACTCACAGTTTTAATCCCCATTTTTACAGATGAGGGAACTGAAGCTCAGAGAAGTTAAGTGACTTGCCCAAGGTCACGCAGCAGACTTGTGGTGGAGCCGGGATTCGAACCCATAACCTCTGACTCCAAAGCCCAGGCTCTTTCCACTGAGCCACGCGTACAGTCTGACAATGGAACAGACGCATCCCTGTCCACAGTGAGCTTAAAGTCTAGAGGGAGAGGTATGTAGGTAAGTGCTGCGGGGCTGGGAGGGGGGGATGAATGAAGGGAGCAAGTCAGGGTGACACAGAAGAAAGTGGAAGAAAAGGAAAAGGAGGTTTAGTTGGAGAAAGCCTCTTGGAGGAGATGTACCTTCACTACGACTTTGAAGGGGGGAAGAGTTATCGTCTGTCAGATCTGAAGGGGAGGACCAGGCCAGAGGCTGGATGAGGATGAGAGGTCACTATCAGTGACCAGATAGTTGAGATCCAAGGTACAGTGAGTTGTTTAGCATTAGAGGAGCATAGTGTTCAGGTTGGGATGTAATAATAAAATAATAATAATAATACAATATATAATATAATATAATATAATATAATATAATAAAAATACAATATATAATATAATATAATAAATATAATATTATATTATATTATAATATAATATTATAATATTATAATAATTGCGGAATTGCAATTAATTGGGCTTTACAGGTAATGTCTTAAATTCAGACCAACCAACCATCCTTTTTAAGATAATAATAAAAGGTATGGTATTTGTTAAGCGCTTACTGAGACTGAGCCAGACCGAGCCCCCTCCTTCCTCTCCCCTTTTTCCCCCTCCCCCTCCCCCCTGCCTTACCCTCTTCCCCTCCCCACAGCACCTGTATATATGAATATATGTTTGTACGCGTTTATTACTCTTATTTATTTATTTATTTTATTTGTACATATTTATTCTCTTTATTTTATTTTGTTAATATGTTTTGCTTTGTTGTCCGTCCCCCCCTTCTAGACTGTGAGCACGCTGTTGGGTAGGGACCATCTCTAGATGTTGCCAACTTGGGCTTCCCAAGCGCTTAGTACAGTAAGGGCTCAATAAATACGATTGAATGAATGAATGAATGGTATTGGTCAAGCACTTACTAAGTGCCAGGCACCGTACTACGCACTGGGTGGATACAAGCAAATTGGGTTGGACATGGTCCCCATCCCATGTGGGGCTCCCAGTCTTGATCCCCATTTTACAGATGAGGTAACTGAGGCACAGAGAAGTAAAGTGACTTGCCCAAGGTCACACAGCAGGCAAGTGGCAGAGCCGAGATTAGGACCCATGACCTTCCGGCGCCCAAGCCCGTGTTCTCTCCACTACGCCATGCTGCTTCTCCAAGCAAGAAGCTTGTAGTAAGAGAGTAGTGAGGTGAAGTGGGAGGAGGTGATTAAAGGCTTTAAAGCAATTAGTAAATACTTGTCAAGTATCATCAAAAAAATGGAATTTTTCAACACCTTTGTAGCTGCCCACAGTATGTAAGGTGTGGACCTAAGCACAGATGCCACTCACTTCAGTCGTATTTCGATCGTATTTATTGAGCACTTACTGTGTGCAGAGCACTGTACTAAGCGCTTGGAAAATACAGTTCAGCAACAAATAGAGACAATCCTTACCCAACAACGGGAATGGCAAGACAAGAAGACGAGAAGCAGCGTGGCTTAGTGGAAAGTGCCCGGGCTTGGGAGTCAGAGGTCGTGGGTTCTAATCCCAGCTCCGCCACTTGTCAGCTGAGTGACCTTGGCCAAGTCACTTCACTTTTCTGTGCCTCAGTGACCTCATCTGTCAAACTGGGATGAAGCCTGTGAGCCCCACGTGAGACAGCCTGATTACCCTGTATCTCCCCCAGTGCTTGGCAGATAGTAAGTGCTTAACAAATACCACTATTATTCTTCTTATTATTATTACAAGATTACAAACTGTGAGAACCCTGGCAGATCACCAGCACTAAAGCAGTACTTATGATGGCACAGTGATGATGTTAGATAGTACATTATTATTATTATTATTGTTAGCAGTAGCAGTAGTAGTAGTAATTATGATATTTGTATATATGTACATATGTTTGTACATATTTATTACTCTAGTTATTTATTTATTTATTTTACTTGTACATTTCTATTCTATTTATTTTATTTTGTTAGTATGTTTGGTTTTGTCTCCCCCTTTTAGACTGTGAGCCCACTGTTGGGTAGGGACTGTCTCTGTATGTTGCCAATTTGTACTTCCCAAGCGCTTAGTACAGTGCTCTGCACACAGTAAGTGCTCAATAAATACGACTGATGATTGATGATATTTGTTAAGCGCTTACTATGTGCTGGGGTAAATAAAAGTTAATCAAGTTGGACACAGTGACTGTCCCACATGGGGTTCACAGTCTAAGTAAGAGGGACAACGGGCATTGAACCTTCCTGTTTAAGATGAAGAAACTGAGGCACATAGAATTTAAGTGACTTGCCCAAGGTCACCCAACAGGCGACTGGCAGAACTGGGATTAGAACTCAGGCCCTCCCACTCCGAGGCCTATGCTCTTTCCACTAGGCCACACTGCTCTTACGTGGGAGGAGAATGGTTGGCAGCAGGATGCTTTTTAGACTGTGAGCCCACTGTCGGGTAGGGACTGTCTCTATATGTTGCCAATTTGTAGTTCCCAAGCGCTTAGTACAGTGCTCTGCACACAGTAAGCGCTCAGTAAATACGATTGATGATGATGATGCTCAAGCAGCTACTCTAGGCTGTACAGGGTGGGTAGAAAAATTGCTCAAAGGTCCAGCGCAGCGAAACCTCAGTGTGGCATAGGAGGAAAATGTGGGGTGACCTTTGGGTGACAAAATTTTGGAGAAGGCAGGTCAGACTGGCGTGTGACAGTGAGAAATGGGGTGACCGTGGCGGGCAGAAGCTCAGGAAGAGTGCAACACCAGGAGGGAGAAATGAAATCTACCCTTAAACATCAACGGTAACAAATGCGACAGTGCATCAAGGGACAATCTTTAATGCACACAACGCAGAAGTGTCTTCATTCAACCCCACTGTTGGGTAGGGACTGTCTCTATGTGTTGCCAACTTGTACTTCCCAAGCGCTTAGTACAGTGCTCTGCACACGGTAAGCGCTCAATAAATACGATTGATGATGATGATGATTCAACCGTATTTACTGAATGCTTACGGTGTGCAGAGCACTGTATTAAGTGATTGATAGAGAACAAGCAGTCTTCTAGACTGTGAGCCCGTTGTTGGGTAGGGACCATCTTTATATGTTGCTGGCTTGTACTTCCCAAGTGCTTACACAGTAAGCACTCAATAAATATGATTGAAGGAATGAATGAATGAATACAAGCAGCGTGGCTCAGTGGAAAGAGCCTGGGCTTTGGAGTCAGAGGTCATGGGTTCAAATCCCGGCTCCGCCAACTGTTAGCTGTGTGACTTTGGGCAAGTCACTTCACTTCTCTGGGCCTCAGTTACCTCATCTGTAAAATGGGGATGAAGACTGTGAGCCCCACGTGGGACAACCTGATCACCTTGTAACCTCCCCAGCACTTAGAATCAATCAATCAATCAATTAATCATATTTATTGAGTGCTTACTGTGTGCAGAGCACTGTACTAAGAGCTTGGGGAGTACAAGTTGGCAACATATAGAGACAGTCCCTACCCAACAGTGGGCTCACAGTCTAGAAGGGGGAGACAGAGAACAAAACCAAACATACTAACAAAATAAAATAAATAGAATAATGTACAAGATAAATAAATAGAGTAATAAATATGTACAAACATATATACATATATACAGGTGCCGTGGGGAAGGGAAGGAGGTAAGATGGGGGGATGGAGAGGAGGACAAGGGGGAGAGAAAGGAAGGGGCTCAGTCTGGGAAGGCCCCCTGGAGGAGGTGAGCTCTCAGTAGGGCCTTAGAACAGTGCTTTGCACATAGTAAGTGCTTAAGAAATGCCATTATTATTATTATTATTATTACAATGTAACAATAAACAGACACATTCCCTGCCCTCAACAAACTTACAGTCTACAGTGAGAGGCAAACATTAACGTAAATAAATTACAGATGAGTACCTAAATTCTGTGGGGCTGGGAGAAAGGGGGAGAATGAAGTCAAGATGACGCAGAAGGGAGAGGGAGATGAGGAAAAGAGGGCTCAGTCAGGAAAAGGTCTTTTGGAGGAGATGTGCCTTCATTAAGGCTTTGAAGGGGGAGAGAGTGATTGTCTGTTGGATTTGAGGAGGGAGGACTTTCCAGGCCAGAGACAGTGGCAAGATAGACGAGATTGAGGTACAACGAGTAAATTGGCATTAGAGGAGCGAAGTATGTGGGCTGGCTTGTGGGAGGAGAGGAGAGAAGTGAGTTAGGAGGAGGCAAAGTGATGGAGTGCTTTAAAGCGGCACCTTCGCACTCTGATGATCAACTAATCTGTCAATCCATCAGCGGTATTTACTGAGTGCTTACTGTGCACAGCCCACACCATACTGAGCACTTGGAATAGTACAGAACCATAGAATTGGTAGGCGGGATCTCCGCCCACAAGGGGCTTACAGTCTACAGGGAGACACCAGTCATTAAACTAAGTTACAGATAGGGGAACCTCATCTTCTGTCCTTTGAAATCAAAGGACGGCGAAATCCTTTCTAAGTTATTGCTGAGCATCATTCAGATGAAAACATTCTATTTACCTTACGACTTTTTCGTATTTCCTAATGGTTTCATCCTAGTATCAAAAATGTAGCTTCCAAAATGCAATTTATAAAATGGATGGTTGTTGATAGATTTCTAACAACCCGGCTTTCTTTTGCGTAATTCTCCCTGGAACCGAGAGAAAAGAATAAACAACGGGGCGTTTTAGCAGAAGCTGGTGTTTTCGGTCCCAAAATCAAGTCAGGGTTGGAATTTAGTTTCCTGATGATCTGTTAAAGTTTATACTGGCACGCCTGTGGCCTTTGGAAACGCACTGGAAAGCAAATGAGTTTTATCTGAGATGGTACTTCGGAAAATGAAATCCCAGCATTTCTTGTGACCGAATTAGAAGCCGGCCACATTCTTTGGAAAAAGGAGGACCCAGAGAAAAGAGAGGGTACGTTCTTTAGAACTTTTTTCCTTGAGTAATATTTTGTCTTCCACCCAGTTTTATGGAAGAACTTTCCACCTGTCCTTGGGGAATGTCAGAATTTCTCCCGGTAACCCAATCCCTTCTGGCCCGTGTCTTTGTGGATCTTGAGAGGCTACGGTCTGCCTCAGTGCCCAGTTCCACGGGGGCCGAGAAACCCGTCAGAGCCGCGTTGCTCAGTTCCTACAGGGCACGTGAGAAGCAGCGTGGCTCAGTGGATAGAGCACAGGCCTGGAAATCAGAAGGACCCGGGCTCTAATCCACTCATCTGCTGTGTGACCCTTCCCCGAGCCTCAGTTACCTCACCTGTAAAATGGACGTTAAGACTCTGAGCCCCATGTGGGACATGGACTGCATCTACCCCAGTGCTTAGAACAGTGCCTGGCACATAGTTAATGCCTAATACCACCTGTCTATCTAGGCTGATCTTTTTTTTACCAGTGGCCTTTCAAGATATCGCTGCATAATAATAATGATGATGACGGCATTTATTAAGTGCTTACTATGTGCAAAGCACCGCTCTAAGCGCTGGGGAGGTTACAAGGTGATCAGGTTGTCCCACGGGGGGACTCAAAGTCTTAATCCCCATTTTACAGTTGAGGGAACTGAGGCACAGAGAAGTGAAGTGACTTGCCCAAAGTCACACAGCTGACAAGTGGCGGAGCCGGGATTTGAACCCATGACCTCTGACTCCAAAGCCCGGGCTCTTTCCATTGAGTCACGCTGCTTCTCATGAAGCATCACGAAGAACCTACATGGGGAAGTAGGGGAGGTTGTCCCACCTCCACTACTGCCCCGTCCCGTCACCTTGTCAGCCGGGCACTACCTGATATATAATATATTTATTTATGCTAATGTCTTTCTCCCCCACTAGACTGTAAGCTCGTTGTGGGCAGGGAATGTATCAGTTTGTTGTAATGATGTACTCCCCCAAGCGCTTAGTACAGTGCTGTGCACACAGTAAGCGCTCAATAATAATAACAATTATGGTATTTGTTAAGCGCTTACTCTGAGCCTGGCACTGTACTAAGCACGGAGGTGAGTACAAGCAAATTGGGTTGGACACAGTCCCCGTCCCACATGGGGTTCACAGTCCCAATCTCCAGTTAACAAATGAGGTAACTGAGGCACAGAGAAGTAAAGTGGCTTGCCCAAGGTCACACAGCAGACAAGAGGCAGAGCCGGGATTAGAACCCACAGCCTTAGAGAAGCAGCGTGGCTCAGTGGAAAGAGCCCGGGCTTTGGAGTCAGAGGTCATGGGTTCAAATCCCGGCTCCACCACTTAGCTGTGTGACTTTGGGCGAGTCACTTCACTTCTCTGCACCTCAGTTCCCTCATCTATAAAACGGGGGTTAAGACTGTGAGCCCACCGTGGGGCAACCTGATCACCTTGTAACCTCCCCAGCGCTTAGAACGGTGCTTTGCTCATAGTAAGCGCTTAATAAATGCCATTAAAAAAAAAATCTTCTGACACCCAGGCCTGTGCTCTAGCCGCTAGACCACACTGCTTCTCTATGTTGGAATGAATGAATGAAAGCCTAATAATAATGATGGTATTTGTTAAGCGCTTACTATGTGCTGTTCTCCCATTTTGATGCAGGCTAAATCCATATCTGGAGGTGGAGGGCGGAGGCTTTCCTATCTTGGCTGAGAGCTGGAATTAAGTGTCCAACTCAAGGCGCCTGGAGGCCACTCCATAATAGGAGACAATCCCCGGCCTCCAGGCCAGACTATCTTCAATGACATCCACGCTTTATGGTGTGGACTGTGCTTTATGGTTCTTTAGAACTGTTTTCCTTGAGTAATATTTTGCCTTCCACCCAGTTTTAGGAAAGAATTTTCCACCTGTCCTGGGGGAATGTCAGAATTTCTCCCGGGAACCCAATCCCTTCTGGCCCATGTCTGCTTTGCGGACCTCGAGAGGCTACGGTCTGCCGCAGTGCCCAGTTCCACGGGGACCGAGAAACCCGTCATGGCCATGGTCAATCCATCAGTCGTATTTATTGAGCGCTTACTGGGTGCAGAGCACTGGACTAAATGTTTGGGAGAGTACTATATAGCAGTATAACATACACATTCCCTGCCCACAACGAGCCTACGCGGCTGTTGCAGCCCGCTGTTGGGTAGGGACCGTCTCAATATGTTGCCAACTTGTACTTCCCAAGTGCTTAGTACAGTGCTCTGCGCACAGTAAGTGCTCAATAAATACGACTGATTGATTGATTGACTCTTGTGGATCAGGGCAAGCAACTGGGAGTCAGGAAACCCCGATTCTAGTCACAACTCGGCCACGTGTCCGCTGTGTGACCTTGGACAAGTCACTTGGCTTCTCTGTGCCTCAGCTACCTCATCTGTAAAATGGGGATTAAGAGTCTGTGCCCCGTGTAGGACATGGGCTGTGTCCAACCTGATTTTCTTGTATTATAATAATAATAATAATAATACTAATAATAATGATGGTATTTGTTAAGCGCTTACTATGTGCAAAGCACTGTATCTGCCCTTGTATCTGTATCTTGTATCTGCCCCAGTGCTTGAGTGCCTCGCACATACTAAGTGCTTAACAAATACCATAAAAAAATGCTCCAGCATTTAGAACAGTGCCCGGCCCATGGTAAGCGCTTAACAAATGCCATTTACTAATTTAACTGCTCTGTGACTCAGTTACCTCATCTGCAAAATGGGGATAAAATCATCTGTTCTCTCCCTCCCTCCTAAACAGTGAGTCCCATAAGGGACACGAGTTCATTCATTCATAGAGAAGCAGCGTGGCTCAGTGGAAAGAGCCCGGGCTTTGTAGTCAGAGGTCATGGGTTCAAATCCCGACTCTGCCAATTGCCAGCTGTGTGACTTTGGGCAAGTCACTTAACTTCTCTGTGCCTCAGTTACCTCATCTGGAAAATGGGGATTAAGACTGTGAGCCCCATGTGGGACAACCTGATCACCTCGTAACCTCCCCAGCGCCTAGAACAGTGCCTTGCACATAGTAAGCGCTTAATAAATGCTATCATTATTATTATTATTCATTCATTCAGTAGTATTTAGTGAGCGCTATACTATACTATACCAAGCATTTAGGAGAGTACAATACAACAACAAACAGGCACATTCCCTGCCTATAAGGAGCTCACAGTCTAGAGGGGGGGTTGAATTCAATCTGATTATCTCATATCTACCGCAGTGCTTAGCACAGGGCTTGTGCACACAGTAAGCACTTAGTAAATTCCATCATGATCATTACAGGAGGGATGGTCATCAGAAATAGGCAGCATTCTCCAGTCTTCAGCTAATCCCTCCATAATAATAATAATAATGGTACTTGTTAAGTGCTTACTATGTGCCAAGCACTGTTCTAAGCTCTGGGCACTGTACTGAGCTCCTTCTTCTTCATAGCCATGGATAGGCAGAGAGGCAGAGCTGGGAGTTTGCCGAGGTTTACTTCCCACAGATGCTAGTGATGAAAGCGATCCAGGCCCACGGATTTCTGCCAAGGTCCATTTTCTCTCCCTCTTTCCTAAGGAAGCAGGGTGGCCTAGTGGGAAGAGCACAGGCCTGGGAATCAGGAGGACCCGGGTTCAAATCCCGGCTCCATGTTCAAATCCCGGCTCCACCGTTTGACTTCTGTGTGACCTTGGGCAACTCACTTCACTTCTCTTGACCTCAGTTCCTTCATCTGTAAAATGGGGATGAAAACTGTGAGCCCTCTGTGGGACAGCGACTGTGTCCAGCCGATTATCTTGTATCTATCCCAGCGCTTAGTAATAATAATAATAATGATTATGACATTTGTTAAGTGCTTACTATGTGCCGAGCACTGCTCTAAGCGCTGGGGTAGATACAAGGTAATCAGGTTGTCCCATGTGGGGCTCACAGTCTTAATCCCCATTTTACAGCTGAGGTAACTGAGGCACAGAGAAGTTAAGTGGCTTACCCAAGGTCACACAGCAGACAAGTGGAAGAGCCAGGATTAGAATCCACATCCTCTAACTCCCAAGCCCAGACTCCCAGACTCCCAGACTGAGCCCCCTCCTTCCTCTCCTCCTCCCCATCCCCCCCGCCCTACCTCCTTCCCCTCCCCACAGCACCTGTATATATGTTTGTACAGATTTATTACTCTATTTATCTTACTTGTATATATTTACTACTCTATTTATTTTATTTTGTTAATATGTTTTCTTTTGTTGTCTGTCTCCCCCTTCTAGACTGTGAGCCTGCTGTTGGGTAGGGACCGTCTCTATATGTTGCCAACTTGGACTTCCCAAGCGCTTAGTACAGTGCTCTGCACACAGTAAGCGCTCAATAAATACGATTGAATGAATGAATGAATGAATGAAAAGCCCGTGCTCTTTCCACTGAGCCACACTGCTTCTCATCATAGTAATCAGGTTGGACACAGTTCCTGTCCCACATAGGGCTCGCACTATCAATCCTCATTTTACAGAGAAGAGAATCCTCAGAGAAGCAGCGTGGCTCAGTGGAAAGAGCCCGGGCTTTGGAGTCAGAGGTCATGGGTTCAAATCCCTGCTCTGCCTAATGTCAGCTGTGTGACTTTGGGCAAGTCACTTCACTTCTCTGGGCCTCAGTTCCCTCATCTGGAAAATGGGGATTGAGACTGTGAGCCCCCCGTGGGACAACCTGATCACCTTGTAACCTCCCCAGCGCTTAGAACAGTGCTTTGTGCATAGTAAGCGCTTAATAAATGCCATTATTATTATGATTATTATTAGATGAGGTAACCGAGGCCTAGAGAAGTTAAGTAACTTGCCCAAGGTCCCACAGCGGTCACGTGGGAGAGCCGGGACTAGAACCCAGGACCTGCTGACTCCTAGGCATGTGCTCTATCCAACTTCTGTTTTGTTCTCTGTCTCCCCCGTTAGACTGTGAGCCCACTGTTGGGTAGGGCTCTCTTCCTCCCTTCAAGACCCTACTGAGAGCTCACCTCCTCCAGGAGGCCTTTCCAGACTGAGCCCCTTCCTTCCTCGTCCCCCTCTCCATCCCCCCTCATCTTACCTCCTTCCCTTCCCCACAGCACCTGTATATATGTATATATGTTTGTACGGATTTATTACTCCATTTATTTATTTATTTTACTTGTACATATTTATTCTATTTATTTTATTCTGTTAATATGTTTTGTTTTGTTCTCTGTCTCCCCCTTCTAGACTGTAAGCCCACTGTTGGGAAGCACCGTCTCTATTTGTTGCCAACTTATACTTCCCAAGCGATTAGTACAGTGCTCTGCACACAGTAAGCGCTCAATAAATACGATTAATTGATTGATTGATTGATTGATTGATTGATTGTTGGGCAGGGACCATTTCTATTTGCTGCCATCTTGTACTTTCCAAGCGCTTAGTACAGTGCTCTGCACATAGTAAGCGCTCAATAAATGCAATTAATTGATTGATTGATTGATTGATTGTTGGGCTGGGACCGTTTCTATTTGCTGCCATCTTGTACTTCCCAAGCACTTAGTACAGTGCTCTGCACACAGTAAGCGCTCAATAAATACGATTGATTGATTGATTGATTGTTGGGCCGGGACCATCTCTATTTGCTGCCATCTTGTACTTCCCAAGCACTTAGTACAGTGCTCTGCACACAGTAAGCGCTCAATAAATACGATTGAATGAATGAATGAATGAATGTTGCCAACTTGTACTTCCCAAGCGCTAAGTACAGTGCTCTGCACACAGTAAGCGCTCAATAAATACGATTGAATGAAAGAATGAACGCGTGAATTCGACGGTGGAACCGGTGAGACCCAAACCTCGTCCCCTGCTAGTCCCTGGGCAGCGTTTCCCTCCGGGCAGTGTAACAAATTTGGGATTCTCCTGGCTAAATCTGACTGTGGAGGAGGCCTAGGTGGGATCACTTTGTAACCTCCCCAGCGCTTAGAACAGTGCTTTGCACATAGTAAGCGCTTAACAAATGCCATCATTATTATGATTATAAGAATGATGGACTACAGAGTGCAGACCATCTTCTCTGTGACAGAAAGAGAGACGGTAGCTTACCGGGGCTGGGAGTCCAGGTTTCACCGAGCGCTTCTCCCGACATCCCTGAGGAGCAACGTTTGCCTTCCTGCAGCCTCCTTTCTTCGAACCCATTTACTTCTTCCAGTGACGACTCGCCGTTCAGGCCCCAACGAGCCGACAGCATTGGAAATCCAGCGGCTTTCAAATATAACGTTCAGCGTTCGACCAAAAACTCCTCGGGCTTTACCAGAGGAGCAGAGTTGCCAAACGGCCACGGTCGAAGACGGTGCGACGGAGCTGGAGGCCGGGGGGTTCAGATTTGCAGTTTTCAACACAAAGTTACAAGTCTGGAGATTCAATCAATCAATCAATCAATCAATCGTATTTATTGAGCGCTTACGGTGTGCAGAGCACTGTACTAAGGGCTTGGGAAGTACAAGTTGGCAACATATAGAGACAGTCCCTACCCAACAGTGGACTCAGCTCAAGGCTTCTGAAGAAGAGAACCGGTGGATTAAGAAGGACTGGGGAAAGTTCATGGAAAAGCTAAGTTCTCTGAAAGTGATTTTCGGAAGGACCAAGAGAATGAAGTAGTCACCTATCAGAGTTGATATAAGGGACTACAGCCCAGTTCGCACACTCCGCTCCTCTGCTGCCACTAATCTCCTCACCGTACCTCGTTCTCGCCTGTCCCACCATCGACCCCTGGCCCACGTCCTCTCCCGGGCCTGGAATGCCCTCCCTCCTCACATCCGCCAAACTAGCTCTCCTCCTCCCTTCAAAGCCCTACTGAGAGCTCACCTCCTCCAGGAGGTCTTCCCAGACTGAACCCCCCTTTTTCTCTGCTCCTCCTCCCCTCCTCATCGCCCCGTCTCCCTCCCTCTGCTCTACCCCTCCTGCCCCACAGCAGTTGTGCATATATGTACCTATTTATTATTCTATTTATTTTATTAATGATGTGCATATTATCTATGATTCTATTTATTTATATCGAATATATTTACTCAGATGGTCCCACGTGGGGCTCACAGTCTTAATCCCCATTTTACATATGAGATAACCGAGGCCCAGAGAAGTTAAGTGACTTGGCCAAAGTCACCCAGCTGATAAGCGGCGGAGCCGGGATTAGAACCCATGACCTCTGACTCCCAAGCCTGTCTATTCGTTTTGTTCTGTTGTCCGTCTTCCCCCTTCTAGACTGTGAGCCCATTGTTGGGTAGGGATGGTCTCAATTTGTTGCCGAACTGCACTTTTCAAGCGCTTAGTACAGTGCTCTGCACACAGTAAGCGCTCAATAAATACGATTGAATGAATGAAACAGGGACGGACCTGTAGCATAGGTGTTCGACAGGACCAGAGATGGACTTATAGAACAATAATAATAATGATGATGGTATTTGTTAAGCGCTTACTATGTGCCAAGCACTTTTCTAGAATAAATGCCTGATGGTGTGAGACAGACTCATGACACAAAGCACTGCACTAAGCGCTTGGGAGAGTACAATTTAACAGTATAACAGACACGTTCTCTGCCCACAGTGAGCTTGCAGTCAAACAGATTCATGACACAAAGCACTGCACTAAGCGCTTGGGAGAGTACAATTTAACAGTATAACAGACACATTCTCTGCCCACAGTGAGCTTGCAGTCAAACAGACTCATGACACAAAGCACTGCTCTAAGCGCTTGGGAGAGTACAATTTAACAGTATAACAGACACGTTCTCTGCCCACAGTGAGCTTGCAGTCAAACAGAGTCAATCAATCAATCAATCATATTTATTGAGCACTTACTGTGTGCAGAGCACTGGACTAAGCGCTTGGGAAGTACAAGTTGGCAACATATATAGACAGTCCCTACCCAACAGTGGGCTCACAGTCTAAAAGAGTGGGCTCACAGTCTAAAAGATTCATGTTCTCTGCCCACAGTGAGCTTGCAGTCTTGAAAGGTAGCCAAATTGAGTAGCCGCCGGCCCATTCCTATGGGTTAATTTCAGCTACGTCCTCTTGTGAGTAGGGAAAATAATAATAATAATAATAATAATAATAATATTTGTTAAGCGCTTACTCTGTGCCAAGCACTGTTCCAAGCTCTGGAGTAGATACACGGTAATCAGATGGTCCCACGTGGGGCTCACAGTCTTAATCCCCATTTTGCATATGAGATAACCGAGGCCCAAAGAAGTGAAGTGACTTACCCAAAGTCACCCAGCTGATGTGGCGGAGCTGGGATTAGAACCCATGACCTCTGACTCCCAAGCCCGGGCTCTTTCCACTAAGCCACGTGCTTCTCTAATAATGGCCTTGAGTGGATGGTGGTGGCTAGCGGTGCAACCAAATTTCCTTTCCTTTGGCTCACGGTTGTCCTCTCTGGTCCTGGTCAGTCCGCCCTGAAGTCAAAGAGGGCCCAGGATATTCCCGGGAAAGACAAGAGAAATTAGCCAAAGGCTCAGCCTGGATCCTGGCAATCCCACTGGACACCCCAGACTTGATTTGGCCAGTCAGTCCGTCGGGCAATCAGATTTGTTGAGTGCTTATCGTGTGCACAGCACTGTGCTGAGTGCTTGGGAGAGTACAATATCACAATAAACAGACACATGCCCAGCCCACAACAAGTTTATGGTCTAGAGAGAGAGATGGACATTAATGGAAATAAAGAAATGACAGATACGGATGTAAGTGCTGTGGGGCCAGGAGTGGGGATGAATAGAGAAGCAGCATGGCTCAGTGGAAAGAGCCCGGGCTTTGGAGTCAGAGGTCATGGGTTCAAATCCTGCCTCCGCCAGTTGTCACCTGTGTGACTTTGGGGAAGTAACTTCACTTCTCTGGGCCTCAGTTACCTCATCAGTAAAATGGGGATTAAGACTGTGAGCCCCAGGTGGGACAACCTGATCACCTTGTATCCTCCCAAGCGCTTAGAACAGTGCTTTGCACATAGTAAGTGCTTAATAAATGCCATTATTATTATTATTATTATTCTTAACTTCTCTGTGCCTCAGTTACCTCATCAGTAAAATGGGGATTAAGACTGTGAGCCCCAGGTGGGACAACCTGATCACCTTGTATCCTCCCAAGCGCTTAGAACAGTGCTTTGCACATAGTAAGTGCTTAACAAATGCCATTATTATTATTATTATTATTATTCTTAACTTCTCTGTGCCTCAGTTACCTCATCTGTAAAATGGGGATTAAAACTGTGAGCCCCCCCATGGGACAACCTGATCACCTTGTATCCTCCCAAGCGCTTAGAACAGTGCTTTGCACATAGTAAGTGATTAATAAATGCCATTATTATTATTATTATTACTTAACATCTCTGTACCTCAGTTACCTCATCTGTAAAATGGGGATTAAGACTGTGAGCCCCAGGTGGGACAACCTGATCACCTTGTATCCACCCCAGTGCTTAGAACAGTGCTTTGCACACAGTAAGCGCTTAACAAATGCCATCATTATTAATAAAGGGAACAAGTGAGAAGCAGCGTGGCTCAGTGGAAAGAGCCCGGGCTTTGGAGTCAGAGGTCGTGGGTTCAAATCCCGGCTCCACCACTTGTCAGCTGTGTGACTTTGGGCAAGTCACTTCACTTCTCTGTGCTTCAGTTACCTCATCTGGAAAATGGAGATTAAGACTGTGAGCCCCACGTGGGACAACCTGATTACCTTGTATCCCCCCCCCCCCCCAGCGCTTAGAACAGTGCTTGGCACATAGTAAGTGTTTAATAAATGCCATTATTATTGTTAGTATTGTCAGGGAGACACAGAAAGGAGTGGGAGGAAAGGAAAGGAAGGCTTAGTCAGGGAGGGCCTCTCGGAGAAGTTGTGCCTTCAGTAAGGCTTTGAAGGCCGGGGGAGAGTCATTGGGCGGGCTTTTGCTTATCGGGGGCTTGCAGACATCAGATCACTCAGTACAGGTGACAAGCTTGATGAATTAGTGCAATCAATCAATCATATTTATTGAGCGCTTACTGTGTGCAGAGCACTGTACTAAGCGCTTGGGAAGTACAAGTTGGCAACATATAGAGACAGTCCCTACCCAACAGTGGGCTCACAGTCTAAAACTGTGCAAGAACTGACACGTGGCTCTGGCAGCCCAGCCAGCCGGCCTTTAAATCTGAAGAGTTTTTCCAAGAGGAAATTTTGGTTAAGGCTCCTTTTCTCCTCCCGCCGCTCTGGTACCACAGCCCTTCTCCCTGGCCACCTGGCCATACATCCCTAAGGAGGGGCCCTTGCAAGGGTTCAAGGGTCTTAAAAGCTCTCAATGGGCTGGCTAGCGAGTGTACTGCTTCTCCACCTTCTTCTACTATGTGCCAAGCACTGTTCTAAGCGCTGGGGGAGATACAAGTGATCAGGTTGTCCCATGAGGGGCTCACCTAAGAGGTAACCGAGGCTCAGAGCAGTTAAGTGACTTCATTCATTCATTCAATCGTATTTATTGAGCGCTTACTGTGTGCGGAGCACTGTACTAAGCGCTTGGAAAGTACAAGTTGGCAACACATAGAGACGGTCCCTACCCAACATTCATTCATTCAATCGTATTTATTGAGCGCTTGCTGTGTGCGGAGCACTGTACTAAGCACTTGGGAAGTACAAGTTGGCAACATATAGAGACGGTCCATACACCACAGTGGGCTCACAGTCTAGAAGGAGGAGACAGACAACAAAACAAAACATACTAACAAAATAAAATAAATAGAATAAATAGGTACAAATAAAATAAATAAATAGAGTAATAAATCTGTAGACTGTGAGCCCGCTGTTGGGTAGGGACCATCTCTATATGTTGCCAACTTGGACTTCCCGAGCGTTTAGTACAGTGCTCTGCACACAGTAAGCGCTCAATAAATACGATTGAATGAATGAATATATACATATATACAGGTGCTGTGGGGAGAGGAAGGAGGTAAGGCAGGGAGATGGGGAGGGGAAGGAGGGGGAGAGGAAGAACGGAGCCCAGTCTGGGCTCAGACTTGCCCAAAGTCACACAGTTGACAAGTTGACTTGCACTTCCCAAGCACTTAGTCCAGTGCTGTGCACACAGGAAGCGCTCAATAAATATGACTGAATGAATGAATGAAGTGGCGGAGCCAGGATTAGAATCTGGGCTCCAAGTCTGGGCTCACCTATGAGGTAACCGAGGCGCAGAGCAGTTAAGTGACTTCATTCATTCATTCAATCGCATTTATTGAGCGCTTACTGTGTGTGGAGCACTGTACTAAGCGCTTGGAAAGTACAAGTTGGCAATATATAGCGACGGTCCCTATCCAACATTCATTCATTCATTCAATCATATTTATTGAGCGCTTACTGTCTGCGCTTGGGAAGTACAAGTTGGCAATACATACAGATGGTCCCTACCCAACAGCGGGCTCACAGTCTAGAAGGAGGAGACAGACAACAAAACATATTAACAAAATAAAATAAATAGAATAAATAAGTACAAATAAAATAAATACATAAATAGAGTAATAAATACGTACAAACATATATACATATATGGAAGGAGGTAAGGTGGGGAGATGGGGAGGAGAGGGAGAGGAAGGAGGGGGCTCAGTTTGGGCTCAGACTTGCCCAAAGTCACACAGTTGACAAGTTGACTTGCACTTCCCAAGCACTTAGTCCAGTGCTCTGCACACAGGAAGCGCTCAATAAATACAATTGAATGAATGAATGAGATGGCGGAGCCAGGATTAGAATCAGCGACCTCTGACTCCCAAGTCTGGGCTCACCTATGAGGTAACCGAGGCGCAGAGCGGTTAAGTGACTTCATTCATTCATTCAATCGTAATTATTGAGCGCTTACTGTGTGTGGAGCACTGTACTAAGCACTTGGAAAGTACAAGTTGGCAATATATAGAGACGGTCCCTACCCAACATTCATTCATTCATTCATTCAATCATATTTATTGAGCGCTTACTGTGTGCGGAGCACTGTACTAAGCGCTTGGGAAGTACAAGTTGGCAATACATACAGACGGTCCCTACCCAACAGCGGGCTCACAGTATAGAAGGAGGAGACAGACAACAAAACAAAACATATTAACAAAATAAAATAAATAGAATAAATAAGTACAAATAAAATAAATAAATAAATAGAGTAATAAATACGTACAAACATATATACATATATGCAGGTGCTGTGGGGAGGGGAAGGAGGTAAGGTGGGGAGATGGGGAGGAGAGGGAGAGGAAGGAGGGGGCTCAGTTTGAGCTCAGACTTGCCCAAAGTCACACAGTAGACAAGTTGACTTGCACTTCCCAAGCACTTAGTCCAGTGCTCTGCACACAGGAAGCGCTCAATAAATATGACTGAATGAATGAATGAAGTGGCGGAGCCAGGATTGGAATCTGGGCTCCAAGTCTGGGCTCACCTATGAGGTAACCGAGGCGCAGAGCAGTTAAGTGACTTCATTCATTCATTCAATCGCATTTATTGAGCGCTTACTGTGTGTGGAGCACTGTACTAAGTGCTTGGAAAGTACAAGTTGGAAATATATAGAGACGGTCTCTACTCAACATTCATTCATTCATTCATTCATTCAATCGTATTTATTGAGTGCTTGCTGTGTGCGGAGCACTGTACTAAGGGCTTGGGAAGTACAAGTTGGCAACATATAGAGACGGTCCCTACCCAACAGCGGGCTCACAGTCTAGAAGGAGGAGACAGACAACAAAACAAAACATATTAACAAAATAAAATAAATAGAATAATATGTTCAAATAAAATAAATAGAGTAATAAATACGTACAAACACGTATACTTATATACAGGTGCTGTGGGGAGGGGAAGGAGGTAAGGTGGGGAGATGGGGAAGGGGAGGAGGGGGAGAGGAAGGAGGGGGCTCAGACTTGCCCAAAGTCACACAGTCGACAAGCTGACTTGTACTTCCCAAGCACTTAGTACAGTGCTCTGCACACAGGAAGCACTCAATAAATACGATTGAATGAATGAATGAAGTGGCGGAGACGGGTTTAGAATCCGCGACCTCTGACTCCCAAGTCTGCCCTTTTTCCACTGAGCCACGTGCCTCTCTAATAATGCCCTTGACTGGAGGGTGGTGAAAGAAGCCGGGAAAAAGACAGGGGGTTAGGATCCAGAAGGAATCAATCGTATTTATCATCAATCGTATTTATTAAGCGCTTACTGTGTGCAGCGCACTGTACTAGGCGCTTGGGAAGTACAAGTTGGCAACATATAGAGACAGTCCCTACCCAACAGTGGGCTCACAGCCTAAAAGGGGGAGACAGAGAACAAAACCCAACATACTAACAAAATAAAATAGAATAGATATGTACAAGTAAAATAAATAAATAAATAAATAGAGTAACAAATACGTACAAACATATATACATATATGCAGGTGCTGTGGGGAAGGGAAGGAGGTAAGATGGGGGGGATGGAGAGGAATGATGACACCCTGATAATTGACACTCTAATAAATAATAATTTATGGTACTCTAATAATAATAACTTTTGAGGTATTTCTTAAGCGCTTACTATGTGCCCAGCCCTACACTAAGTGCTGGGATGAAAGCAAGCAAATCAGGTGGGACACAATTCCTGTCCCACGTGGGGCTCACAATCTCAATTCTCTCCCACACGCTTAGTACAGTGCTCTGCAGGCAGTGAGTGCTCAATAAATAATGTTGATTGATTGATTGCTTTTGTGAGGTGGACAAACCCAGGAGGAATTTTTTAAAGTAGCCGGCTAGTAGGGGCAGCAAAGACCTTGGCGGTTACCATGGCAACTACCAGCCGGCTCATGGCATTTTCACTTTGAGCCACCCTCAAGGGACAGGGACTGTGTCTAATTCCAACCTGGGTATTCTCTCCCAGCGCTTAGTACAGTGTTCTACACAAAATAAGCCCCCCCATCCCCGCAGACTGTGAGATCACCGTGGACAGGGAATGTCACTGCTCACTGTTGTATTCTAGACTGTGAGCCCATTGTTGGGTAGGGACTGTCTCCGTTGCTGAATCCTACTTTCCAAGCGCTTAGTACAGTGCTCTGCCCACAATAAGTGCTCAATAAATACGATTGAATGAATGAATATTGTACTTTCCAAGAGCTTAGTACAGTGCTCTGCCCAAAGTGCTTAATAAATACGATTGAATGAATGAATATTGCACTTTCCAAGCGCTTAGTACAGTGCTCTGCCCACAGTAAGCGCTCAATAAATACGATCGAATGAATGAAAATTGTACTTTCCAGGAGCTTAGTACAGTGCTCTGGCCACAGTAAGTGCTCAATAAATATGATTGAATGAATAAATATTGTACTTTCCAAGCACTTAGTACAGTGCTCTGCCCACAATAAGCGCTCAATAAATATGATCGAATGAATGAATATTGTACTTTCCAAGCGCTTAGTACAGTGCTCTGCCCACAGTAAGTGCTCAATAGATACGATCGAATGAATGAATATTGTACTTTTCCAAGCTCTTAGTACAGTGCTCTGCCAACAGTAAGTGCTCAATCAATCAATCAATCAATCAATCAATCAATCGTATTTATTGAGCGCTTACTATGTGCAGAGCACTGTACTAAGCGCTTGGGAAGTACAAATTGGCATCACATAGAGACAGTCCCTACCCAACAGTGGGCTCACAGTCTAAAAGGGGGAGACAGAGAACAGAACCAAACATACCAACAAAATAAAATAAGTAGGCTAGAAATGTACAAGTAAAATAAATAAATAAATAAATAAATAGAGTAATAAATATGTACAACCATATATACATATATACAGGTGCTGTGGGGAAGGGAAGGAGGTAAGACGGGGGGATGGAGAGGGGGACGAGGGGAGAGGAAAGAAGGGGCTCAGTCTGGGAAGGCCTCCTGGAGGAGGTGAGCTCTCAGCAGGGCCTTGAAGGGAGGAAGAGATCTAGCTTGGCGGATGGGCAGAGGGAGGGCATTCCAGGCCCGGGGGATGACGTGGGCCGGGGGTCGATGGCGGGACAGGCGAGAACGAGGTACAGTGAGGAGATTAGTGGTGGAGGAGCGGAGGGTGCGGGCTGGGCAGTAGAAGGAGAGAAGGGAGGTGAGGTAGGAGGGGGCGAGGTGATGGAGAGCCTTGAAGCCCAGGGTGAAGAGTTTCTGCTTGATGCGCAGATTGATTGGTAGCCATTGGAGGTTTTTGAGGAGGGGAGTAATATGTCCAGAGCGTTTCTGGACAAAGATAATCCGGGCAGCAGCATGAAGTATGGATTGAAGTGGAGAGAGACACGAGGATGGGAGATCAGAGAGAAGGCTAGTGCAGTAGTCCAGACGGGATAGGATGAGAGCTTGAATGAGCAGGGTAGCAGTTTGGATGGAGAGGAAAGGGCGGATCTTGGCAATGTTGCGGAGCTGAGACCGGCAGGTTTTGGTGACGGCTTGGATGTGAGGGGTGAATGAGAGAGCGGAGTCGAGGATGACACCAAGGTTGCGGGCTTGTGAGACG
Source organism: Tachyglossus aculeatus (assembly GCF_015852505.1). NCBI lineage: Eukaryota > Metazoa > Chordata > Mammalia > Monotremata > Tachyglossidae > Tachyglossus > Tachyglossus aculeatus. Next base: position 68,497,876 of record NC_052069.1, on the reverse strand, counting down.
GGAAGGATGGTAGTGCCGTCAACAGAGATGGGAAAGTTAGGGAGAGGACAAGGTTTGGGAGGGAAGACAAGGAGCTCAGTCTTCGACATGTTGAGCTTTAGGTGGCGGGCGGACATCCAGATGGAGATGTCCTGAAGGCAGGAGGAGATGCGAGCCTGGAGGGAGGGGGAGAGAGCAGGGGCAGAGATGTAGATCTGGGTGTCATCAGCATAGAGATGATAGTTGAAGCCGTGGGAGCGAATGAGGTCACCAAGGGAGTGAGTGTAGATTGAGAACAGAAGGGGACCAAGCACTGAACCTTGGGGAACCCCCACAGTAAGAGGATGGGAGGGGGAGGAGGAGCCTGCAAAAGAGACTGAGAAAGAACGACCGGAGAGATAAGAGGAGAACCAGGAGAGGACGGAGTCAGTGAAGCCAAGGTCAGATAACGTGTTGAGGAGAAGGGGGTGGTCCACAGTGTCAAAGGCAGCTGAGAGGTCGAGGAGGATAATTGCTCAATAAATACAATTGAATGAATGAATATTGCACTTTCCAAGCACTTAGTACAGTGCTCTGCCCACAGTAAGTGCTCAATAAATATGATTGAATGAATGAATATTGTACTTTCCAAGCGCTTAGCACAGTGCTCTGCCCACAGTAAGCGCTCAATAAATACGATCGAATGAATGAATATTGTACTTTCCAGGAGCTTAGTACAGTGCTCTGCCCACAGTAAGCGCTCAATAAATACGATCGAATGAATGAATATTGTACTTTCCAGGAGCTTAGTACAGTGCTCTGCCCACAATAAGCGCTCAATAAATATGATCGAATGAATGAATATTGTACTTTCCAAGCGCTTAGTACAGTGCTCTGCCCACAGTAAGTGCTCAATAAATACGATCGAATGAATGAATATTGTACTTTTCCAAGCTCTTAGTACAGTGCTCTGCCCACAGTAAGTGCTCAATAAATACAATTGAATGAATGAATATTGCACTTTCCAAGCACTTAGTACAGTGCTCTGCCCACAGTAAGTGCTCAATAAATATGATCGAATGAATGAATATTGTACTTTCCAAGCACTTAGTACAGTGCTCTGCCCAAAGTGCTTAATAAATACGATTGAATGAATGAACATTGCACTTTCCAAGCGCTTAGCACAGTGCTCTGCCCACAGTAAGCGCTCAATAAATACGATCGAATGAATGAATATTGTACTTTCCAGGAGCTTAGTACAGTGCTCTGGCCACAGTAAGTGCTCAATAAATATGACTGAATGAATGAATATTGTACTTTCCAAGCACTTAGTACAGTGCTCTGCCCACAATAAGCGCTCAATAAATATGATCGAATGAATGAATATTGTACTTTCCAAGCGCTTAGTACAGTGCTCTGCCCACAGTAAGTGCTCAATAAATACGATCGAATGAATGAATATTGTACTTTTCCAAGCTCTTAGTACAGTGCTCTGCCCACAGTAAGTGCTCAATAAATACAATTGAATGAATGAATATTGCACTTTCCAAGCACTTAGTACAGTGCTCTGCCCACAGTAAGTGCTCAATAAATATGATTGAATGAATGAATATTGTACTTTCCAAGCGCTTAGTACAGTGCTCTGCCCACAGTAAGTGCTCAATAAATACGATTGAATGAATGAATATTGTACTTTCCAAGCGCTTAGTACAGTGCTGTGCCCACAGTAAGTGCTCAATAAATATGACTGAATGAATGAATATTGTACTTTCCAAGCACTTAGTACAGTGCTCTGCCCACAATAAGCGCTCAATAAATATGATCGAATGAATGAATATTGTACTTTCCAAGCGCTTAGTACAGTGCTCTGCCCACAGTAAGTGCTCAATAAATACGATCGAATGAATGAATATTGTACTTTTCCAAGCTCTTAGTACAGTGCTCTGCCCACAGTAAGTGCTCAATAAATACAATTGAATGAATGAATATTGCACTTTCCAAGCACTTAGTACAGTGCTCTGCCCACAGTAAGTGCTCAATAAATATGATTGAATGAATGAATATTGTACTTTCCAAGCGCTTAGTACAGTGCTCTGCCCACAGTAAGTGCTCAATAAATACGATTGAATGAATGAATATTGTACTTTCCAAGCGCTTAGTACAGTGCTGTGCCCACAGTAAGTGCTCAATAAATACGATTGAATGAATGAATATTGTACTTTCCAAGCACTTAGTACAGTGCTCTGCCCACAGTAAATGCTCAATAAATACGATCGAATGAATGAATATTGTACTTTTCCAAGTGCTTAGTTACAGTGCTCTGCACACAGTAAGCACTTAATAAATACGACTGAATGAATATTACCACAGCTACTACTACGGTTGCTCAAAGATAGCAGAGTGCTGTGGTACCTTCTAGACTGTGAGCCCACCGTTGGGTAGGGACCATCTCTAGATGTTGCCAACTTGGACTTCCCAAGCACTTAGTACAGTGCTCTGCCCACAGTAAGTGCTCAATAAATACGATCGAATGAATGAATATTGTACTTTCCAAGCGCTTAGTACAGTGCTCTGCCCACAGTAAGTGCTCAATAAATACGATCGAATGAATGAATATTGTACTTTCCAAGCGCTTAGTACAGTGCTCTGCCCACAGTAAGTGCTCAATAAATAGCATCAAATGAATGAATATTGTACTTTTCCGAGTGCTTAGTTACAGTGCTCTGCACATAGTAAGCACTTAATAAATACGACTGAATGAATATTACCACTGCTACTACTATGGTAGCTCAAAGATAGCAGAGTGCTGTGGTACCTTCTAGACTGTGAGCCCAATGTTGTGTAGGGACCGTCTCTATATGTTGCCAACTTGGACTTCCCAAGCGCTTAGTACAGTGTTCTGCCCACAGTAAGTGCTCAATAAATACGATTGAATGAATGAATATTGTACTTTCCAAGCGCTTAGTACAGTGCTCTGCCCGCAGTAAATGCTCAATAAATATGACTGAATGAATGAATATTGTACTTTCCAAGTGCTTAGTACAGTGCTCTGCCCACAGTAAGCGCTCAATAAATACGATCGAATGAATGAATATTGTACTTTCCAAGTGCTTAGTTACAGTGCTCTGCACACAGTAAGCACTTAATAAATACGACTGAATTACTATTACCACTGCTAGTACTACGATTGCTCAAAGATAGCAAAGTGCTGTACCTTCTAGACTGTGAGCCCACTGCTGGGTAGGGACCGTCTCTATATGTTGCCAACTTGGACTTCCCAAGCGCTTAGTACAGTGCTCTGCCCACAGTAAGTGCTCAGTAAATACGATCGAATGAATGAATATTGTACTTTTCCAAGAGCTTAGTACAGTGCTCTGCCCACAGTAAGTGCTCAATAAATATGATTGAATGAATGAATATTGTACTTTCCAAGCGCTTAGTACAGTGCTCTGCCCACAGTAAGTGCTCAATAAATACGATCGAATGAATGAATATTGTACTTTCCAAGTGCTTAGTTACAGTGCTCTGCACACAGTAAGAACTTAATAAATACGACTGAATGAATATTACCACTGCTACTACTACGGTAACTCAAAGATAGCAGAGTGCTGTGGTACCGTCTAGACTGTGAGCCCGCTGTTGGGTAGGAACCGTCTCTATATGTTACCAACTTGGACTTCCCAAGCGCTTAGTACAGTGCTCTGCACACAGTAAGCACTCAATAAATACGATTGAATGAATGAATGAATGAATACCTTAGCTGTATATGTTCAAAAATAACATGTTAAAAAACAACAAAACTTACTGAATATCTGACTGCCTCCTGAACTCATTTCTCTCTCCTCATATCAGACAGATAATTGCTCTCCCCCACTTCAAAACCTTACTGAAGTCACCTCTCCTCCAAGAAACCTTCTCTTCTCTCCTCTTCTCCCTCTCCCTTCGGCGTCATCTTGACTTGCTCCCTTTATTCATCCCCCCCTCCCAACCCCATAGCCCACTGTTGGGTAGGGACCGTCTCTATATGTTGCCAATTTGTACTTCCCAAGCGCTTAGTACAGTGCTCTGCACACAGTAAGCGCTCAATAAATACGATTGAATGAATGAATGAATGTAATAATCATAATGATGGTATTTGTTAAGCACTTACTGTGTGCAAAGCACTCAGCGCTGGCGGGTTACAAGGTGATCAGGTTTCATCTTGACTTGCTCCCTTTATTCATCCCCCCTCCCAACCCCATAACACACATAATAATAATCATAATGACGGTATTTGTTAAGCACTTACTACGTGAAAAGCACTGTTCTAAGCGCTGGCGGGATACAAGGTGATCAGGTTGTCCCAGGTGGGGCTCGCAGTCTTAATCCCCATTTTACAGGTGAGGTAACTGAGGCCCAGAGAAGTTAATCAATCGTGTTTATTGAGCGCTTACTGTGTGCAGAGCACTGTACTAAGCGCTTGGGAAGTACAAGTTGGCAACATATAGAGACAGTCCCTACCCAACGGTGGGCAAGTGGCTTGCCCAAGGTCACACAGCTGTCAAGTGGCCGGGCCGGGATCCAAACCCACGACCTCTGACTCTCAAGCGTGGCTCAGTGGAAAGAGCACGGGCTTTGGAGTCACAGGTCATGGGTTCAAATCCCTCCTCTGCCAATTGTCAACTGTGTGACTGTGGGCAAGTCACTTCACTTCTCTGGGCCTCAGTTCCCTCATCTGGAAAATGGGGATGAAGACTGTGAGCCCCCCCGTGGGACAACCTGATCACCTTGTAACCTCCCCAGTGCTTAGAACAGTGCTTTGCACACAGTAAGCACTTAATAAATGCCATTATCATTATTATTATTAAGCCTGTGCTCTTTCTACTGAGCCACGCTGCTTCTCTATGTACGTGTAAAATTACAGACATATGTACATGTCTGTAATTTTATTTATTTATATTAATGCCCGTCTCCCCCTCTAGACTAAGAAGCAGCTTGGCTCAGTGGAAAGAGCCCGGGCTTTGGAGTCAGAGGTCATGGGTTCGAATCCTGGCTCCGCCACGTCTGCTGCGTGACCTAGGGCAAGTCACTTCACTTCTCTGAGCCACAGTACCCTCATCTGGAAAATGGGGATTAAGACTGTGAGCCCCATGTGGGACAACTTGATCACCTTGTATTCCCCTCCAGCGCTTAGAACAGTGCTCTGCACATAGTAAGCGCTTAACAAATGCCATCATCATTATTATTATTATTATGATTATTATTATTATTATTAAGCAGCCTGGCTTAGTAGAACCGTGGGTCCTAATTCCAGATCCGCCACTTGTCAGCTGTGTGACTTTGACGCAGTCCCTGTCCCTCAGGGAGCTCAGAATTTACCAGGAAGGGGAGAAGAGGATGGAGACCAGCGGAGTTTGAAAGCAGGACCATAAAACGACCATTTAGTGAGGGAGGGAAATTGACAACTGTTTCCTATCCTCTCCTCAGCCCCCACGGCTATTAATGAGCCCCACGTGGGAGAACCTGATTACCTCGTATCCCCTCCTCCGGCACTTAGAACAGCGCTTGGCACATATTAAGCACGTAAAAATATTATATATTATATTATAGCTCATCAATATTATAGACAAGAAGCAGAAGAGCCCGGGTTTGGGAGTCAGTGGTCATGGGTTCTAATCCCAGCTCTGCCACTTGTCAACTGGTGACTCTGGGCTAGTTACTTCACTTCTCTGGGCCTCAGTTACCCCATCTGGAAAATGGGGATTAAGATTGTGAGCCCCCCGTGGGGCAAACCGATTACCTTGTAACCTCCCCAGCGCTTAGAACAGTGCTTTGCACATAGCAAGCACGTAATAATATTATATTATAGCACATCAATATTATAGACAAGAAGCAGAAGAGCCCAGGCTTGGGAGTCAGTGGTCATGGATTCTAATCCAGGCTCTGCCACTTGTCAACTGGGTGACTCTGGGCAAGTTACTTCACTTCTCTGGGCCTCAGTTACCTCATCTGGAAAATGGGGATTAAGATTGTGAGCCCCCCGTGGGACAAACCGATTACCTTGTAACCTCCCCAGCACTTAGAACAGTGCTTTGCACCTATTAAACACGTAACAATATTATATCATAGCACATCAATATTATAGACAAGAAGCAGAAGAGCCTGGGCTTGCTAGTCAGTGGTCATGGGTTCTAATCCCAGCTCTGCCACTTGTCAACTGTGTGACTTCGGACAAGTCATTTCGCTTTTCTGGGCCTCAGTTACCTCATCTGGAAAATGGGGATTAAGATTGTGAGCCCCCCGTGTGGGACAAACCAATTACCTTGTAACCTCCCCAGGGCTTAGAACAGTGCTTTGCACATAGTAAGCATGTAACAATATTATATTATAGCACATTAATATTATAGAAAAGAAGCAGAAGAGCCTGGGCTTGGGAGTCAGTGGTCATGGGTTCTAATCCCGACTCTGCCACTTGTCAACTGGGTGACTTTGGGCAAGTCACTTCACTTCTCTGGGCCTCAGTTACCTTATCTGTAAAATGGAGATTAAGACTGTGAATCCCACGTGGAACAACCTGATTACCTTGTATCCCCCGCAGTGCTTAAAACAGTGCTTGGCACAGAGTAAGCGCTTAACAAATACTGTCATTATTACTATTATTATTAGACTGTAAACTCACTGTAGGCAGGGACTGTGTCTGCTATATTTAGCGCTTAGAACAGTGCTTTGCACATAGTAAGCGCTTAATAAATACCATCATCATTATTATTATTATTATTATTATATTGTCATGTTGTATTCCCAAGCTCTTAGTACAGTGCTCTGCACACAGTATGTGCTCAACAAATATGATTGATTGACTGACTAGCAATACTACTTATTAAGTGCTTACTGAGTGTGGAGCACTGTCCTAAGCACTGGAAGGGAAAACACAGGTGTACTGTAAACTCTAGACTGTAAGCTCACTGTGGACAGGGATCCCGTCTACCAACTCTGAAGCAGCGTGGCCTAATGGAAAAACCTTGGACCTGGGAATCATAGGAAATGGGTTCTAATCTCAGTTCCTCCACTTAATAATAATAATAAAAGCATTTATTAGGCGCTTACTGTGTGCAAAGCACTGTTCTAAGCGTCGGGGAGGTTACAAGGTGATCAGGTTGTCCCACGGGGGGCTCACAGTCTTAATCCCCATTTTACGGATGAGGTAACTGAGGCCCAGAGAAGTCAAGTGACTTGCCCCAAGTCACACAGCTGGCAATTGGCAGGGCTGGGATTTGAATCCATGACCTCTGACTCCAAAGCAGACACACTTGCCTGCTGTGTGACCTTGGGCAAGTCACTTCACCTTTCTGGGCCTCAGTTACCTCAACTGCAAGATGTGGGGCATGGCCTATGTCCAACCTGACTATCTTATCTGCCCCAGTGTTTAGTACAGAGCCTGGGTCATAATAAGTGCTTAATCAATCAATCAATCACAGTTACTGAGTGCTCAGTATGTGCTGGTGAATACCATGGACTGCTCAAAAAACAAACAAATGGGTTTCAGAGCAAATTAAGCCAAAGTGGTCTTTGGAAGGCCAAATGACTCAACTTAGATTAGTACATTTTGGACGCATAATCAGGAGGACTAATTCTCTGGAAAAGAAACTCATGCCAGGAAAATTCCAGGGAAAACGTGGAAGAGGCAGACCAGCAGCTAGATGGATAGAAACCGCAAGAATGATAACGGAACAACCATTAGCAAGATTACGGATTATGGCAGAATACAGGACGTTCTGGAGAAAATACATCCATAGAGTCGCCATGAATCGGAAACGACTCAATGACACTTGATGATAATAATAATTTATACAGAGTCTAATTTCCAGGCACTCAATCCATGGTATTTACCTAGTGCACACTGTGTAAACAGCACTGTACTAAGTGCTTGGGAGAGTCCAATACAGAAGTATTGGTAGAAACATTCCTTAATCACAATTCATTCAATCGTATTTATTGAGTGCTTACTTTTTTGCAGAGCACTGTACTAAGTGCTTGGCACACAATGAATTAATGCCATTAAAAAAAACCCAACTCTGTTGCATTGTAGTCTCCCAAGCACTTAGTACAGTGCTCTTTACACAGTGAGCACTAGGTAAATACCATCGATTGAGTGCCTGGAAATTAGACGCAGTCCCTGTCCCTCAGGGAGCTCAGAATTTACCAGTATGGGGAGAAGGGGTTGGAGATGGTGTCGGAATATTAAAACATAAGCACAACCATTTTGTGAGGGAGGTAAGTTGACACCTGTTTCCTATCCTCTCTGCAGCCCCCATGGCTATTAATGATGATAATAATGGTGGTATTTGTTAAGCGCTTACTATGTGCCAAGCGCTGGGGCAGATACAAGGTAATCAGGTTGTCCCACGTGGGGCTTACAGTCTTCATCCCCATTTTACAGATGAGGTAACTGAAGCACAGAGAAGTGACTTCATTCATTCATTCATTCATTTAATCGTATTTATTGAGCGCTTACTGTGTTCACAGCACTGTACTAAGCGCTTGGGAAGTACAAGTTGGCAACACATAGAGACGGTCCCTACCCGACAGTGGGCTCACAGTCTAGAAGGGGGAGACAGAGAACAAAACATAGAGACGGTCCCTATCCAACAGTGGGCTCACAGGCTAGAAGGGGGAGACAGAGAACAAAACAAAACCTATTAACAAAATAAAATAAGTAGAATAAATATGTACAAGTAAAATAAATTAATAAATAGATTAATAAATACGTACAAACATATATACACGTGCTGTGGGGAAGGGAAGGAGGTAAGGCAGGGGGGATGGAGAGGGTGAGGAAGGAGGGGGCTCAGTCTGGGAAGACCTCCTGGAGGAGGACTTGCCCAAGGCCGCCCAGCTGACAAGTGGTGGAGCCGGGATTTGAACCCATGACCTCTGACTCCCAAGCCCGGGCTCTTTCCACTAAGTCACGCTGCTTCGCTCACTGCCCGTTGTTGGGTAGGGACTGCCTCTCTATGTTGCCGGTTTGTACTTCCCAAACGCTTAGTGCACACAGCCAGTGCTCAATAAATACGATGAATGAATGAACTTATTGAGCACTTACAGTGTGCAGAGCACTGGACTGAGCACTTGGGAGACTACGCTGCAACGATAAACAGACGCATTCGAGGCCCTGATTCGCAACTGGAGTGAGGTCGGAGGGGACTTCTGGGTTTTGAGCTTCACACGTGTTTCCCCCAACGGGGAGACATTGGTGTGAGAAGCAGTGAGAAGCAGCTTGGCTCACTGGAAAGAGCCCAGGCTTTGGAGTCAGAGGTCATGGGTTCAAAACCCAGCTCCACCACTTCATCATCATCATCAACAATCGTATTTATTGAGCGCTTACTGTGTGCAGAGCACTGTACTAAGCGCTTGGGAAGTGCAAGTTGGCAACATATAGAGACAGTCCCTACCCAACAGTGGGCTCACAGTCTAAAAGAGTGGGCTCACAGTCTAAAAGTCTCACACTTGTCAGCTGTGTGACTTTGGGCAAGTCACTTAACTTCCCCGTGCCTCAATATCCTCATCTGTAAAATGGGGATTAAGACTGTGAGCTCCCCGTGGGACAACCTGATCACTATGTAACCTCCCCAGCACTTAGAACAGTGCTTTGCACATAGTAAGCGCTTAATAAATGCCATTATTATTATTATTATTGTTATTATTATTTCTCTGCTGCTACCCGCCGGCCAGAAGGTCTCTGGGAGGGAGCGAGTGTGTGAGCTCTAGACAGACATACTTCCTCTGGTGCCTTTTGTCATAGGACTCCTCCTCTCCCCAGGACCCATCTGCCGGCAGAATCAATCAATCAATCAATCGTATTTATTGAGCACTTACTGTGTGCAGAGCACTGTACTAAGCGCTTGGGAAGTACTAGTTAAAGCAGAAGGTGAGAAGCAGTGTGGCTCTGTGGAAAAGAGCCTGGGCTTTGGAGTCAGAGGTCAAGGGTTCAAATCCTGACTCCGCCAGGGACTGTGAGCCCACTGTAGGGTAGGGACCATCTCTATGTGTTGCCAACTTGTACTTCCCAAGCACTTAGTACAGTGCTCTCCACACAGTAAGCACTTAATAAATACAATTGATTGATTGACTGATTGATTTTGGAGAAGTCACTTCACTTCTCTGTGCCTCAGTTACCTCATCTGTAAAATGTGAGCCCCCCGTGGGACAACCTGATCACCTTGTAACCTCCCCAGCGCATAAAATAGTGCTTTGCACATAGTAAGCACTTAATAAATGCCATCATTATTATTATTAATGACTGTAAGTTCGTTGTGGGCAGGGAATATGTCCGTTTATTGTTACAGTGTACTCTCCCAAGAGCTCAGTATTGGTGCTCTGCACACAGTAAGCGCTCAAAAAATACGATTGACTGATCGAGTTGGAAACAACACTTCTCTGACCAGGAAACGATGGTCCCTGGGTTTCAACCAAACTGTGTTTCTCCCTCCTAGTGTGAGGTCATTGGCGTGCTCCGGGATGAAAGGGAGTGGCTGATGTCTTGCTCCAATGTCCAAAATATCACACCGATTTCCTGTAGATCGCAGTCTTGTGAAAACTCAAACTTTGCTGCTAGGACTCATTCCTCAAACATCGAAAAAATCAGCCGCCCTGTGATCCTGAAGTAGACCAGCCAGCCGGCAGCAGATGTGACCGGAATCGAGCCCCCAGAGCAGGAGGATTTCCTCGCATCGAGGAGGCGCTCCCATTTTCCCTCTGCATATGATGATGATGATGGCATTTATTAAGCACTTACTATGTGCAAAGCACTGTTCTAAGCGCTGGGGAGGTTACAAGGTGATCAGCTTGTCCCACGGGGGGCTCACAGTCCCAATCCCCATTTTACAGATTAAGTAACTGAGGCCCAGAGAAGTTAAATGACTTGCCCAGAGTCACACAGCTGACAAGTGGCAGAGCCGGAATTTGAACCCATGACCTCTGACTCCAAATGTTCTCCGGGCATAAATAGAAATGGTGTGGATCTCCCTTCTGCGCAACACGGCTTGTGATACTCTTCCACAGTCAGTAGATGTCATGTAACTCCAGAGATTCCGTGACCTTGATCCATGGAATGTGGAGCTTCAAACGGAATATCGATCGGCTTCGATCCCTTCTTCCAGGGCTCAGATTTTCTCACTTGGAGGAGGAAGGGATGCATTACCACGATCTATTAACAAGAATCTGGGCAATTGATTTTCATTTTGGGCTTTATGGCCAACAGTGCTCTGCACATAGTAAGCGCTCAATAAATACGATTGATGATGATGATGAAGCCCCCAAAGCAGAGAGCCTTTTCGATGATCTTGATCAGCCTTTTCCTGATCGATGGAATGTGGAGCTTCAAACGGAATATCGATCGGCTTCGATCCCTTCTTCCAGGGCTCAGATTTTCTCACATGGAGGAGGAAAGGATGTATTATCACGATCTATTAACAAGAATCTGGGCAATTGATTTTCATTTTAGGCTTTATTGCCAAGCCCCCAAAGCAGAGAGCCTTTTCAATGATCCTGATCAGCCTTTTCCTGATCGATGGAAAGTGGAGCATCAAATAGAATATCGATCAGCTTTGATTCCTTCTTCGAGGGCTCAGATTTTCTCACTTGGAGGTGGAAGGGATGCATTATCACCATCTATTAACAAGAATCTGGGCAATTGATTTTCATTTTGGGCTTTGCGGCCAAGCCCCAAAAGAAGAGAGCCTTTCCAATGATCCTGATCAGCCTTTTCCTGATCGATGGAATGTGGAGCTTCAAATAGAATATCGATTGGCTTTGATTCCTTCCTTGAGGGCTCAGATTTTCTCACTTGGAGGAGGAAGGGATGCATTACCACGATCTATTAACAAGAATCTGGGCAATTGATTTTCATTTTAGGCTTTATGGCCAAGCCCCCAAAGCAGAGAGCCTTTTCGATGATTCTGATCAGCCTTTTCCTGATCGATGGAATGTGGAGCTTCAAATAGAATATCCATCGGCTTTGATTCCTTCATTGAGGGCTCAGATTTTCTCACTTGGAGGAGGAAGGGATGCATTACCACCATCTACTAACAAGAATCTGGGCAATTAATTTTCATTTTAGGCTTTATGGGCAAGCCCCAAAAGCAGAGAGCCTTTTCGATGATCCTGATCAGCCTTTTCATGATCGATGGAATGTGGAGCTTCAAATAGAATATCGATCGGCTTTGATTCCTTCTTCGAGGGCTCAGATTTTCTCACTTGGAGGAGGAAGGGATGCATTACCATGATCTATTAACAAGAATCTGGGCAATTGATTTTCATTTTATGCTTAATGGCCAAGCCCCAAAAGCAGAGAGCAATGCGGTCCCCAGTTAGAGAATCAGAACACAGAGATATCGACCACTCGGGTGCCTCTCTTTCACTTAAATAGCCTTGCCTCAGTTTCCTTAACTGTAAAATAGGGATTCAATAGCTGTTCTCCCTCCTAAAGACTGTGAGCCCCCATGCAAGACGGGGGCTGTGCCCGACCCAATTAACTTGTACCTACCCCAGTGCTACAACAGTTTAACACATAGTAAGCGCTTAGCAAGTACCGTAAAACAAACCAACAAACAAGTCCCCTCCTCCAAATGGGAAGCAGCCTCCCTGCTGCAGACTCCAGCCTGCCTCTAGGCCCAAGGAGGGTTACAAAACCTTCAGGAGAGAGGAAAGGGCAGAGAGAGGGAAATAGCAGAAGAGGGAAAGAATTGTGATCCATCACTCAATCAGAGGTATTTCATTATTCATTCATTCATTTGTATTTACTGAGTATTTAGTGTAATAATAATAATAATGGCATTTATTAAATGCTTACTTTGTGCAAAGCACTGTTCTAAGCGCTGGGGAGGTTACAAGGTGATCAGGTTGTCCCACCTGGGGCTCACAGTCTTCATCCCCATTTTACAGATGAGGGAACTGAGGCACAGAGAAGTTAAGTGACTTGCCCAAAGTCACAGAGCTGACAAGTGGCGGAGCCGGGATTTGAATCCATGACCTCTGACTCCAAAGCTTGTGCTCTTTCCACTGAGCCACGCTCCGTACTAAGCACTTGCGGGGAGTACAATACAGCAGTAAATAGACACATTCCCTGCCAACAATGAGCTGACAGTCTAGGATGCTTACTATGTGCAGAGCACTGTACTAAGTGCTTGAGAGAGGATAATAATAATAATAATAATGGCATTTATTAAGTGCTTACTATGTGCAAAGCACCATTCTAAGCACTGGGGAGGTTACAAGGCAATCAGGTTGTCCCACGGGGGGCTCAAAGTCTTAACCCCCATTTTACAGATGAGGTAACTGAGGCCCAGAGAAGTGAAGTGACTTTTTTTTAATGGTATTTATTAAGTGCTTACTATGTGCAAAGCACTGTTCTAAGCACTGGGGAGGTTACAAGGTGACCAGGTTGCCCCACGGGGGGCTCACAGTCTTAATCCTCATTTTACAGATGAGGTAACTGAGGCACAGAGAAGTTAAGTGACTTGCCCAAAGTCACACAGCTGACAATTGTCGGAGCCGGGATTTGAACCCCTGACCTCTGACTCCAAAGCCCGGGCTCTTTCCACTGAGCCATGCTGCTTCTCTTGCTGACTTGCCCAAAATCACACAGCTGACAAGTGGCAGAGGCAGAATTAGAACCCACGACCTCTGACTCCCAAGCCCAGGCTTTCTCCACGAAGCCACGCTGCTTCTCTAGACTGTAAGCTTGTTGTGGGCAGGGAATGTGTACTTGAATTGTACTTTCCAAGCGCTTAGTCCAGTGCTCTGCATGCTGTAAGCGCTCAGTGAGTACGATCGAATGAATGAATGAAGAATGTGTCTGTTTTTTGTTTAACAGGTACTCTCCGAAGCGCTCAGTACATAAGGTACACAAGTTCTGTGGGGCTGGGGGAAGCGGGGCGTTAATGAAGAGAGCAAGTCAGGGTGACGCAGAAGGGAGTGGGAGAAGAGGAAAGGAGAGCTTAATCAGGGAAGGCCTCTTGGAGGAGGTGGGCCTTCAATAAAACTCTAAATGGGGAGAGAGTCATTGCCCGGAGGAGCCAGTAAGGAGAGTCCTGATCAGGCCTAAAATCACCAATATATAATAATAATAATAATAATTGGCATTTGTTAAGCACTTACTACGTGCAAAGCACTGTTCTAAGCACTGATCCGTGGTCCCATCCAAGCTGATTGATTCTTCACCTCAGAATCAAATGCTTGTCTAGCTTTCCTTACCATTGTCCTGTGTCCTACTGTATTTCTCTGGCAATCTGGCAGGGCCACTTTATTTTAATGGTACTTCTTAAGCTCTTAGTATGAGCCAGGTACTGTACTAAACACTGGAGTACGTTCAAGATAATCAGGTTGGACCCAACCCTTGTCCCAAATGGGGCTTATGGACTAAATTGGAGGGTGGAGGGTTGAATTCCCACTTTACAGATGAGGTAACTGAGGCACAGGGAAGTAAAGTGACTTGCCCAATGTCACACGGGAGGCCCTGGCAGAGCCAGGAGTAGGAAACAGTTCCCCTGAGTTCTGGGCCTGTGCTCTTTCCACTAGGCCACACTGCTTCCTTGGGCCTATTTAGAGTGGCTTAGCTGACCATCCTCTCCCTCTTCATTTAATCTCCCTCACCTCTATGTCCAGTTAGGACTACCCCACTGATAATAATAATAATAATAATAATAATGATGATGATAATAATAATAATAATAATGGCCCCCCTCCTTCCTCTCCCTCCTCCCCATCCCCATCCCCCCCACCTTACCTCTTTCCCCTCCCCCCAGCACCTGTATATATGTATATATGTTTGTATGTATTCATTACTCTATTTATTTATTTATTTTATTTGTACATATTTATTCTATTTATTTTATTTTGTTAATATGTTTTGTTTTGTTCTCTGTCTCCCCCTTCTAGACTGTGAGCCCACTGTTGGGTAGGGACCGTCCCTATATGTTGCCAACTTGTACTTCCCCAGCGCTTAGTACAGTGCTCTGCACACAGTAAGCGCTCAATAAATACGATTGAATGAATGAATGAATTTATTAAGTGCTTACTATGTGCAAAGCACTGTTCAAAGCGCTGGGGAGGTTATAGGGTGATCAGGTTGTCCCATGGGGGGCTCACAGTCTTAATCTCCATTTTACAGTTGAGGGAACTGAGGCACAGAGAAGTTAAGTGACTTGCCCAAGGTCACACAGCTGACAATCGGCGGAGCTGGGATTTGAACCCATGACCTCTGACTCCAGAGCCCGTGCTATTTCCACTGAGTCATGCTGCTTCTCTATCCAAGATGAGGCATCCTGTTTCAGTTGGCTCTGCGTATTTTTGATCATGAGAGGCTACCTTATAATTGCCCATTTCAGGACTAATGACCAATACGCATAACTCCTGGGAGTTTCTCAATTGGAAGTAATTTCCCAATACATTTACTTCTCTAGTTCTTCTCTGAAGGGAGCCGTGTAAAGAACACCATCATCAGCATAATTTTATTTTTCTTTTAATTCCCAATGACTGTTACCACATCACTGGAGGTGCCGCTGGCCCAGAAAGAGCATAAAGTGTTTTAAAATCAACGGTTTGGGCAAAATAGGAATAATTACGTTAAGAACAGTTATTTAATTAGGAGCGTTTCATAATGCCGTTAACGTACGCCAGCCCTACTGTGGTATTTCCAGACCTAGTTTATGCTGGTTTTCACCCACTTTTCGGCATTTTGTTTCCCGAACAAATTGCAAACAGCAGCCCTGTTTTGGGGGGATCAACGTTAAAATACAAACGCATCAGCTCTACAAAACCCCGGGGGATTTTTGCAAATAGGCCACACGAGGTCCTGGTCATTTTAAAAACCGTTTTAAAAAGCATCCCACATTCTGGATGGGGCAGGGAACAGCAGGGCTGCGATGCTAGACCCTAGATAGGGGTTGAAGCAGCGTGGCTCAGTGGAAAGAGCCCGGGCTTGAGAGTCAGAGGTCATGGGTTCTAATCCCGGCTCCGCTGCTCATCAGCTGTGTGACTTTGGGCAAGTCACTTCACTTCTCTGTGCCTTAATTACCTCATCTGTAAAATGGGGATGAAGACTGTGAGCCCCCCGTGGGACAACCTGATCACTCGTATCCTCTCCAGCGCTTAGAACAGTGCTTTGCACAAAGTAAGCACTTAACAGATGCCATCATCATTATTATTATTCACGATCCCCCATCGGACGCTGACGCCTTCGTCATTTCGAGCAAAACTTGGGCCGTTGAGTTGATCCCGAGTTCAGAGAACTCCAGGCTTGTTGATGCTGCGATCCTTTCTCATAAGTCCTGTGTTCTAGACTGTGAGCCCGCTGTTGGGTGGGGACCGTCTCCATATGTTGCCAACTTGTACTTCCCAAGCGCTCTGCACACAGTAAACGCTCAATAAATACGATTGAATGAATGTGTTGGTTAAACAGTTTGGACCTTCCCAGGGGCAGAGAGGATGGCAATCACCGTCATTATCATTATCGCTCTTATTGCCGCCATTATGCCCGGTCCCGCGGTGAATAAATTGCTGCTTGGGAAGGAAATTGCTCACCCTCGTGAGGTGAATTCGCCTCCCAAGGCTCAGGGTGCAATTTTGAGCTCTAGAAGAGACAATTTACTAAACGATGGTACCCCTAAAAGTGCTAATTCACCTGAAAGGGTAAAGCACTTATCCCAACTCTCTCCTCTCCCCAAATAAAGGGATCGAGCTATTATTGGTCTGACTAATAGTTACGGCAGTAACAGGAGTGATAATGACATGAGCCCTCATGAGGCAGCAATACCAAGGCTCAAGGCCACGGAGCAGGCCCTAAAGGTCCCATGTTCTTTCCATTAGGTCACACTTCCTCACTCTATCTTTTAATTGTTTGTGATGTCCTGAAGCCTTACAAGTCTTCTATCACCACCCCGCTGCAACAGCTGCTTGGAAATCCGGTTGTTTTCCGTTCAATCAATCAATCAATCCTACTTACTGAGCACTTACTGGCTGCAGAGCACTGTAGTAAGCACATGGGAGAGTACGACACAACAATAAACACACACATTCCCCTCTCACAACAAGTTTACAGTTTATGGGGCTGGACAGATGTTAATACGAATAAATAAATTATAGTTATGTGCCTAAGTGTCGTGGGGCTGGGAGGGGGGATGAATAGAGGGTGAATAAAGGGAGGTGAATAATAATGAATAAAGCAAGTCAGGATGAGGCAAATAGAGAGGAAGAAAAGAAAAGAGGGCTTAGGAAAGGCCTCTTGGAGGAGTTGGGCCTTCAATAAAGGCTTTGAAGTGGGGGAGAGTCAGATAGACATTCATTTATTCATTCAATCATACATATTGAGCTCTTCCTGTGTGCACAACACTCTACTAAGCGCTTGGGACAGTATAATATAACAATAAACAGACACCCATGAAGAGGGAGGGCGTTCCAGGCCAGAGGAAGGACCTGGGCGAGAGGTTGGTGGCGAGATAGATGAGACTGTGAGCCCGCTGTTGGGTAGGGACCATCTCTATGTGTTGCCAATTTGTACTTCCCAAGTGCTTAGTACAGTGCTCTGCACACAGTAAGCGCTCAATAAATATGATTGAATGAATGAGATGGAGATAGAGTAGATGATCTCGAGGTACATTCCCTCACAGGGACTTGACCAGTGGAGACCTGTGATTGTTCATCTGACTGGATCGCGGGAGCTTGATGTAGACCCAAATGTAGACCTAAATCTACATCTCTGCCCCTGCCCTCTCCCCGTCCCTCCAGGCTCGCATATCCTCCTGCCTTCAGGACATCTCCATCTGGATGTCTGCCTGCCACCTAAAACTCAACATGTCCAAGACTGAACTCCTTGTCTTCCCTCCCAAACCCTGCCCTCTCCCTGACTTTCCCATCCCTGTTGACGGCACTAGCATCCTTCCCGTCTCTCAAGCCCGCAACCTTGATGTCATCCTCGACTCTGCTCTCTCATTCACCCCTCACATCCAAGCCGTCACCAAAACCAGCCAGTCTCAGCTCCGCGACATTGCCAAGATCCGCCCTTTCCTCTCCATCCATACCGCTACCCTGCTCGTTCAAGCTCTCATCCTATCCCGTCTGGACTACTGCATCAGCCTCCTCTCTGATCTCCCATCCTTGTGTCTCTCTCCACTTCAATCCATACTTCACGCTGCTGCCCGGATCGTCTTTGTCCAGAAACGCTCTGGGCATGTTACTCCCCTCCTCAAAAATCTCCAGTGGCTACCAATCAATCTGTGCATCAGGCAGAAACTCCTCACCCTGGGCTTCAAGGCTGTCCATCCCCTTGCCCCCTCCTACCTCACCTCCCTTCTCTCCTTCTCCAGCCCAGCCCGCACCCTCCGCTCCTCTGCCGCTAATCTCCTCACCGTGCCTCGTTCTCGCCTGTCCCACCGTCGACCCCCGGCCCACGTCATCCCCCCTGGCCTGGAATGCCCTCCCTCCCAACATCCGCCAAGCTAGCTCTCTTCCTTCTTTCAAGGCCCTACTGAGAGCTCACCTCCTCCGGGAGGCCTTCCCAGACTAAGCCCCCTCCTTCCTCTCCCACTCGTCCCCCTCTCCATCCCCCTGTCTTACCTCCTTCCCTTCTCCACAACACCTGTATATATGTATATATGTTTATACATATTTATTACTCTATTTATTTATTTATTTATTTATTGTACTTGTACATATCTATTCTATTTATTTTATTTTGTTAATATGTTTGGCTTTGTTCTCTGTCTCCCCCTTCTAGACTGTGAGCCCACTGTTGGGTAGGGACTGTCTCTATATGTTGCCAACTTGTACTTCCCAAGCGCTTACTGAGTGCAGAGCACTGTACTAAGTGCTCAATAAATACGATTGATTGATTGATTGATTGACCTTCTGTTTGGTAGTCCTAATCTGCCATTTGATGCTGGGGTGTGCTGGGGAAACTGCTCTGGGTGCTGATGTGTCTTTCTTCTGAAGTAAGTCCAGGTCACACAGCCATATCAGCCATCTTTGTGCAGAAACGTTCTGGGCATGTTACTCTCCTCCTCAAAAATCTCCAGTGGCTGCTTGTCAACCTACGCATCAAGCAAAAACTCCTCCCTCTCGGCTTCAAGGCTGTCCATCCCCTCGCCCCCTCCTACCTCACCTCCCTTCTCTCCTTCTCCAGCCCAGCCCGCACCCTCCGCTCCTCTGTCGCTAACCTCCTCACTGGGCCTCGGTCTCCCCTGTCCCACCGTCAACCCCTGGCCCATGTCCTGCCCCTGGCCCGGAATGCCCTCCCTCTGCCCATCCACCAAGCTAGCTCTCTTCCTCCCTTCAAAGCCCTACTGAGAGCTCACCTCCTCCAGGAGGCCTTCCCAGACTGAGCCCCCTTTTTCCTCTCCTCCTCCCCATCCCCCCCCGCCCTACCTCCTTCCCCTCCCCACAGCACCTATATATATGTTTGTACAGATTTATTGCTGTATTTATAGCACTTGCACATATTTACTATTCTATTTCTTTTGTTAATGTTATGCGTTTAGCTTTAATTCTCTTTGTTCTGACAACTTGACACATGTCCATGTGTTTTGTTTTGTTGTCTGTCTCCCCCTTCTAGACTGTGAGTCCATTGTTGGGTAGGACCGTCTCTATATGTCGCCAACTTGTACTTCCCAAGCGCTTAGTACAGTGCTCTGCACACAGTAAGTACTCAATAAACACTATTGAATGAATGAATGACAAAGTCTCTGGCTTCTGTGCCTTGTCCTGACAACTGTCATTTGATTTGAATCTTGTTCCCAGAGCTGGGACTTGACATATAAAATTCACTGGGAGCTTTTATTTATTCTGATGGTATTGACACCTGTCTACTTGTTTTGTTTTGTTGTCTGTCTCCCCCTTCTTGATTCTGAGCCTGTAGTTGGGTAGGGACCATCTCTATTTGTTGCCAATTTGTACTTCCCAAGCGCTTAGTACAATGCTCTGCACACAGTAAGCGCTCAATAAGTATGATTGAATGAATGAATGAATGAATTGCAATCCATTACTAACAATAATAATAATAATAATGACATTTGTTAAGTGCTTACTATGTGCAAAGCACTGTTCTAAGCGCTGGGTGCATACAAGGTAATCAAGGTTGTCCCACGTGGGGCTCACAGTCTTAATCCCCATTTTACGGATGAGGTAACTGAGGCTAGAGAAGTGAAATGACTTGCCCAAGGTCACACAGCAGACATGTGGCGGAGCTGGGATTCGAACCCATGACCTCAGATTCCCAAGCCCGTGCTCTTTCCACTGAGCCATGCTGCTTCTCATCCATTGCATTAATGAGCAATGAACAGTGAGCAGCATGGCTCTTTGGAAAGAGCCCGGGCTTTGTAGTCAGAGGTCATGGGTTCAAATCCCAGCTCCGCCAGTTGTCAGCTGTGTGACTCTGGGCAAGTCACTTCACTTCTCTGGGCCTCAGTTACCTCATCTGGAAAATGGGGATTAAGACTGTGAGCCCCACGTGGGACAACCTGATTACCCTGTATCTACCCCAGCACTTAGAACAGTGCTTGGCACATAGTAAGCGCTTAATAAATGCCATCATTATTATTATTATTATTATTATTAAGTGCTTGCCGTATGCACACTGCTTCTCATCCATTGTATTTATTAAGTGCTTGCCCTATGCAGAGTACTATACTAAGCACTTGGGAGAGTATGATACAATTCAATCAATCAATCAATCGTATTTATTGAGCACTTACTGTGTGCAGAGCACTGTACTAAGTGCTTGGGAAGTCCAAGCTGGCAACATATAGAGACAGTCCCTACCCAACAGTGGGCTCACAGTCTAGAAGGGGGAGACGGACAACAAAACCAAACATAATAAATAGAATAGATATGTACAAGTAAAATAAATAAATAAATAGAGTAATAAATATGTACAAACATATATACAATTCAACATATATACAATTCAATCGGTAGACACATTCCCTGTCCACAAGGAGCTTATGGTCCAGAGCAGGAGACAGATACTGCACTGTAAGTGCCATGGGGCTGAGGATGTGGTGAATATAATGTGGTAAATCCCAGCTCCGCCAATTGTCAGCTGTGTGACATTTTTGCAAGTCACTTCACTTCTCTGGGCCTCAGTTCCCTCATCTGGAAAATGGAGATGAAGACTGTGAGCCCCCCGTGGGACAACCTGATCACCTTGTAACCTCCCCAGGGCTTAGAACAGTGCTTTGCACATAGTAAGCGCTTAATAAATGCCATTATTATTATTATTATTATTATTAATATCACGTGCTCAAAAGGTATAGATCTGGGTGAATAGGCGATGCAGAAGAGAGACAGTTGGGAAAGGGGGGGCTTAATCAGGGAAGGACTCTTGGAGGAGGTGTGATCTTAATAAGGTTTTGAAGGTGGGGAGAGTGGTGGTCTGGTGTATATGGAAGGGGGAGAGAGTTTCGGGACCGAGGGAGGGTGTGGGAATCAGTCAATCAATCAATCGTATTTATTGAGCGCTTACTGTGTGCAGAGCACTGTACTAAGCGCTTGGGAAGTCCAAGTTGGCAACATATAGAGACGGTCCCTACCCAACAGTGGGCTCACAGTCTAGAAGGGGGAGACAGAGAACAAAACCAAACATATTAACAAAATAAAATAAATAGAATAGATATGGACAAGTAAAATAAATAAATAAATAGCAGCCAGATACATGAAATCAGGGCTAAACTAAGGAAGCTGGCCCTAGAGGAGTGAAGTTTGAAGGCTGGGCAGTACTAGGAGATCCATGAGGTAAGATAATAATAATAATAATGATGATGGCATTTGTTAAGCACTTACTATGTGGAAAGCACGGTTCTGAGCTCTGGGGGGATACAAGGTGATCAGGTTGTCCCACATGGGGTTCACAGTCTTCATCCCCATTTTACAGATGAGGGAACTGAGGCTCAGAGAAGTGAAGTGACTTGCCCAAGGTCACACAGCAGACAGGTGGTGGAGGCAGGATTCGAACCCATGACTTCTGACTCCAAAGCCCGGGATCTTTCCACTGAACCACACTGCTTCTCTTGGTAGTAGGGAGGAAGATAGTACGTAGTACCATCAGGAGGCCTTCCCATACTGAGCCCCCTCCTTCCTCTCCCTCTCTTCCCTCTCCCCATCTCCCCCGCCTTACCACCTTCACCTCCCCACAACACCTGTATATATATATATATATATATATATTTGTACATACATATATGTATATATGTATATATGTTTGTACATATTTATTACTCTATTTTACTTGTACATATTTATTCTATTTATTTCCTTTTGTTAATATGTTTTGTTTTGTTGTCTGTCTCCCCTTTCTAGGCCGTGAGCCCGCTGTTGGGTAGGGACCGTCTCTATATGTTGCCAACTTGTACTTCCCAAGTGCTTAGTACAGTGCTCTGCACACAGTAAGCACTCAATAAATACGATTGAATGAATGAATGAATGAATGAATAGTAGGGAGCCAGCTGAGCCCACTATTGGGTAGGGACCGTCTCTGTATGTTGCCAACTTGTACTTCCCAAGAGCTTAGTACAGTGCTCTGCACACAGTAAGCACTCAATAAATACAATTGATTGATTGAATGAATGCTTTAAAGGTGATAGTGGGGGAGTGGGGTGATGTGGAGTGAACTTTTTCTTGGAAAAATAACATCTTATCTGCAAAAAGCGTCAGTCACATCATTTCTCTGTGCCTCAGTTACTTCATCCGTAAAATGGGGATTAAGGCTGTGAGCCCCATGTGGGAAAGGGACTGTGTCCAACCTGATGAGCTTGTATCTACCTCAGTGCTGAAAGTAGTGCCTGACATATAGTAAGCATTTAACAAATGCTACGGAAAAAAAAGGAGGCTGAACCAAGCTCCTGGGCTTTGCTTTCCTACTTTTGCAAGGTCTCCCAGGAATAAAATCAATCAATCAATCAATCAATCGTATTTATTGAGTGCTTACTGTGTGCAGAGCACTGTACTAAGCGCTTGGGAAGTACAAGTTGGCAACATATAGAGACAGTCCCTGCCCAACAGTGGGCTCAAGAGACCTGGTTTGAAATCCCAGCTCTGCTCCGGACCAGCTGTGTGGCCTTGGGCAAGTCACTTAACCGCGCGTTACCTCAGTTTCCCCTTCTGTAAAATAGGGATAACTGGGATGGCAAGCTATGACATTTGCAGATACTGGACACACATACACGTTTGATATCCAACATAGACTGGGCACAAGGAAAGCGTCTTGATGTCCTATGGAATATTCCATTGCTTAATACTCCGTTGCATTGTACGCTCCCAAGCACTTAGTACAGGGCTCTTTACACAGTAAGCACTCAATAAATACTATGGATTGATTTCGTGGAAGTCGGTCCAAGTCTGCCTGAAACTGCCAGAGCCTTCCTATCCTCCAGTTTTCCCCATCCCTCCCACTTTTCCGTGAACCAGGGCAGAGCCTCCAACGTGAAAGAGAAGTTCCAGACGCGAAGGCGGCCAGTGCTGTCGCTTGAGAAGGGGAAAGACTGGCTGGAAACCAAACTGTCTGGTAAAAAATACCGGGGGAATGGCCACCCTGGAGATCACAGACAGTGTGGCCTAATGGAAAGAGTATGGCCCTGAGAGTTGCGGAAGCAAGAAATAGCCTACATCTGCCCCAGCACTAAAAACAATGCCTGGCACATAGTTATCACTTAATGAACACCATAAGGAAGTGCTAAGAAACCAGAAAATCCCCTGAGAGTCCCCAGGCAGGAGAGAAGCTCCTATCTTTACTCTGGGGATGGACACTCCTCCTCTCTTCCACCCCCCCAACCCTGCCCTATAATAATATAACAATAAAATAACAATGGCATTTATTAAGCGCTTATTATGTGCAAAGAACTGTTCTAAGGGCTGGGGAGGTTACAAAGTGATCAGGTTGTCCCAAGGGGGCTCACAGTCTTAATCCCCCTTTTCCAGATGAGGTAACTGAGGCCCAGAGAAGTTAAGTGACTTGTCCAAAGTCACACAGCTGACAAGTGGCAGAGCCGGGATTTGAACCTCTGACTCCAAAGCTCGGGCTCTTTCCATTGAGCCATGCTGCTTCTCCATATTCATTCATTCAATCATATTTATTGAGCGCTTACTGTGTGCAGAGCACTGTACTAAGCACTTGGGAAGTACAAGTTGTCGACATATAGTCTTGGTCCCCATTTTGTAGATGAGGTAACTGAGGCACAGAGAAGTTAGATGACTTGCCCAAAGTCACACAGCTGACAACTGTTGTACATATTTACTATTCTATTTTATTTTGTTAATATATTTTGTTTTGTTGTCTGTCTCCCCCTTCAAGACTGTGAACCTGCTGTTGGGTCGGGACCGTCTCTATACGTTGCCAACTTGTACTTCCCAAGCGCTTAGTACAGTGATCTGCACACAGTAAGTGCTCAATAAATACGTTTGAATGAATGAATGAATGAATGAAACTGGCAGAGCCAGGATTTGAACCCACAACATCTGACTCCAAAGCCCGGACTCTTTCCAGTGAGCCACGCTGCTTGTCTAATGATGTGCATATAGCTTTAATTCTATTTGTTCTGACGATTTTGACACGTGTCTACATGTTTTATTTTGTTGTCCGTCTTCCCCTTGTAGACTGTGAGCCCATTGTTGGGTAGAGGCCATCTCTACATGTTGCCGACTTGTACTTCCCAAGCGTTTAGTACAGTGCTCTGCACACAGTAAGTGCTCAATAAATACGATTTAATGAATATAGAGACAGTCCCTACCCAACAACGGGCTCATAGTCTAGAAGGGGGAGACAGACGATGAAACAAAACATGTGGACAGGTGTCAAGTCGTCAGAATAAATAGAATTAAAGCTAAATGCACCTCATTAATATGTTTTCTGACATTCGGTCCTGGTCCCTATAATCTGAAACCAGCCAAAAGACTGACATCTACAGCTCCCCAGCATCTGGTCTCTGCACCCAGTGCATTTCCCTAACACGTCACCAACTGAAAGTTGTTGGGGGTTTTTAATTAAAAATTGACAAATTATAGTGGCCCCACAGGATGGCCCTATTGCCAAATCATTTGCCGATTTTAAAATGATTTTTCTGGCCTTTGAAATATTCATAGTCATGCCATGGAATAAAACTGCTGTAAATAATAAAGACAATCTTATGCTTAGTTAGCACTTCCCAGCTACGAGGTTGAGCCTGCATCTTCCCTTTCCTCAAAAACCTCCGATGGTTATCTATTTCTCTCCTCATTCTCCCTCCTATTTAGACTGTGAACCCCCAAACTGAGCCCCCTCTTTCCTCTCCCCCTCTTCCCCCTCCCCATCCCCACCACCTTACCTCCTTCCCCTTAGTTAGCGCTTAATAAATATGCCATCATTATTTTTATTATTATTAAACAGCGCTTAGAACAGTGCTTTGCACATATTAAGTGCTTAACAAATGCCATTATTATTATTATTATTCCCCTCCCCACGGCACCTGTAAATATGTATATATGTATATATGCTGGTACATATTTATCACTCTATTTATTTTGCTTGTATTTTATTTTGTTAATATGTTTTGTTTTGTTCCCTGCCTCCCCCTTCTAGACTGTGAACTTGCTGTTGGGTAGGGACCGCCTCTATATGTTGCCAAATTGTACTTCCCAGGCGCTTAGTACAGTGCTCTGCACACAGTAAGCGCTCAATAAATACGATTGAATGAAGGTGGGACAGGGGCTGTGTCCAACCTGAAAACTTGTATCTATCCCAGTGCTCAGAACAGTGCTTGACAAATGCCTTTTTTAATTGGCCTATTAATAATAATAATAGCAATAACAATAATTGTATTTAAGTGCTTATTATAGGCCAAGCACTGTACCAAGCACTGGGTAGATATGAGATAATCAGGTCTCATGGGAGACTCAGAGAGTAAGTTGGAGGCTTTGAAAGTATAAAGTCGCTTAGTACAGTGCTCTGCACATAGTAAGCGCTCAATAAATATGATTGATTGATTGATTGATGGAGTCCGGTGGGCTTGAAGGAAGTTCCAGATGGGTTAAAGGATGGTAAAAATGGGATGGAGATGGGAGAGTTGGAGATGGGAGAGTTTAGAGTGAGACACGGTAAAATGCTTAGCTTGGAAAGAGCGGGGAATTTGGATTTCAATCAATCAATCAATCAATCAATCGTATTTATTGAGCACTTACTGTGTGCAGAGCACTGTACTAAGCGCTTGGGAAGTCCAAGTGGGCAACATATAGAGACGGTCCCTACCCAACAGTGGGCTCACGGTCTAGAAGGGGGAGACAAACAAACAGAGACAGATCTGTGGGTGAAAAGAACTAATAAACATATGAGCTGGTGAAAAGTCTTGAAGCCAGTGGTCTTAGGGAAGCGGCATGGGCTAGTGGAAAGACCACGGGCCTGGGAGATAAAGGACCTGCGTTCTAATCCCGGCAACCCCACATTTTCTGCTGTGCGACCTTGGGCAAGTCACTTAACTTCTCTGTGCCTCAGTTCCCTCATCTGTAAAATGGGGATTAAGATTGTGAGCCCCATGTGGGACAGGGACTCCATCTAACCTGATTAGCAGCCTGTGAGCCCATTGTTGGGTAGGGACCGTCTCTATATGTTTCCAATTTGTACTTCCCAAGCACTTAGTACAGTGCTGTGCACACAGTAAGCGCTCTATAAATGTGATTGAATGAATGAATGAACTACCCCAGCGCTTAGTATAGTGCCTTGTACGTAGTGAGTGCTTAACAAATACCATTTAAAAAAGTCTTTAGTATGTGCTAAGCGTTGTACTGAGCCCTGGGATAGATGCAAGGTGATCAGGTTGGACAAATGGGGCTCCCGGTCTTAGTCCCCATTTTACAGATGAGAAAACTGAGTCCCAGAGACGTTAGGTGACTTCCTACGTGACTTCAATTCCATCAATACCCGGGCCAGAGTACTCCTGGATTGGCTACTGAAGAATATCTTCAACCGAATGCTCCAGGAATCCCCAAGCAGCTTCAGACCGCGATATTGGCCCAGTGGACATAATCTTTTTCAGTGAGGCAGATACTGGCAAAGTTCAGGCAGCCGCACACAGTTTTCATAGCTCTTACAGAAGCAGCGTGGCTCAGTGGAAAAGAGCCCGGGCTTTGGAGTCAGGGGTCATGGGTTCAAATCCCGGCTCCGCCACTTGTCAGCCGTGTGACTTTGGGGAAGCCACTTAACTTCTCTGGGCCTCAGTTCCCTCACCTGTAAAATGGGGATGAAGACTGTGAGCCCCCCGTGGGCTTGTAACCTTGTAACCTCCCCAGTGCTTTGCACATAGTAAGCGCTTAATAAATGCCATCATCATCATCACCATTTGGTACCATCAGTAAATCTGGGCTCTGGACATTTCTTTTTTTTATAATGGCATTTATTAAGCGCTTACTATGCGCAAGGAGCTGTTTTAACTGTTCTGTTATAAAGCAAATTTATTAGAGAAGCAGCATGGCTCAGTGGAAAGAGCACGGGCTTGGGAGTCAGAGGTCATGAGTTCGAATCCCCACTCCACCACTTGTCAGCTGTGTAACCTTGGGCAAGCCACTTAACTTCTCTGGGCCTCAGTGACCTCATCTGTAACATGGGGATAAAGATTGTGAGCTCCACGTAGGGACACCCTGATCACCTTGTATCCTCCAAGTGCTTAGAACAGCGCTTTGGCACATAATAAGTGCTTAACAAATACCATTATTATTATTATTATTATTATTATTATTAAATTTGACTAACCTGAAAAGTTCGTGAAGGTGCTGAGAATATGTTACGATGCCGTGGCTGGCTAGGTCACAGTTAAGAGTGCCTCGTCTGATCCAATCACCGATGCCAAAGGAGTAAGTTATGAATGATAGAGGAGCAGCACGGCGTAGTGGTTAGAGCACAGACCTGGGGGTCATGGGTTCTAATCCTGGCTCCGTCACTTTCATTCATTCAATCGTATTTACTGAGCGCTTACTGTGTGCACAGCACTGTACGAAGTGCTTGGGAAGTACAAGCTGGCAACATATAGAGACGGTCCCTACCCAACAACGGTTGTCTGCTGTGTGGCCTTGGGCAAACCACTTCACGTCTCTGTGCCTCAGTTACCTCATCTGTAAAACGGGGATGAAGGATGTAAGTCCTGTGTGGGACACGGACTGTGTCCAACTGCATTAGCTTGTATCCACCCCAATGCTTAGTACAGTGCCTGGCACATAGTAAGTGCTTAACAGATACCATTATTATGATGATTATTATCATGTGCAGTTAGCCAGTTTCTGTTAGCTGCTTTCCCTCTGCCTTCAGAAATGCCTATATCTCTCCTGTCATAAAGGTCTGCATCTATCTACTCTACTACTCCATCTCCCTCTTCCCACAGTGGTACAAAATCCTTGAATTACTTGGGTAAATCCCGTCTTCCCTTCCTCTCCCCCAGCCCCCTTCCTGTCTCTCTACGATCCACTTTTTCCCACTTTACTCCACTGACTCTCTTGGGTCACCAGTCAACTTGTAAAATCAAACAAAAATCCATATCCTAATCCTCCTCAATCTCCTGGTTGCTTTTCATGTCATGGACCACTCCCTTCTTCTGGAAATACTACCTACCCTTGGTTCTTCCCACGTACGTCTCTCTTTGTTCCCCTCCTGCCTCTCTGACAGATCTTTACACTCACTCCCTTATGAATCTCATCGACTTCCATGGTTTCAACTACCACCTCTATGCGAATGGCTGCCAAATCTACCTCACCCATCCCCGTCTCTCTCCTCTACAGTCTCGCATGTCTTCCTGCTTCCAGAACAACTCTACAGAATTCCTCTTCTGCCCTCCCACATCCTCTCCTCCTCCTAAATTTCCCATCATCGCAAATGATGCCACCATCCTCTCCTCCTCTCAAGCCCGTAACTTCGGCGCTGTCTTCTACTATTTCCTTTCTATCGACCCCCATATTCATCAAATCCTATCAGTTGTCTCTCCATGATATTTCCAGAATCTGCCCCTCCTTTACCACCCAAACTGCCACCACGCTGATAGAAGCTCTTGTTATGTCCTGATTTGATGACCGAATCAGCCTCTTCTCATTCTTTGACCTCAGTTTCTCCCCTTTTACAGTCCATAGCTCATGCTGCTGCCCGGATCATTTTGACATACACATCATTCTGCGTGTCTCCCCCATCCCCAAACCACTCATTCTTCCCTGCATCAAACGGAAACTCCTGACCACCGGTTTTGTGACACTCAATCAACTCTCTCCTTCCCACTTGTCTTTCCTCTTCTCCTCCCGTACCCCAGTTCACATGATTTATTTCTCTCAAACCAACACACTCACTCTGCCTTGTTCTCCTCTCTCACTACCCTACCTGGCTGGAACTTCCTCCCGTTTCACATCTGGCAGACCACTGCTCTACCCAGCTCCAAAGTCTTTCTGAAATCACATTTCCCAATAATGTGATTAATGTCTCATCTCCCCCTTCTGCATTCCCCCCTCAATGGCCACTTCAGCACTTCCACATCACCTAATCAATCAATGAACAATAATAATAATAATAATGACGGCATTTGTTAAGCGCTTACTATGTGCGAAGCACTGTTCAATTGTATTTATTGAGTGCTTACTGTGTACTAAGCACTTGGGAGAGTACAATATAACAGAGTTGGTAGATACGTTCCCTGCCCACGATGAGCTTAGATTCATTCATTAATTCATTCAATCGTATTTATTGAGCGCTTACTGTGTGCAGAGCATCATCATCATCATCATCAATCGTATTTATTGAGCGCTTACTGTGTGCAGAGCACTGTACTAAGCACTTGGGAAGTACAAATTGGCAACATATAGAGACAGTCCCTACCCAACAGTGGGCTCACAGTCTAAAAGGGGAGACAAAACCAAACATACTAACAAAATAAAAACTCTTGGGAAGTACAAGTTGGCAACATATAGAGACGGTCCCTACCCAACAGTGGGCTTACAGTCTAGAAGGGGGAGACAGAGAACAAAACAAAACATATTAACAAAATAAAATAAATAGAATAAACATGTACAAATAAAATAAATTAATAAATAGAGTAATAAATAAATAAAGATGTGTTCCCTTCCCAAAATGAGCTTCTTGTCTTGTGTTGTCGAGTCGGCTCCGACCCATTGCGACCCCAAGGACATATCTCTCCCAGAACGCCCCACCTCCATCTTGCAATTGTTCCGGTAGTGTAACCATAGAGCTTTCTTGGTAAAAATACAGAAGTGGTTTAGTGCTCGGAAGGAGCACTAAACCTGAATCTCTGCCTTCGACTGTCTCCCATGTCGCTGCTGCCCAGCACAGGTGAGTTTTGACTAGCAACAGATTGCCCGCCACTCGCTAGCCACAGCCCAAGCTAAGGATGGGATGGATATGCCTCTGCTTGACTCTTCCTCCCTTAGCCAAGACTGGTAGAGTCCTGGAAACTCTCCAGGTGCGGTCCTGAAAGAGGCAAATGAGCTTATTTGCATGTCTTTATATTTACTCCGTTCCTCATATATAATTTTGGGACCATCTACCCTGTTGGATTTTAAGCTCTTGGAGGGCAGAAAACAGGTCTACTAATTTTATTGTTTTCTCGCAAACACTGAGTAAAGGACCCTGCACAAGGTAAGCATTCGATCGAGAGCTACTGATTGATTAAATGAAACCAAAGACGAGGAAGACGGGGAAAACGTTTCAACTCCCACCTATGCAGATAATGTCCAAATCGAACTCTCCAGTCCCAAACTCCCTCTTTCTCTGCAATCTCGCATTTCACCCTACCTACCGTAATAATAATAACAATAATTGCAGTATTTAATATTTAGTATAGTATTTAAGCACTAACTCTATACCAGGCACTGTTCCAAGTCCTGGGGTAGATACAAGATAATCGGGTTGGACACGATCCCTTCCCACAGCAGGCTCACAGTCTTAATCTCCATTTTATGGATGAGGGCACTCCTTCTATGCTAACCTACTCACTGCACCTTGAGTTTGTCTGTTTTGCTGCTGATCCTTGCCAAAATCCTACCTCTGGCTCGGAACACTTTTTCCTTGCTCATATCCGACAGACAATTACTCCCCCTCCTCCAAAGCCTTATTGAAGGTTCATCTCCAAGAGGCCTTCTCTGACCAAGCCCTCTTTTCCTTTTCTTCAGTTCCCTTCCCCGTCACCCTGACTTCCTCCCTGTGGAATAAATATCAGTAATTTATTGATTTATATTAACGTCTGTCTCCCCCTCTAGACTGAAAGCTCGTTGTGGGCAAGGAATGTGTCTGTTATACTGCTATACGTTACTCCCCCAAATGTTTAGTACAGTGCTCTGCACAAAGTAAGTGCTCAATAAATATAATTGGCTGACCCACTGACTCCCCCTTCATATATGACAGACCACCAGTCTCCCCATCTTCAAAGCCTAATCGAAATCACATCTTCCTCATTTCCCCATCCTATTCACACTCCCTTCTATGCCACCTACTCATTTGGGACACTTAGTACAGTAATTGGCACATAGTAAGTGCTTAACAAATGCCACAATTATTATTATTATTATTACTATTATTATTATTATTGCCCCTTGAAGACTTTGATCCTCAATGCCCACCCCCGGGGTCCTCAGCATTTATGCACATATCCTTATACTCTATCCTTTCCCCATCTGTAGTTTATTTTATTAATAACAATAATAATAATAATTGTGGTATTTGTTAAGTGCCTACTATGTGCCAGACACTGTACTAAGCACTGGAATGGATACAAGCAAATCAGGTTGGACACAGTCCCTGTCCCACATGGGGCTCACAGTCTCAATCCCCATTTTACAGATGAGGTAACCGAGGCACACAGAAGTGACTTGTCCAAAGTCACACAGCAGACAGGTAGCGAAACTGGGATTAGAACCTATGACTTTCTGACTCCTAGGCCTGTGGTCTACTTGAGAAGCAGCATGGCTCAGTGGAAAGAGCGCGGGCTTTGGAGTCAGAGTTCATGGGTTAAAATCCCGGCTCCACCAATTGTTAGCTGTGTGACTTTGGGCAAGTCCCTTCACTTCTCTGCCTCAGTTCCCTCATCTGTAAAATGGGGATTAAGATTGTGAGCTCCCCGTGGGACAGCCTGATCATCTTGTAACCTCCCCAGAGCTTAGAACAGTGCCTTGCACATGGTAAGCGCTTAATAAATGCCATTATTATTATTATTATTATTATTATTATTATTATTATTATTATTATTATTGTTACACCATGCTGCTTCTCTTTCTCCCCATCTAGACGATAAGGTCCCTGTGGGCTGGGATCATAGCTCCCAACTCTCATATCATATTTTTCCAAATGCTGAATAATAATAATAATGATGGTATTTGAGCCCACTGTTGGGTAGGGACTGTCTTTATATGTTGCCAGCTTGTACTTCCCAAGCACTTAGTACAGTGCTCTGCACACAGTAAGCTCTCAGTAAATACAATTGATTGATTGATTAAGCACTTACTATGTGCCAAGCACTGTTCTAAGCACAGGGGTAAATACAAGGTCATCAGGTTGTCCCGCGTGGGGCTCACAGTCTCAATCCCCATTTTACAGATGAGGGAACTGAGGCACAGAGAAGTTAAAGGATTTGCCCAAAGTCACACAGCTGATAAGTGGTGGGGGTGGGATTAGAACCCACGACCACTGACTCCCAAGCCCGTGCTATTTCCACTAAAAAACGCTGTTTCTTCTCACTATGTATTCGCACATGCGTTCTCATTGTGAATACAATGTCCTGCACACGGAGTAAGGGTTCAAGAAATACCACTGATTGTACTCTCATTCATTCAATCGCATTTTTTGAACGCTTACGGTGTGCAGAGCACTGTACTAAGCGCTTGGGAAGTACAAATCGGCAACATATGGAGGCGGTCCCTACCCAACAATGGGCTCACACCTTGGCTGGTCCTGCAGGTCTTTTCAGTCGGCTGTCAGTCAGCCAGGTAGCCGCTGATCAGAAATGAATCTCACGGCCGATGGTGTCTTCTTTGCTCAGAAGTTGTCCTGGAGAGACAAGGTGATGAATGGAAAAGTATCTTGCCCAGAGACTGTATTCAAATTAAAACTCCAAACCCGTCCCTTCAGTAAAAACGTACCAAGTTGTGGGGCTCAAACTTC
The DNA here is from genome assembly GCF_015852505.1 of Tachyglossus aculeatus. NCBI lineage: Eukaryota > Metazoa > Chordata > Mammalia > Monotremata > Tachyglossidae > Tachyglossus > Tachyglossus aculeatus. The sequence continues at coordinate 68,464,785 of NC_052069.1, read as the reverse complement.
CAAAGCAATGAGCCAGCTATTATTTTTATGACTCCCAAGAGACAACCTTGAGAGAGACCCAAGAGGAACAGGATTGCAATCCTTTACACAGAAAATATTAGATTTCAAATTGAGATAAAATATTTACTATTTGCCGCTGACAGTCTTCTGAGTGATTGGTGGGTATTACTTTGACAGCTCCGTGTTTAAGGATGCATTTCTTCCTACATCGGCAATCATTTGAACAGTATATCAAAGGCAAAAAAAAAAATCCTGAATTCTGCTGAAATAGATATTGACTGCTTAGGAAAACAAATGCGTGCAGGTCTTTAAAGTTATTAGAGTTGGGTGGGTTTTCTGAAATATTCCCATTTGGATTCCCCTTTTATGACAAGTGAGAGTTCATTGACACTTAAGAAAGAGGGTAAATCTTTTCTTTACTGCAGACTTGGGCAGAAATTATTTCTGGCGAGTCCTTCCTGTGTCCTTGGGGAATAAGCCCGGTCTTCATGCTTCTTCCCTTCTGGGTTGAGGAGGGTAGATCTATTTCTGGGAGGGGGGGACATGTTCTTTCTCAGATACGTATCTCATTTGCTAAGCTCTCTTCACGGACCATCCACGGTCACCGTCCATATCCTCTGGAGCAATTACGAGTGCGAGGCTAAGTGGAAAGAACCCGGGCTTGGGAGTCCGAGGTCATGGGTTCAAATTCCGGCTCTTCCGCTCATCAGCTGTGTGACTTCGGGCAAGTCACTTCGCTTCTCTGTGCCTCAGTTCCCTCTTCTGTAAAATTGGGATTAAGACTGTGAACCCCAAGCGGGACAACCTGATCACCTTGTATCCTCCCCAGTGCTTAGAACAGTGCTTTGCAAATAGTAAGTGCTTAACAAATGCCATCATTATTATTATTATTATATGAAGAGCACTGTGCCAGCCTACTGTGTGCACAGCATTTTATTGGGTGTTGGCTGAGTACAGTGATCTGCACTGGCCAACTATTACTACTATACTACTAATAATAATAATTGTGGTATTTTTAAGTGCTTACTATGTGCCTAGTACTACACTAAGCACTGGGGTCTTGTCTTATAATAATAATAATAATGACATTTATTAAGCACTTACTATGTGCAAAGCACTGTTCTAAGTGCTGGGGAGGTTGCAAGGTGATCAGGTTGTCCCATGGGGGGGCTCACAGTCTTCATCCCCATTTTACAGATGAGGGAACTGAGGCCCAAAGAAGTGAAGTAACTTGCCCAAAGTCACACAACTGACAGTTGGCGGAGGTGGGATTTGAACTCACGACTTCTGACTCCAAAGCTCGTGCTCGACAGTCTTATGCTGTCGAGTCATCTCTGACCCATAGCGACGCCATGGACACGTCTCTCCCAGAATGGCCCACCACCATCTGCAATCGCTCTGGTGGTGGATCCACATACAGAGGCGGTTTCCCATTGCCTCCTTCTGCACAATAAACTCAATTCTCCACCCTCAACTCTCTCCTGCTGCCACTGCCCAGCACGGGTGAGTTTTGACCTGTAGCAGGTTGCCTTCCACTCACTAGCCACGGGCCAAGACAGGAGTGGAATGGGTAGGCCTCTGCTTGCCTCTCCCTCCTGTAGTCGAGACTGGTAGAGGACTGGAAACTCTCCAGGTGCGACCCCGAGAGGGGAAAGCACTAGGGTAGATACAAGAAAATCAGATCCCCAAGAGGGGCGTGGTCTAAATAAGAGGGAGCAGAAGTATTGAATTCCCACTTTGTAGATGAGGGAACTGAGTCACAGAGAAGCACCATGGCTCAGAGAAGCAGCATTGCTCAGTAGAAAGAGCACGGGCTTTGGAGTCAGAGGTCATGGGTTCTAATCCCGGCTCCACCAACTGTCAGCTGTGTGACTTTGGCCAAGTCACTTAACTTCTCTGTGCCTCAGTTACCTCATCTGTAAAATGGGGATTAAGACTGTGAGCCCCACCTGGGACAACCCGCTTACCTTGTATCTACCCTAGTGCTTAGAACCGTGCTTGGCACATAGTAAGCACTTAATAAATGTCATTATTATTATTATTATTATTACTGAACACTGTACTGGATGCCTAGTAAGTGATGCAGACTCTACTAGGCATTTGAGAGTATTCTATCAAAGTAAAAGGGACTTCTAATCTAAAGGGGAACCAAATCAGTGCTCTGTCATTCCTAGACTTCTTGGCTGGCTTATTGGAAATTTGACATTTTCCTTTCCACCCATCCTTAATGCATCACCCAGACTGGAAAGAAAACTCCAGTCCAACTCTCACATATGCTAACTGAGGCCATTTGTTTTCTGTGAAATAAGTTTCATTGATAATTTGATAGAGAAAGCCAAAGGAGTGATTTTGCTCCTTCTAACACCTTCAGCTTTATGAACAGAGTGCAAATGACAGAGTCACATTTGGAACTGAGTGTGAAAATGCACTTCATTCTCCTCTGTCACTCATATTCAACCCAAAGCTTTGGAAAAAAAAAAGCAGAAGCAGACCAGTACGTAAACTGTCCCAAATCTCCAGATGGTAAAAACTTCACTTTCCCCTGGCCACCAAGGCCCATGCTAGCTTTGGGATAGCCTGACCCTTAGGATATTTGTACTTCCCAAGGGCTTAGTACAGTGCTCTGCACACAGTAAGCGCTCAATAAATACGATTGAATGAATGAATGATACTGGCTTTGGGAATTTGTTCTGAAGAAGTGAGTGGCTACTAAGAATCCCTTAGAAAGGCACAAACACAGAAATAAAGATGGCCATGGCCATAACCACCTCAGAGAAGCCACTCTCGGCCCGTCTGAGAGAGATAGGACTTATGTGTCGTCTAGAGAAATGCCTATAATTCCATCAGGAATCACACATGGAAAGAAACTTTAAACAATGTGATTTAACTTCTAAAGATTGGGCTTGATGTCAGAGAGCTGTAAGGCTTTTCTGGAACATATTTGGTGATCAAAAGCCAAGCTGAGCAAAGCAGACTCTGGAATAGTGCATAGATCTTAGACGTTCACTCTGCGGGCCTAATACCGCTAAGAGCAACAGCGTCTCGAAACGTGAAAGGCGATGATGATTTGGTAAGATCTGGTAGATTTCAGAAGCAGCGTGACCTAGTGGAAAGATCTGAGCCCTGGGAGTCGAAAGACCTGGGTTCTTGTCCCGTTTCTTCCACTTGCTTGCTTGGTGACCTCGGGCAAGTCACTTCACTCCTCTGTGCCTCAGTTTTCTCATCTGGAAAATGGAGGTGGATGGGTAGAAAGATAATAAGTGAACCTTGCATATTCGAATGTCATAGATGTGACATTTCCAATTGCCCATGTTGCAGCTGTGTACATATTATTGTGAAACCCAGCTTTATTCAAGTCTCCTTAGGCATACAAACACACAACAGTGAAAATCTTTGGTTGTAGGGAGGGTTTCCTGCAGTTTATTAATTTCTTGATTGTCTCCTATAATAATAATAATAATAATAATAATAATAATAATAATGGCATTTGTTAAGCACTTACTATGTGCAAAGCACTGTTCTAAGCACTGGGGGGATACAACTACTACTATACTACTACTAATAATAATTGTGGTATTTTTAAGTGCTTACTGTGTGCCAAATACTACACTAAGCACTGGGGTCTCATCTTATAATAATAATAATAATGACATTTATTAAGCACTTACTATGTGCAAAGCACTGTTCTAAGCGCTGGGGGGATACAAGGTGATCAAGTTGTCCCATGTGGGCTCACAGTCTTAATCCCCATTTTACAGATGAGGTAACTGAGGCTCAGCGAAGTTAAGTGACTTGCCCAAGGTCACACAGCAGACATGTGGTGGAGCCGGGATTCGAACCCATGACCTCTGACTCCAAAGCCCGTGCTCTTTCCACTGAGCCATGCTGCTTCACTATATGCAAAACACTCTACCAGGCACTTTCTGAGTGCAAAATACTGTGCTCTGTGTCTACTGATAATAATAATGTTGGTATTGGTTAAGCGCTTACTATGTGCCAAGCACTGTTCTAAGCACTGGGGTAGATACAAGGTCATCAGGTTGTCCCACGGGGGGGCTCACAATCTTAGTCCCCATTTTCCAGATGAGGTAACTGAGGCACAGAGAAGTGAACTGACTTGCCCAAGGTCACACAGCTGACAAGAGGCAGATAGTATCTTAATAGATGCTTGAGAGCACATAACTGAATAGATAACCCAGTCCCTACCCTCAAGGATCTTACAATATTATTATTATTATAATTATTATTGCCAGTAGTGTTATCATCATTACATTTGTTTAACCTTACTATGTGTCAAGTACTGTTCTAAAAGCTGGGATAGACACAAGTTAATGAGGTTGGACACAGTTACAATTACAATTAAAGAGAGGAGGACATAATCTCCATTTTCCAGATGAGAAAACTGAGGCACAGAGAAGTGAAGTGACTTGCCTAAGGTCACAAAGCAAGCAAGTGGCAGAAATGGGGCAAGAACCCAGGTCTTTTGACTCCCTGGGCACAGATCTTTCCACTAGGTCAAGCTGCTTCTGAAATTTACCCAGTCTACCAAATAATAATAATAATGGCATTTATTAAGTGCTTCCTATGTGCAAAGCACTGTTCTAAGCGCTGGGGAGGTTACAAGGTGATCAGGTTGTCCCACGGGGGGCTCCCAGTCTTAATCCCCATTTTACAGATGAAGTAACTGAGGCCCAGAGAAGTGAAGTGACTTGCCCAAAGTCACACAGCTGACAATCAGTGGAGCTGGGATTTGAACCCGTGACCTCTGACTCCAAAGCCCAGGCTCTTTCCACTGAGCCACGCTGCTTCACCAAATCATCACAGGTCAGCACAAGTATGCACAAAAATTCTACCTTCACCAGTAGAAAATCTTTTCAATGGATAACAGGTTTTACAGTAACCCATGTGTCTTAAAAAAAGGTTATAATAATAATAATTATAATTATGGTATTTGTTAAGTGCTTATTATGTGCCAAGCACTGTACTAAGCACTGGGGTGAATGCAAGCAAATCTTGCAAATTTGCCAATTTGTACTTCCCAAGTGCTTAGTACAGTGCTCTGCACACAGTAAGCGCTCAATAAATATGATTGATGATGATGGTGTTGGACACAGTCCCTGTCCCATGTGGAGTTCACAGTCTTAATCCCCATTTTACAGATAACTGAGGGACAGAGGAGTGAAGTGATGTGCCCAAGGTCACACAGCAGACAAGCGTCAGAGCCGAGATTAGAACCTAGCGCTTAACAAATATCATCATTATTATTATTATAGCTTCTTTATGACCGTGAGATACCACCAGTTGGTTGGTTCATCAGTCCGCTTCACTCCACAGACTCTGCCCTCTCAAAGCTCGCCAATGATCTCCTTCTTGCCAAATCCAATGGCCTCCATCCCCTCTAGACGGGTAAGCTTGTTGTGGGCAGGGAATGTGACTGTTTATTGTTGTATTGTACTCTCCCAAGTGCTTAGTACAGTGCTCTGCGCACAATAGGTGCTCAATAAATGATTGAATGAATGAATCCTAATCCTTCTCGACATCTCAGCTGCTTTCAACACCGTGGACTACTCCCTTCTCCCGGAAACATTATCCCACCTTGGCTTCACTGACATTGTCCTCTCCTGGTTCTCCTCTTATCTCTGTGGTCATTCACTCATTCCTTTTAGACTGTGAGCCCACTGTTGGGTAGGGACTGTCTCTATATGTTGTCAACTTGTACTTCCCAAGCGCTTGGTACGGTGCTCTGTACACAGTAAGCGCTCAATAAATACGATTGATGATGATAATGATTCATTCTCAGTCTCATTTATTCATTCATGAATGGCTGGAATGCCCGGAATGCCTTCTCTCTTCATATCTGGCAAACAACTACTCGCTCTTCCTTCAAAGCCTCTACTGAAAGCACATCTCCTCTAAGAGGCCTTCCCTGATTAAGCCCTCATTTCCTCTTCTCCTACTCTCTTCTGCACTGCCTCGATTTGTTCCCTTTATTCACCCTCCCTCAGCCCCACAGCCCTTATGTACATATCTGTATTTTTTTATATTAATGTACGTCTTCCCCTCTAGACGGTGAGCTCATTATGTTGCCAACTTGTACTTCAATCAATCAATCAATCGTATTTATTGAGTGCTTACTGTGTGCAGAGCACTGTACTAAGCGCTTGGGAAGTACAAATTGGCAGCATATAGAGACAGTCCCTACCCAACAACGGGCTTGCTTAGTACAGTGCTCTGCACACAGTAAGCGCTCAATAAATACAATTGACTGAATGACAGGGAATGTGACTACCAACTCTGTTATGCTGTACTCCCCCTAGCACTTAGTACAGTGCTCTGCACACGGTAAGTGCTCAATAAATACAATTGATTCATTCATTCATTCAATCATATTTATTGAGCACTTACCGGGTGCAGAGCACTGTACTAAGCACCTGGGAAGTACAAGTGGGCAACATTAGAGACGGTCCCTACCCAACAACGGGCTTGCAGTCTAGAAGGGGGAGAAAGACAACAAAACAAAACGTGTAGACAGGTGTCAAAATCGTCAGAACAAATAGAATTATGGCTATATGGATATCATGAACAAAATAAATAGAATAGTAAATATGTACAAGTAAAATAAATAGAGTAATAAATCTGTACTAATAGATACAAGTGCTGTGGGGAGGGGAAGGTGGTAGGGCGGGGGGGTGGGGAGGAGGAGAGGAAAAAGGGAGCTCAGTCTGGGAAGGCCTCCTGGAAGAGGTGAGCTCTCAGTAGGGCTTTGACCGTCTCTATATGTTGCCAACTTGTACTTCCCAAGCGCTTAGTACAGTGCTCTGCACACAGTAAGCGCTCAATAAATACGATTGAATGAGTCTGCTGTGTGACCTTAGGCAAGTCACTTCTCTGCCTCAGTTGCCTCATCTTGTAAAGTGGGGGTTGAGACTGTGAGCCCCACATGGGACGATTATGACACCTGTCTACATGTTTTGTTTTGTTGTCTGTCTCCCCCTTCTAGACTGTGAGCCCGTTGTCAGGTAGGGACCATCTCTATATGTTGCCAACTTGTACTTCCCAAGCGCTTAGTACAGTGCTCTCCACACAGTAAGCACTCAATAAATACAATTGAATGAATGACAGCCTGTGTCCAACCTGATTTGCTTGTATCCACCATAGTGCTTGGCTCATAGTAAGCTCTTAATATTTATTACTCTATTTTATTTGTACATATTTATTCTATTTGTTTTATTTTGTTAATTTGTTTTGTTTTGTTCTCTGTCTCCCCCTTCTAGACTGTGAGCCTGCTGTTGGATAGGGACCGTCTCTGTTGCCAACTTGTACTTCCCAAGCGCTTAGTACAGTGCTCTGCACACAGTAAGCGCTCAATAAATATGATTGAATGAATGAATGGAGGAAGAGAGCTAGCTTGGCGGATGTGTGGAGGGAGGACAGATTGGCTGATGGATCTACTTATGTGGTATCTACCCCAGCAGCTCAGTGGAGTGCTGGGCATTTATTAAGCATTTAAGTAGCACACCTTAACAAAACAATAATAACTGTGTTTTTTGTTCAGTCCTTGCTATGCACCAAGCTCTGCACTAAGCCATGGGATAGATCACAGTTTAAGTAGGAGGTAGAACAGATACTGATTCCCCATTTTGCTAACGAGAGTACAGAGGCACAGAGTAGAGATTTGCCCATGCTCACTTATGAGGTAAGTGGAGGAGTCAGGATTAGAACTCAGGGCCTCTGAGTCCCTGGCCTGTGTTCTTTCCACTCAGCCATGCTGCTTTCAACTGCTGATAGAAGGCATCTTTGTATAAGCATTGTACGCTAATAGCACAGAGTGAAAGGATAACTAGATTAATAAATATTTGTGAGTGAATAAACCTGAGAATATCTACAAGTGCTAAGGAATTTGTGATTAAATAGATGGGAAGGAAAGTCGATAGACCAGGTTTGTAGGGAGTGGAGTGAAGGTAAATAAAATTCCACTTCAGACACCAGAATGGAGAAGATCACGCCCCATGCCATTTGGAACTCAAACTTTAAGGTGAAAGATAATAATAATAATAATAATAATAATAATAATAATAATAATGGCATTTATTAAGCGCTTACTATGTGCAAAGCACTGTTCTAAGCGCTGGGGAGGTTACAAGGTGATCAGGTTGTCCCACGTGGGGCTCACAGTCTTAATCCCCATTTTACAGATGAGGTCACTGAGGCACAGAGAAGGTAAGTGACTTGCCCAGAGTCACACAGCTGACAAGTGGCGGAGCCAGGATTTGAACCCATGACCTCTGACTCCAAAGCCCGTGCTCTTTCCACTGAGCCAGGCTGCTTCTCAAAGACTGAATGTTCTTGAGGAGTGGGAAACATGGCCAGACATTTTTACAGAAGAGTGATCTGGCTGGCAGAGGGAAGTGTGGACTGAAGTGGGTAGACAAAGGAAGGCACATACAGTAATCAAGGTGGGATAGGATAAGTGCTCGGATTAACGACGTAGCAGTTTGGATGGAGAGGACAGGGCAGATTTTAGCAATGTTGTGAAGGTCGAACCGAATGGATTAAGAGATGGATTGAATTTGTGGGTTGAATGAGATAGAGAGAGGAGTCAAGCACAATGCCAAGGTTACTGGTTTGTGAGACAGGAAGGATGGTGATGCCATCTACAGTGATTTATTCTGATGACTTGACACCTGTCCACATGTTTTGTTTTGTTGTCTGTCTCCCCCTTCTAGACTGTGAACCTGTTGTCGGGTAGGGACCGTCTCTATACGTTGCCAATTTGTACTTCCCAAGTGCTTAGTACATTGCTCTGCAAACAGTAAGCGCTCAATAAATACGATTGAATGAATGAATGATAGAAAACTCATGGGGAGGACAGGGTTTGGGTGGGAAGATAAGGAGTTTTGTTTTCAGAGATGTTAAGTTTGAGGTGACGGTGGGACATCCAAGCTGAGGTGTCTTGAAGGCAGGAGGAGATGCGAGACTGGAAAGAGAGAGCGAGAGAGAGAGAGAGATCAGGGCTGGGGATGTAGCTTTGGGAATCATCCACATAGAGGTGATAATTGAAGCCATATGAGTAAATGAGTTCTCCAAGGGAGAGGGTGTAGATGGAGAATAGAAAGGGTCCCAAAACTGAACCTTGAGGGACTCCCGCAGATAGGGGTGGAAGGCAGAGGAGGAGGTCGTGAAAAAGACTGAGAATGAGTGAAAGAGATAGGAGGAGAACCAGGAGAGGACAGTATCAGTGAAGCCGAGGTTGGATAATGTTTCCAGGAGAAGGGGATGGTCAACAGTGTCCAAGGCAGCTGAGAGGTCGAGAAGGAGTAGGATGGCGCAGAGATCAGTGGATTGGCAAGAAGGAGATCATTTGTGACCTCTGAAAGGGCTTGGGAGAGTACAACACAACAACATAAAAGACGGTCGAAGACTTCATTGAGAATTTCTTATTGCCAACCAGAAGTGTTCCAATGAATCCTCACCATATCTAGCAGCTGAGCAGAGATTTTCCACACGTAAGCAAGCTGTATTCTCAACATTGATGTTTCTCAAGCATATCGATAAGATATATGGGACAGTTTCGTAGAAGTGAACATTTTCAAGCAAACAACTTTTTAAAACCAAAAACACCATTTCATTGTATTTATACTCATTTCTCCATATCCAATGGACAATTATGATGTTTTACTTCTTCAATACAACATGGGCACGGGACTAGAACACTCCACTGGGGAATATTTTGTTTCTTCTGTTTAGAAGTTATAAAGATTGATATTCAAGCAGGACATTAAACAAAATACTGGGTTTCCTCTTCTTTTTCCTTAGCTTAAGAACCATCGTGCCCGTCGTCAAAAGATGGGAATCGAAATTAATGATAATCTTTTGGTAGAGATTTTATAAAAAAATCAATTGACCCTGAGCGTGAACCAGTCTCTTTCTCTCTCTGTGTTTCCCTGGGAAAATTGTCTTTAATAAAGAAAAATGAATGGAATAAAAAATGAGGATGAAAAGAAGCCCGCGCATATAAATAAGACTAAACATCTAGTTCCCATTTATATGTCAGTCTTTGTTGAAGGTAAGGGATTAGAATGCTTATTAATGAAGTTCCAGTTAATCAGCTTTGCTCTAAGGGCAGAAACCTTAAGGGGCCACCAGCTCTTTTCAAATACGGTGTTCTTGGAGGTTTTTATAGAAAGGAGACTGAACTGGGTGGGCTGCTGTGTATGCTGGAGGGCAGGGGGCTGAATTCGGCCCCGAGGGGAAGGATTTCCAAAGTTGAGCCACCATGAAAGAAATCAGGCTGGAAGTCAATCCCAGGAGCCTCTGAATCAATCGATCAATCGTATTTATTGAGCGCTTACTGTGTGCAGAGCACTGTACTAAGCGCTTGGGAAGTAAAAGTTGGCAACATATAGAGACAGTCCCTACCCAACAGTGGGCTCACAGTCTAAAAGGGGGAGACAGAGAACAAAACCAAGCATACTAACAAAATAAAATCAATAGAATAGATATGTACAAGTAAAATAAATAGAGTAATAAATATGTACAAACATATATACATATGTACAGGTGCTGTGGGGAAGGGAAGGAGGTAAGATGGGGGGATGGAGAGGGAGACGAGGGGGAGAGGAAGGAAGGGGCTCAGTTTGGGAAGGCCTACTCATCATTATCATCATCAATCGTATTTATTGAGCGCTTACTATGTGCAGAGCACTGTACTAAGCACTGAAGCATTTGAATCATCACCATATCACCTAAGAAGGAAGAGTCAGAGCCTGTGGTGAGAGGGTTTTCCACCTTCCTAGTGGCAGATGATAAAAGAGTATTGTGAAGTGCTTACTTTGTGCCGGACTCTGTACTAAGCACTGGGGAAGATAGAAGCTAAACAGGCTGGACACAGTCCAGATCCCAAAAGGGTCTCACAGTCTTCATCCCCATTTTACAGATGAGTTACTCCAATAATAATAATGATGGCATTTATGAAGCGCTTACTATGTGCAAAGCACTGTTCTAAGCGCTGGGGAGGTTGCAAGGTGATCAGGTTGTCCCACGGGGGGCTCACAGTCTTCATCCCCATTTTACAGATGAGGTTACTCTAATAATAATAATGATGGCATTTATGAAGCGCTTACTATGTGCAAAGCACTGTTCTAAGCACCGGGGAGGTTACAAGGTGATCAGGTTGTCCCACGGGGGGCTCACAGTCTTAATCCCCATTTCACAGATGAGGTCACTGAGGCCCAGAGAGGTAAAGTGACTTACCCAAAGTCACACAGCTGACAACTGGCGGAGCGGGGATTTGAACCCCTGACCTTCGACTCCAAAGCCCCTGCTCTTTCCACTGAGCCACGCTGCTTCTCTACTTTAGGCACAGAGAAGTGAAGTGACTTGTACAAAGTCACACAGCAGACAAGTGGCGGAGCCAGGATTAGAAACCAGATCCTTCTAACTCCCGGGCCAGGTCTCTCTCCACTAGGCCATGTTGCTTCGCAGCCAAGGAATCACTGTTTCATCAGCAATTCCATCAGGCATTGATATCAGACTATGCCCAACCAAATCCAAAGATGGGGTTCTCAAAGGGGAGAGCAGAGCAGGCCCAAACAGAGCCAGACAGAAGCTGAACCAGGATCACCAATCAAACATCTCTGAACGAGATGAAGGAAACTGGGTTTAGCAATGCTGTATGTGTAAATGAGCAGAATTCTTTTCAAAACAGCCATCAAACACCTTCTGGAGGTTTTTAGAGAAACTGAATTATGTCAAAAACAAGTCAAAATAGCTGAAATAAAACCATTTTGATCTCTGAGCACATCAGCAAAAGGGAAATTAGCCCAGACCTAGTGGTGGGGGGCATTGGGGGGAGACAGTCCAACGTTCAAATGAGTGGAAAGCTTAACTGATCATCAGTTATGCAAATCCGCCGGTTCTCAGGATGAGGCTGTTTTCTCAAGCTGTCCTGGTTTCTATCCCAAATCACCCGACCCAACTCTGTTCAATCATCCAAACCTTTGTTTATCTCAAATAGACTCAACCTCAATTTACTGGGAGAATGGCCTCTTTACTGCACCCCTCGGAAGAAAGTGAAAATTAGTAGTAGAATTGTTAGTTGTGTTGTTATTGGTATGAATCATTTCATTAGTTGAGTGCTTACTGAGTGCACTGCGCTGGGAAAAGGTACAAGGAAAATGAATCAGATGCAGTTTCAGACGAAATGGGGATCCCGAGCTCAAACAGGGACACTGGCTTTGACTCACCCTAAAACGTGAGAAAGCAAAAATCTACAAAATTACAGCAGAAGGAGAAGGGAGGAGGAAAGCAGGAGAATGGAGGAGGGAGGAGAGAAGAGGAAGGAAGGAGGAGGAGGGATCAGAAAGTGTATAGACTGTGAGCCCGTTGTTGGGTAGGGATTGTCTCTATACTTCTAGACTGTGAGCCCACTGTTGGGTAGGGACCGTCTCTATATGTTGCCAACTTGTACTTCCCAAGCGCTTAGTACAGTGCTCTGCACACAGTACATGCTCAATAAATGCGATTGAATGAATGAATGAATGTTGTCGATTTGTACTTCCCAAGCGCTTAGTACAGTGCTCTGCACACGGTAAGTGCTCAATAAATACGATTGAATGGATGAATATAACAATAATAATAATAATAATAATGGTATTTGTTAAGCACTTACTATGTGCTGGATCCAGTTTCATACTAGTTCAAGGATGTGCATCTTCACTGAGACCTCCGTCACCATCCGCCGGTCCCCTTATTTATCAACACTGGGGGTGGAGGAAGAGTGAAAGGTTCTAGTTTTCCAGGGATTCATCAACTCTGAGAGAATGTGTGCACAGAGAGACGTATGAATTCTCCTCGTTTGACCTCCGGATCCTAACCCAGGAAGCCCCCAACCTTGCCGAAATTTGCGCACATCATTCCTCTTGGCCGGGGGAGGTGGTGACTTTCTCTGACTAATTGTCCCAAGGGGTATTACCTGGGAACAAACCAGGCAGTGGCCGTTCCTCTTCAGCTCCTGGTTCCTTCCCTTCTATATGGGGCCTCTTCCTTAGTGCCCAGGGGCCTAGTCCAGCCCCGGCCGAAGAGTTGGATGCCTTATTTGAAAGGATGACTTCAAGAGAGGATAGCGGTATTCCCAAAGAAGTACAAAAATGCTGCCCTCCGAGACCTTCCTGCCAATCAATCCCATCAAGAATTTAAGGATGCTCCATCACCTTAAGGATGTGCTGATGGACGATTTTATTGCCTGCGATGAACGTGGCTGTGGTCTGAGACTCTCCGATGCTCCCTGGATTCAAAGCAGAATTACACGCTTTCGTGGCTCTGAAGATTAATCTCTGCCACTCACAGCAGGCTGGCCTCCTTAGTACTTTTCTGCAAAGTCCGCAGATGGTGCAGAATCCATTGCCAGGGCTGTATATCCACATGCTCACTCACCACTTCGCTCCCTCTTTGACTGTCTCAGGGACAGTTTGTTAAATCCCACAACAATACCAAAACCATTCTGTCAACTCGTGGGTCATCGTCGCAACAGCCCTTCAAGGAGCTGTCTTTGTCTATAGGCCTGCTTGCTCTCAGAGATTGATAACACCAGATTTGCCTGCAAACAAAGAGTGGAGAGGTGAGGGCAAAGCTCCTGCAGAGACAGAAGCCTAAGAGACACACACTCGGTGAACTTTGCCCAGAGTTGTTTGCCCTGTCCCCTCTCCTTCGTTCATTCATTCAATCATATTTATTGAACGCTTACTGTGTGCAGAGCACTGTACTAACAGCTTGGAAGGTACAATTCAGCAACAAATAGAGACAATCCCTAACCAACAACAGGCTCACAGTCTACAAGCGGGGAGACAGACAACAAAATAAAACAAGTAGACGGGCATCCATGGCATCAATATAAATGAATAGAATTATAGATATATACACAGCATTAATAAAATAAAGAGAATAATAAATATATACCTATAACCTCCCTGCCTCTCTTGCCTAGATGCTCTAGACTCCACCCGCCCTTTCCTCTCCATCCAAACCGTTACCTTGCTGGTTCAGTCTCTCATCGTATCCCAACTGGATTACTGCATCAGCCTCCTCTCTGATCTCCCATCCTCCTGACTCTCCCCACTTCAGTCTCTACTTCACTCTGCTTCCTGGATTATCTCTGTACAGAAACGCTCTGGGCATGTTACTTCCCTCCTCAAAAATCTCCAGTGGCTGCCTGTCAACCTACACATCAAGCAAAAACTCCTCCCTCTCGGCTTCAAGGCTCTGCATCCCCTCGCCCCCTCCTACCTCACCTCCCTTCTCTCCTTCTCCAGCCAAGCCCGCACCCTCCACTCCTCTGCTGCCAACCTCCTCACTGTCCCTTGTTCTCGCCCGTCCCGCCGTCGACCCCTGGCCCACGTCCTCCCCCTGGCCTGGAATGCCCTCCCTCCACACATCCACCAAACTAGCTCTCTTCCTCCCTTCAAAGCCCTACTGAGAGCTCACTTCCTCCAGGAGGCCTTCCCAGACTGAGCCCCCTTTTTCCTCTCCTCCTCCCCATCCCCCCTGCCCTACCTTCTTCCCCTCCCCATAGCACTTGTATATATTCGTACAGATTTATTACTCTATTTATTTTACATGTACATATTTACTACCCTATTTTGTTAATGATGTGCATATAGCTGTAATTCTATTTATTCTGACAGGTTTGACACCTGTCAACATGTTTTGTTTTGTTGTCTGTCTCCCCCTTCTAGACTGTAAGCCCATTGTTGAGTAGGGACCGTCTCTATATGCTCTATATGTTGCTGACTTGCACTTCTCAAGCGCTTAGTACAGTGCTCTGCACACAGTAAGCGCTCAATAAATACGATTGAATGAATGAATGAATGAATGAATACAGGAGGTCAGAAGCCTATGTGGTTGGTAAAGCCTGCCATCCAGTCAGTGTTGGTCATACATTTCCTAGGGATGCTCCTCTGACCCCCTGAAATGCAAGTTGAGTGCAAAGCAATGGTGATGATTTTGAGAACTTTATTTCTCTAGTGGAGGGTGGAGCTCATTCTTCTTGTGTATTAATAATAATAATAATATTAATGATGGCATTTGTTAAGCACTTACTATGTGCTAAGCACTGTTCTACACAGTAATACAAGGTGATCAGGTTGTCCCATGTGGGGTTCACAGTTTTAATCCCCATTTTACAGATGACATAACTGAGGCTCAGAGAAGTGAAGTGACTTGCCCAAGGTCACCCAGCTGACAAGTGGCGGAGCCGGGATTAGAACCCATGACCTCTGACTCCCAAGATGGTACTCTTTCCAATGAGCCACGCTGCTTCTGCTAGACTGGACTAGCATGCACTAGAAGAATCAGAATGCTCATCTGGAAATGATGGTATTTGTTAAGCGCTTACCGTGTGTCAAGCTCTCTTCTAAGCCCTGGGGTAGATACAAGCTAACCAGGTTGGACAAAGGTCACACGGCCGACAAGTGGAAGAATCAGGATGAGAACCCAGGTCCTTCCGACTCCCACTAGGCCATGCTGCTCCTCTAATCTGGAATTCCATAGCTCCACCTTCCTGAAAACCCACCTCTTTCAGCAGGCAATCCCCAACTAATTCCCTGCTCGTGTTGTGCCCCAAACCACCCTTAATACTTTTTTATGGCATTTGTTGAGCGCTTACTATGTGCCAGTCACTGTACTAAGTGCTGAGGTAGATACAGACTAATCAGGTTGGATGCAGTCCCTGTCTCATGTGGGGATCACAGTCTTAATCCCCATTATACAGTTGAGGTAACTGAGGCACAGTTAGAACCCAGGTGGTTCTGAATCCCAGGCCCGTGCTCTATCCATTAGGCCAGGCTTCTTATGCATTTGCAGCCATGTTTAACATTTACCTACACATTGATTAGTTTTGCAACTTGTACTTCACAAGTGCTTAGTACAGTGCTCTGCACACAGTAAGTGCTCAATAAATGATTGATTGATTGATTTACTTTTTTAATGGCATTTATTAAGCGCTTACTATGTGCAAAGCACCATTCTAAGCGCTGCGGAGGTTACAAGGTGATCAGGTTGTCCCACGGGGGGCTCACAGTCTTAACCCCCATTTTACAGATGAGGGAACTGAGGCCCAGAGAAGTGAAGTGACTTGCCCAAAGTCACATAGCTGACAATTGCCTGAGCTGGGATTTGAACCTGTGACCTCTGACTCAACATGTTCAAGACTGAACTCCTTGTCTTCCCTCCCAAACCCGGCCCTCTCCCTGATTTTCCCATCTCTGTTGACGGCACTGCCATCCTTCCCGTCTCACAAGCCAGCAACCTTGGTGTCATCCTCAACTCCGCTCTCTCATTCACCCCTCACATCCAAGCCATCACCAAAACCTGCCGGTCTCAGCTCCGCAACATCGCCAAGATCAGCCCTTTCCTCACCATCCAAACCGCTACCCTGCTCGTTCAAGCTCTCATCCTATCCCATCTGGACTACTGCATCAGCCTTCTCTCTGATCTCCCATCCTCCTGTCTGTCCCCACTTCAATCCATACTTCATGCTGCTGCCCGGATTGTCTTTGTCCAGACAATACGTTCTGGGCATATTACTCCCCTCCTCAAAAATCTCCAGTGGCTACCAATCAACCTACGCATCAGGCAGAAACTCCTCACCCGGGGCTTCAAGGCTGTCCATCCCCTGGCCCCCTCCTACCTCACCTCCCTTCTCTCCTTCTCCAGCCCAGACCGCACTCTCCACTCCTCTGCTGCTAATCTCCTCACTGTGCCTCGTTCTCGCCTGTCCCGCCATCAACCCCCGGCACACGTCCTCCCCCCGGCCTGGAATGCCCTCCCTCTGCCCATCCGCCAAGCTCGCTCTCTTCCTCTCTTCAAGGCCCTACTGAGAGCTCACCTCCTCCAGGAGGCCTTCCCAGACTGAGCCCCTTCCTTCCTCTCCCCCTCATCCCCCTCATCTTACCTCCTTCCCTTCCCCACAGCACCTGTATATATGTATATATGTTTGTACATATTTATTACTCTATTTATTTATTTATTTTACTTGTACATATCTATTCTATTTATTTTATTTTGTTAGTATGTTTGGTTTTGTTCTCTGTCTCCCCCTTTTAGACTGTGAGCCCACTGTTGGGTAGGGACTGTCTCTATATGTTGCCAACTTGTACTTCCCAAGCGCTTAGTACGGTGCTCTGCACACAGTAAGTGCTCAATAAATACGATTGATGATGATGATGATGACTCCAAAGCCCGGGCTCTTTCCACTGAGCCACGCTGTTTCTCATTCGCTTAATCATTTATGTATTCTTTTGCTCACTTTTCCCATACATTGGCTGCTACCAGTTACGTCTGTTCTTTTCTCCATCCTTAATGGTGTGTACACAAGTTGCACTAGGGACACAGTAAGTACCCAGGACTGTTTTCTGCACACAATCCACACCCAGAAAAATGTTCTGCACACAGTAGATCCCCGAAACAGTGTTCTGTACACAACAGAGAAGCAGCGTGGCCTAGTGAATAGAGAGCATAGGCTTGGTTGTCAGAAGGACCTATGTAATAATCTCAATTCTGCCACTAGTCCGCTTGTGTGACCTTGGGCGACTCACTTCACTTCTCTGTTCCTCGGCTACCTCATCTGTAAAATGGGGATTTAGAGTGCAAGCCCCACGTGGAACAGGGACTTATTAGCTCATCTCTAATGCAGTGTTTAGTAGAGTGCCTGGCACATAGTAAGCCCTAAATATATACCAAAAAAAAAGATGCCCAAAACCATTCACAAAATTGACACCCAGAAGAGTGATTCACACACAGTAAGTGCTCAGTCATTACTAATGAATGAATAAAATGAATGAATCAGTTGTGAGCCCCTGGGAATTGTTACCTTAAGAACTCTATAAAAATGAGGCCCCAAAAGAACAAATAACTAGGTATCACTCCATTTAACTTTGATCATAATCAGCCCGTCAATCAACAATATTTATTCAGCGTCTACTATGTGCAGAGCACTGTAGTAAAGTCTTGGAAGGGAGAAATAGAATTAGTTCACACGTTCCCTGTCCTCAAAGAGCTTACCATCTAGTAGGGAAGAGAGAGCCAATAAAGGAATCACAGGTTGGAGGAAGGAATAGAGGATGGAAATATGGAGGTGCTGTTGGACAGGAAGAGGGGAAGCATCTAAGTTCTTAGGGAGGGCTGAAGTGGCACTTGTGAGGGAGATAAAATGGGGAGTTGAGAGATTCACCGGGACAAATTCATCCTCTGGACTGTAAGCTTGTTGTGGGCAGGGAATGTGTCTGCTAATTCTGTTGCACACTGGGCTCCTCCATGTGCCCAGTACCGTGCTCTGTACATAGTAAGCGCTCAACAAATACTACTGAGTGATTGAAAGGCCTCCTAAAATGGATATACTTGGACAATGGGGATAGCAGTGACCTGCCCACTGCTGGGTCCAGGAGTTTGGAGATAAATGATAGGAGGGAGATGGGGCGATAACTGGAGGGAGCCATGGGGGTCAAGGGAGAGGTGTTTTTAGGATAGGTGAGTCATGGGCATGTTTGAAAGCAGTGGGGAAGAAGTCATTGGAGAGCAGACAGTTGACGATGGCTGTTAGTGAGAGAAGAAAAAGGGGTAAGCGGTTCGATAAGGTGAGAAGAAATGGGGTCAGATGCACAGGTGGAGGGGGTGGATTTGTTATTATTGTTACTATTATTACATTTGTTAAACACTTACTATTTGACAAGCACTGCTTTAAGTGCTGGGGAAGGCACACGAAGCACAAGAGAGGCACGAAAAGCAGCGTGGCTCAGTGAAAAAGAGCCCGGGCTTTGGAGTCAGAGGTCATGGGTTGAAATCCCGGCTCTGCCACTTGTCAGCTGTGTGACTTTGGTCGAGTCACTTCACTTCTCTGGGCCTCAGTTACCTCATCTGTAAAATGGGGATGAAGACTGTGAGCCCCACGTGGGACAACCTGATCATCTTGTAACCTCCCCAGCATTTAGAACAGTGCTTTGCACATAGTAAGCACTTCATAAATGCCATTATTATTATTATCAGGTCAGATATAGTCCCTATCTCCCATGGGAGTCACAGAGTAAATAGGATGGGGCACAGACACTGAACCCCCATTTTACAGGTGAAGACAATGAGGCACGGAGAAGTGAAGTGCCTTCCCCAAGGTCAGCCCACTGTTGGGCAGGGACTGTCTCTACATGTTGCCAATTTGTACTTCCCAAGCGCTTAGTACAGTGCTCTGCACACAGTAAGCTCTCAATAAATACAATTGATGATGATACAACAGACAAGTGGTGAAGCCGTGGTTAAATCTCAGGGCCTCTGACTATTTCCACTAGGTCACACTGCTCCTATAATGACCCGCATCTGCTAAAATGTTTGATTTCCAACTGACATTTTGCAATAATTCCTTTTCAGAGGAATCCCACAGGAAACATCTATTTCCCTAGAAAATGGTTATTCCATTCGCTTAAAGCCTCTCTCTCCCAGCCTGCTTGGCCACAATGATGTCTTCAGGTTATGATTCAGTGATCTAAAATAATGTCATGAAATTCCCTCTCTCTTCCTACCCACTCCTATCCTCAGCTCCAGCGCGTTAAAAGTCGGTCAGCTAAGCAACCGCAAACGCTCGTGTGTTCTTGGGCACCCAGGACCCATCAACCTGGAAGAAGGCACCGGGAAAGCAATCATTTAATCAATTGTATTTATTGAGTGCTTACTTTGTGCAGAGCACTGTACTAAGCACTTGCGTGGCTCAGTGGAAAGAGCACGGGCTTGGTCATCATCATCATCAATCGTATTTATTGAGCGCTTACTGTGTGCAGAGCATTGTACTAAGCGCTTCGGAAGTACAAGTTGGTCAGGGGTTCTGATCCCAGCTCTGCCACTTATCAGCTGTGTGACTTTGGGCAAGTCACTTAACTTCTCTGTGCCTCAGTTACCTCATCTGTAAAATGGGGATGAAGACTGTGAGCTCCCCCAGGACAGCCTGATCACCTTGTAACCTCCCCAGCGCTTAGAACAGTGCTTTGCACATAGTAAGCACTTAACAAATGCTATTATTATTATTATTATTATTATTATTATCTTCTCTGTGCCTCAGTTACCTCATCTGTAAATGGGGATTAAGACTGTGAGCCCCACGTGGGACAACCTGATCACCTTGTATCCACCCCAGCGCTTAGAACAGTGCTTTGCACATAGTAAGCGCTTAATAAATGCCATTATTATTATTATTATTATTAACTTCTCTGTGCCTCAGTTACCTCATCTGTAAAATGGGGATTAAAACTGTGAGCCCCACGTGAGACAACCTGATCACCTTGTAACCACCCCAGTGTTTAGAACAGTGCTTCACACATAGTAAGCACTTAATAAATGCCATTATTATTATTAACTTCTCTGTGCCTCAGTTACCTCATCTGTAAAATGGGGATTAAGACTCTGAGCCCCACGTGGGACAACCTGATCACCTTGTATCCACCCCAGCACTTAGAACAGTGCTTCTCACATAGTAAGTGCTTAACAAATGCCATCATCATCATTACAGTATAACAGAGTTGGTAGAAACTTTCCCTGCCAACAGTGAGCCTAAACTCTAGAGGGGGATACTACTGATAATAATAATAATAATAATAATAATAATAATAATAATAATGGTATTGGTTAAGCACTTACTTTTTGTCAGGCACTGTTCCAAACACTAGGGTAGATACAAGATAATCAGGCTGAACACAGTCCCTGTCCCGCATAGGGTTCACAGTCTTAATCCCCATTTTACAGATGAGGAAACTGAGGCCCAGAGAAGTGAAGTGACTTGCCCAAGGTCACACAGCAGACACATGGGGGAGCCGGTGTTAAAACTCAGGTCCTTCTCGCTCCCAGGCCTGTGCTGTAGCAAGTAGGCCACGTTGTTTCTCGCAGACATTAATATAAGCACATAAATTACAGATATGTATATGCGTGCTGTTGGGTTGAGGGAGGGGTGAATAATAAAGCATGTGAATAAAAGTGCAAAAGTGACCATTCTCCCATCGTTAAGAAATCAGCGGTATTTATCGAACGCTTACTGTGGTGCAGAGCACTGTACTAAGCGCTTGGGAGAGTGCAACCCTGCAGAGTTGCTTGACAGTTCCCTGCCCAGAGTGAATTTACCGTCTGGAGTCTAATAATAATAATAATAATGGCATTTATTAAGCACTTACTACATGCAAAGCACTGTTCTAAGCGCTGGGGAGGTTACAAGGTGATTGGCTGCCCCACAGGGGGCTCACAGTCTTCATCCCCATTTGAATGATGAGGTCACTGAGGCCCAGAGAAGTTAAGTGACTTGCCCAGAGTCACACAGCTGACAATTGTATATATGTTTGTACATATTTATTACTCTATTTATTTATTTCATTTGTACCTATCTATTCTATTTATTTTATTTTGTTAGTATGTCTGGTTTTGTTCCCCCTTCTAGACTGTGAGCGCACTGTTGGGTAGGGACTGTCTCTATATGTTGCCAACTTGTACTTCCCAAGCGCTTAGTACAGCGCTCTGCACACAGTAAGTGCTCAATAAATACGATTGATAGATTGACTGAATTGGCGGAGCGGGGCGGGGCGGGAGTCTATCAATCAATCAATCGTATTTATTGAGCACTTACTGTGTGCAGAGTCTAGAGTCCGGCACTTTGTTTTAGTACAGATGGCATTAACCAGGACACCGGCACTTTCATTCCTGATTTCCAACTTCCCTGTTGGGAAAGTCAAGAGGTAGCCTCCTTCCCGGCCCATCAGGGAAGCTTACAGAGTCGGGGCTTTATAGAGGGGTTAGGTTCTGGAAGAGCATTGTGTTACAGAAAACTCACATCACTGTGCATTGTGTACCATATCTCTACATTGTGGGATCCTTGTGGGCAGGGAACATATCTGCCAACTCCGCAACACACCACTCTCAAAGATCTGACTGTAAAAATGCAAAATGTGGTTTTCTGTTACCTAATTTCCTGCACTCTCACTCATCCCACCACCTGTGATTGTTTTAGACCCCGTCAGTAAACCTGGAGCTAATTCCGCAGATTTGATTTCCTTCCTCACCAACACTTTTCCTTCCTCACTTCCCCATACTCCCTGATTTTCACTTTCCCTTCAAAAATAGTAACTCCAGCACATTGGACTAAACCCCGTTAATATCGGGATGCAGAATCTTTTCTCATAGCACAGGGATTTTGAGTCAGACTCCGAGTAAGTAGAGCCCACTGTTGGGTAGGGACTGTCTCTATATGTTGCCAATTTGTACTTCCCAAGCGCTTAGTACAGTGCTCTGCACATAGTAAGCGCTCAATACGATTGATGATGATGATGATGATTATGCCCGTATTCTTATATCACTATAAATACTAAAGCTTCCACCTTCCAATACTGAAGGTTCTTGTGCGGTGAATTTCCATTCCAGGTGCTCTGGTAGCTCCGTATTGTTATTAGTGCTAGATGAGGTAGCGCTTAATGGCACTTATTGAGTGCTTACTGGGTGCAGAGCCCTGTTCTAAGCACTCGGGAGAGTACAGTACCAACAGAGTTGATAGTAAATCAATCAATCGTATTTATTGAGCGCTTACTGTGTGCAGAGCACTGTACTAAGTGCTTGGGAAGTACAAGTTGGCAACATATAGAGATGGTCCCTACCCAACAGTGGGCTCACAGTCCCCTGTCCAGAGTGAACTTAGTCTAGCATTTACAGTCTAGCACTCTGTTCTAATAGAAATGGCATGCTATTTATTTTATTTTGTTAATATGCTTTGTTTTGTTGTCTGTCTCCCCCTTCTAGACTGTGAGCCCGCTGTTGGGTAGGGCCCATCTCTATATGTTGCCGACTTGTACTTCCCAAGTGCTCAGTACAGTGCTCTGCACACAGTAAGTGCTCAATAAACACAATTGATTGATTAATTGCTCTGCACACAGTAAGCGCTCACACAGCTGACAAGTGGCAGAGTCGGGATTAGAACCCATGACCTCCGACTCCCAAGCCTGTGCTCTTTCCACTGAGCCACGCCACGTCTCTAAGACTGTGAGCCCCATGTGGGACAACCTGATTACCTTGTATTTCCCCCAGCGCTTAGAACAGCGCTTGGCACACAGTAAGCACTTAACAAATACCATCACTGGTGTTGTTATTGACACGGTCCCTTTCCCACATGGGGCTCCCCTCTCACTCCCCATTTTACAGATGAGGTAACTGAGGCCCAGAGAAGTGAAGTGACTTGCTCAAGGTCACAGCGGGCAAGCGGCTTAGCTGTGATTAGAACCCAGCCCGTTCTAACGCCCAGGCCCTGCTCTGTTCACTAGGCCGAACGTGCTATGTAATTCCTCAATCAATCAATCAATCGTATTTATTGAGTGCTTACTGTGTGCAGAGCACTGTACTAAGTGCTTGGGAAGTACAAGTCGGCAACACATAGAGACAGTCCCTACCCTACAGCGGGCTCACAGTCTAGAAGGGGGAGACAGGGAACAAAACCAAACATACTGACAAAATAAAATAAATAGAATAGATATGTACAAGTAAGATAAATAAATAAATAAATGGGGTAATTCATTCATTCATTCAATCGTATTTATTGAGGGCTTACTGTGTGCAGAGCACTGTACTAAGCGCTTGGGAAGTACAAGTTGGCAACATATAGAGTCGGTCCCTACCCAACAGTGGGCTCACAGTCTAGAAGGGGGAGACAGAGAACAAAACCAAATATACTAACAAAATAAAATAAATAGATATGTACAAGTAAGATAAATAAATAAATAAATTGGGTAATTCATTCATTCATTCATTCAATCGTATTTATTGAGGGCTTACTGTGTGCACAGCACTGTCCTAAGCGCTTGGGAAGTACAAGTTGGCAACATATGGAGACGGTCCCTACCCAACAGTGGGCTCACGGTCTAGAAGGGGGAGACAGAGAACAAAACCAAACATACTGACAAAATAAAATAAATAGAATAGATATGTACAAGTAAGATAAATAAATAAAAAATGGGGTAATTCATTCATTCATTCATTCAATCGTATTTATTGAGGGCTTACTGTGTGCAGAGCACTGTCCTAAGCGCTTGGGAAGTACAAGTTGGCAACATATAGAGACAGTCCCTACCCAACAGTGGGCTCACAATCTAGAAGGGGGATACAGACAACAAAACAAAACGTACAAACATGTATACATATATACAATTCCACCTCACCTAGTATGTGAATAAATCCGTCCCAACCCGGTCCCCCAGCCGCAACCTCCAACGAGAGACAATTCCTCAGCCAAGAAATAAACCTGCCGCCGGAGGGACTTGCTGTTCATCAAGGCCCTGCTTTCAGGCAGCCATCCGCTGTCAGGGTCACGCTGGCAGTAACTCGATGGGCAATTAGAGGGAATTAGAGGCCGCCTTCATTACATGCATTTTACACGGTATTCATTGTGCTGCAAAATCTGTTTTGGAACCACTGGCTCATCACAACAATAGCTCATTGGAGAGAAAATGAAAAATGTTCGCCAAGAGGCTTTGCTCTCTGGGAGGCAGGGCCGGCCGGTTTACGCGGTGTGCCATTCTTGGCTCCGCAGAGGGGACCCTCTAATACCCTCCTGGGTCCCCGGATCTGGTCAAATGGGATGATATTCGGGGGCTGATGTTCGTCAAGTCCTGAGCACCAGAGAACGTAAAAGCAGGAAACAGGAGAAAAGCAGAAAACTCCCAGAGACCCAAAGAAGAGGTAGACTATTTCACTTTTTAATAATAATAATAATGGCATTTATTAAGCAGTTACTATGTGCAAAGCACGGTTCAAAGCGCTGGGGAGGTTCCAAGGTGATCAGGTTGACCCACGGGGGGCTCCCAGTCTTCATCCCCATTTGACAGATGAGGGAACTGAGGCCCAGAGAAGTGAAGCGACTTGCCCAAAGTCACCAGCTGACAATTGGCGGAGCTGGGATTTGAACCCATGACCTCTGAGTCCAAAGCCCATGCTCTTTCCACTGAGCCACGCTGCTGCTTCTCTTTTTGATGCTGTTTCCTCTTTCTATGGAGAATGGATGGTGGCAGGATACCCAAGCGTGGTTCCTGAAAAGGGGCTCATGGGATTGGGAATGGCTGAATGGCCCCGTAAATCATAATAATAACAACTGTGGTATTCGTTAAGTGCTTACTATATGCCAGACACTGTACTAAGCACTGGGGTAGATACAAGATAATAGGGTTGAACACAGTACCTGTCCCACACAGGGCTACAAGTCTCAATCCCCATTTTACAGATGAGGTAACCAAGGCCCAGAGAAGTGAAGTGACTTACCCGAGGTCACACAGCGGACAAGTGGAGGAGCCGGAATTAGAACCCAGATCCTTCTCATTTCCAGGTCCGTGCTCTATCCAGTAGTCCAGACTATGGTTGACAAACCACTGCAACAATCAGAGCAGCCTGGTAGACAGCATTCGGAAGAAGGGATGCTCCCCCTGAGCAAAAGCTTTTTGATCAATCAATCGTACTTATTGAGCACTTACTGTGTGCAGAGCACTGTACTAAGCGCTTGGGAAGTACAAGTTGGCAACATATAGAGACGGTCCCATTTTTGATGGCCGGGATGCCAAGAAACAGGCTCGAAAATGGAGGCAGGTCCTTTGGGGCCTGTTTCGTCATCTACCCCAGGGTTGAACAAATTACATGGCACATGGTAAGCACTTAATTAATACCATCACTTCATTGTCAATCAATCAATCAATCAATCGTATTTATTGAGCGCTTACTGTGTGCAGAGCACTGTACTAAGCGCTTGGGAAGTACAAGCTGGCAACATATAGAGACAGTCCCTTCCCAACAGTGGGCTCACAGTCTAGAAGGGGGAGACAGAGAACAAAACCAAACATACTAACAAAATAAAATAAATAGAATAGATAGGTACAAGTAAAATAAATAGAGTAATAAATATGTACAAACATATATACAGGTGTAAATGTATATACATATATACATTTTTAATGGCCGGGATGCCAAAAAACAGGCTCGAAAATGGAGACAGGTCCTTTGGGGCCTGTTTCGTTATCTACCCCGGGGTTGAACAAATTACATGGCACATAGTAAGCACTTAATTAATACCATCACTTCGTTGTCAAGCGACAAACCCTTCGGTCCAGGGCACAGTGCGAAACTATCAATAGTGCAAACATCATAGGCGGTACAGTGCCGTTCTCAGAGCGGTCAATTAATCAATCAAACAATGAGTGCTTCCTGTGTACAAAGCACTGTACTAAGCGCTTGGGGGAGTACAATGCAATAGAGTTGGTAGGCCCATTCCTTGCCCACAAGAAGCTTAAGGTCTGCAAGTGGACGACTTAAATAAGCTTATGCTGTCGTGTCGTCTCTGACCCATAGCGACTCCACAGACACATCTCTCCCAGAACGCCCCGCCTCCACCTGCAACCGTTCTGGTAGTGGATCCACAGAGTTTTCTTGGGAAAAATACAGAAGCGGTTTCCCATTGCCTCCTTCCACGCAGTTAACTTGAGTCGAAAGTGAGTTTCGACTTGTAGCAGATCGCCTTCCGCTCGCTAGCCACGGGCCAAGCTAGGAATGGAACGGGTAGGCCTCAGCTTGACTCTCCCTCCCACAGCCGAGACTGGTAGAGGACTGGAAACTCTCCAGGTGCGACCCTGAGAGGGGAAAAATAAGCTACAGATAGGGAAAATGGGAGAATAAGGATACGGACGGAAGGACTTATTTTGTTAGTATGTTTGGTTTTGTTCTCTGTCTCCCCCTTTTAGACTGTGAGCCCACTGTTGGGTAGGGACTGTCTCTATATGTTGCCGACTTGTACTTCCCAAGCTCTTAGTACAGTGCTCTGCACACAGTAAGCGCTCAATAAATGCGATTAATGATGATGATGACTGTGGGGCTAGAGGTGGGGTGAATATCAAGGGTTTATGGGGGCAAAGATCATGTGCTTGAGGGGTAAAGATCTAAGTGCTTTCTGCTGCATTTACACACACGAATAGGAGCTCACTGTCGCAAAAGAGAGCAAAGTATAATATATACAGTAAAAAGTACATTATATAATTTATATACCAGCAGCAGCGTGGCTCAGTGGAAAGAGCCTGGGCTTGGGAGTCAGAAGACGCGGGTTCTAATCCCAGCTCCGCCACTCGTCTGCTCTGTGACCTTGGGTAAGCACTTAACCTCTCTGTGCCTCAGTTACCTCATCTGTAAAATGGGGAGTAAGACAGTGAGCCCCACGCGGGGCAACCTGATTACCTTGTATCTACCCCAGTGCTCAGAACAGTGCTTGGCACGTAGTAAGCGTTTAATAAATACCATTATTATTATTATTATTATATTGTGCATTATATATAAAAAAGAATTATCTACTTCATTGTGCACTGCCCGGCTAATTCATTCATTCAATCGTATTTATTGAGTGCTTACTGTGAGCAGAGCACTGTACTAAGCGCTTGGAAAGTACAATTCAGCAACAGAGACAATCCCTACTCAACAATGGGCTCACAGCCTAGAAGGGTTGCCAACTTATTATGTTGCCAACTTGTACTTCCCAAGCGCTTAGTACAGTGCTCTGCACACAGTAAGCGCTCAATAAATACGAATTATTGATTGATTGATAGAAGGGGGGAGACAGATAACAAAACTAAACAAAACAGGCACAAGTATATGTATCAGGGTGAAATCACTGAATAAACAGCTGAATGTATAATTGAATATCTACAAAATCAATCAATCGTATTTATTGAGCGCTACTGTGTGCAGAGCACTGTACTAAGCGCTTGGGAAGTACAAGTTGGCAACATATAGAGACGGTCCCTACCCAACAGTGGGCTTACAGTCTAACAGGGGGAGACGGAGAACAAAACCAAACATACTAACAAAATAACATAAATAGAATAGATATGTACAAGTAAAATAAATTAATTAATAAATAGAGTAATAAATAATTACTAAATAATAATAATAAATAATAAGTAAAATACACAATTTTCTTTAGAGTGAAATTTCAAAGGACCTAATGTCCCGATTACCTCTAGGGTCTACTTTCCATGGGGCAAACACATAGCCGTTGGCATGACTCACCACTTGGCATCAAACAGTATAGTCAATCAATCAATCAATGATATTTACTTAGCACTTATCACTTGGCATCAAACAGCATAGTCAATCAATCAATCAATGATATTTACTGAGCACTTACTGCGTGCAGAACACTGTACTAAGCACTGGGGAGAATATAATCCAACAGAGTTGGTAAGCACAATCCCTCCCCACAGGGACCTCACGACAGAACTATCCTTCCAGGCAAATGTAGGGCACTAATTTTTCAATCGTCACTTAAAGACCGTGAGCTCGTATGGGGAGGGAATGAGTTCACGGGCTATGTTCATTCATCCGTTCAACTGTATTTATGAAGCACTTACTGCATGCAAAGCACTGTATTAAGCGCTTCGGAGACTACAATATAACAACAGACACATTCCTGCCCATAACGAACTCACAGGCTAGAGGGGGAGATGAACTTTAATAGAAATCAATGAATAAATAAATAATTTACGGATACATACCTATGTGCTGTAGGGATGGGAGGAAGAAGGAAAGAAGGAGCAAGTAAAAGCCACACAGGAGGGAGTGGGAGGAGAGGAGGGATTAGGGAAGACTTCTTGGAGGAGATGTGCCTTCAATAATCCTCTGTGTCCCCCTTAATGGACTGTCCCCTTCTAGACTCTGAGCCCACTGTTGGGTAGGGACTGTCTTTATATGTTGCCAGCTTGTACTTCCCAAGCATTTAGTACAGTGCTCTGCACACAGGAAGCGCTCAATAAATGCAATTGATTGATTGATTGATTGATTGTTCCTCAGCTGTTCTGGCCTGCCCTTTTCTCTGGCAATCATGGGAAGCAGGTGGCCTAGTAGAAAGTTCCCACGTCTGGAAGTAAGAGGAACCTGGGTTCCAGTCCAGGCTCTACCACCTGCCTGCTGTGTGATGTTGGGCAAATGATTTAATTTCCCCGGACCTTAGTTTCCTCACCTCTAAAACGCGGATAAAATACCATTCTTCCTCCCCCTTTCTTAAACTCTGATATAGGTGCTTCATTCAGTCATATTTATTGAGCGCTTACGTGTGCAGACAACTGTACTAAGTGCTTGGGAAATACAAGTCAGCTTAGTGTGGTGCTGTCAGGCACATAGTGACTGTTTATCCAAATAGAAATTAATAATAGTTACACTATTTGTTAAGCTCTTACTAAATGCCAGACAGTGTACTAAGTGCTGGGGTGAATACAAGCAAATCAGGTTGGACACAGTCCCTGCCCGCAAATGGGGCTCACAGTCTCAATCCCCATTTTCCAGATGAGGGACCTGAGGCCCAGAGAAGTGACGTGACTTACTCAAGGTCACATGGCAGACACGTGGCAGCACTGGGATTAGAACCCAGTACCTTATTTCACTACGCCATGCGGTATCCAATTCCTTTATCATGATCATCAGTCAGCCCAGGTCGGCTGTCGCTCCACCCAAATGTCAAGTTGGAGTAATAATAATAATAATAAAGATGGCATTTATTAAGCGCTTACTATGTGCAAAGCACTGTTCTCAGAGCTGGGGAGGTTACAAGGTGATCAGGTTGTCCCACGGGGGGCTCACAGTCTTAATCCCCATTTTCCAGATGAGGTAACTGAGGCCCAGAGAAGTGAAGTGACTTGCCCAAACTCACACAGCTAAGTGCCCCCTCCTTTCTCTCCTCCTCCTCTCCCTCCCCATCCCCCCACCTTACCTCCTTCCCCTCCCCACAGCACCTGTATATATGTGCATACGTAGATATTTAATTTAATGATAGCATTTATTAAGCACTTACTATGTGCAAAGCACTGTTCTAAGCACTGGGGAGGTTACAAGGTGATCAGGTTGTCCCAAGGGGGGCTCACAGTCTTCATCCCCATTTTACAGATGAGGTAACTGAGGCAGAGAGAAGTGAAGTGACTTGCCCAAAGTCACACAGCTGACAATTGGCAGAGCCGGGATTTGAACCCTTGACCTCTGACTCCAAAGCCCGGGCTCTTTCCACTGAGCCATGCTGCTTCCCCAGTGTAGAGCTCCGCACCTACATTTCTGCTTTATTCTGGCCAAGGGAGAGCTGGAATCTTCTTGTCTGGGCCCTTGTTTGTACATATTTATTACTCTATTCATTTATTTATTTCACTTCTACGTATTTAGTCTATTTATTTTATTTTGTTAATATGTTTTGTTTTGTTGTCTGCCTCCCCCTTCCAGACTGTGAGCCCGCTGTTGGGTAGGGATCGTCTCTATATGTTGCCAGCTTGTACTTCCCAAGCGTTTAGTACAGTGCTCTGCATACAGTAAGCACTCAATAAATACGATTGAATGAATGAATGAATGAAAGTGGCGGAGCCGGGATTTGAACCCATGACCTCTGACTCCAAAGCCCGGACTCTTTCCACTGAGCCACACTGCTTCCCCAGTGTAGAGCTCCGCACCTCCATTTCTGCCTTTTTCTGGCCAAGGGAGAGCTGGGGTCTTCTTGTCCGGGCTCTTGCTCATCACTGAATCACTCCAAAATAATAATAACAATAATAATAATGGTATTTAATAATGGCATCAGTGCTAAGTAGTGCAGACGCCCATGTGTCTCAACAGCTTGTTCAGAGCCCCACTTCTGGGGGCGTCCAGCTGGGAAACGGACCACTGAAGAACGGGGTGGGGTCCACAGCTGTGGCCTTCAAACTGGATAATTCAGACCCTCACCCCTCTCTTCCCATTTTGCTTTGTTGTCTGTCTCCCCCCTCTAGACTGTGAGCCCACTGTTGGGTAGGGACTGTCTCTATATGTTGTCAACTTGTACTTCCCAAGTGCTTAGTACAGTGCTCTGCACACAGTAAGCGCTCAATAAATACGATTGAGTGATTGATTGAGCGCTTACTGTGTACAGAGCACTGTACTAAGCGCTTGGGAAGTACAAGTAACGTGGCGGGCACGGGACCCTGTGCCGAGTGCTGCGGAGAGCCCGCTGGGATTGGGTTCTCCGGGCCTCAGTTCCCTCCTCTGTCCAATGGGGATGAAAACTCTGAGAGCCCCACAGGGGACAACTTCATCACCTTGTAACAATAATAATAATAATAATGGCATTTATTAAGCGCTTACTAGGTGCACAGCAGTGTTCTAAGCGCTGGGGAGGTTACAAGGTGATCAGGTTGTCCCACGGTGGTGGTGGGGGGGGCCTCATTTTCTTCATCCCCATTTTCCAGGTGAGGTCACTGAGGCCCAGGGAAGTGAAGTGACTTGCCCAGAGTCACCCAGCTGACAAGTGGCGGAGCTGGGATTTGAACCCATGACCTCTGACTCTAAAGCCTGGGCTCTTTCCACTGAGCCACGCTGTATCTCCCCCAGCACTTAGAACAGTGCTTGGCACATAGTAAGCACTTCACAAATGCCATCATTAGTATGATTTATTGTATC
The DNA here is from genome assembly GCF_015852505.1 of Tachyglossus aculeatus. NCBI lineage: Eukaryota > Metazoa > Chordata > Mammalia > Monotremata > Tachyglossidae > Tachyglossus > Tachyglossus aculeatus. The sequence goes on along the minus strand of NC_052069.1, from coordinate 68,433,294 downwards.
TCCCCCAGCGCATAGAACAGTGCTTGGCACATAGTAAGTGCTTAACAAATAGCATTATTATTATTATTATCATTATTATTGTATCTCCCCCAGTGCTTAGAACAGTGCTTGGCACATAGTAAGTGCTTAACAAATAGCATTATTATTATTATTATCATTATTATTGTATCTCCCCCAGTGCTTAGAACAGTGCTTGGCACATCGTAAGTGCTTAACAAATACTATTATTATTATTATTACTATTATTATTATTATTATTATCATTATCATTATTATTATTATTACAAGTTGGCAACATATAGAGACGGTCCCTACCCAACAGCGGGCTCACGGTTTAGAAAATTACCTGATTACCTTGTATCTACCCCAGTGCTTAGAACGGTGCTTGGCACATAGTAAGCGCTTAACAAATACCATCATCATTATTATTATTAGAAGGACCTATGTTCTAAACCCAGCTCTGCCATTTGCTTCCTGTGTGACTTTGAGCAAGCCCCTTCTCTGTACCTCAGTTACCTCATCTGTAAAATGGGGATTAAGACTGTGAACCCCACACGGGACAACCTTTCATTCATTCATTCAATCGCATTTATTGAGTGCTTACTGTATGCAGAGCACTGTACTAAGCGCTTGGGAAGTACAAGTTGGCAACAGATTGAGACGGTCCCTATCCAACAGCGGGCTCACGGTCTAGAAAATTACCTGATTACCTTGTATCTGCCCCAGCGCTTAGACCAGTGCTTGGCACATAGTAAGTGCTTAACAAATACCATCATCATTATTATTATTAGAAGGACCTAGGTTCTAAACCCAGCTCTGCCATTTGTTTCCTGTGTGACCTTGAGCAAGCCCTTTCTCTGTGCCCCAGTTACCTCATCTGTAAAATGGGCATTAAGACTGTGAGAACCTATGTGGGACATGGACACGGGAAGCAGCGTGGCTCAGTGGAAAGAGCCCGGGCTTTGGAGTCAGAGGTCATGGGTTCAAATCCTGGCTCCACCAATTGTCAGCTGTGTGACTTTGGGCAAGTCACTTCACTTCTCTCTGCCTCAGTTCCCTCATCTGTAAAATGGGGATGAAGACTGTGAGCCCCCCGTGGGACAGCCTGATCACCTTGTAACCTCCCCAGCACTTAGAACAGTGCTCTACACATAGTAAGCACTTAATAAATGCCATTATTATTATTATTATTATTATTATGGACTGTGTCCAAACTGATTAACTTGTATCTGCCCCAGGACTATGCAGACAGGACTAGACATTAGCTAAATTTACTGTCCTTGTGCTTCATAGTTGGCATTGGGATATTGTGCCAACATTGTAGAAGATTGCTCGGGCTAAATTTCCCAGTTTTTCACCAGAAAAGGGAAAGTCTTGTGCCCTCCACTGGAAGCATCTTCACAGAATTATTTTGCCCTAATTCAAATTCTCCTTTAGATTTGATGATGAGGTTGATGATGGTGTTGTTAAGCACTTACTATGTGCCAAGCACTATTCTAAGCACTGGGGTAATAATAATAATAATAATAATGGCATTTATTAAGTGCTTACTATGTGCAAAGCACTGTTCTAAGCACTGGGGAGGTACAAGGTGATCAGGTTGTCCCATGTGGGGTTCATAGTCTTAATCCCCATTTTACAGATGAGGTCACTGAGGCCCAGAGAAGTGAAGTGACTTGCCCAAAGCCAGATTAGAGCCCATGACCTCTGACTCTCAAGCCCGTGCTCTTTCCAATAAGCTGAGATTCATTTCACTTTGTTTTCTTTTCATGGTATCTGATGAGCACTTACTATGTGCCAAGCACTGTACTAAGCCCTGGAGAAGCTCAGTGGAAACAACCCAGGCTTGGGAGCCAGAGGTCATGGGTTCAAATCCCAGCTCCGCCAATTGTCAGCTCTGTGACTTTGGGCAAGTCATTTCACTTCTCTGGGCCTCAGTTACCTCATCTGTAAAATGGGGATGAAGACTGTGAGCCCCACATGGGACAACCTGATCACCTTGTATCCCCCCAGCGCTTAGAACAGTGCTTTGCACATAGTAAGCACTTAATAAATGCCATCATCATCATCATTATTATTATTACAAGCTAATGAGGTGAGACACATTTCATGTTCCACAGAGGGGTCACAATTTTAATCCCCGTTTTTTAGAAGAGGGTAACTGAGGCGCAGAGCAGTTAAGGTCACACAGCAGATAACTGGCAGAGCCGGGATTAGAAGCCAGGTCCTTCTGGCTCCCAAGTCCATGCCCTATCCACTACAACACACTGCTTCTCAATACATTAATGTCACGATCAACAGTGATTAGAAAACATATAGACTCAAGTCTACAGAAGCAAATCTGAGGATATAGCAAATATGCAGAAAAAAAAAAACTGAAAGCCACACAAAGTGCCTGGATAGATTTATCCTGTTGCTGGTTTTGCTCTTCTAGTTATCTGTGCATATTGCAATACAGTATTCCAATGAAGTGGGATTCCTGGTGTGACCTCTGTGGACTATAATTGAGCTCGCCCAGGTGTGATGTGCAAACTTACCTGCCAGAATAATTTACACTTTAATAGTGAGTGACGGAAGAGAAAGGCCCTGTGGCACTCAATGCAGACGTGACCTAAGGGAAAATGAACAGGAGAAAGTGTGTTGGCTTGGAATTATTTTCATCCTCTTTGATCGTCATTGTCATTACTGTCATCGATCTCCCATAATAGCCTCACTTTCTCCACAGACTGTAAACTCCGTCTCAACTGTAGGCCTTGTGTGGGGAGGAAACGTGTTTACTACTTCTCCCCATCTTCAAAATCTTATTGGAGGCACATCTCCTCCAAGAGGCCTTCCCTGACTAAGCCCTCTTTTCATTTTATTCCACTCCCTTCGGCATTGCCCTGACTTGCTCCCTTTATTCATCCCCCCTCCGAGCCCCATGTAACTTTGTGCATATCTGCAATTTATTCATTTATATTTATGTCTGTCTCCCCTGCTAGACTGTAAGCTAGTTGTGGGCAGAGAATGTGCCTGTTTATTGCCCAACTGTACTCTCCCAACCACTTAGTACAGTGCTCTGCACACGGTAAGCACTTAATAAATATGATTAACTGACAGACTGACCTAGGTTGTATTGTACTCTCCCACATGCTTAGTACAATTCTCTGCCCAGTCTTAGTACAGTGCTCTGCACATACTAAGTGCTCAATAAATACGATTGAATGAATGAATGAATGCCCAATACTGAGGTACTCAGACCTCAATAATGCCATTGATTGATTGAGATGAGAGGTGGTGCTGGATAAATCTTCAAATTAATTCATAAGGTTGCTGTTTATGTTGTGGAATCATCTCCAACCCAAAGTGACACACGGACACATCTCTCCCAGAAGGTCCCACCTCCATCTACAGTCGTTCTTGTAGTGTATCCCAGAGTTTCCTTGGTAAAAATATGGAAGTGGTTTACGATTGCCTCCTTCCGCGCAGTTAGCATGAGTCTCCGCTCTCGACTCTCTCCCGTGCTGCTGCTGCCCAGCACAGTTGAGTCTTGACTTGTAGCAGATTGTCTTCCACTAACTAGCCACTGCCCAAGCTAGGAATGGAATAAGTAGGCCTCTTTTTGACTCTCCCTCCCATAGTCGAGACTGTTTGAGTCCTGGAAACTCTCCAGGTGTGACCTTGAGAGGGTAAGTTCATAAGGTAGGCAATGTATATTCTCATTTTCTATGATTTAAGATGTTACCATTAATAACCTCAGGAGCAACTAATTAATTTAGTGTCTAAGGTGACCAAATGGTCAACCCAGCCAGGTTAGATTCATTAAGGGGTAAAAATGAGCAGGATTTTCTTGGAAGAATCAGCTCCACAGCCCTTCCTCCCTGATTCTTGCTACCCAAGGCCATCACAGGGGGCTCTGGCGAGAGCCGGAAATAGAATTATTCTGAGAAGATAACAGTAACTAGGGCAACTAGTTGTTTTTAAAAGTTGTGCCAAATCTCTGCATAAGTCAGATGTTCGTGTCTCTTGATCATCCTCTCCCTGGAGAGTTTTAAAAGATGGCTGTTGGAGAAGCATAAAAAATACAATGTCAAAACAAAATTCCTCACAGATTCCAAGTTCAAGGCAAATATGCTTGAACTTGCCTTGTTCAAGTGGTCCTCTTCCCACAGTTACCTACAGTTCTGTGTGACTCTGGGCAAGTCACTTAACTCCTCTATGCCTGAGTTACCTCATCTGTAAAACGGGGATGAAGACTGCGAGCCCCACGTGGGACAATCTGATCTTCTTGTATCCTCTCCAGCACTTAGAACAGTGCTTTGCACATAGTAAGCGCTTAACAAATGTCATTATTATTATTATTACTACCCTCTGCCTTTTCCCAAAAAAGACCTCAGCTCCACCCCCCGGTTTAGTGTTATTCCCCTTCTTGGGGGTAATTGCAGAGTGACCATGCCTCCCCTATACCTCCCTCCTCAGAGTCCAGCAAGCTGGGCTTCCATCTCTGCGAGGCTGTGGACAAATGCCACTGGACAAGTCACACCACTGAGGGACCTTCTGGGTCAGAAACTCCAGACACTCAGGGCGGTCTTGCTCTGGAGATGATACAAGTTTTCCTTCGGTTCAAAGGCCACGCTGCTGAGATTGGATTCAGTCCACGAGTGTAGTTGTCTTGGAGAAAGAATATCTTGCACAATTGCGAACATGCCTGGGAAAGTACAGTTGGACAGAGTAGCTCATATTCCAAGTGGGTGTTTGAATGGCATTGCTGCCTCTCTCTCAAGAAGAGGTCACCCTGGGGATGCTGTTGTCTAGGATTTTAGTCTAAGGCAAGGACGGAGATGGGGGAAGGAATAGCCTCCAACCAGAAGGAGAAATGCAGGCCTGAAAGGATGCCATTAGGAGCAAAAAGTCAAGATTCATTCATTCATTCAATCGTATTTATTGAGTGCTTACTGCATGCAGAGCACTGTACTAAGTGCTTGGGAAGTACAATGAGGAGTGGCTGAATGGATGGATTGATTCTGGGGAGGTGGAAAACACAAGATCTGCCCAAACTAGAGGAGTAGGGCCAAGGCGGGGGATGGATGGGATTGCGGGTGGGATTGCAAATGGGATTACGAATGGGATTCAGAATGGAATTTCCATCCCCACAGTAATTGATGCTGAGTTGGTGTAACGTGCCCCCCCACAGAGCAAAGGGCTGTCAGAGCCACAGGAGAGGTGAAATCCCAGAGCACGATGTCCTCACCAGGCATTGAGGAATTAGTTAGGGAAGTCAGGCCTGACTGATTAGAGAAAATCGAGAATAGAAAAATGATGTATTAATTCTGGAAACCTCCACGGAAAGCAAGTGGGAAAACCTGTGAAAAATTATGCCTCAACCAACTTTATTACCTCAGTCTCTTCTCAATTTTGCTATTATGAATTGAATCTATATTTTTATTTTTGTTTTCATCCCATACTTATGGTTTAAGCCTGCCTATCTCTCCCATTAGACTGTCAGTGCCTCAAGGGCAGGTCTTGTCTTATGCTGTCGAGTTGTCTTCGACCCATAGCGACGCCATGGACACATCTCTCCCAGAGCACCCCACTTCCATCTGCAATTGTTCTGGTAGCATATCCATAGATTTTTCTTAGTAAAAATACCGAAGTGGTTTACCACTGCCTCCTTCCACAGAGTAAAGTTGAGTCTTCAGCCTTGATTCTTTCCCATGCTGCTGCTGCCTAGCCCGGGGGAATTTTGACTTGTAGCAGATTGCCTTCCACTCTCTAGCCACTTCCCAAGCTAGGAATGGAATGGGCAGGCCTCTGCTTGACTCTCCCTCCTGTAGTCGAGACTGGTAGAGTACTGGAAACTCTCCAGGTGCCACCCTGAGAGGGGCCAACGGCAGGTAGCCGGTTTATTTATTTTTACTGTGTTCTTCCAAGTGTCCTAAACATAGTAATAATAATAATAATGATGGCATTTGTTAAGCACTTACTATGTGCAAAGCACTGTTCTAAGGGCTGGGGGAATACAAGGTGATCAGGTTGTCCCATGTGGGGCTCACAATCTTAATCCTCATTTTGCAGATGAGGTAACTGAGGCCCAGAGAAGTGATGTGAGTTGCCCAAGGTCATGCAGCAGATGTGTGACTGAGCCGGGATTCGAACCCATGACCTCTGACTCCCAAGCCCGGGTTGCCACTGAGCCACGCTGCTTCTCATTCACGATTGAATGAATGAATGAATGAACATGGGCAACCTAATTGTCTTGTATCTGCCCCAGTAGATGGTGAACCCCATGTGGGACAACCCACATATACAACCTACAAGCGTTTCACACATAGTAAGCATTTAACAAATACCACTATTATTATTATTATTATTATTATCCCCAAATCCTGTTGCTCTCACCTTCACAACATCACCAAGATGTGCACTTTCTTCTCCATACAAACCACTACCACGTTAGTGCAATCACTCATCCTATCCCACCTAGATTACTGCAGCAGCATCCTTTCTGATTTCCCAACCTCCTGCCTCTCCCCACTCCGGTCCATACTTCACTCCACTGCCCCAATTATTTTTCTACAGAAATGTTCAGGGCATGTGAACTCCCTTCTCAAAAATCTCCAGTGGTTGCCTATCCACCTCTGCAGCAAACAAAAGCTCCTCACTATTAGCTTTAAAACTCTCCATCACCTCGTCCCCTCCTACCTCACCTCCCTTCTCTCCTTCTACAACCCAGCCTGCAAATTCTGTTCCTCTGGTGCTAACCTTCTCACTGTGCCTCATTCTCACCTGTCCCGCCATGGACCCCTGACCTATGTCCTACCTCTGGTCTGGAATGCCTTCCCTCCTCAAATCTGCCAGACAATCACTCTCTCTCCCAATTCAAAGCCCTACTGAAAGCACATCTCCTCCAAGAGGCCTTCCCAGACTAAATCCCACTTTTCCTCAGCTCCCACTCGCTTCCACTACCCCTGACTTGCTCCCTTTACTCTTTTCCCCTCTCCACACCCCACAGCACTTATGTATATATCTATAATTGTATTTATTTATGTTGGTGTCTGTTTATTTGTATTGATATTTGTCTCCCCCCCCTTCACCTTGTGAGCCTGTCATAGGCAGGGATTGTCTCTATTGCCATTTTGTACTTTCCAAGCACTTAGTTTAGTGCTCTGCACACAGTAAGTGCTCAATAAATATGACTGAATGAATGAATGAATGACCATGGACAACCTAATTGTCTTATATCTACCCCAGTGCTTAGTGCTTACTGCCAGGCATGTAGTAGGCCTTAAATACCATTAGAAAACAAAGCCAAAAGAAAATGAGTTTACAGTCTAGAGGACCTTACAGTGGAGGATTGGAACATCTCAGCCTTGGACAGTGTAGGTATCTCTTCTAGGATGTAACCTTTTAGAGCACAGCCTGAATGCAATGCAATGGAAGAAGACCAGAACATAGATACCACAACATGGTAGAGTGTTGGCTGTAATCCATTAAAGTTTGTTTCAGGCAAAATTCAGGTTTGCCAGGCAACACTGTTGCCAGCAGTTCTTTAGCCTTGCAAAGGAAACCGATTGCAACTTACTCTAAATCCACAGTTCACAGGATGCTGACTAAGCAGTAGTAAATCCTTTCCTTGTGAGAGAATAATCACCTCCTGATAAGTTTCAGATAAAAGGTCAGGCTAATGCAGATTGCTTGAAACAAGCTCCAGAAGCCTGTTTTATCTTCCACCACCTTCTTGGATTTCACCCTTTATGACAGAAACCAGTATGATTTCAATTACTTTCTATCTTCCTCATAACCCTGTATTTTCCGCTAAAGCAACCGAGAATGCAACACATTTGGGTTTTTGTGGGGGTAGGGGGGAATCTGTTCCTCTAGCCACAGCACCCTGCTGATCTTTGATTTTATGTTCATGTTGTCTTAGTGTTTTGTTTCATTTCACCTTGTTTATCTGCCATCAGTCTCCTCTCCCTCTTTTCACTTTTATACTATGAGCCTCCTGAAGAGGAGGTGTAGTGTCAAATTCCCACCTGTGTAGTTTTTCCCACAACTATTACTACTACTATTCATTCATTTGTTCAATCAGATTTATTGAGTGCTTACTGTGTGCAGAGCACTGTACTAAGCGCTTGGGAAGTACAAGTTGGCAACATATAACATCTGTGCTAAGCAGGAACATCTGTAGAGCAACATAAATGCTATGACGCACCCATTATCCACTCAGTGCACAATAGGTTTTCCGAAAGGCCCCTAGGCCTGGCCTAAAGTGGCAAATTGTGGGAGGGAATAGGTAAGGAAATGATCATTTTTTCAGGAGAAAATACCCTTCAAGCTTAGTCATGACTCATCCCAGGAGCCTTTATGCAATTGCTTGAATTATAGTTTGCATCTAACACATCAATCAGTCAACCATATTTACTGAGTATTTGCTTAGGAGAGGGAACTGTACTAGGAACTTGGGAGAGTACAATATGACAATATTTCCCTGCCTATAAGGAACTCACAGCTTGGAGGGGGAGATAGACATTAAAATAAATTACAGATATGTACATAAGTGCTGTGGGGCTGAGTGTGGGGTGAATAGAGGGTACAAATCCAAATGCAACGGCGATGCAGGAGGGAGAGGGAGTAGGGGAAATGAGGGCCTAGATGGGGAAGGCCTCTTGGAGGAGATGGGATTTTAGGAGGGTCTTGAGGGTGGTGAGAGTAATGGTCTGTCAGATATGGAAGGGGAGGGAATTCCAGGCCAGAGGCAGGAGGTAGACAAGGGGTCAGTGGAGAGAGACAGAAGAATGAAGTACAGTAAGTAGGTTGGCGTTAGAGGAGTGAAGTGAGCATGCTGGGTTGTATTAAGCCTGGCTCAGTGGAAAATACATGGGCTTGGGAGTCAGAGGTTGTGGGTTCTAATCCTGGCTCCGCCACTTATCAGCTGTGTGACTTTGGGCCAGTCACATCTCTGTGCCTCAGTTACCTCATCTGTAAAATGGGGATTAAGACTGTGAGCCCCACACGGGACAACCTGATCACCTTGTATCTACCCCAGTGCTTAGAACAGTGCTTGGCACATAGTAAGCACTCAACAAATACTATTATTATTCCTCACTGTGCCTCGTTCTCGCCTGTCCAGCCATCAACCCCTGGCCCACGTCCTTCCCCTGGCCCGGAATGCCCTCCCTCCCCACATCTGCCAAGCTAGCTCTTTTCCTCCCTTCAAAGCCCTACTGAGAGCTCACCTCCTCCAGGAGACCTTCCCAGACTGAACCCCCTTTTTCTTCTCCTCCTCCCCATCCCACCCCTGCCCTACCTCCTTCCCCTCCCCACATCACTTGTATATATTTGTACAGATTTATTACTCTATTTTACTTGTACAAATTTACTATTCTATTTTGTTAATGATGTGCATATAGCTATAATTCTATTTGTTCTGACGATTTTGACAGCTGACCACATGTTTTGTTTTGCTGTCTGTCTCCCCCTTCTAGACTGTGAGGGTTGTTAGGTAGGGACTGTCTCTACAGGTTGCCGACTTGTTCTTCCCAGTGCTCTGCACACAGTAAGAGCTCAATAAATACGATTGAATGAATGAATAGTAAGGAAATCAGGGGGCAGGCAAGGTGATCGAGTGCTTTAAAGTCAATGGTAAGGAGTTTCTGTTTAATGCAGAAGTGGATGGGCAACCACTAGGTTCATTCATTCATTCATTCATTCAATCGTATTTATTGAGCGCTTACTGTGTGCAGAGCACTGTACTAAGCGCTTGGGAAGTACAAGTTGGCAACATATAGAGATGGTCCCTACCCAACAGTGGGCTCACAGTCTAGAAGGGGAAGACAGAGAACAAAACAAAACATATTAACAAAATAAAATAAACAGACTATGTACAAGTAAAATAAATAAATAGAGTAATAAGTACGTAAAAACATATATACATATATACAGGTATATACACAGCTGCTTGTCGGCTGTGTGACTTTGGGCAAGTCACTTCACTTCTCTGGGCCTCAGTTTCCTCATCTGGAAAATGGGGATTAAGATTGTGAGCCCCACGTGGGACAACCTGATCACCTTGTAGCCTCGCCAGTGCTTAGAACAGTGCTTTGCACGTTATAAGCACTAAACAAATACCAATTTTTTTATGGTGCTCTGTACACAGTAAGTGCTAAATAGCCTCCACTGATTGATTTGGCAATAACACAATTAACATATTTATAATCAGTATCAACTGTCAAATGAAATGTTTACCATTATTTAAAGTTGTAGAATTAAAAAATTCAGGGACAGAAAACAAAAACCAGCAAAGGAAGAGCCAAGAAACCAAATCCACCTTGATCTAGTGGTGGAAGACATCTGGAAAACGTCTTCCAAAAGATAACAGAAAAGGTCACAGCACTGACATTTCCTCAAACACCCCGAGAAAAAGCTTATCCCACACTGCGGCGATAGGAGGGAAAGCCAAAACTGGGTGACGGCCAATGACTTCCCTGTTTCTCCATGAACTTTGGCCGCCTCTTGCTTTTTCTCAAGATCCTGTGAGCCATTTCAACTTTTCTAGCTTTGGCAGGCCAGAAATCATCGGTGCACAGTTTCAACAATGCTGCTTATCCCGATGTTTCCATTTGAAATCCTCAAGCCTTGCAAAAATGCCATTTCCCCCATTCCCAGCAGGCAGCCAGCCGGAGTCTATCCTGTCTATCCTGAGGATTTTTCCTCCCACTGCTGAGGCCCCATGGAACTGGGCTGGATAAATCCTCCCCCTCCCCCTCCGTGGAAGGGGAAGGTAATAATAATAATAATAATAATAATAATAATAATAATAATAATAATAATGGCATTTATTAAGCGCTTACTATGTGCAAAGCACTGTTCTAAGCGCTGGGGAGGTTACAAGGTGATCAGGTTGTCCCACGGAGGGCTCACAGTCTTAATCCCCATTTTCCAGATGAGGGAACTGAGGCCCAGAGAAGTGAAGTGACTTGTCCAAAATCACACAGCTGACAATTGGCGGAGCTGGTATTTCATTGAATTCATTCATTCAGGCATATTTATTGAGCACTTACTGTGTGCAGGGCACTGTACTAAGCGCTTGTACTAACCCATGACCTCTGACCCCAAAGCCCATGCTCTTTCCACTGAGCCACGCTGCTTCTCTAGATAGAGAAGCAGCATGGCATAGTCTGGATAGAGAATGGACCTCCGAGTCAAAAGGTCATGAGTTCTAATCCTGGCTCTGCCACTTGTCTGCTGGGTGACCTTGGGCAACTCACTTCACTTCTCTGTGCCACAGTTACCTCATCTGTAAAATGGGGATTGAGACTATGAGTCCCACATGGGACAAGGACTGTGTCCAACCTAATTTGCTTGTATCCACCCCAGCGCTTAGTACAGTGCCTGGCACATAGTAAGTACTCAACAAATACCACAATTATTATTATTATGCACCAGTTCTAGAATCAAACACTGGCACAAACCCACGCTTTCCTGGAAAGACCTCACTGGCACTGGGAGAAGCTAGAAAAAATACACCTTAGCCTCAAACAGAGAAGCAGCATGGCTCAGCGGAAAGAGCCCGGGCTTTGGAGTCAGAGGCCATGGGTTCGAATCCCAGCTCTGACAATTTCAGCTGTGTGACTTTGGGCAAGTCACTTAACTTCTCTGTTCCTCAGTTCCCTCATCTGTAAAATGGAGATTAAGATTGCTAGTCCCCTGTGGGACAACCTGATCACTTTGTAACCTCCCCAGTGCTTAGAGCAGTGCTTTGCACATAGGAAGTGCTCAATAAATACCATTATTATTATTATTATTATTCTTAAATCGGGGCTGAGAGGAAGCATCCCTGAATCAGAAGACTTAAAAGGGTCAATGAGTCATGAGTATTTATTGAGCACCTATTCTGTAGTGAGTCTCGTACTTGGAAGAGTAAAATAAAAGTAGATACAGCCCCTGTCTTCAAGGAACTTAAAATCTCCTCCCCTTCTTCTTCCTATAGGGAGCAAATAGGATGATGATGGTATTTGGTAAGTGCTTACTATATGCCAAGCACTGTTCTAAGTGCTGGGATAGATACAAGGTAATCAGGTTGTCCCACGTGGGGCTCACAGACTTAATCCCCATTTTACAGATGAGGTAACTGAGGCACAGAGAAGCAAAGTGACTTGCCCAAGGTCTCACACAGCTGATAAAATAAAAAGAATTTATTGAGCACTTACTGTGTGCAGAGCACTGTACTAAGCGCTTGGGAAGTACAAGTCGGCAACATATAGAGATGGTCCCTCCCCAACAATGGGCTCACAGTCTAGAAGGGAGAGACCGACAACAAAACAAAATATGTGGACAGGTGTCAAGTCATCAGAACGAATAGAATTAAAGCTAAACGCACATCATTAACAAAATAATCATCAATCAATCAATCAAATAAATAGAATAGCAAATATGTACAAGTAAAATAAATAGAATAATAATGGAGCCGGGATTAGAACCCACGACCTCTGACTCCCAAGCCAGGCAGGGCTCGTTCCCCTGAGCCACGCTGCTTCATTTTTAGACTGTGAGCCCACTGTTGGGTAGGGACTGTCTCTATATGTTGCCAATTTGTACTTCCCAAGCGCTTAGTCCAGTGCTCTGCACATAGTAAGCGCTCAATAAATACGATTGATGATGATGATTTGGGACGTGGAAAATGGACGCTTCTACCACCATTCATTCCCCTCTGCCGACCTGCATTTCACCTGTTGGATTTTTAGGGTTTATAAAAACAGGTTAATGGCACTTTCGGGGCAGAGCGGAGCTCCAGGAAGAATTACAGAAAGCTCCGAGTGACCTCTAGAACCATGCATCTGGATTATTGCTGAACTTGACATTTATTGAGCATCTAATGGGCCGTAGGCACCCTGGGCCCAGTTTCTACTCCAGCAGGCTTCTATTATCGATCAAAGGGGTCGAATAAAGATCCAGGAGCAGGATGAATCATTCGCCGCACGGCTGTTGGCTTCGGGGTCACTTGAAGTACCCAATCTCTAACTCCCAGCCTCTTTCATTCGTTCATTCAGTTGTATTTATTGAGCGCTTAATGTGTGCAGAGCATTGGACTTCCGGAGAAGCAGCGTGGCTCAGGGGAAAGAGCCCGGGCTTTAGAGTCCGAGGTCACGGGTTCAAATCCCGGCTCCGCCACTTTCATTCATTCAATCGCTTGAAGAGTCAATGGAGAGGAAACATTTTACGGATGCGGTGGGTTTTGGAAGAGGCATCGGAAGGAGGCAAAGCAGACGGTAGAGTAAAGAGACCTGGAAATGTTCTAGGCCTGGAGAGTAGCTTGGATATATGCTTGGGCTGCTCTGCTACACTCCAACTACGTCGGGATCAACAGGACAGGGAGTGAAGAGCGAGAAAACGAGGCAAGAAGAATGGCCTGCTCTCTAACTCCCAGCCTCTTTCCTTCGTTCATTCAATTGTACTTATTGAGCGCTTAACGTGTGCAGAGCATTGTACTTCCGGAGAAGCAGCGTGGTTCAGTGGAAAGAGCCCGGGCTTTGGAGTAAATAAATACGATAAATAAATAAATTTATTAATAAATATGATTGATTGATTGATTGAGTCAGAGGTCATGGGTTCAAATCCCGGCTCCACCACTTTCATTCATTCATTCATGCATTCATTCAATCGTATTTATTGAGCGCTTACTGTGTGCAGAGCACTCTTGGGAAGTACAAGTTGGCAACAAATAGAGACGGTCCCTACCCAACAGTGGGCTCACAGTCTAGAAGGGGGAGACAGAGAACAAAACCGAACATATTAACAAAACAAAATCAATAGAATAAATTTGTACAAATAAAATAAATAAATAAATAGAGTAATAAATCCGTACAAACATATATACAGGTGCTGTGGGGAGGGGAAGGAGGTAAGGCGGGGGGGATGGGGAGGGAAAGAGGAAGGAAGGGGCTCAGTCTGGGAGCCCTTGACACTTGTCAGCTGTGTGACTTTGGGCAAGTAGCTTCACTTCTCTGGGCCTCAGTGACCTCATCTGTAAAATGGGGATGAAGACCGTGAGCCGCCCGTGGGACAACCTGATCAACTTGTAACCTCCCTAGCGCTTAGAACAGTGCTTTGCACACAGTGAGCGCTTAATCAATGCTAGCGTTATTATTATTATTGTTGTACTAAGCTCTTGGGAGAGCTGTGTGCAGAGCATTGTACTAAGCTCTTGGGAGAGTACAATATAACAATGAACAGACACATTCCCTGCCCACAATGAGTTTACAATCTGAGGGGGCGATAGACAACTAATATAACTAAACAAATTACAGATATGCACATGAGTGTTGCGGAGCTGGGGGTGACTGAATAAAGGGAGCAAGTCAGGGTGACACAGAAGGGAGTGGGAGAAGAGGAAAGGAGGACTTAGTCGGGGAAGGTGTCTTGGAGGATTTAAAGGCAGGGAGTGTAATTGTCTGTTGGATTTGAGGAGGGAGGGCATTCTAGACCAGAGACAGGAAGTGAAGCAGCAGGGTGGATCAACAGAAAGAGGCCGGGCTTTGGAGTCAGAGGTCATGGGTTCAAATCCCAGCTCTGCCAATTGTCAGCTGTGTGACTTTGGGCGAGTCACTTAACTTCTCTGGGCCTCAGTTCCCTCATCTGGAAAATGGGGATTAAGACTGTGATCCCCCCGGGGGACAACCTGATCACCTTGTAACCTCCCCAGAGCTTAGAACAGTGCTTTGCACATAGTAAGCGCTTCATAAATGCCATCATCATTATTATTATTAAGTGGGCAAGGGATCAGTGGTGAGATAGATGAGATTGAAATACAGATAGATGAGATGGAGGTATACGCACTCCTTGCTGGGTTGTGGGAGGGGAAAGTGAGATCGGTCTGTGCCCTTTGGTCCTCTTGAAGACCCAAAATGCCCCACAAATGTGGCTTCTATTAGTAATGATGATAATGCAGCCTAGTGGATAGAGCAAAGGCCGGGGATTCAGAAAGACCCGGGTTCTAATCTCGGCTCCTCCATTTGTCTGCTGGGTGACCTTGGGCAAGTCACTTAATTTTTTTGTTTGGTTTTTTTTTGGGTATTTGTTAAACTCTTACCAGGTGCAAAGCACTGTTCTAAGTACTTTGAGAATACAAGGTGATCAGGTTGCCCCACGTGGGGCTCACAATCTTAATCCCCATTTTCCAGATGAGGTAACTGAGGTACAGAGAAGTGAAGTGACTTGCCCAAAGTCACACAGCCGACAAGTGGTGGAGCCAGGATTAGAACCCATGATCTCGGACCCCCAAGCCCGGGCTCTTTCCACTGAGCCACGCTGTTTCCCTGAATTTAATTTCATTGAACTAATTTAATGTAATTAATTAAATTGATTAATTAATTAATTTAATCAACTTAATTTCATGGCCTAGTGGATAGAGTACGGGCCTGAGAGTCAGAAGACCCGGGTTCTAGTCCTGCTCTGCTACTTAATAATCATAGTATTTCTTAAGCACTTATTCATTCCTTCATTCATTCAATCGTATTTATTGAGCGCTTACTGTGTGCAGAGCACTGGACTAAGCGCTTGGGAAGTACAAGTTGGCAACACATAGAAACGGTCCCTGCCCAACAGTGGGCTCACAATCTAGTCACACTTACTATGTGTGTGTGCTACTCGA